>NC_039513.1:10451470-11066470 GCF_003672135.1 Ooceraea biroi | reverse complement strand
TCTTTTCTCTTTTATCATTACCTCTCACTATATTGTTAACCGCCTGCTTAATTCCATGCAATACCAAACCATCATCTCTTCATCATCTTACCTTACCATCGTCTCTTCCTTTACTAATTTCCAAAATTCCTCCTACTCCCTACTCCCATTCCTCATCCTCAACCAGTCAACTAAACCTTACGAGTAGCAATAAATCTATATTTTATTCCTATTCCTATTCCTATTCCCATTCCTATTCCTATTCAACCTTACAACGATCATCCAATCAATATCCTCTTCTAATAACACCTGGCTAATATTTTACAGTCACGGCTTCTATTAAACCTCCATCGTACTTCCAGCCACGTCTCCCATGCAATGTCGCTATGTCGCCATTGCCACATCGCACCAACCAATGCAAATATCACGCAAACAGCCAATAGGTCCAATGCGGCAATAAGCATCACGGCCATTCCCGCTCCTTAGCTTAAGCGCCTCTTCGCCCAGTCCGTCTCCCGCATTCCATAACGCTTACTTCAGCCAAAACTTCCTCTCCACTCTCCACTCTCCACTCTCCACTCTCCACTCTCCACCATCCTCTTCTTTCCTCGCTATCCAATCTATTCTACATTCTTCTTCACGCTCCACACTCACAATACGGCCTGTATGCAGGGGGCATTTCGGTAACGTGTCAGCGATCGGTAGTCCTCCATACTCGTCGCTTCTCCATACTCCGAATAAACGTACATAGGCTATCTCTCTCTCTATCTCTATCCTCGTTCCATCTACCTGCTCCCATATCGCAATCCCTGCCACACCATTTCCTCTTTTTTTTTTTTTTTTTTTTTTTCCATCTAGTCCGTACTGCAGGCTTTTTTCACGCCCATCAGCCTGCGGCGCACGAACCAAGCAAATTTCTATTTTTCTCTTCCTTCCCTCAATTTTTCCACTTTTTCCGGGTCAGCACCGCCTATCTTTCTAATCGTTACTATCGCAGCCTTTTTTTTTACCACCAAGAAAACAAACTTCATTTTTCCCTCTTTCATTTTTTTTTTTTTTTTTTCTTTTTCCTTCTTAGTACTGCGCCTATTTATATCGTTAGTACGGACGGCATTCATCCCGGTTACCACCACGTTAAATCCATTATTTTCCCATTTTCTCTCCCTTCCCTTCCCTTCCCTTCCCTTCCTCTCATTTTCTCCTCTTTCCTGCTTTCCTGCTTTCCTGCTTTTCTTTCCTTACCATCGCGCGCGCATTTCCCTTCTTAATGCCTTAACACGGATACACGGATACACGGATATACCGACAGCATCTCCGCCGGTCGGTCCGTCTATCACCAGTGCAGTACATCTCTATCATGTCCATGTCCATGTCCATGTCCACTAAAAAAAAAAAAAAAAAAAAAAATATCCAATATCCACCAATTTTACAACTATTTTTATTCTTACGTCCCTGTTACGTCGCTCCGTCAGCTCGACCAACGGCGCCCCACCGTCTCGCCTCTGCCTCTGCCTCTGCCTCTGCCTCTGCCTCTGCCTCTCCACGTACGTACGCACGCAACCGCCGTACCAAGTGTCTTCCAGCCCACCGATACGCTTCCATTCTCCGCTCCATTTTCCGCTCAACCACCAACGTCCATTTCACCCTCATATTTTTATTTTTATTTTTATTTTTATTATTCCACACCGTCTCTTTTACTCCATCGTCCTTTTTACCTAAGGCAAACGTAAGGTCAATCCCTCTTACCAACGGGATCCTCCTATCCTCCTATCCTCCTATCCTCCTATCCTCCTATCCTCCTATCCTCCTATCCTCCTCCGCAGCACCTGTACCATCTGTCCAACCAGAGGGTCAAGCCACGCTAATTCCTTCCTTTCATCAAATTTCCCTAATTTCTACTAATTAACCTCATATCTTCCCATCATATTCCAATCAATAACTCTTACAAATACCAATCTTTATCATTTTCAAAACCGAATACACCATCCATCATTACCATTTTTTACATTTTTTACATCTTTTCCATCTTTTCCATCTTCCATTTTTTCCATTACCCACTCACTTCCACCACTTCCAAATCCACCCTACCATTTTACTTCTTTCCAAAACGCAAACATATTCCTGCAACGCCTTTCAATTTCATCCAAATTATTCATTCTATCTAAATTCATTCCCTTCTTTCCAAAGGTCATGCCTTAAGGCATATTTAAATATCCCTACCCCTACACCTTCTCCGTAGAATAAAGATCCGTCTTTATCAGCCAACTATCATTTCCAACGCCTCATCCACACTAATCTAGCCACGCGGTAGCGTCGCCACGCCCAGTACGTAAACCACCACCTCCTTCCGAGCAATCGGAGCCACGCAGTACGCGTCGCGCGCTACCTACCTACCTACCTACCTACCTAACTAGCTTATCCGCAATTTCCCCTCTAATTCATGTTCCATCAACTTTTCCTTACCATATCTTCTCACCAACTAAACACCTAAACACCTAATCACAAATCTAACCATACTTATATTAACTATAACGTAATTAACTGTAACGTCCATGCGACCTTTCCATTCCGACCACTTCCAAAACAATTGCTGCGCTCCATCCTCCCATATCCTAATCGTATGCTAAAATTCTCGCTTTCATTCTTCTCCACATTCACGTTCACACTCACCTACGTACGTACGCTCGCACGCACACAAGCAAAGCGACTTTGTCCCTAAAGGCGCGTTCACATACGGTACGATAGGTTCACGTCGCCGAACGTCCAACGCCGAAAGTCGAAAATCCAACGCCGAACGCCGAACGCCGAACGCCGAAAGTCCAACGGCCAAGACGCGTGCTCGCGGGCCGTGGCTCGCCAAATCAGCTCATGTGCCGTACGATACGGCAGCTGTCAATTCTGTCAATTCTGTCAAATTTCTATTCATCAAAAACCATGAAATAAATAACACCTTTTTTACAATAGGATTTGTCTTATTTATTATATAATAATTAATAATTAATAATTAATAGATCAATATTATTACCCGAAAACATTATTAATATTCAAAAATTAAATAGCGCGCGTAGCGCAAGCCTCTGTTGCTAGTAAAACTCTACATAATTATATAGAAACTTTGGCTCTTCGTGTGCCGAGTAAAAAAAAAGGAGCGGATCCGGTGTAATTAAAAGAATGGAATATTTCCTCGGTGTATAATCAGCACAGCCCGAATTTTTTTCCGAGTCCGAATATACAAAGACACGTCCGCTCGCGTAGACCATTACCAGTCGAATCCCTTATTTGTCGACCTCTTCGTCGTCGAAAGCCTACTCTCACGAGCCTGTTTCTTTCGTAGGACCTCTCCTTTTCAAGGTCCTTTTCAATTTCCTACGGGAGGAATCGTTCCGCCTATTTATCGCGCCCTGCTTCTTTCCGTCACCCGCGCCTCCATCGCGTCGTCACCACGCTTTCAGCTGCTGCGCGTACGCGTATGCCTCGTCACGGTCGTCGCTACGGAATCCCCCGACATTTTGCGCAACACTTGCGAATCTGCAACGGCTCCTTCGGGATTCCCTATCTAACGGTCTAGTCTATTATCCGCTAATCTG
Organism: Ooceraea biroi; assembly: GCF_003672135.1. Lineage (NCBI taxonomy): Eukaryota > Metazoa > Arthropoda > Insecta > Hymenoptera > Formicidae > Ooceraea > Ooceraea biroi. The sequence goes on along the minus strand of NC_039513.1, from coordinate 11,062,904 downwards.
TTTATTTTTACCACGTGTTTTTCGGTCTATTTGCCTCGCCTGAGTCTAGCCGCGCGATACTGCCGACCGTCTAGGCGATCACGTATGTGGCCATATAATCGCCACAAAACGTATCAAATTATCTATCAAATATCTCCATGCATGTCCATACATACATGTCCATACATACTTCCTTTCTCTTGTATAATTTCTCATCATATATGTATGTACAACGAATAACAAGAAAAATAATTGAAAAATAAGTAGAAAAGTCATTTGCGCGTTCTTTTTCTAAAATTGTCATTTTCTATAATTGTGACATATAATTGTGAGATAATATTTCATACATCGGGCGTGCGCGTATGTGCGGGCGTGCGGGCGTGCGGGCGTGCGGGCGTGCGGGCGTGCGGGCGTGCGGGCGTGCGGGAGGGCATGCGGGCGAATGACTTTCTCAGCTAACTGACTCTCTCTAACCCTCTCCGTTCGCGAGATATCAAGCATTTTATGAAACATAGTTTTTCGCGATTAACTCCGGAACAGTGCGTGTGACGGAAAGTTTAATAAGGGCGTTGGAAAGGGTTCGTACATCCCCGTCGAATACCGCTAGATAAAACCCTCTAGCTCGCTCCGTTCGTCAGATATCGAGCATTTTGTAAAACATAGTTTTTCCCGAGATATCAAGCATTTTGTAAATATTTTTTCGCGAATAACTCCCGAACGGTGTGGCTGACGGCAAGTTTAATAAGGGCGGCGTTGTATCGGGCTCGAAAATCCCCGTCGAATGCCGTTCGCAAGAACTCTCTACCCCACTCAGTGCGCGAGATATCGGGCTTTTTGTAAATAGTTTTTCGCTCTGCTATTGAAAATACCGTAAACTCAGAAATTTAAAAGTTCTAGCCCTTACAAATTTTTAATAGGAATGCCGTAGTGACTACGGAACTTCTTCGCGATGGTGCTGCCATTTGCATGAAAAATGCTTTTTCTAAACATTTCGGAATTTGTACGCACAAAATTGCGAAATTTTTTTAGAAAGCATTTTATTAATATAAAATGAGGACAAATTTGACAGTTACAATTTTGTTATCGGCTAGTGACGTAACCTCGATACATATTTGTTTAATATTTTTATTTTTCCTCATTTTGAAGATAAAAACCACCAGCTTACGATTCATTATTGTCTGTACTTTAATCGTGGAGAAGGAATTATTATTCTGTGCAACTAATAAAAAGATTAGCGTGCAGGGAAAATCTAGTGATTCCGCTCGGTAGCTGTAACGAAAGCTAGTGGCAAAATAGTTCACTAGCACCTCCAGGATCGCCTTAGGCCGGATCTACAATAGGTGTAGTAAGCTTTAAGCCGTAAGGGGTAATTATTTACCCTTGGTCACCCTCCACCAATGATCTTGACCTTGACATATGTTGTCAAGGTCACCCTCCTGAGTCACCTTCGAGAGGTTTTAAGCTGGAGACACAATGGCGAGGCAATAGCGATAGGAACAGGGAATTAACCAATCGCGTTACACGATTTGAGTACGGATGACCAAATCGAGCAACGCGATTATTTGTTATTCCCTGTTCTTATCGCTATCGCCTCGCATTGTGTCTCCAGCTTTAGCCGTCGCTCGTTGTTCGTTAAAAAGTTATTAACAAAATAATTTCAGTAGTTTTGTATGGATTTCCGACTTTTCGCACCAAGTAAGGACTTCAATTTGACGTATATTACAAACGTCACTCCCGAGAATTTCACTGCTTGAAATGATTTTTAAAGCAGTGAATCGTTGATATATAAAATAGTTTGTTTAACTATTCTATAACTTTAACTATTCTCGGGAGTGACGTTTGTAATATATGTCAAAAATTCAAGTCCTTACTTCGTGCGAAAAGTCCGAAATCCATACACAAAACTACTGAACTTATTTTGTTAATAACTTTTTAACGAACAACGAGCGACGGCTAAAACCTCTTCAAGGTCACTCAGGAGGGTGACCTTGACAACGTATGTCAAGGTCAAGGTCATTGGTGGAGGGTGACCAAGGGTAAATATTTACCCCGTAAGGAAATGACCGATCTCAGTGGAATATGAGGAGAAAGATCGACTGTGATTGGTCAATTTCTTACGGCTTGAGGCTTACTACACCTGTTCTACAATAGGGGCTTAAAAAAAAAAAGATATCCATGCAAACTGCAACGCGCGTTTCTTGTTTATAAATTTCACGTAACCCGAAATCTATCGTGTTGATAATTTAAATGTTTCTAATTCATCAATTAGCGTGCATAATGATTAGAATCAAAAGTTACGTAAGTAAAAGCACACGTACATGATGTTTCGTATAGCAATTAACCTTTATGAATATTAAGATTATCAGTCTTTGATGCACAATGCACGTATATGCGTACTAAAACTTGTATTCATTCTTTCTATTTTCCCCTTTAATCCCCTCTATAAAAACAAAGAATTATATATAAATGCATTAATGAAGGGAATTCTTCAATTCGATTCTGCGTGTGACATCGCTCACGTACATATATATATATATATATATATATGTGTGTAATAGATGCATACGTATAAATGCACACATTTATTACAAGAAATACGTAAAAAAAAGAAGAAAAATATATATATATATATATATTTATTTATTGATCCGTTCTTCGATTTATTTCCTCTCAGAGATTTCGATCGATTTGTTGAAACCGTGCCGAAACCTGAGCGAGCTCTGCTCAATTTTGGTTTACCGAAATGGAAGATGATGCCTCTGGAACGTAAGATACCTATGATACCTGGACCGAAAGATGCCTACAATTTAACGCGATGTAAGGTAGGAGAAAAAGTGTGGGCGACGGATGGACCGAGGATGGATTTTGATCCGAGCGATCCTTGTTGCCGCGAGACCAGATTCTCTTACGAGGCATTGCACGACCAACATTTATTGAGATTCTTCTCCAAACCGACCTATCGACGATGCTTGCTGAGAGCCAGTCTGATCACAAAAGACATGGATGTCAAATGTTCGCTCCGCGAGTACAACGCTTACAGAAAGTACCTGAGAAAGATATATGCCAATCGTATCGGAAAGGAACTGAGAAAAAGAGATCGTCTATCCGTAGAGAGAAGAGCTCTCCGATACGCTGAGGAGCAAGCTCGCAACAAAGCGGAAAGGTATAATTTTCCTTTTTTTGCTTGTTACGTAGAGTTAAAGACACCAAAATATCTTATTCTGCACTGAGAAATTATTATCTTTTTCTTTTCCAATAAAACGATATTGAGATCTCGCACTTTTCAATTCTTGTTTTGCCTTTCCATTCCTTTTTCGTTTGTTATTTTTTTTGCTTTCTGACGGACTCGATGATCGCGCTTCTGATCGAATCTTGTTGGTAGATTCGAATATTTGCCATAGGCAATGTTCTCTTCTAGTACGTATGAAATTTCAGATTGAACAAAAGGGAAGAATTAGCCAACACTGAACGTCGTGTTGCGCGGCAAAGATTGTTAGAGGAAGAAGTTGAAATTCAAAAACAGAAGGAAAAAGCGTACAAGGTCGCATGTAGATCCGAATTGTCCAAGCTCGTTGAACAAGAAGAACGGAGATTGATGAGTGTCAAACGAAAAGAGCGGGCTGAGTGACTTCGACAAAGATGCTACACGCTGCGGCGGAGGTTGCCCGGCGGAGGGTAATCGATTCTTACGTAGACTGGAAGAAGAAAGATAAGGGGCAAAGAAAAGTCAGTGCTAAACGGCTAGCGGATATCGCAGGACGCAAGCAAGACCTCATCGAACAAAGGTTCATACATTACTGTCTGTGAATAATATGAAACTACGTATCAAACAGCGTTTCATCACCGGCATCCTGTAATCTGGAAATCTTCGATACGTAATTTATAATTTCAACGTAAACACACGTGTCAAACGACTTGATGAAAGAAGTTCCAGGTTTTATGTAAATTTTAAATGGAGAAAAAAAGTACGAGTTCGAGAAAAGGACATGACGATACAGGAAACGTTATTGCAACGTATGCGTACAAACCGTCAAAAATTTATCAATGATTACAAGAATAAGATAAACAAAGAAACTGCAAGGATGCAAAGTAAGGCGACGAAAAACGTGAAAACGTTTTTCAGATAAATCTGTCCCCCCTTTCCCTTCTGCCAAGTTTATATGAAACAAGGCACAATCATGTTAATGTACCCTTTCTTTTTCACATCGTTTTGATATTAGTGACGTTTTGCGCGCAGAACTTGTTGACAATGCGAAGCTGTTGACTGCCTGTTACGCTAGAAGGCCGCATAGAAGAGCACGTGTTTGCTGCAAACAATATTGTGGATATGATATATATGGTAATCCTGATGCCTGATGTCACGGGGTCGAAAAGGAACGCGAAAGCGTGTGCGTGAAAAATAATTTGCAAAGTTCCTTGCCATAAGGTACGAAACAACGAAAACACGTTACCACGAAATTGATACTTTTTATTAGTTTTGTTCCTCGACATGAAAATTCACTGAAATTCATTCTAAAATACATCGATGCGTGTTCAAATCCAAGGAGCGATGTATCGTAACGAATTATGATAACGAGAAACAGACTTTTTATCGAGGAGAGAAATTAAGAAACGTTTCACCATGTTAACGTAAAAAGAAAAAGAAGAAAGTTGTTGTTTTTGTTGCTGCTGGTATCTACTTGTAAGATGACAAATCTTACTTATAATAACGTTCCCAATATTGCGGTAAAAATAAATTAATGATTTACATTTTTGTGATTAATCTACATTTCCTTTAAGTGTTTGACAAAATAAATTCATTTATCGAATCTTTCGATACACTTGGCAAATATTTTCGTACTTATTCGCTGTAAAGATTGAAATACTACTTTAGGATCAAATCGTATATTTATTAGAAATGTTTCGAACAACCGATGAGGCCAACTGCGGCATTGCCAATAAATTGTACAAATATTTTGATCCTTTGAGAAAATCAGCGTCCAGAATCATTTTCGATCGCCATGATTACTTTCGATCGAGAATAGGATCTATCGTCTGACCACCACAAATTTGTCCCCATCCGATTAAACGCCAATGCTTCTCTACGCGTCTGGATAGTGCAATCTTCTCGTCGATCTCCGTGCACACGGGATTCGTCAGACTTATTTTGGCCAAGTCGGCACGAGTAGCCAGTACTCTGCCACCAGTGCTCAAGGACCCAATATTCACTAATAACACTTCTCCTCTCGATAGCTTCGGTACCTACGACACAGATATTTATGCAAATAACAAATAATTAGAATTTTCCTTTTATTACGAGCGCAAGAAACTTGCTTGAAAATCAAATGTATCGTGTAAATGATTGATGAATGACCGATACGACTTACTCTCGCGCCCTTTTTATCGCCCTCGGTTCTCACACCCAACAAACGTTTCAAGAGATAGTACGAGATTTCCAGCTCAATGAATATCTGGGGCAGCGCGCCGACGCTACCAAGAATTTGACCGACCAAACGATCAGCACGGCACAGAGTGGGCTCGATCTTAGTTCCGACACCTGGAAATTATGATAGATGTAATCAGACTCCTCGTTTACGTGTCAAAGTGGCATCTGCCCGATCCGCTTGTCGACCTACGAATCTCCTGTGTGAAATCGTTCAAGTGGTTGATTAATGCTTCAACGAAATGTTAAATTCGTCGTTTACCGATTAGACCGCCCGGCACAGCGAACTGCAATTCGTTCTGTTCGGCAAACAGAGATACGATGCGCGAGAATATCGGGCGACAAGTAAGTTTTCCTTCGCTATCCTTGGATACCAATCCTGGACGAACTTCAATCTCCATGCCGACCTGTAGTGTTTGTGTTTTCCATATATTTTTGTGTATTCCACATATATCGATTACACACGTTATATGATGTATGTTATATAATTTTCCTCGTACCTTTAATACTCCCCGTAGGATACTACCACCAGCGACGCCGCCCTTCAAGTCGTCCACTTCGCAACCTGGTTTGTTCACGTCGAAGGATCGGATAACGATCAGCCGCGGCTCCGATGTAAAATCTCGCATCGGTACTGGAATCTTTTTCGTAATGTACTCGCACAGTACTTCGATGTTGTACTTTAATTGTGCCGAAATTGGAATTATCGGCGCGCCTTCTGCCACTGTGCCTGAAATTGAAACGATCGTTGTGTCCGAGAAAAATTAACGGCGCTCGTTAACCATTAACGAGTAACGTACCTTGAATAAACTTGAGAATCTGCTCATATTGTTCCTTCGCTTGAGCTTCTTTCACCAAGTCGATCTTGTTTTGCAAAATGACGATGTGCTTCAATTTCATAATTTCGATAGCCGCCAAGTGCTCCGACGTTTGAGGTTGCGGACAGGATTCGTTGCCAGCTGCAATTCCGTCACAAATAAAACGGTATATTTCCCGAAAAAAGAGAAGCGGATGAAGCCCATGATCGTAATTGTCAATTTACCGATTAGAAGCAGAGCTGCGTCCATAACAGCCGCCCCGTTCAGCATAGTTGCCATAAGAATATCGTGTCCCGGACAATCGACGAAGGAGACGTGGCGGACCAACTGAAACCTTCCTGGACAAACCTGGCGCAGGCAGGGAAACGAATCATCTTTACTGGATCCACCGGATATGTAGCGCCCAGGCCGAGGACACTTTGGATTGTCGCACTCGTAAATCTTCGCGTTCGCGTATCCTGAAATGAGAAAACCATCGAGTAGTTACTCGAGTTCGATTTCAGTCGTTCTCTTTCCAATTCAGACACAGTTGCGTATAAATCGCGCGATCGAGTTATCGGCACCCGGAAACTCTTACAGGTGCCTCACATGATGATGATGATGATGATGATGACGCAAAGATACGCATGCACGTACGAACGAAACCAAGCGTCTCCGTGATGACGATCGATCTATCGGAAAGAAAGAACCCCAGGTAAAAAAGATTTTATTTCAGACTCATCGACAAGATGGTGATGATATGCGTCTGGATGAGCTTCCCTTCATCAACCGCTCAATTAACGTTAATAAACCGTCAACGTTTACGTGGGACACCGCGTGCAACGATTTATTTCTGACGAATAGCGTGTGTGTCAACGCGTCGGCTCTTCGCATTCCGATCTCATGAGATTCGGCCGATACTCCAATCGCAATGGTTCAAGAAATCCGGTGCTTTGTACGACCATCTAATACTGCGACAATAATTCAAATCGAATATCCACTTAACATCGTGAAATTTACGCGTTAAATTTACTATTATGTGATACAACTTTTTTTCAACATTGATAACTTATATTTTTTAAGTACATTCTATTTGACGTTTCTAGCAATTTGTCTATATCTGAAAAAAAAAAAAAAAAAAAAAGGATATAAACGATACATGTATGCATATAATGGAAATTTTCTCGAGAACAATTTAGTCGAATACCGTTGTTGTACACGTGTTACGTGTGTACTTGAATGTCAAAGGGATGTGCTTCTCTTAGAAGGATTACAAATATTTCTTACCAATGATTATTTGTTGGATTGTAACATATATTTGTCCCGTTTTCTTAGTGTTATTAATAACGAATATATGTTAGAACCCAATAATATTAATTAACATACAATTTATACAACGTTGAAATAATCGATAACGCATTTTCCTACGATGAAAGAAAAAAAAAAAGGAAAACATATTTTCTCGCTTGTACGTGAGATGTTCGATCCAATTTACGCACATTTTGGACAGCACGGCATGCAAGTATACGATATTAAGGATATTCTCTCGTTTTCTTACGAGTCTATCGCGATCAAGGTCTATCAATCGTTCAGCTGGACGACTGAGAGTGTCCTCCTCAAGAGAGATGTATATAGTATCTATAGATTTCACATACATGATGGCACCGTCGTATCATCGTATAACGAGTATTGTGATAATATAATATTAGAAAAGTAGTAACATACAAATAAACAAACAAGAAGACACTGCGTCGCAAGTGTCGGCTAGTACTTTGTTACTTCATATGACAGTATTATTTCACGATATTCTTATTATTTCCTGACTTTGCAGGAAAAACATTTTGTTTCTTTTTCATTTTCATTTCATTGGATAAAGTGCTTCTGGAATAATCGAGATTCTCAGTTCTTTTTTTCCAGAATCTATGATCAAAAGTATTGTAAATCCAGCGTATCGAAAATTATACCTTCATGTGCATCGAGTGCGTATGCCTGCGTGTGTCGTGTGTATGTGCGTATATTCTCCACACTAGATCAGGATTGGAAAATGCGAGCGTTTGTATTTACTTTTGTACAAATGAGCCAATACAAAAATTAACGTAAAATCTATTGAGACAACAATTACACGAGTATATTTCTCGTAACAACTTTCAGCATGTTTCAAAGAAACTTAACACTGAAAAGTACTATTGAATATGATAATAATTTACATGAAACCATGTACAGTCTTGTCTGCTTCATTGTCATCACACTGTTACTACACTCCCCATTTTATCACGATTGCCCATTTCGAGTCATTTTTATTTCATTTTTTTTTAATTCTTCTTTTATAATAACAGTTTAAAACTCTAACATCAAGAGTGTCTCGCGCCAAGTATACGCGCAGCGCGAGAAGACACGGTGCCTGCCTCTCTTTTACGCGTGTTTTATACCAGAAAATGTTTCGTCCAACAAGCGTGAAAAGTATAATCAAATTATTGACAGCGGGGAGAGAAGAGAGAGAATATATGACTGTATATGACTGTATATGACTGTATATGACTGTATATGGTATAGTAAAACATAGTCATCAGTAACATTAGGATGCCTTTGTACACGCATCATGCTCTCAAATTTGTACATCACTTTCTTTGAAAAATTATTATACCATTGTAAGAAATTGACTTCGTTTGCACGTGATAATCAAATGAACGTAACACAAGTGCTAATGATCATATTGTTCGTCAACATTATGTTCGATGACAAAATTTAACGCTTACAACTTGTTTCCATTCGTTCCGTTAACTCGATTCGCGAATGAGCAAACACATTTAAGTTACCCTGCTAAATAGTCTCGTGTGAACGATATACATTCTAAAAGTTTTTCTCTTTTCCGGATTCTGGCAGTGCTGGTGGTAATAGTGCTGTGGTGGCTAACGGTGCTGTTGCTGCATGTACAGCGTATGCAGAAACAAATGAGTCGACGACGTAAAGTCGTCCGTAAGGACGCTAATCTACGTTCAATCAACGCAACCAGCAGATAGTTAAAATTCTTTAAAAGAGATATCGCCGGCAGGTCGCGGCACCGCATTTGCACAGAGTCTTGTTCCTCGAGTCGACGCCAACATCGGCGGCATCGTCGTCGAGCGGCTGCTGCTGCATCTTGTCGTTGCCGCGCTGCGTCTGGCACGTATAATCGAAAGTGAGCTCTTCGTTTTGCTTGATGTCTTTGATAGCAAAGAGCGCGAGATTCGGCAGGTTCGGATCTAGACAATTGGTCCAGATCGCGTAGACCGCAAGATTGGGATCGCACGAGTGATTGATAAAGTGCGTCACGTTGCCGTACATCGCAGCGTCCACGGTGTATGGACACTGGCCGTCGGTCTCGTTGTAATCCAGATCGAAAAGATACGTACGACCGGTCATATCGTATTGTCGACCGCGTCTCTCTGCCTCCTCGCTGCTGATCACCTCGCCCACGTATTCGGCGACAAAGGTGCCTTTCTTGATGGCGCGTAAGGTACGCACGCCCCAACCGCGACCGTTATCCGTGCGGAAGATACACAACTGCATGTGAGAACCGCGCTGCACCACGCGATTTGGGCACGTTAGTACGTCGCAGGCGCAGCGCTTGTTACATTCGTAGATGGGCGTGCCGGGTGGTACGCGTACCCGGCAGGCTGACGTGTATGGCAACGACGTCGCGCCGTTCTGCGCGTAGCAGCAACCGGACTTGCCAGTCTCGCAAACGTTTACGCATTCGCAGCCGATCGGTGGATCGTCCGGTATTATCACACCCGTGCCCGGCAGATAGTTGTCGATGTAGTAAAAGTCCTGCGGCGCCCCCTCCAAATCCATTAGGTTCTCCACCCGTATTGTCGGCCGACCCTTCGTGATACTGTTCATCTCGTTCTCCCAATCCTGCAGCGACTCGAGCTGGTCGCATCGCAGCTCCGCCAGCAACATACGCACGATTTGCCGCTTGATTTTCGCCTCCCGCCTGCCATGCGACGAGCTCTTGAGGTAACGCCGGATCTCGCTATACATATTGTCTACCTCGGCGGTGCCGACGGTGACGGATGCGTCGTCGATCGACATGCCCTTGTACCGTAACTCGGCCAAGAGACGCTCGACGTCGCGTATTTCCGGATAGAAATTCGTCTTTGCCTTGAACAGATCGATCAGCTTCTGCCGTTCCTCCTCGAATTCGCGCAACGTGTCCTCGCAGTTGATGAGGTTGCACAGCGGCTCCCACGTGTTGTACCTCGAGTCCCAGTTTTTCCACTTGATCAGATAGAGCGGCTTGTTGTTCTGCACGTGTTTCTGTATGATTCTCTCCACTTCCCAGAGCTTCGTTTGTTTGCGCGTGTTCTGCTCGCCGGTCGGTACCGCTTCTCTGCGATATTTCCCGTTGCGCATTACATCGTGCAACAGCACCCGCGCCTCTTTCAACTCCAATGCATCTACGGGCCTCGTCAGACCGTACTCTCGCGCGGACCATCTACCGTCGGACGACGACTCATAGTCCGACTGTCGGCCATCGCTACCCGGATCTCGCGTGTTAATTTCGTTGCGCACGCGAGAGCTACTATCGCCGCCGAGCGCCTCGAGTGCTTGCTGCGTGATCATTCTTCGCCGTACTCGCGGACGTGTTGAAGAAGAGGACAACGATGACGATGATGATAATGATAATGATAATGATAATGACGACGACGACGACGACGACGACGACGACGACGACGACGACGACGACGACGACGACGACGACGACGACGACGACGACGACGATAATGAGGATGACGAGAAACAGACTGCCTTTGTGTCCAGTCGTTGAGACATGTTATCGTTGTCGTGGCTTTGAGTGTTGAGGAGTCTGGGCCGCTTGGCGCATGGCGCTGCGTCAATACCTCCAGCAGGGGAGAGATGTCGTTTTTTGCAAACGGCCGGCGTTCTGCTATCTACACCACCAGCTATATCTGCCAATTCGCCACTGCAACCATCCGCCGCGTCTGCAATGCCAAACATTTAAACAGCGTCATTTCTTTTTCTTTCCTTTTTACGTATCATCGTACGACCGACGTATCTCTCCCCTATCTTTTTCGCTTTTTTTCATCTCCTTATGTCTTTTCCCTCTCTTTCTCTCTCTTTCTCTCTCTATTTTAGTGCTCCTTTCTCTTTCTTTTCATTCTTCTCAACGTTTCCTTCTTTTGCTCTTTCTCCGTACGACGGACGAGTCATAGCGACGAATAGCACCGGACTGCTTTGTTCGTGCCATGATTCTCGCGGATTATATTATTATTATTATTATTCATATGTGATATAATAGCGGAAACGTGTAGTCTAGGTCACTTGTTAAGAGATATCTGGCCTCTTGTCCTATATGCACCTTCAATAGTTTGGAAAAGATCTGTTTGTGCATTAACATAGTATTTTCCTATCAACTCAGTACGCACCATAACATCATGTTTTCACGGTTAACATAAAGCACAAGTACTCGTAAAACGAGTATTATATTATAACGTACATAACGAGGTATATAAAAACGCTAGATTATGCTTCTCATTATAAATACAGCAAGCCGTAAATAGTATAAATAAATATGACAACATGGAAATTAGTATGTTTTCTCTGTATGCGTGTGTGTGCGCGCGCGCACCACGTTAAACGCGTATTACGTATTGTTATTTCTTACATCTTACATCAGTGACATTAATAAGTTACATTCAAATAAAGAGACAACAATAAATGGAATCACGTACGCGCGAATAACGAATAAAGAGGAATTAAGAGTTTTCACAATGTGAATTTTATATATACGTCGTATCCTCAAATAAAGGAACAATTTTGCAATGCATAAAACTTTAATTGCATAATTTTTCACGAAATGCTAAATTCAAGCTATTAAGCTTTCTTAACTATTACGATATTAAAATTATACTTACCACCTTTGTCCTACAAATTCTCTCACATTTTTAAACGTTTTAAGGAGCAATTATTTACCACTATTTTTGTTAGACTCTTGATAACGTTTCTTAACTTGGCAGTAACTTGGACGATTACTTATTGTTACCTCGAGTCATGCTCGAAATAACGATAAGTAATTCGAAAAAATTATTATAATCCTTTTAGAAATTAAAAGTTCTCTATACATCACTTACAATGATGTATTTTCATAAAATTTCATAAAATAACCTCGTATAAAGATGTTTTTGCAACGGCATTCGAAACAATATCTTTTAGGTAAGTTAAACAATCACAGAATTGCAATGAAGAGAAGAAATTCAATGTGTTTGAATATTGAGATATACTCACCAAGCTTGATAGTGATGTTTCTTTCTAATTCATTCTTGAAACGAACTGTCTGTACTCCCGAAATAGCTTTTACTATCGTCGATTTTCCATGTGCCACGTGCCCGATGGTGCCTGTAACAAATTTATCCTACGTTTGTCCTATGTTTTGGAATGTAATTATCATATCATAGGAAGGTCCATTTAGGTTCTGGTGCGACTGATTTGTTTTAAATTTTTTATTTTTTGCCGACAGCGTTATTTCTCGACGAGTGGTGGTGTTATGAAGCTTGGCATTCTATTGGGTTGGCCAAAAAGTAATTGCGTTTTTTTTTATATAAATTAAAGGCGAATTTTTCATGGGAAACAAAAACTTTATTAAACAATATATTGTCCATTTTGTTTGATTATCTTTTGCCATTTTTCAGGCAACTTCATGATTCCGCGCTCAAAAAAGTTCTTATCTTTTTCAGCAAAAAACTATTCCAACAACGATTTCATATCCTCATCAGCAGTAAAGGTTTTACCATTCGAGGCGTTTTGCAACGAACGAAACGAATGGTAATCTGATGGTGCCAGGTCTGGCGAATATGGTGGATGTGGTAACATCATGGTAACACATCCCGTCCAAGCTGCAACAATTTTTCACGAGTGACCAAACTCGTATGTGGTCTAGCGTTATCATGGTGAAACGCAACACCTTTGCGATTCACCAATTCTCGACGTTTCTGTTTGATGGCAATCCAGTTGACGACAGTATACGTCTGAATTAATGGTTTGATTCCTTGCAAGCAGCTCAAAATACACAGTCTCACCAGACTGACAGCATAATCTTTCTTTGGTGGCAGACATTCACTGCTTTTCAAGTGCTTTCAGCAGGTTCATCGCGCTTGCTCCACCATCTTTTTCGTTTGACGTTGTTGTAGACGATCCATTTTTCGTCGCCTGTTATCATACGTTTCAAAAGAGAATCGCAGATGTCAATACGCTCAGTGAGATGAATTTCTTTCAGCTCATGCGCTACCCAAATATCGAGCTTACTAATGTACCCAAGTCGTTTTGAATGGTTTTCAACACTCGATTTCGATATGTTAAGATTCTCAGCAGCAATCTCTCGTGTCGTTAAACGCCGATTAGAATCGATCAGTGCCTTTATTTTGTCATCATCAATTTCGATTCGATCAATTTTGACACTGCCGCAGTTTTAAAGCATCTTCGCCATATACACGACGTAACTTTTTATGAGCTTGTATGAGGAAAATGTTCTTTTTGATTTTCCATTTTGAAATCGACGGCAAAGAAACAATTGTTAACGAAATCGTGTACTTTCTTTTTGTAAAACAAGCTTGAACCGTGAGTTGTTAACCTACATAACGAATTTGCGGTTTAGAATGAAGTTGGTTACATTTCAAGATATGTATGTCCATCTGTTGGAAAAAAACGCAATTACTTTTTGGCCAACCCAATAGCTATGACTATCCGAAATTTCAAGGTGCTGGCATATCTTGTTGAAAAAGCACGTTTCGTATTGCACACGCTGACAGAGGATCCAAAAGCGATTCCACTAGAGTGCTGCAAAGACATGCTAAAATCGTTCGTGAAACAGGATTCTTTGAGTTCGGTCTGAACATCAAGAGCGAAGCTCTTGGTCACTTTTGTATGATAATGCACACTGGCGCACAAGTCTAAGATTGCGCTCGAACATATCCCGTATGACTTCTGGCTATTTGCAAGACTCGAATGAAAGGAATACATCAAAAGGGCTTTGGTTTCGGAGACGATCCCGAAAACAAACTGTTGTAATAACTGTGTCGAAAAATTTCGAATTTAACTTTAACAACGTTACGTTGATTCAGAAAGAGTATATTTTTAACTTAACGTCTTGCATTTTTTTCAGTATCAGTCGCAGCAGAGCCTGGATAAATAGGTAGATATATTATGTCCACTATATTGAAATAATTTGTTAATTTTGTATACTCACCAATATTGATTGTAGCTTGCCTACTGATCACTTCACGCGACAAGGGAGTTAATTTGCTAGTATCCTAAATAAACATATATACATATATTCTTTTTTGCTTGCATTTTCTTGTAACATGATAAATAAAATGAGAAAAAAAAAGTAAGATATGTTAATTTCTATATTTCATAGTAAATTTACACATCATTACAGACAGACAGCACACGCGCGCGCGCACACGCACATCACGCGCCTCTGAAATACTTTTCCTACAGATATGCAGCATGTAGAGAAGAACAATTATGCTTATAGATCATACAATATGTCTCATTACTCTTGCTTCTTGGCCGGAATAAACATTACCGTTAGATTTCTAAAGATGACTAAATACGAAAGTAGGAAAATACTCGATACTCGTATAAATGTCTCTGCTCTGATTAAAGCTTTCTGGTAAAAGATTTCATCACTTTTCTCGCTAACGTTAAATGCAGCGTGCCAATTACGAGAAAACAAGCGCGAGGTTAAGTGAAGCAAAAGCAATGAGAAAAAGCAGGCGGATGAGCGAGCGAGCTAACGCGACGCCTGGATAATCGTCATTGCTACTCACGAGTTTCGATAGATCCTGCTTGTAAAGATTCGGCTGGCCGGTAGTCACACCCAATCCTTCCTCGCCCCCCATTTTCCTACAATTTCTCTGACAATTCACGCGTTCCTTCTTACCACTCGTACCACTCCTTTACGCTTTCGAAAAACCAACAGACGGATGACCGCTCGGGCGCTCGGCGGCAACGACTCTTCCAAGATTAGTCCAGTTTCCGGCGCATGTGCAACAGAGAGGCGGGAAATGCAACACACACACACACATATATATATATATATCATCATATGTATGCAAGTTAGAATTACAAAATAATGAAAATCATATATAATAAATATTTAGTTGTACACATGTTTTATATGTATGATAAGTTTTGGCGTCTACCTAATGTCCATTGGTGTCCATTGTCCACACGCGACTAGCATCGTCGACACAATAGAGTATTTTACACCGATTGTTTAATACGCGTATTAAATAGTAAATAACTAGTGCATCCGTTTAGTCATTGGCTGATTAGCTCAAATGTACTATTTGATACGCGTATCAAACGATCGGTGTAAACTAGGCTAATAGGACAGTCGATCTTTCTCCTCCTCATATTCCACTGAGATTGGTTAATTTCTTACGGCTTAAAGCTATTGTAGATCCGGCCTCAGAGTCGCTCACGTGATTGGTGGATTCTATTAATACGTTCATTCGTTTTGAGCGGCTATTCAAACGTAGCCGCATGGCAGATTTTTGCAGAATTTTAAAAAAGTTTCTCGAGATACATGGGAATTATCTCGTTAGAATTCATCATGATTCTACAGTCAACGCGATGATTTCGGTCCGAATAGATGGAATTTATCGCGCGCTGGGAAGGGTTACGGGAGGTCGCCACACTCGACGACCTTGCTTTGACTTTGGGACATGGACTTATCGCGATCTTAACATCTCGCGTTTGGATTTATCGAACGGCAGCGGCAGCCAGCTACGTGACGTTACCGTTAATGGGAGAGGCGTAACTAAATATTCTGCAACCAGCAACGTCGAGTTCTTCCTCAGGAATATCGCGACAAACTGCCAGAAGAGCAACATCGCTATGGCGCTCAATAAACTCAGTATCGATAAAGTAGAATTGGCGGATAAGAGAGTGCTTATACGGTACGTATTTTTCCTCGGGACATTTATCAGAGAATATGTAAAAATAATATTTATGCATTGATCGTACTAATAATCAAGTTGCAAATGATACACGTTAATCTTTTCAGAGTCGACTTCAATGTACCGCTGAAGGAGGGAAAGATAACGAACAATCAAAGAATCGTCGCTGCGTTGGACACGGTGAAATATGCTGTCGATAAAAAGGCCAAATCGATCGTTCTGATGTCCCATTTGGGTCGACCTGACGGCAAGAAAGACGAGAAGTATACGCTGAAACCTGTGGCTGAGGAACTGAAAGCCCTGTTGGGAAAGGAGATATTGTTCTTGAACGATTGCGTAGGTCCCGACGTGGAAGCCGCTTGTGCCAATCCAGCGCCTGGCACTATTATTCTGTTAGAAAACTTGAGGTTCCACGTCGAAGAGGAAGGCAAGGGGTTAGGCCCTGATGGCAGTAAGGTATGTAGAATTGTTTCTATAAATTTGGACGTTTTGATAAACAATTTGCAATACACTTAAAAATCACGAGCCGATTTAATTTTAGATTAAAGCTGACAAGGATAAAGTTACTGAATTCAGAGCATCCTTGAGGAAGCTAGGAGATGTTTATATAAATGATGCCTTTGGTACTGCTCATCGTGCTCATAGTTCCATGATGGGAGATGGATTTGACGTCAGAGCGAGCGGCTTCTTACTCAAAAAGGAACTGGAATACTTTGCGAAAGCTTTGGATAACCCGGAAAGACCGTTCCTGGCTATACTCGGTGGTGCCAAGATCGCGGATAAGATCCAGCTGATTAACAATTTATTGGACAAAGTAAACGAAATGATCATTGGAGGCGGTATGGCCTATACGTTCTTAAAAGTGTCGAAAAACATGAAAGTACGTAATTTACGAAAAATCGAAATCGGAAGCGATACTACGCGTCTCCGATCTTTACGTAATTTTTATGTAATTTCAGATTGGAAATTCGTTGTTCGACGAGGAGGGCGCAAAAATTGTCAACGAGCTGCTGGACAAAGCGAAGAAGAATAACGTCCAAATTCACTTGCCAGTAGATTTCGTGACTGCTGACAAGTTCGCGGAGAATGCAGCGGTAGGAGCTGCCGATGTTGAAAACGGTATACCCGACGGATGGATGGGTCTTGACGTTGGTCCAAAATCAAGAGAATTATTCGCAGGTTAGCGCGCATTGTACTATTCACAATTCATACTATGTGATATAAATTAATATGTAAATTCACAGAATAGATTTGTGGAAATATTTGATTAAATATGCAATAAGACATAGAAATTAAAATTACTACAAGATACATAAATGTATCGCTAACTATATTATCCTGATGCAGAACCGATTAAGAGAGCAAAAGTTGTAGTATGGAATGGCCCAGCTGGGGTATTCGAATTTGAGAACTTCAGCAAAGGCACCAAGAGTCTGATGGACAATGTCGTCGAGGCAACGACTCGCGGTACGATCACGATTATCGGCGGTGGGGACACGGCGACGTGCGCGGCCAAATGGAAAACCGAGGATAAAGTGAGCCACGTGAGCACCGGCGGTGGTGCGAGTCTGGAACTCCTGGAGGGTAAAGTATTGCCAGGAGTGGCCGCCCTTTCTTCGTCGTAAATTGCGTGATAGACATCAATGTAAAGGCCATTTATTGTTTAAAAGAAAAAAACATCGTACAATGGTGCACATTTGTTTGTCACATTAGCCATTGCATATAGAAGTTTTAACTAATAGCGTTCGAGTATCGAGGCGACTTCCTGTTCATCTTCCATCTATCGATCGCGATCGTAATGTCCAGTTCTTGGAATTTCCTTCCGATGAAAAATTGAATTGTATCTCGCGATGTATTTAGATATCCATGTACATTAGTGTAAATCTACGGATGCACGATGCAAGTGTGTATGCTAAACGTAATATAGTAAAACAACGTAAAGTAAAAACCGTTGTTGTTAAATGTAGTTGCACGGTGAAAAGTTCACTCATACTTGCAACACAAATTCAGATTGCTCTTTGGCAACGAAGCTTCCAATCTAAATGCGGAATAAACGTCAAAAATCTGATGTTACCTTTTACTACATGTATGTAACAACATTTACAGACTCGTAAATATATAATTGCGATAAGAATCTAGTTGTGTAATATATGTATATGTATATGTATATGTATATTTATGTCGTATAATTATGTATTCAAATTAATGTATAATAATATTTTTTAATAATTATACTGAATTCGAAAAAATTCATATTATAGGGACAAAGGTATCGCTAGTACTATTCCCTAGGAAGCAACTTCTCTGCGATTGGCCATTGGTTCGATCTACGTAACTTCGCTTCAATGACGATGTCGCACGTTGTGCCGCTAAAATGAACACACCTGATTAATTCGAGTGCGCAACCGAGTGACATATCGTCACGACTCCAATCTCCCGCATGTGTCGTATCAAACATGGCGACGTCCGTGGTAGCGAAGGATCTCAACACTTTTCTCAGTCAAAAGCAAAATGTTGCCGATAAAGAATTGGCTACGGAGTGGGCGCAGCTGGAGGAGCTGTACAGCAAACGGTAATTTTATTGTATGGTATTTTTTATCAGGAGACCACCATGGTAGAGAAAATAATGAGCGTGTCGCTTGATCGGTCCCGGTGACTTGCAGGCTTTGGCATCAGTTGACGCTAAAATTGGAGACGTTTGTGAAGAACCCGGCGCTTCAGCAAGGAGACAATCTCGTGCAATTATACGTCAACTTTTTGTCCACTTTTGAGAATAAGTGAGTGCTGCAGTTATCGTTATATCTTTTATTTAAATTAATATATACCCTTGTATCGCACTCTTTCTCTCTATTGCCACTCATGCTTTATTATATTGTTCTATATTTTTCTTTAATTTTTTTATTTTGTTTTTTATCGAAACACATTATTGTACCGTTGCAAAGGATAAATCCATTGTCATTGGTGGAGATACTGGCACATGTGATACAACAGTTCCAAGATAAGCAGGAAGCGATTAAATTCTTGGAGAAAACCGAGGCTAAGGTTCAAAGCAACAATGAGGCGATTGCGCTTTGTAAGGTTCTTAAGGGACAGATTTTATTGGATAAGCTGAACAATCAGGATCAAGCCAGGAAGATCATAGAGGAGGTAGAGGCTATGCTGGATAATGCAGACGGCGTTACGACAGTTCACGGGCGTTTTTATCTTCTAGCAAGCCGATTGTATAGATTACAGGGCAAGCACGCGGAGTATTACCGTACAGCGTTGAGGTATTTTTATATGTAATTTACAATTATATGTGTATATATATAAAAAATTAATTAGAAACTCTAAGGTTAATATTATTATGTAATTGGATTATCTGCTCGATATATATATATATATATATATATATATATATATTTTTTTTTTATCGTTAAGATACCTAGGTTGCATAGAGCTCAACAGTCTAAGCAGGCAAGAGCAAGAACAACACGCCTTCTTCCTCGGGCTCGCGGCGCTCTTAGGCGAGGGCGTGTACAATCTCGGAGAGTTGCTCGCGCACCCGGTCTTAGAATCTTTAAAAGGCACGCCGAACAACTGGCTCGTCGACCTACTGCAGGCATTTAATGCCGGCGACATCGTTGCGTTGGAGAGATTGAAGCCGCAGTGGAGCAAGGTGGCCGACCTAGCGGCGCAAGAATTAAAACTGCGACAGAAGATCTCCCTGCTATGCCTCATGGAAATGACTTTCAAACGGCAAGCCAACAATCGGTTCGTACGATCCATCGAGATCGTTCCATCTCTCTTCTTCGTGATGCGTGATGATTGCGAACTTTGAATTAAGAGTTGCGTCATTCGAAGATAACGCGTGACCCTTTTCTCATTTTCAGACAACTGACATTTGCGGAGATTTCTCAGGAGACGCGTCTGCCGCTCGGTGAAGTGGAGCTGCTGGTGATGAAAGCTCTCGCTCAGGGTCTCGTACGAGGAGCTATCGATCAAGTGGCTGGTACCGTCAACATGACGTGGGTGCAGCCGCGTGTTCTAGATCGCAGTCAGATCGCCGGCATGGTACAACGTCTCGACGGATGGTGCAAAGACGTTAGTTCAATGGAGAAACTGTTGGAATCCAGGGCCTCTGAGATCCTCACTCTCTGAAGGTTCTCTCCATCGTCGACTTATTGGTTTGTTAAAACGCTAATTCTTCATATATTAACACAATTGTAAGATCAGTTTCTTAAGATGCCGTCAATAAACGATTATTTCTTACGTACGCGAGTTTCTACACCGAGCCTTCCGTGCTTCATTTTTCTTTTATCTTCAACTTGAAGGAGGAGGAGATATCGGTAATTCAATTACTTGCAAGAAATTGCAGCCACTTGCAGGATAGTTTAAATAAGAAAGTCTGAGATGGAAACAAAAACATTTTATTTGGAAACTTGTGAAAATACACATTCATAAGATGTATTTTACGTATGTTTTGTTCGTAGATAAAAAAAGAGAGATATTAGTAAATGTGGATGTGTTAAATGCTGCCCTCTTTTTATATAATGTTAAGTACTTATACTTAATTATGGTGTAAGGAAAAATGGCGTGCTATGGCATATATTGCACTAGTCGTATTTACATATTACACTTTTATGGGTAATTGTTACACGTAACAATTTGAAACAATTAAACAAATCGAGTTCAAAGCTGATATAACGTGATTGAGATACGAGCTTCGGATGGGAGCAAAGGGTTTTACAATATATATATATATATATATATATATATATATATATATATACATATGCAGATATATAAAAGCTAAAAAATTAAATAATGCATTAACAAATTACAGATTTCTTCACAATTTCGTTGAGCGTATGCTTCTCCTTTTTTTTTGTGTTGTGTGTGTGTGTGTATATATATAGCTACGTTTTTAACTCTTACTTTTTTTAAATTGCAAGTGTAATTATTTATGTAAAAGTCTTGTGAATAAGAAAAGTTAAGTACTTTTAATCAAGTATTTCGTTCTTCTTTTAGCCTTTCATAGAAATATCGAGATTTAACGAGTATAATTAAATGTATTGAATGACGATTCATGCGTTTGAATGCTTATCCTATATCACATGATTGACTTTCAACTTACTCTCGATCTGCCCTGCTTACTCGCGTCATACTTGGCTTATATCCAAATTAATGCAGCTACGCACGTAGGAAGCAGCGAGATACGATGCTTACTCGCGACGCCGAATGAGGCACTAACTCGGTTGGAACAGAGCGGTCACTCGACAGAACTTGGGCCATCAGTTTGAACTGACGCACCGAGCGAAGCTACCTATATTTATGTAGCGGAACATTATATAAATTGCAAATGCATCTTTTTCTTTGATTCAACTTTGTTCTCCCTTCAATCTATCTCTCTCGATTTTCTCTTGAAGCTGCCATCTATCACCGGTGGTTCAGAGGCAAGGATCTTGTCCTTCAGATACATGTAATTCCTCAATCTGGAAGCAGCATAATCCTGAAAAAATTCCGCAATGTGTTTAAATTAGTCGTAGACTATGCCACCAGTTGGAATTTTTATTTAATTATTTAATGCAAAATGGTACATAAATTGTATAAATACATATTTAAATTGAAAATAGTTGAAGAATAGTAACGATAAAAGAACGAGATACATATGGATTTCCATTAATACGCAGACATACCCAATATCCAAATGGAATCTGTGAGAGTTTTGCATTCACGATGCTCCAGAGACCCCAGAACAAATGACTAGCTAATGAAAATATCCTCACTTCCATCATGGTGCGTTCTTCTTCCAGAGATCCTTCTTTCCCCAATGTCCTCAGATAGGCTCTTATGAAGTCGAGCTGTCGAGAAAAGATAATTTGCAGATCTGTTTAAGGAGAAAGCGTTATCATCTTACTCTCGTTCACTTGATCTTATTCGACAATTAAAACATATGCGGGCTCGCGCGTTAAAAATTAATAAATTTTATTCATAAATTGAAAAATATTTAATAAAATATTTACTTTTTGTTAACAAAAATATCTTTTACTGTACAAGTAAAACAGAATAATGTAACAGTTATTACGTAAGCCAACTAAAGGTACGCAGAGTATGAACTACTGATAAAAAGATAAAATATAAATATCAAACGTCAGAAAAGGATATAAGTAGGCTAATTTTATGATCCTTATTATTACTTAATGCAATGTGCAATAGTGCATTCAGAAAAAGAAATGAAATCATGTATTTCCTTAATAGATAAGCTAGTATCAGTTTTAATTCTGTGAATTAAAGCAATGTGAGAAAAAAATGATTGTCCGAATTCACTCCTGTATGTACTGTGTATAATTAGCAGATAGATTAGATTAGATTAGGTCAATTGGAAGATTAAAGTTCCTAGTAACTTGACCATTGTACATAAATCCCTGGTAATATTCTATAGGTAGTTATCGATAATAGTAGCCTGTTTTATATCTTGTGAACGGCTTATCAAAAATCAATTTTACTCAGCATATTAATCAGGCATAGAGAACGTTCACGTCGATTAACGTGTGCTCGCGAATGGAAGATACCGCACTTTAACTGCTTTATCGGAAAGATACATTCGTAAGAAGTAGGCTGTTTATGAATTGACTAATGAGGTACTCGATAGTTGTGGTAGACGAGCGGATTGGTGTTGCCAAGACGTTGGCACCGATGGCACCCTGGTTCCACAAATGTAGAGCACGGCACAAGTCAGGATCCATCACACGGACAGTTTCACATGCCGGCCGTTATTTTCTCTGTGTTTGCAGGCATCGGCCTTGTCTTGGCGGATTGCAGTCCTGTGAAACTAATATATACACACGCAGCAGACGCCGATCCGGCACCCTACCTATCCTATCCTATCCTGGCACGATACCGAATAACGTGATATTTCTAGCCGAAAACTACCCCGTCGCTGTCGTAATATTATTTATTCATCACAAGGTTTCGACTCGAGGCAACAGTATATACTTCCGTGATGTATAAAAAGTACACGATTTTCTTAGCTAAAAATTTGCATTCTTAAAAAATTCTCATCTGACAGTACGTCAAACGTATGTGAAATTGAAAACAATGCAAATGTAACAAGTTGAGATCTCTTCCCTATATATGTATAATATATATGTATATATATTACTAATAATCTATTATTAACTATATTGTCATCTCTCTAGTAATGCCCATCTTTCGCACGTTATTGTTGCGCCATCAGCGGCTCAATCCGTTTGCGAAAGAATTCATGATATGATAACACCGAATGAAACATATTAAACAGATAAATCATCTTACCCGGGTTACCTTTGTCAAATCTGCTTTTCTTTCGAGCTTACCTTTTGCTCCTTTGTGGGACTGCCGGCGGGACGTTCGTGAAAGAAAGGATATTCCGACGCTGTATAGTCATATTGCCATTCGGCGAAATGATTGGCGATATCGAATCCCCGATAGTTGTACGAACAATATTCAAAGTCAATGAGTACCAGTTCGGGCCTTCGCGTATTGTGTTGCAGGAGTATGTTGCCCTCTTGCATGTCGTTGTGGCAGAATGTGACTGGGTGTTTTTGCTGCGTCACCAGTGACCTGAATACATCAGATGAAAGTGCTCAGCGCACGTCTCGGCGCAGAAAATATTTCTCCGAATTTCCTTCTGCTTACCTGAACCAATCAATCTCGTGTTTCAAGTCTATGCACTTTATCGCCCTGATGTTCTCCAGTTGCTGATTATCGATATCGTCGGTGCTCGCGAAAATATCCGTCGCTGTATTGAGCCAGTTATTCATCGTGTCCCATATCCACGTGGGTTCCTTGCTAATCGGCACCTGCATCATATGTATCTGTCCCATCTTCTCCGCAATTAACAGGCTCAGCGTCGGATCCGCCAATTCTCTCGTGAGCAAAGGTCGAGCGGGTATGTACTCCTCTATGCGACCGCCAGGGAATATCCCGTGCAACTTGGGACCAAGCCTCCTCTCGGAGAGCAGAGTAAAGATGACGGATTCCGTGATGAGTCCCTCCAATGCCCTCTCCCCGTGTACCTGTCCGTACAGACGCAGCAGAACTTGCCGAGGCTCTCCTCTAACTGGAACTGCCTCTTCCGGTAACTCAACATTGTACAACCAATTGCTGAGACCGCCACTGAAAATGATTGTACGTTATACATGTGCTGCTTTGTCATTTCACTCACTAGTTTCGCAGCTTGCTTTGGATCAGTCACAGTTGTTTGTTGCGCGAGTGAGTGTTGTGATAGAAAAAAATTTACAAACCTGACGCGTTTGAGAATGATGTTCTCCGATGTAACGTGCTTCCAGACACCGTGCAAGTAATCCCGACAAATTCTCGCAGCGGTTTCCCTCATCTCGGGACTTTTCTCCGACATCTGTTGTGTGAAAGTATTCATTGTACGAGTTTGTGTGTGCATAAAAGTAAGTGCAAATAATTGCTCTCGAATAAAGAACAGTTTTTCTCACCGGCTATCGATAGACCATCTAAAGAGCAATGTCACGATATTTTGACGAGAATGGAAATGCGACGAAAATTTAAGTAATAAGAGAGCAAATTATATAATCCGGCTCTCAAAATCGTTTGCTCGTCCAAACGGAAGGTGAGCCAAACTCGTGACAATTACAAGTAACAAACAGATTGATGCCAAAAATTCCGTACGATAGAGCAGCGATCGAAATGTCATCTGCTCTTTAGGGAAAAAACCGCATCCGTCACATCACGTGACGTCACTAGCCAGTGGATCTCAATTAGCATACAAATTATAATTCGCAATTTTGAAATAATAAAATTCTAAAAAAGCTATTGAATATGTATAAATAGTACCGTCACCATAAGTTGGATATAAGTTTACAAGATGGATTCGCAAAGCAGTGTGAATACGCAAAGAAATAGCAATGTGTAACATAAAATAATAACGCTTCGCACTAGATAAGCAATCGATACATCTCTATATTTTCTTCAGATTGCTTCGTATCAATTATCTTTATGTAATGCACAATTATGTGATATAAATCTTTTATAAAGTTAGATCCATAAAATAAATTATATTTATATTAACGCGCTCGCATAGTTTTAGAAATTCAAATAGTATCGTAGATGTGTACCTCCTAATCGTGCACCGACTATAAAGACTGCAGTCATTTTCTCGCTCACAATATCAAGTACAATCCCTTGACCGCGTTTCCCACTCGAGTGTAAACACGCACATTTTCCGCAAGAGCGAGCAGATAATTATTATTTACCAAGAAATTTATCACGTGAAATTTCGAACTTTGCACTTACCTAGCATTTCCTGTTATCCCGGATATTCATGCAACTACGCAGATTTCAGCAAGCGGACGAGTGAATCGAAAAGTGGGGCCGCAATAAAAAAATACGTTATCATCTTAGGTAAGTATCAAAAATGTAATTTTTATTTTGCGCACTTCTTTTTATATTCACCCCTTTGTTACATTACACTAAACAACATCAGATGTGCTTATATATAAATCCTCGCGTTCTTGGATCGATAATAAAATTAATTTTCCTCTAATAAGTAATTATCATTTTTAACACATTACATTTGATCTCTTCCGTTCCATTTTCAAACAATTTGCAAATTTGTTTTGCAGCCTGGAAACATGCATTAAGCTATTTTTATGGCCTACAGTACATTATCTTCACGAGCTTATAACGAGGAACGTTACGTTAGGAAGACGGAAGCGTCACTGACAATATTTAACATACCAGACGTCAGATAAGCGACAATCGATAAGATTGATAAGGAGTAACGCGACAACAAGATTCTTTGAAACTTCTGCTTCCATTAGTTGCGACGTAATTACGTAAAATATGAATGGAAAAATGTATTTCGTCATGTTCTTATTGTTGGCACACTGCAACCTGAAGGTAGCGTAAAGACCGATTAATGCGGTGCAACAATGAAACTTATTTAATTACATGGAGACACGCAGGAAACGGGAGGGGAAAACAACACGTGAAAAATATGAATAAAATATAATGAATCGAACGCGAAAGCTCGAGGGAGAGGAACAGCGATAATGTTGTTGAAGGCGCTTTGTTCCGAGAAATCGAGCAGGTTAAATATAGCAAGAGGCATCAAGGTTAAAGTCTTATTCCCCCGAGAAGCAATTAAAGCATGATAATTAAGTACCGTGCCAAAGCTAATCACGATTACGTAAATGTTCTGTTTAAACGGAAAACTCTGGAAAATTGGCACAGTTGATGAAAACACTCCGTCGATGTATCGATATAAAGCACTAGGTCGATATGACATATATACCTTGTTTTTAATGCTCATGTTCGTGGTTCCGCTGTTCGACTGCGTCTGGAGAACCGGTTTACCTCGCAGAGGTGACGCGAAGTCGAAGATCGCCTGCCAGTGTGGCACGTAACGCAACGTGCGCCGATCGTATCACCGGCACGAGCCTATAGTCACGCGACCGCACCAAGTTATATTTATTTACGCGCACGTACTTCCCTACGAGGAACGAGCTTGCAACTTCTTCAGCGATCTACGTCAGATTGAGAGGGACAAGTGAGTGGGCGGGTATATCGGTATATCGGTCGTGGCCTAGAAACGCTTTTTTTACACGCACACCCTTCGTCAGCAGCGAAGGTGAACACCAGATGCGTTTCTTCTCGCGGGCCACTAACGGAAGAACGAAAGGATATTAAAAAGGAAAAAAGAAACGGGAAATTATCTCTCGGCTCCGGCGACTCCACGTAAACGACGAGCGGCAGTGCTCGGAATGACGCGGTCTCCCAGCCTCGTTTGCTTTTTGTTCCGCACGTTCGAACGACGTTCGGGAGCGCCAATCGCGAGCGAGCCACATGCTACGCGATAGCGCAACGCTTATCGCGTGTATTGCGGTGTATCTTAACGCGTTCTACGTAGTACGTGTGTCTCGAGGCAGACGTGGATTTTACGTCTGTGTCGCACATTAAGAGATGCACGATAAAGAAACGGAAAATTACAGAACGTGTCTACGTACAAATTAGTATTTTCAATTTCTTAATAACTTGCCACGGTATGACCACGGTAATACCTACGAGTGATTTACGATACATTAGTAAAGTCATAAATTTAATGCGTTCTTCGAATAGAATATTATCGATGTTGGATGCGATCCTTTTTGTTTTTCTTCGTGAGACCGTTCGAAGACGGGTGCAATTTTGATAAATCATTGATGATGAGAGAAATGTCTGCGATCAAGTGAACCAACGTATCAACTAGGGAGCGCAGCTGTGCAACGGGGGACGCATTTCTCTCGCGTTTCCTTTCTACCTTATTTTGCAGCTCTTATGCACGACATAACCAGAAACAATTGTTTACGTTACAGTATTAAAACATTGTTATCAGAGAGTAGCATTGAATACTCTGATTTGAATCATGGAATCTGCTGGCACAAATTCGACTACTAATAATACTGCTACTAATAATATTTGTAGATTGTAAGTACAATGTCTCTGTGCGCCAAGTGATAGTGTACGTTTATCAATGTCATTTTGTTAGAGTTGACTATCATGAACTTTGTTGCTTCTTTTATATGTCATTTATATAATATGTTCTGTCATGTTAGGTGTAATGAACGCACGTCTTTGTATACCTGTCCAAGATGTGAGATAGGCTTTTGCAGTAGTAAATGTTACAAATCAGACTCGCACATGGATTGCTCCGAGAGCTTTTATAAACAGAACGTGCAAGAGGAATTGAAATCTCAGGAAAGTGATCCAGAATCTAGACAAAAGATGTTGGAGATTCTTAAGAGAGTACATGAAGAAGGTTGGGACAATATTCTAGATGATTCGGATACAGGAGATGACGAGGACTCTCCATTGGATTCTGATGACGATGAAGTAAGTGAATATACATGTACATCCATAATTTGTGCATACCTAGACATGTACCTACCTATTTTTTCAGACTCGTGACTTAGAGACCAGATTACAAAACGTTAATTTGGATGATCCGAATGAGCTTTGGTCAGTTTTATCCGCTGCGGAGAGACAAGAATTTGAAGCACTGTTGAAGAACGGAGAGGCAGAGAAATTTCTTCCGAAATGGGTACCATGGTGGACTCGTCGTCTGGAAAACAAATTGGTTCAGTTTGTTGAAGACGAAGCCAAGGACGCTCATAGTGACTTAAAATATCCTGCTGTAATGGATGTACCATTGTTCAATGAACTGCAGGTGAGTAACAGATTTATCAGTAGTGACGAAAGAGTTTGATTAAGATATTGATTAAACAGCTTATTCTCTGTGTTTAGAAAGCGTCTCCCTGTCTACCTTTTAATGTAACAAACGTGATATACGCATACGCATACATAGCTCTTTATTACAATGGGGATTGCATGAATTGTGCTGACGACGCTGCAAGCGTCTTTCTAAGTATATGCGAGAACATGAAAAACAATGAAGTCTTTGAAGACGCAGACTCGGCAATTAAATCCGTTGTGGAAAATATTGGAAAGCTCAATGTAAAGTAGTTTTTATATGTATTATGACACGTATAAAATCATACATATCCTCATAGAAAAATATAGTAATGTGCTATTAACGAATATAGGTTGATCGGTTGCCATGTGACGAGCAAACTTTAACAGCACTGAAAGAAGCCGGCACATCCATTTTACAAGGGCCAAGCACTGAGATGAAAACTATTTATGTATGCACAGCGCTCTCTGAACTCCATAGATTGCTAACAGCAGCCAGGAAAGAGGTTTCAGTGCGTAAGAACACGAGCAGCCATCAGGAATTTACAAAAAAATTTTCACAACGAGATAGTGCTGTGAATCTGTCGAAGAAGAGCATATTTATGTGTCTAAAAAAACTAGAGTACTATTTATCATGGGTAAAAAAGTATGGAGCGGAACTCTTGTAAATTATGTAATTATGAATGTATTATTTTGTTAATAAAGCTACAAAAGAAAATTTCTTGTTTTTCTCTGCTATTTTGAGTCAAATTAGTTGCAGAAACTGTCGCCGACATAGCTGAACCGCAACCTTATTTTCAAGTAGTACGAATTAACAATATGTTGAGTTTTAATACAACTTAACGTAACAAATCTCTTTATTTAGTGAATAATACTACTGATAATAGACAAATTGTTATTTTTAAGTAGGATAAAATGTAATAATGAATCGGGAGTAATTTTAGGTTAATTTTACGCCGGATTTTCATGGTTTGAGAAAGAGAGAAGGAAAAGCTGGGAGACTACCTAACCTCCTTGTCGCGTATGTAGACGCGCGCTCTGTTTTGGTCGATATATATTTGAGGATGTTGTGCCGCAAGTGTTGTTTATAGTCTGATTATACTTCATATTATCTATGTGCCGACGAAATTTATAGACACTATCGAAGCACACGTTCAGGAAAAACGTACATTTTTACATATTGACAGATCGGATCAGAAATTGTAATCTTGGAAGTGAGTTGTAAAAATGAGGATTGCTGTAGAGGGTTGTGCTCATGGCGAATTGGACATCATTTACGAAGCTATACAAGAGATCGAAAAGATCGATGAGAGAAAGATAGATTTGCTTATTTGCTGCGGTGATTTTCAAGCTACTAGAAATTTGAGCGATCTAAAATGTATGGCTGTACCGGACAAATATAAGGACATGTGTACATTTTACAAGTAAGCGCGTTATCGATTTAACAAAAATCGTATCATTAAAAACTTTGCAGTATTTAGAGAGTACATGTTATTTATAATTTTCTAACAGAATTTGTTATGATTGTTATGGTTACATGATTTTAACGCTCGATGTTATTTTCTAGATATTACTCGGGTGAAAAGAAAGCTCCAATATTAACCATCTTTATTGGAGGCAATCACGAAGCATCGAATCATCTTCAGGAATTGCCATACGGAGGATGGGTCGCACCTAATATTTATTATCTCGGGTACGCGGGTGTGGTGCAGGTGGCTGGAGTCAGGATTGCAGGACTCTCGGGCATTTATAAGAGTCAACATTGGATGCAAGGGCATTACGAGAAGCCTCCTTATAACGACAGTACCATCAGGAGTGCATACCATGTTAGGAATCTAGAAGTTTTCAGGTTAAAACAGGTAGATATTGACTTTCATATAGATTCATCTATAAGAGTGTATTCTAGAGATAAGAGGATAAATCCAAGTTGTATCGGATATAATCTTTTCCGTCATTCATCATTTTTAGCTTTCTGGCAAAATTGATATTTTCTTGTCGCATGACTGGCCAGCAGGGGTGACAAAATACGGAGACGAAGATGCATTGCTGAAGCAAAAACCATTCTTTAAGTGAGTTACTTAATTGTAATAGAACTTTGTATGCTAACGTAAAGCTCTGTCCTATTGAAACAGGTATTTCGACATTAATAATTAAATCATGTACATTACACACTTGTAGGAACGACATAGAAAGCAACGCACTCGGCAGCCCGCCGTGCATGGAACTGCTGGAACTCCTTCATCCGTCTTACTGGTTCTCCGCGCATCTGCACTGCAAATTCGCGGCACTCGTACCTGAGAAGGGAGGAGCGCGAGTTACGAGGTTCCTGGCGCTGGATAAGTGTCTACCGAAGCGCAAGTTCCTCCAGGTGCTGGAGGTGCGTTCGCAGACGGACAGTCCCGTACAGTTGAGCTACGATCCCGAGTGGTTGGCGATACTGTACCTGACGAATCACTTGTTGAGCGTCAAGAATAACATCCATTACATGCCGGGTCGGTACGGTGCCGGCAGGTGGATGTACACGCCCACCGCGAAGGAGAAGCAGACCGTGTACGAGAGATTCGACTCGGACATGCGAATTCCACTGAACTTCACTCGAACCGTCAAGCCGTACGATTCGTGCGACACGGATACTCACGCGGAACGACCGAGATTATTGATAAACGATCAGACCACCGAGTTCTGCCAGAAGCTAGGCATCGACGACCCGTCCGCCCTGCTGCAGCTTATCGGAAGCACCACGAAGGATAACAGCAGATCGGGCGACGTCTCGATGGAGACGTCCGGCGAGTATACGTCCGAGTCCATGGAGATCTCGTTCGAGGAGGACAACATACTGTGCTCCACGTTCGAGGAAGATCCGCCGAACAAGTGTCCCTCCGACAGCATGCCGACGAATCTCTCTCCCAAAAGTAACGACGACGAGTACTCGCACAGTTCGGATTACACGGTGAACACGAGTAAGAGCACCTTGGACGACGGTGTTAACGACTCGGCTTCGATGGGAGATAGTAAGTAACGTTGTTACATAGATAGCGATTGAATACTGCGTTTTTTTCTGCGATTAATTTTGAAATAACAAAATTCTTTGCGTTATAGGTAATGGACAGTGTACGCAGACGGAGCCAAATTGCAAGAAATTTAAACGTCGGAATCATTCTATATACTCCAACACGCTTTAATTGTCGCATCGTTAGTGACATTAGGCAAGGTCTTCGTTAAATATGGAATTTTACAGAGTTGTCTGTTTCGCGGAATTGTATTATACATATACCTACTTAACTTGTAAATAATAAAGACTTTTTTTTATAATGCTATCAAGGTGAATAATTGCAGTTGTTTAATTTTAGCTCGTTGTCGCTAAAATAATGGCTTGGTATCGGTTACCTTCAGTGCAACCAATCCTCGATAATGTCGAAATCTTCAATTACCTTCGAATCCCCGAAACGTCACGGCAATTTGCTCATGGCTGTCGATAATATCTCGTAAGTGACCGAAAGCACACGCGTGCAGACGAAAACGATTAAAAGGGAGCAAGATTAATTCTCCAATGGTCGTTTCGTCGATCGAACGTCCTTCGTGATCTCTCAGCGGCAAACATTCCACGAGGCGCGGCGATTTTGCCACTGATTTACGTGCGTGTGCGATCATCTCTCACTGAATAATGACACTTGTGCACTGCGGCGTGCGGTTAACGTCTCCAGGCTCAGTGGAGGACGCTCGTGTAGTCACGTGGACGTGTTGACAGCGGAGTGTCACGATGCGTAGGTGCGTGTAGGTATGGTGACGGGTAACCGTGCCCCGTGCAAAGTGCCAACACTCCCCGACCGTCGGCCGTCCCAAGAAGCGCAAACATGGACAAGTTGACTATCATCTCGGGGGTACTGTTTTTGTTCGCGGACATCTGTGCCATAATCAGTATCGCGATGCCGGACTGGATCATCACCGACGTTGGCGGTAATTGCGGGCACGCCGTGTCCTTGTATTCTAAACCGCACTTCTTCCTTCTTGTTTTGTTTTTTTTTTATCTAACCAAATGGCATACATTGCTGTTATACTTGTATTCGTGATCGTTGCGACTGTCCAGCAGTTCCTCAGGAAGATGATGCGAGTGCAATCTGCGAGTGATCTATTAAGTTAATTTCATTGTCTTTAGGTTTATTTTTAATCTTGTGCTCTTTTTTTTCTTTGTTTTTAACAGGCGATACTAGATTGGGCCTCATGTGGTCGTGCATGACCTTGTATAACAGACCCCAGGTCTGCTACAAGTCGGCCCTGCAGTCGGAATGGCTGATGGCACTGATCTGCATATTCGTAGGCTGTATTCTGATAACGGCAACTATAATATTGCTGATCATTTCACACTGGGATCGCAGCGTCATTCCCTACGCGCGCTGGGTAGGATTCGGTGCTAGTACGTATCAAAAGAATGTATATGATATTTAATGCAATAGTAGTATGTAAAAGAAAATATTTTGCAATATTTTGTAGAATTATGAAAAAAACAAGTTTCTTGTTTTATATGTATGACTGATCTCTCTCTTCCTCTTTCATGTTTATTTAGAAATGTTAGACAATATTCACTAGTGCAACCTCTCACAGTGTCACAATTGATGTAATCAAATTTCAGTGGTACTGTTTTGCCATGCAGCGGTTATATTCCCAATGGGTTTCCACATCGATGAGATTGGTGGACAACCATATCAGTTACCCAACTCGCACCAAGTTGGAATCGCTTACATTCTGTTTGTCCTAGCGCTGTGGATCACAGTAATTTCGGAACTCTTTGCGGGCAAAGTTTGTCTACCACATTTTTAGCATTGTTCTATGGTACAAGTATTCATCAATTATATTCTGTTGACGTTTACGCTTATACTATTTAGTATTGTTTACATTAATGATATATAGGTTTATTTATATCGTGTAAGAAATTATGATACCAGGCTTCAGAATGGCTCGCATTGGATTCTTATATATGTCAATGAGATTAAAATATAATAAGAATCGATTATAGCCATTTGGTGTGTATCTCACTATTATTTCGTAGATTTGTAAAGTTACAGTTGTACAGGCGCGAAGTTGACATTGTTATCTGTCCGAGTTTAAGGATATCAAAATACTCTGGAAGAGTTGTGTATCGTCGTTGTCTGATCTAGTGTATGTTTATTGTGTACGTACACGTCCTTGTCCAAGTTGAGTACTAACGTGCAAATAAGATCAACAAATAGAGTGAAACTTGAAGAAAAAGTAAAGTGAGACTCGATATGTATGTTTGAAAGTATATATACATATATATATATTTTTTTTTTCTCAATCGTATAATGAAATTTTATATAACCTGTACAGTTCTTTCATATAAACTTCTAAATATCTATTTACAAAACCCGAGGAAATGAGAGGTATCATATTTAATATATAACTTATAATTAGAATATTTCTTACATTCTAACTATATTACAAACGTACCTATTAGGTAACGTGGATGTACAGTAAAAATAAATTCTATGAGAATTGAAATT
Organism: Ooceraea biroi; assembly: GCF_003672135.1. Taxonomy (NCBI): domain Eukaryota; kingdom Metazoa; phylum Arthropoda; class Insecta; order Hymenoptera; family Formicidae; genus Ooceraea; species Ooceraea biroi. The sequence continues at coordinate 11,029,000 of NC_039513.1, read as the reverse complement.
ATCTATCTTATAAATCTCTACTCATTTCACGAAAGGTTGTTTAGCAGTAAAATTTCCGTCGCACAATTCAATCGTACGCAATCGCAGCAAACAATTAGTTGGATTTTCAAAGTTACACAAAATGCATTTCTGAAACATTTTCGAACGCAATAATAAACGAACTTTGCTGAACACACTAGGTTTCAAGAATCAATGCGCATGGATATTACACAGAAAATTAAATACAAAACGTTCGGCAATCGTACATATATATAATTTTTCTGACAATATTTCAGTTCTTTGTCTTGCCAACTATTGCTTAATCAGTGAGATGAATTTAAATAATGTGTTTGATGGGGATACAGAAGAAAATATCCATAGAAATATATAATGAAACAAAATGCATGCACATGATTCGCGTTATATACACTGAAACCGCTGAATACGAAAATGATTAATACATGTTATGGAGAATGTCTGGCAAGTTGAAATCGATTTCTACTGTACAGGAAGATCATATAAAAAATAACCTATGTATTACATATACAACGTCTGCTCTTACTTTACACACACACACACACACACACACGTCGTCATAAATTTCAAAAATCTTTCTTACACTTTTGCTCGATTCTTCGAATAAATTGAAAAACCAGTAACATTTACAATATAATCTTAGAGAAAGAAGAATATATATATACATACTATGTAAATAGCTATATATGTATGTACAAGCGCCTCGTTTATCATCTCACAAACTGTAACGTATAAAGCATTTGATATACAACGCTTGTTAGATCCACTAAAAACTGTGAATCCCCATATCGGAACCTCGGACGAATTTTAATGTTTCGTCATGTTTCTTTTCTTTTTTTCAGAAAATTTCTATCTCGGAACAACAATGTTAATCGAAATTTTATGGAAGTACAGGAAGTTGTAAGATGCTGATCTACGCTTTCTCTCGCGCTATGGATAATATAAACGGTTTTCGTATTTATACTTTTATTTAAATATAAATATATATGTATATATATCAACAAGAAACTTTTAAACTGTAAAAAGATACTCTAAGTCCCATATGTACAAGTAAAATCTATTATCTAACTATTTATAATATTATAATATATACAGTTTCGTACAAATTCTTAAGCGCCTATACGCGGGCCATTCGACTGATTATTACCGATGGTGTCGCACCTTCTGTAATAAAGCAGGTAGGGTACTCTTGGCGATACCGGCTTCAGTACGTTGCTCTCCGAAACGCACTTCACCGAGCTGTCGTCGTATCGTATCCAGGACCCGTACCCTACGTGGAAGGCGTCCGTGACGTAGTGGCCCTTGGTCGTCTCCTTGCCGTCGTGATAAGTCACCGCAAATAATTTGTACTGCTTTTGCCTGGGACTTAGCTTCTTCATTGTGTTTGGAGATAGGCATTCTGCGAAAATAAGAGCATCATGTTACAAAGAGGATGCTCATCATCATCGTGTCCGACTGCGAAGAACGCAACATGGACAACATGTAGAATTGTACATATTTAGACACACAAACGTATACTTACTTCCATCGATCTTTAGGTCTACGGGGAATTCCATGCTCTTAAGTATCTTGGAACATCCGTTGGAATATCTATCGAACTTGTAGACAAACCATTTCAGATGGAGGATGAGGACGACGGGCAGCTCTTCCAGCGTGACCTGCTTCCACGCTTCAATCTGTTTTCTGGTTTTGCTGCACCTCATCCCCTCCAGTTGATCTTTTCCAACGAGAAGTTCGAAGGCACTTCGCACGGACTCAGCTTTCTGTAAAAAAAAATAATAGATATCGTGTTATACTTTGCGTTACATTTCACGTGTATTATAATTCAATGTCCGAAAAACTTGGAGTCTGTTTAATCGAAATTTATAAAGAGGTTTTTATATTACTAACGTGAACATCGAGTTGCAGCGTGAAAAACGGCTGTATATTTTCCGTTGGCTGCTCTCCCGCCCGCGATATTCTGGATCGCAGTTGACCCCGGAATATGTCGGACAGCGGAGTTCTCTCCAACTCCGTGGATCGTGTGGCAGCGCCCTTATTTTTTGGTCCCATTACCTAAAGAGAAAATGTAAAATGTTTTTAATTTGAGTTTGTCGAAACGGAAAGATAGAACGTAGAACGTGCTGTCGAGTTCCAAGAAACATATTGTTTACGTGGCATCTGTATAGTATTGTTTACATGACACTTTATGTATACATATACACACACACACACACACACACAACATAGCAAATACTACATTAGATATTAAATATTATATTATACGTAATAACAAATGTTATTTAATATAATTTAAAAATGTAACATGTACAAATATATTATACATATATAGATGTGTGTTTTTAAAAGTTTTACCTGCCACTCTTCCTCATTATGGTCATTGTGGTTATTACGGTCATTACGATCGTTACTGACATTGTTCTCTGCTCCCTCATTATTGACCAGTCTCATGAGCTGAAATAAAATATTTATAAATTTTCGTTAATATATTATATTGCGTTTTGCAATGATTAAAGTATAAACTTTTAAAAGTCTCGTATTGTACAAGTAAAATCTATCAGTATCTATCCAAGTTTCAAACATACCTCCAACATCTCGTCGTTGATGCCATTTAATAAACAAGATAGAAACTCTTCGGCATCTTGCTGCCCATCTTGAGAAAAGACACTAGCGGCGGAAGTATATTTCAACATGGTATATACATATGATGGCTCGAAAGCAACGCCGCTATGTATATCTACCACTGCGTCGTCTCCACGCTTATTCGCTCTGTCTTTCCTGGGCAAGCGGGCAGCCTCGGTCATGGGTACGAACTCACGAACAAATTTGATCCTTTTTTAAAAAAAAAACAAGAGAAGAGATAAATTTCTTTGTTCAGCAATTAATATAATTATTTGATACAATATAATTACATGATATGATTTTACTTACATATTGTCAAGCAAGGGTGTGAGGGCATTTCTCCAATTTTTTGGGACAGGCATAGCCATGAGAAGATTGTAAAACGGCGGGCAAGCGAGCAACGCTTGCAAAATACTATTAATATAACAATAATTGCTACGATTCGTCAATCCTCTCGGTATCAAACTCACGGTGTGTTTATCCATTCGATAGCTGGATAAAAACTCTGGAAATAAAAATTTTTTGTGTCTCAACGTGCATCAATGTACACTCAAAACGCATATATTGTAATCATTGAAAAACAATTGAGCCCTTTACTTACCACCTATCCTAAACGTATTAGGGTCATAGTAATTTTGTAGCACGCCATTTAACGTACTGGGTAAACCGTTTTGCTTTTCTGGCGTGGTATCAACGCTCGTCGGCTGCTTCTGCTCTGGCGATCCGTTCTGGTGAATCGTGGTATTTTCACTCGCGCACGCCGCAGTCTTGCACGATGAAGGCGCTTCAGAACAGTTCTTCTTCAAGAGACTGGCGTAAGACCTCTTCGGTTTGGGTGTTTCGCATGCAGATACAGGCGATGAAGCGTTCGGCGTGACCGGGGAGGAACCGTTTGGCATGTCGCTGACAGTCTTATCTTGGACATTTTTCGACGGAGCGGCGTCTTCAACCTGCGCTTTACTCTCGCCCGCTCCGTGAACTAACTTAGGCGAATCGTTTACGGCAGTCGTCTTATCGTTGGGCGCGTTTTCATCCTTGATTTTTTTGCAGATATTTTGATCCACCTCAACGCACAACTCGTGTTTCTCCATCCCATTGCAAGTCTCACTCGTGTTTCGCACAACGCTGTGTTGTACCCTCGCGTCGCTCGACGCCTTCTTCTTCTCATCGTTAGTCACAGTTTTTCTAATGGCAGTGTTTTCCTTCGCGTTTTCGATGGTGGACTCTCGCCGAGTCGAGTTATTTACAGTGACGGTATTCGTGACTTTAACGATGCTAGCCTGCGCGGAGCCACTGCTGCTGTCGTTCACTTGCCGGCAGGCCGACTCGTCGGAGGTGCGTGTGTTTTGTACAGGTTCGCTACGCGACTCGACGGTCCGTTGCTCTACCGGTTGCTCTTGCTGGGATGGCACGGGTTGCAATTGTTGCACAAACGTGTTGTGTGGCGGGATAGACAACGGTTGGTGATGCTCGGGATACGTCGCGTGCGGGGGGGACGAGGGTATCGCGTGTGCACTTGGATGCGGATGAGAAATCGATATCTGTGATGGATACATGGATGGATAATAGATCTGTCCGGAAGGTGCTACCTGAGGCTGTTGCGTCGAAATTGGATGCTGATCGGTGTACGTGTAGTATACGATCGGTATTTGCGAATGAAACTGTGCCTGCTCGCCCATGTATTTCGACTGCATCTCGTTGGCGGGATTCAGCGTTCGATTGTAATTGTCCCTCCTTCCGCCCCTGTGCCGACCGTTGCGATGTCCATTCTCTCTACCGTAACTCACGTCCTGGATCTCAGTGCCAAGATCGTATCCAGGATGCGGATATGCCATTCCAGACATGAACGGCACGTGACCGTTCGCGGGAACATTGTACATTTGCGCTTGCCAATCGTTGCACATTTGCGTCATTATTTGTCCTGAATAGGTGGATGGCACCACTGTAAATACACCATGAGACGTTCGCAAAACTTTTTGGATATTATATAACAATGTTAGATTTTTTTAATAAAAAAATTGGGTCTTTAAGGAAAAAGTTTAGTTCAATTTTCAACAACCGACGCCACATACATGTAATATGGGCAACAATATTGATAATGTGTGTATCATAAACAATAATATCTAACCGTAGATACCAATAGTGATTACTTGGTTGACCAACAACTTGTTTCTACTGAATGCAACAAAGAATATTAAATAACTTGATACGAGAATCGAATCGAACTTTTTGAAGCACAATTTTACAATAAATAACTTAAGTTCAATTTTTCTCGAAAAAATGTAGGTAATAAAAGAAGAATAATCAAATTTTACAAAATTTTCTTTTCCACTAGAAATCCGCGAATATAAAACTTTTATTATATATGAGAATAATATCAAATTTAATGATAATATTGTAATGCACTATTAAGTATCAGATTATAAGAAGAGAATTATGAAAAACTGTACCAAAAAAATGAGACATGCATACATTTAACAATACATTACATAAATGTTATAATATTTACCATTGTACCAAGAATGTTGCTCAACATTTTGCACTTCTGTCATCGCGACAGAATTATTATCGCTGTTATTGTTGTCTGATGTATTCCATGGCAATTTTACAGTTTTTATATCAGAATTGAGAATGGTCATTAAGTTATCTTTGTCACCTTCATTCAAATCATGTAAATCCAGAAATCGTAAAGCCATCTAAAAAGATTAGGTCATATAATATCATAATGCGCCTATATATGATTGTTACATGTTATTATAAAAATTAATATTTCACAAAACGTTATTTCAATTTTCTTCTAGTTGCTTGATATCTTCATAACAAAGTAATAAAACTCGTAAAGTAATAAAATAGTAATAAAGTAATAAAAACTTATTAAATTTAGAGTGACCCTTAGGTTTTGGTAAACCTAGAAAAAGCTAAACTTCGAAACTTAGGGAAAGCTAAACTTGAAATGATTGCTTTCTTATCTTGCCAAGAACTGTCCCATTGTCCTTTAAAGACACTTTATAAGAGAAAGCTTAATTCCTCATATTCTACAAAGCAGCTCAGTTCATAAAAGGAGACGGTTATTCTTAGAAAATAAGTACTATATTAGAGAGTATTCAAAAAATAAGTACAGGGTAGGTAACAAAAGCAATAAAAGAAAACTAAGAAAAAAAAGGAAGAATGGCAAACTGGTTTGTCATGCAGCATGAAATGTAAACTTTGTTGCTGTTTTTATCAACAGCAATTGTTATGTTACACATGCGGCATCGTGAAAACAAATTGCAAAACAAGTATCGAACAAAACTTAACGAATAAATGGAATGAAAGTTTTTATTAATCCCGCACTGTACAGTAAGCAAGCTAATAATTATTATAATAATTTTGAAAGGAATTCTAGATCGCGAATGAGAACGCTCAAACAATCTCAAGATCGCCTTTACAAAAATAACGTAAAACAATGCGAAGAAAAGCGTTTTGAGCAATATTCCTGGGAATTAATTTATAGCCAGGTACAAGACGAGTCTGCTTATCGAGCACGTTAAAAGATCATCGGATCAATATGTACGAAAATTACAGCAAATCTATCGGAAAGGTCCGTTGATATTCGTCCGGGTGATATGGTAACATAACCTCGACTGCACGGTCGGTCGAACAAAAGATGCATTTTTTCGCGATTCACCGTGTTTAGGAATTAACGATGCTGTCTTACCTCGTTTCGCGTATTCATGCTTACAGCCACAATGTGTACAAAACATTAAAAATAGCACGAGCCTTGGGGCTTGGAGCTCCGGTAATCGGTGTTGGATGTGACCAACGGATCGTCCACGTTCCACGATGGATTCTCACCGTTTCACATTAATAACGTACCTCGTTCGTGTAACTACGACTGTAACGCGTCTGCGTAAAAATAATGGAAACTCTTCCCGATCTTGCCTCGTTCTGGACACTAAGAAAACAGGTTGGCGGACTCGAGGCGCGAGCATTCACGATGCGGCAGCTGGGCACGAGCGGTCCAACGCAGACGCCGAATGATCAGGAGGTAAGCTCGGCTCCAAGTGTGAGCAACACCAGAGCCAGTGCGGCCAAATGCGAGAGACTCCCCACCACACGGCACCTGCGCGCGCATCATCTAACACGGCACATGATAGTCACGTGGTAACATTGGCAGATTCGTACTCGATGCTACGCGCACTCGCACGTTTGGGATCTGTATGAATTTTTTGTACTTGCGTATTAGAAATATTGATAATATATGATGTATAAAATATAAAATGTATACAGCTATTAATATAACATAATTATTAATACCTTTATATTCATCCACAATTTATTTTCCTTCTTTTCCTTCTTTTCTAGGCACAATAGTACCCTTTTTGAAAAAAGTCTATACGGCACTGAACGCTAAGCCTCCCACTAGTCTGTGGCGCTGCGCATGCCTGAGATTCGTTTCAGGATTGGTCAGTCTTCTAGCAACTTTTATTCTTTCTCTTTTCTCTCTCTAATGCCTCAGCGTGTATGTATGTATGTACGTACATTCCTAAAAGTGCAAAAAGTTTATGCAACATGAGAAACCTATTGATATATTTTAAGATATTTGTTAACTGTTAAATAATTTATTAGCTATTCGGATAGCTGTATTAGGATTTTACATTGGAAAGTCCAATGGGAACTTAATTCCATGGGACGTTCCACGCCTGTATTTTCATGCTGTCGATCTGAACTTGTTCTAAAATCAATTTTTATCGAGAATGAAAAAGCATCTACAAAAATTGCATTGCAAAAAGTTTTAGACGTAATCGTAAACAATTCGACCAATCGGAAACATTTTCAAACATAGTAAATAGTTGACCGCGATTGGTAAGCTTGCTTACGACTTTGTTTCAGACTAAAATCTATTTACGTGCACTGGTTTTGTGAAATCTGCATAAACGAAAACATTGTTATCTAATAGCTGTCGCCCAAAAACTACACAAAGAAAAATGTGTTCGTTAAATGATTGCAGCTATAATGATAACAATGAAATTCACGAATTTACGAAAGACTTATCGACGTGAGTATAGTTAAAAATTATTAGTAAAATTAGAGAGGATGAATATTCAATTATTTGATATTTACAGAGATGCAACACTATGCAGAAAATGCAGGTCTAAAGATATTGATATTTTGTTAGTCGGACAAAGCGGTTACTGTAACGCATGTTTTTTGACTGCTACGAATCACAAGTTTCGAGCAGCGCTCGGTAAATCTAAAATTATTCGCCATGGAAATTCTGTACTGGTCGATTATTCGGGCGAACTAAATTCCACGGTGCTTCTACATCTTATTAAAACTGGCATGAGCGAGTCAGTTCACAAGAAACTTATCTTCAAGACAGTAGTTTTGTATATCGATGGTGAGATATAAATAAATTATTTATTTGTATCATATTCAGCTTCGAAACTATAAAACGTCTTGACAATTTTTCTATTCTTGCAGATAGTACCGTAATGAAAGAAACAGATGAGGAAAGATGCGCAGTAAGATCTAAAATTATTGAGCAAATCAAGGATTTCGCATTTACTGGCTATACTGTATCGCTCAGTGAAGTTTTAAAAAAGGAGGATGATGTAAATATAAAGCTTGTGGATCATGACCAGGAAGTGGATAATGAGAACAATGATCAACTGCTTACAATATTGGCCAAACTGCCAGATGACACCTCGAGGCTAGATTTGCTTTTTCAATTACGGCGAAAGTTGCTCATAGTTGCAGCTCGAAAACTAAACTGTGACAAGATACTCCAAGCAGATTGTGCCACGGACGTTGCTACAAAGGTGTTGGCAAATATATGTTTGGGTCGAAGCGCGCAGCTTTCTACGCTCGCTAATTTTTGCGACGCTCGATGCGCCGATGTGAAGATACTCAAACCCATGAGGGATTTCACGCAGCAAGAATTGTTACATTATTCAGAGTATTATAAGATAGATTCTCTTAAATTGAGAGATCTCGGTGTGTCAGGACCGGCGACGTCTATACAGGCGTTGACACAGAAATTCACAACGGGATTGGAATCTCAATTCTCTGGCACGGTGTCCGTTGTATTTCGCACGGCTGAAAAATTAAGCGCGAGGGGCAACGAAAATCAAGACGTGGAAAACAATTGCGTTCTGTGCGATGCAAAGCTGGACAATGAGTCCAGCGATCAAGTATCCGCAATTAGAGCAATTCGAGTTTCTAGAATAGTATCGTCCGATTGCGTTCTTATAAAGAACCTTTCCAGAAATATGGAAAAGGGAGAATCGAATTGCGAAAGTTCGCAGCCGGACGATAAAGAATGCAGTGCCAATTGTTGTCGGAGTAATAAAAAGAAACGAGCAAGTTCGGAAGATATCCAGAAATATTTGTGTTATAGCTGTAGATTGATATTTCGGAATTTGAACATACCTAATGCTTTGCCCGCGCCTTTATTATCCACCATTGAACAAAGGCTGGCCTTAAGAAACATGAGAAGAGAAATCAATGATTTTTTGTTGTGAATAGAGTGAATTATACTTGAAAAAGTTTTTTGAATTTTTTCTGAACACCTACAATCCATCGTTTCATTTGGGGAAGTAAAAAAATCATGCAAAATGTGAGAAAGTCGGATAATCATGGCTCGAAAAGACGTGGTACCTTGAAGTTTTGCACGGTTTGTATAACTGGTAAATGGCTTTCAAAATAGCTCTGGAAATAATGTGTATTGTCAAAAAATTTCTAAAGTTTTCCAATTTATAGTCCATTTTTGTACTAAAAAAGACTTAAACGTATTAAGAAACGCACAGATTCCATTGTGCGCTGAAGTGAAACGGACGATACTAATCTCTATTTTTATTGCCTGTTGTACTTAGCATTGTGTTGGGCTTAAGGCTCCCGAGTTGAGCCCACCACCACCATATTTTGATTAAAAAAAAAAACACTACAAATCGCTTCAGCACACTTGTAAAATACTCCGAAAACTAAGCTTTTCTGTTAACAGTCAATTAATAGTCGTAAAATGACTGTAATAGGAGACTTGGTCATGCGGAATGACTGCGCGTGTGCAAGACTATTTTCATATTATGGATATTCTTTGATTATATTTAAGACGATCTTAACATAAGAACGAACTACGAATATCGGCCTAAGGACAGGAAGAGACAGGAATTTACAATAGACAATTATTAAACAAGAAAACACATCTGCCGTTTATTAAGTTCTGACACTGTTACGCATGAACTATAATCCGAGTTGCGAGTAATAACGACTCAAAAAAGATCGAGTGGTGGAAAAGTATCTGGATACTGTTTATCCCTTTCACCACTCTTGTATTGGCGTTTCCTTTCTTCTCTCATTAGTGCGGTACGTCGAAATCGTTTTATTCGGTATATACATTCATATAAATCTTCATATATCAATCTGCACTTTTTCCGACCTATGTGATGGCCATAAGCTTCCATGCAGTCGCTGTAGTGCAACTCGTACATCCCGCAATCTGTACGATTTTGATAATTGATTACCCGAAGAAAGTAATCGCTAACAGGCGTTTTAATGAAGGGTGCAGCGTAGGGCTCCTGGAGAGGCTGGTCTCGTCTGAAAAAGAGCGATATTAAGAAGTATCTATATATCTGATACAGTCAACATATTATGCAAACATTATGAAAACATACAATACTCATAGAAAACATAGAGAAAGATAAAAAGTTCTATTTTTCTAAGAATATAATAAATGTAGATAATAAATTATGTAGGTAAGTAATAAATGTGAGTAGGAAACAATGGCCAGTACATAAGTAAGTGACGGCCATAAAGAACAATGGGCTTTTATGGCCCATTTGGCCAACTGGTCCCTAAGGGAAAGTGATCAATACGTCCTTGTACTTGCTGAATATAAAAGTTAAAATTCTCCAAATATAGGCAAAAATGTAGGCATAGTATAACAAGTATAATGACATAAGTAATAAATGTAGATAATAAAAGACAAACAAATAAATTTTATCCTGGAAGTTTACGAATATGAAAACTGAAAGCAGAAAAATATTTTTAACGCGATAAAGAAATTTCGAGATACAACGTAACCTCACGATCGATGTTAATAAACAGTTAATAATTCGAGAATGCGCACTGTCGCATGTAACAATGCATAGAACAAAGAAATGTGTACGATATTACGTACATGTTACCCATTGTTGACACAGAAGAATTGTTTCCTGAATGTTTACACTTCAATTATCTCAGAGCATATCAAACGATTCACCTCCAATACGCTTTTATGTAATCGTCGATAGGGAAAACAGTCAACAGGGATAACCTGACACAATAGTGTTACCGGGAAACTTGAAATTGTCACCGCACACGCAAATTTGTATGGTGCTAACGTAAAAATTCTCAAAGATAACAATCAATTTGTTTCATCATTGAATACATCCAATATTATAACAAAAAAACTAAATTAATAATCTTGTCGTTTCATCTAACAGCATGATAAAATTTCTTTACAGGTTATGGACATAGAGGCCCTCGCAGTGAATGCTTCATCCGAATCGCGGGCGTATGCGCTCTCACATGTATTGTCTCTTCTAGGTAAGTTAATCCGTTGCGATCCGTTGTGCTCTGTTTTTTTTTATCTCGAATTGCTTGATGTGTATCTGTGTCAACACCACGTCTATACGTGGCTCTTACTCGATCATCAAACAGTATTTTTTCGAGGATAAAAGAATCGTTTGTAAGGTATCTTCAGTTTGCTCGAAATATCCGTTTCTCGAGTAAATCGCGAAAATTCGTGAAATCGATCGGAATCGATGCGAGTCGAGGAATGACCGTGCACCGGTTGACGCTTTGTTTTGCAGCAAATGTCATCGCCTTGTAACACGTGATCTTTATGAGGCAACATCGTGATACCTTACAGTGGCGTCTCGTGGATTCACCGTTGATGCGTTAAATGAAAATTCCGAGGGAAAAGTGATCGCGATGAAGGAGAATGAGGAGAAGGAGGATACGGAGATGCAATCTGCGTGCGACGAGCATGCTAACCTACCGCGCGAGACGAGAAACTTTCATGCTGTATACGTACCACCGGACTCCATAGATGAAGATAAAACATATAATAAAGAAGGTAAAATTAGTGGACGATGGCCACCAATTAGAGTATAAATAATAAACTTTCTTGAATCAGTGCTAGATAAATAGTAGCAATAATGATAATCGGAAAACTACTTGGTATACATAGACCAACTTGTGTTTGATAGCTCTAACTCTAAACAGAAGACAGTGCTATCAATAATTCGTATAATGAACATTTTTTTAAATTAACTTTTTACTTCAGAGGTTTAATTATTGTTATTGTCATTCTCGTAAAATATTGTATTAAAATATAATGTGTCTTGTGCATGCAGAGTGTGTTCATATTTATCAAAATAAGGAAGAAGCTTTACAAGTGATAAAGATACATAAGAAAGCTCGTATGAAAACGTTTAAGAATCTTGCCGATGCCGAGGCATACGTGAAACATGGACTCGAACTTCCTACCATAAAGATATCCACTGTCGCTAAGACACAAGAGAAACCTAGTAATTTTAAAGCTCTAAGGCCACAGGAGCTTGTGGGTTTTAAAAAGTTAATCGAGAATGGGAATTTGGATAAGATTAAGAATTACGTATGGGAGAACCCGAGATATTTAATTAGCAATGGAGATACGCCTGCGATTTTGCAGGTAAATACAATATTGTGTTTTTAACGTAAATAAATTATAATCTCTGATCATTTTATGTTAAATCATTCCGTATTTCTCTGCGTGGTAAATCTCCGAGTGTATTTTCTTACGAGAGACAACTGTGTCATAATTTTTTAGGTTGGCTCCCGGTACAATGCGTTGCACATAGCAGCGAAGGCTAACAAGCCACAGATATGTGAGTTCATATTGAACACTGTTGGGCATTCTAAATTTTTGCAATTACATCATGGAGAGAAGGAGGAGAGAAATAATCTGAATCTCATGGAGATCATGCTGGATTTGTACTTGAATACACCCGACAAAGGTCTCAATGAGACCCCGTTGCACTTTGCCGCTAAATTCGGCTATAGGGATGTAGTACGGGTCCTCGTCTCCTATTCTCAATGCATTAAAACCTTGCAAAACAAGTACGAGCAGATGCCTGTCGATGTACGTATCGAGTAAATTCTTTGTCCAATTTTTCTGATGACTTGATCTAGACGTACTTACTTAATTTTTACTACCATTTCCGTCATGAACAAACGTGCGTACTAATGATATTTTAGGTAATATGCACGAGAAAGTGCCAGGAAGATGAGAATCTAAAACGTGAGATACGCCTGTTGTTGGAAGATCAGTTCTATGTACCTGTATTAAGAGCAGAGGGCAATATATGCCCGCCCACAATCGGGGAACCGTTCTCCCCGACCAGTCCACCCACTGTAAGTCTGCGCTCATACACGTAGGTCTGAAAAGAATCTCGCATTTAAATTCGAGACACAATATTTTTACATGAAATTCTCTCGATATTGTTTTATGTATCGTTCACATATTAATTTGAATATTGATTGTAACTTGATGCGATTATATGTATATGTCACATTGTTGCTGAAGTATACTTACTATTAATATTTTCAGAATTTAAATAGAGATCCCATTAGTCCACGTGTAGAAGTAAGGGCGTTCGCCGGTCCGATGACAAAGTCGCAGGCAGTAGAGTTTCGGAAAAAGTGGAAAACACCGCCACGTATCACTCCTAGAAGGGGTCAAGGCGATGCATCCTGCGTTATGAATAGTCCAATAGCTTTGAGACTGCAAGATACGGAAAAAGGATTGGAATGTGTTGGAAGGTGCATATATTAAATTAAAACTCTTATTATTATATTTTTAATTTTTTGATAAATATATTTTAGAAATCTTGCTGAAGAATATCGTGTGTCTTGGAAGGAGTATTGGCCCTTTTTGAAAGATTTCGTCGATTTCCGGACTGATAAGGGACTAACAAAACTTGAGGAGTATTTAGAAGAGAAGTATAAGGAGCAGTTATATTGCTTCATGATGGTATGAAAACTTTATTGTAGACTTCTGAGATTCGGAGTTAACTTTGCTAGGTAACAGTTAGGTTTTTTTGAAAAATGGCTATTTTTCAGAAAAACCTGACTAATGATACCGCTACAAATGCGCGCCAACAGACGCCAGAGAAAAGTTTTAATAATGATATACAAGACTTGTGTGATAAATTACGCTTATGCTTATTACTTACTGAGGATGAGGAAGCTGAGGAAAATACAGGTATTGTTAATATTTTATTTCTCTTTTGTTGCGCTTTCTGTGATATGATGATAGTATCTTGTAACATTATTTTTAATGATTTTAATAAATCATCGATAACAATTTAAACAATTTAACTTTTATTTTTAACGCAGAATTTTTTACACCTCCGTCGTCGCCAGAACCCAGCCAGGAAGATTCCGATGATGATATGCTAAGTGCCGAGGAAGAAGATGAAGAAGATTCCATAATATTTATTGAAGGGTGAACAAAATTTTTATTCTTTCTTTTCGGCAGAAATTTATCAGAAAAAATATTTCCATAAACAATGATGTTGTTTCAGATCTTTACCAACGAGAGTAGATTACGCCGTTTATAATGCACTGTCATCTACAATTTGCAGCTATACGTTTCCTAACGTTTATCGTTGGAGGCATGATATGCAGCTAGCTATGAAACGTGATCCAAATAGGTAGATTATTTTGCATCCTGACCCTCCATTGTCTTCATTAATTTTCTTTCTATATCTATAATCCTTAATTTCTTCCTTAATTTACAGGTTTAAGAATATGGGACCGTTGCTTAAGAGACAACTATTCGCAAACAATTAAAAATGCATAACAACCAAGACGAAATATTGTTTGCCAATTTGTATTGATTAACGATTGACGACTGGCTGCTGCTTCTTCTCCCTAGGTCTCACCATAACGGAGTATAATATAAAGAAATAAAATTAGTTTCCACTTCGAGTTAGCGCTAAACTCGGTGCCACTGACGTTGACAAAAGAACGTAACAGTTAGAGTAACATTGCATTACACTCCGTGCAAATTTTTTTATATAACGTTTTTGCAACTAGAGCCCTAATTGTATTTTAAGTAAGATAAGAGAAAGAGATATATATATATATATTTTGTGACGTTTTTACAAAGGACATATAAAAGAATCTTCACGGCGAGACCTGCGAAATCATTACTGTATTTTTATTGTTCACTGTTGTTTACAGTTACAATAAACATTCATTACTGAAAAATACGATGTGCCGATTTCTCGTCTTCGACACATATGTATATTCTACAGGCGTACGTGCAAATATATTATTCGTGTATGTCATGGTATATTTTATTATCAATAATCTTTATTATTCACAATAATATTACATACTTAATTTTTAACAGAACATTTATGAGTGTTCTTTCGTTAATATCGGCGTGGCCACACGACGTGCGTTATTTACTTAGTTTTCTTTTTTTTCTTATTTACTCATATCCTCAGTGCCTAATTACGAAGATAGCTCCAATTCAATTTAATCAAGCGTTAATGGGAGTGGGCGGTGTCTGCTTTAATTGCAAGATAATCGAACGCATTCGGGAAACGTCCTTGGATGTGCGTGACGACTTGGGATTGAATTCGCATAGCTTGGCAATGCGTTCCCACTCGGTGCCTGGTTCGACCTCGTCTGCCTCCGCAACGAACTGCTTCTCCGCATTCCTATCCGTAACAGAGTACGCGTTAAATCAGTGCGTTAAATCGCATAATCGCGTATCAGTTAGTAATATAATGGCAGAGAAATTAAATGACAATTAAAATTTTAATCAAGTCTCAATGTCTCGAGAAACATCATTTCGACACGGAAAGAAATGTTTTTTATTTAAATACTTTGATAAAACAAAGTTATGACGTATGTAGATGTCTCAGGTTCAATGCAAGAGAGATGCAAGAGTCATTTATCACAGACACGTTTTTACATTTGTACTGTGCATTTAATGTAACATTTGATTGATTGGAGGAGTTTGCTTTATGGAAACTTTAGACTTGGAATAACTGAAAGATAATTGGCAAACGTCGGGGATTAATCAGTGCAATTTGCATTTGCAGTCGGTCAGTATATGCGTATATTTCGTATGTGTAAAGCAAACATAATATTTAGAGTAATCTTTTATCAAGCTTATCGTCTGGTGCACTTGCTCGTAGCAACTTATTAGGAAGCGTAGTCGCGATGTTGAAAAAGAGAAGGAATTGTGCTTTAATATTTCTGATTCATTCTGATTAGACATAGTAGACGGAGCCGTTGTCAAAGCTGTGAAAGCGAATCCGTGTTGCATAGCAATGCGATGCATGTTTTCATGCAGATAAAAGTATTTTAACTTACTTGGCTGATTCCCTAAGAAGCGAAATGAAAATAACACAATTATATACATGTTTCAAACTTGAGAAATATATACACAGCATAATGTTGGACTAATTATCAGTATCATAATAAACTACGTTAAATTTACGACATCGAAACGATAATTTAGTCCAACATTTGTCATACTTTTCGATAAGATTTTCCTGCGTTCTATCGCGTTCTATCGCGTTCTATCGCGTTCTATCGCGGTTTTCAATCTTTCTATCTTTCTTGACGTCATTATTGTTATGTACAAGCTTTGTTAAATATAGTACGATAGATATCATAAAAATTGCTGATTAACAATCGCACTTCAATGTTTAGTATTAGACTGCCAATTCTGCGCGAAATAGAGATACATAAGAAGAGTAAAGAGTGAAGATGAGACTCACCTGTTAGTGGTTTTTGTTTTATTAATAGCTTCTGCGTGATGCTTGTACCATTCCTCCAACTCTTTCTTCGCGGCTTCTCTCCATTCCTCCCTTTTCTTTTCCTCTTCCGCGTCTGGAAAACGTATCAACGTTATGTTACTCATAACTTGCTGTCAAAGTAATCATGAGAAACATCTTGATAATCTCTCAATCTAATTTTGTTCAATAATTAATCGCCTTTACCTTTCTCTTCCAGCCGTGCCTTCTGTTCTTCTCTCCACTTCTTGATCTTTTCAGGCTCCTCTTTGACCGGTGCAGGTACAGCTGGTTCTGCATATTATTTGCACAAGAAATCAATAATTAAACATTCTTCAACGTACGAAAAAAATGAAAATACGTTTGAATCTTCTCAACGTGTAGTTTCATACCTGCTGGTGCTGCTTGTCCCTCTGCGGGCTGTCCAATGGTATCTACCATTTCAAAACTGCCTTCAGCATCGCCGCCTGGGCCAACTTTTAGATTTCCGAATTTTCCAGATAAGTCATCTGTGAGACATTATTATTATTATATTTATACGTTTAATATATCTCAAACATATAACAAAAATCTTTATTGTAGCATTTCCCATTATGTAAAGGCAGATAAAGATCTGTTGCTTTATATGTTTATCACGTATATTGAGCTTTTACCATCAGATTGACCTCCCGCTGCTGCTGCTGCAGCCAGAGTCACAGCCATCGGCGTAATGTCTTCCTCCAAACCAGCTAGCTGATCCTGCTCTCTCGCTAGGAACTCCGCTGCTGGGTCCACCTCGGGCTCGTTCACGAAATTGTCACCAAATGCGTCCATTATCTGCAAATAAAGAAAGTAGATGACTATTTCTTCGTGCTCGTCAATGTTCATGCATCTCCTGCACGGAAACAACGCAGTCCAATCTCTATCATCATACAATAGGGTCATAGCGTTAACGTATGCATCGATATAATAGGCTTGAGAGTGTGAATAGAGTAATAGAATCGAAATGTCAACGTATGCGCGCATCGATAGAAAAAAGCGACGTAAATAAAATATATCACGCGAGGATCAAATGTCAGCGTCGCTTTGACGTTTAAGGTTAACCCAACGTCTGCCTAATTTAACCCGAGATCCACTCCGTGCCGTTTATCCGTCCGCGATGTACATGTTCAGAAAACGTTCTCCAATCGCCAACACTCACTGACAAAGCGTAAGCGCACGATCTTTCTCCCGGGGAAAAGCTACGGAATGTACGTCCACTGGAAACACCTCCTTCGACCTGCACTACGTCCCTCCGTCGGATTGAACGTCAATCGTCTACGTCAATATCAGCGCGATAGTACAGTGCGCGCGACGTACATACGCCACATACGTGTACACGATATATCGAGGATGCGCGTCGATGAGAGGGCCGCGCAGCCAACTCACGCCGTGACCGCCTTCGCCAATTTGAATGAATCACCGCCCAAAGGGTACAGTAAGAGCAGTACTTTTGTAAATCGTTC
This sequence comes from Ooceraea biroi, assembly GCF_003672135.1. Taxonomy (NCBI): domain Eukaryota; kingdom Metazoa; phylum Arthropoda; class Insecta; order Hymenoptera; family Formicidae; genus Ooceraea; species Ooceraea biroi. Next base: position 11,011,059 of record NC_039513.1, on the reverse strand, counting down.
TCGTATTGTTTCTTTCTTCTCTTGAACGCGCGCGACAGCGGCGATAACGACGATACGATACTAGTATCTGTATCTCTCGATGCTGATCCACGATATCTCGTCGGCCAGTTTGACTTTTCGCATCAGGCATGCAATCGTCAAAGTGTGACGTATACGCTGTAAAAGTGTGACACCGCACTGCGCGAATGCAAATGTTGTCTTGCGAGCGAAAACTTTCTTCTTTCGAGAAGGACGATGCACGAAGCTGTCGGAATCTATCGGGAATTATAGGACGGTGCGATTGGCAAAACGATTGCGATTCCGGGCGGTCGGGCTGAACGGTCTGAATATTATCGCTCTTTTCGGTTTCTTACCTATATTACTTCCTTTTATTCCTCCATTATTTATTAACGCTCGTTAATTGCCGTTTTTCAAATTTTCCTCGCAACATGCCGTGTTTTTCTATCGTTTTCTAGCAGTACAAAATTATTTCTACTACTAGAGTTTCTAGAAAAATCTTCGAAAATTGTGCGCCTCGATGCGCACACGTGACTCGAGTGTCAACAAGTGTCAATCGCCAATTCCCAGCACGATCTGCTATTCAGATCGCGCTCCATCTCCCGAATCTCGGAGTCTGATTCGCATCTAGGTAATGAAAAAGTTATAGACCAACGTGCGCGGCAATGGCGGTTGTTTACATCTCGCGCGGCCGCGGTCATCGAACATCCGCTCTTATCAGGATGAGACCAGAAAGCAGCAAACTGTCGCGATCTCATTCCCCCCTCCTCGATCGCCATTTTGACGGCTGCGAAATGCTGGACACCGCGCCGCGACGCCGTCGTCGCGTAATTGATAATCGTTGATAGGCCGTTGAGAATGGCAGATAAGGCTCTTGTTTGTGGAATCGCAGGCGACACCATACTGGAGTAATCCTGGTCACGCGACCGTTACACCCGTGAGCATGCTGCGAAACGACCGAAGACGCATCCTCAAGCAGTTCCGCAACTGCAAGATCCTCCGCGATGGCACGATGCAGGAGGAGGACCTCTGGGTGCGCGACGGCAAGATCGTGAACCCGGAGAAGATCTTCTACGACGAGAAGGTCGATTCGGACATCAAGATTGACTGTGCCGGCGCCTTGATCTCACCGGGATACATAGACCTGCAGATTAATGGTAATTGATCGCACTTATGATGTCTTGGTTGATCAAAACACTTTCTGCTTCTATCCCATCAGGAGGATTTGGTGTGGACTTCTCATACGACGACAATGTAGAGGAGGGTATTGATAAGGTAGCGAAGGGGCTGCTAAAGTATGGGGTGACGTCCTTCTGTCCTACACTGGTGACGTCTCCTAGCAAGGTGTATCATAAGATATTGCCAAAGATAAAGAGGCGAGCCGGAAGTAGCCGCGGTGCTGGTATACTGGGCGTTCACTTAGAGGGACCGTTTATCAATCCGAGCAAAAAGGGTGCCCATCCAGAAGATTACATCAGAAAGTTCAATCACGTAAGAATTACACACGCATGTAATTAAATCTTTTAAATAAATGTAGAAAAATACTGAATTTATTGTTTAATGTTAATGTATATTTCTTTTTAATAGCTATATTGTATTTCAGGGATTTAAATCTGTTACGGAGATGTATGGGGATCTGGATAACGTGTGTATGATCACCCTAGCACCCGAAATTCCAAACGCCATATCCGTCATCGAGGAATTATGTAAAAGAGATGTCAAAGTGTCTATTGGTAAGAAAAGAGTAGGAGAAAGTTTAAGGAGACAAAACATTACAATAAATATTAAAAGTATTAAAACAGCGAGCTGCAATTTTCGCGATTTGTGCATATGTCTCGCATACTTTTGTCAAATTGTTTTCTAAGTCACTTCACGTCACGTATTCCAGGACATTCTATAGCGAATATACGCGAAGCGGAAACAGCGGTTAAATATGGAGCATCATTTATCACTCATATTTTTAACGCCATGTCATCTGTAAGTCATCGAACAAAGTGTCGTTTTATAATCGATATGTCTGTCCTTTGAGCATTTAACTTTATAGGATATTCTTCCGATTGCAGTTCCATCATAGAGATCCAGGACTGGTTGGCCTATTAACGTCCAATCAAATCCCATCTGAAAGAAACGTTTTCTTCGGGATAATTGCCGATGGGATTCACGTTCATCCTGCGGCGTTGACAATCGCTTATAAATCTCATCCCAAAGGTTGGCATTTATTTATTACATAGTACTAGTAGTTATTTACATATATTTGTAAAAAAAAGATGACAATTCCGTTGAGACTAACGTGAAGGTCTTCACAAGGTCTCGTGCTTGTAACTGACGCGATATCCGCATTGGGCCTCGAAGAAGGAATTCACAAGTTTGGGCAGTTTGAAATAGAGATACAGGGAGACTCCGCCTACATCGCTGGGACGGACACTCTGTGCGGTAGCATCGCTGACATGTCCAAATGCGTGAAAAATTTCAAGGAAGCTACACGTAAGCGACGCATTACGTATAACAGTAATAATAAATTAGTATAGAGCACAAATATTAATTTAAAGTTAATTTAAAGCCTTCTCTATTGCTTTATGTATATCGGTATTCGTATCAAACGGCTATACTGTGCTTTTCAGTGTACGATACTTGGGCAATATAATATAATTGTTTTACGCAGGTTGCACGACAGCTGAGGCTCTAGAGACGGCAACCCTACATCCCGCGAAAGCCCTCGGCATCGATTCTCACAAGGGCGTTCTTAACTACGATACCGATGCCGATTTCATATTACTTAACGAGAAGCTGGAGGTACTACAAACGTGGATCGCAGGCGAATGCGTTTACGACTCCGGTACTGGCAATATAAGACGCGTATTGACGTGAATAGGTATTTTTGGTAAAATGCAGAATCCATTAAGAATAACCAGAGATTTTGTATTTTGATTCCATGCCACTGCCATTGTATAAATCGATAATGAAGTCCGCAGTAATGGTGCGACATGCGTGTGCGAGAAGCCTTAAATATGTTCCAAGAGATACCGATAAGTCTCTGCATCGAGGCTTTCATGCTCCTTTATAATCGCGGATTAAAGATTATTATCTTATAAGGTATTGCATATATTTCAGAAGTTTAATATGTCTTTTTGATTGATACAAGTATTGATTTATGCGGAATATAAAGTTTTGTAAAAAATATATATGGCTGTGCCACAGATGCAAATGATTTCTTGAAATGATGGATGATGTTAGCAGAGCGTGTAATATTTTTATGCAGTCTTCTATCGAAATGCATGCGTGTAATAATAAACATAGTGTTTTTAATTAATATAGCCTAAGAGTCTTTAAATTCCTTCTTATTAGTTATACTTTAACCATGTTTGCTTGGTTATTTTGCAATTTATAAAATTTAGTTTAATAATTTCTCATACTCTGTATGAGAAAAGATATTTTTATTTATTTAAACTATGTACCTAATCCTATGCAGCAGTTGCTGCTGCTGCCGCGTTAAATAATTAATTTTGAGACTACATATTATAAGTAAATTTTATATTAATGCACATAGAGCTTTTTTATACATTAATCAAAATGCGATAAATTAAATGTCGTTCAAATATTAGATTTTCTAAATATTATAATATTGAAATCTTCGATCGTTCTACTGCATTAGATCTCTTTATTTAAAATAATCTTTTTATGCGCAAGTTCGTGATGAGTATCCTGTTTTGCAATATAACAATTCTACCTATATATATATTTTCATTTAATCCAGTTTGCTAATATCTTCTGTGAAACTAATATTTAATAAGATAAAGCAAAAGAAGAATATAAACGACTATGGGAAACGGTCGAAGTCACGCTTCGAAGCGCTTCTAGACTAGCTACTTTCTATCCTTCTCATTTGACAGGAGGAAAAGGATAGAAAGTGTCTAGAAGCGCTTCGAAGCGTGACTTCAACCGTACCCTATGTCTAAGAATGATACATCGATCGATAATATTATCAGATAATCAAAAAAGCAAACTTGATCGATAAGTTATTGGCTTTTCGTCACTAGTTTATAAATTAATAAACTGCATCTTTCAAATTGCAAATGTATGGTGAGTGCCTGATGCCAAATGTGTGCGCAGGAGGAATGTCGAGGGTCACCTAAAATAACATCACAATTACATGAATTACGATCAAAAATAAATTGTTCTTAGATTACATTGTTATCGTTATACGTTTTGCCTTTCTCTCATAATTCTGATACTTTAATACTTGTGTGTAAAGTAAATTTTTAATATGAATGTTTTATGTTCATTGCATTTTATGCACTTTGTATGTACTGTCTATGTGGTACCTTTTCTGGACAATGTGCTCCAGGTCCTGGGATCTGCGAATGATCATCGGGCATCTGGAAGCGAGCGCTCATGCTGTACGCCGGACTCTTCGCTCTGACTGCATCCGGTTTGATAGCCTCGTATGCACCCGGTCCGGGCACGAGGATGCGGTCGTCGGTAAAGATCTTTTGCCTACCGGATATCGAATAAGCGGGAGCTGCTTTCTTGTTACCCTCCTTAGTCCCGCCAAGAGCGGAAGGAATGTTATAGATATTGGGCGCTGAAACGTGATCAATCTATTTCTTCAGATTCACGCTCGCGTAATTATCGTTATTTCGTGTACAATTACATACACCAATTACGTCGTATTTCTTTCCTCATAAATGTGTTTCTCTGTGATATCATATGCCTCTAATTAATCTAAGAATTAATTACATCTCGTTAGATACTGCAGAATATAAAAAATTGGACTAAATAAATTGCAGACTAAAAAGCGGCAAATAAGAGGTGACGAGATTACAGATAAGATCTCAAGCACATCAATGTGCGCGAATAAGAATATTAATTGCTACGATAGAACATGCAGTGTCATGTTTACTGCGCATTTCTGGCTCGAGATTGATACGTAATCGAACTAATTATTTACCTGGAACGTCACTTGGTTTACTCATCGGTGGTCTGAGGCCGAAAGTAAATTGCAGCGCTTTCTGCAACAAAAGCATTGCCTTTTCTGGGCTGTACTCGCCAGGTCCTAGAATGTCGAAATTGAGAAGATGGATTAAAATTCATAAATTAAAAATTACAAATACATAATCGAATACATAATAACAAAAACAAACTGCACCTGGTACAGTTGCCTTCTCCTGAATCTCGGTTTTAATTCCAAAACTATATTGCAGTGATTTAGACAAATTTACTTTCTCGGGACTGTATGTACCGGGAGCTGCAAGAAAATTGTATAGAATGTTTTTGTATTCTCGAAATGATTGGTCACGGTTACCACAAGGTGCACAATTTATTTACGCACAAGGCCAGGCATCACACTAATACTATGACACATATTTATTATATACATAACACATCAAGTTCACATGATACAAAAACTTTGACGTAAAATTATCTGTATCTAGTCTAAAATGTTAAGAAGATGAGGCACGTACAAGTAACAGAATTTCACAGATCAGAAAACATTGTAAAAATCCGTATACCTAACTATATTTCGTTACCCATCTCGTTTTTCTGTCTCTTGTCATGTATTATTAATATTATTATAATATTATATACAATTGTTTTTTCCCTATATGGTTAGTAGGACAAAACTGGAGAAGCACTTAATGTACCTGTGACATGCCTACTTTAAGTTCGCACATAAGAAACACACGATACAACCGTCACATATACACATCACGATAAAACCGTCAGTAAGAATATAATATTAATTCCTGTTAATTTACACCAATTACCTGGCGTGTCGCTAGGCTTAGACGGAGGCGTTCTGTTACCGAAACTGAAATAGGGTTTATGTTCCAGATGTTGAGCTTTCTGTGGATTGTAACTACCAGGCCCTACCGAAGCAATCAAAACTTGCATTACTGATTATTAAAGTTTCGTCTACGTTAGACCATTAGAAAAGACATTAGTCTTTCGTTAGCTCACACCATTACCTGGTGTATCATGGGGCTTATGGAGGGGTTTTCTATTACCGAAACTGAAATAGGATCTATGCTCCAGACTTAGAGCTCTCTCGGGGGTGTAATCGGCAGGTCCTATTAAAAGCAATCGAAAAATAATATAATATATCATTCATATATCATCGTGCATTGCGACAGTCCGCTCAGAAAACGGTCAATACGCAACAAAGACGTTAATTAGATTAGTCCACACCGTTACCTGGTGTATCTTTAGGTTTATCCAAGGATTTCCTATCACCGAAACTGTAATAAGGTTTATGTTCCAGATTTAGAGCTTTCTCTGGTTTGTAATCAGCGGGGCCTGTACGCGAGGCAATCAGAAATCAATGTCGTGCATTACTATCCTTTCAACTTCTCTCTTCGCTCGCGTCAACTAATAAATATGTGTCTCGGAAGAGATTCGAGCGCGTAGGACGATATTTACCTGGATTGTCGCTCAGTTTCTCCGACGTTCCTTTCCCGGTCAAGCTGTACCGTGGTCCTTTATCCAGATTCACTTTTTCGGGACTGTATGTGCCAGGCGCTGCAACCATACGTGCCAGAAATGGCTATCAATATCATCATAATCGCATCAGTCATTGTTTCGAAGATATATATATATATATATATATATGAACATACCAGGAATATCATCGAGTTTGAGAGCGGGTCCCTTGCCTGTCAAACTATACTGTGGTCCTTTGTCCAAATTTACCTTTTCCGGACTGTAAGTTCCAGGCGCTATAAAGCGAATAAAAAAAGAAAACAGAGTTGATACAGCAAAACCGTAAAATGATTCATGCTGGAACAATGTGTTTCAAGATTTTGCTACCTGGCGTGTCGCTAGGCTTATCAAGAGGTGTCCTAAGTCCAAAGCTGTATCTCGGTGCGGTATCCAATTTTACCTTCTCCGGCGAGTACGCGCCAGGCGCTGAAAATCTCGCAATTGTACTATTGACGTTCATACATATATATGAGAAAAACTCTAGATTTCACGTGCAGTTTTACGCACCTGGCGTATTGCAAGGTTTCCCAGCCGGACCTTTGCCAGTCAAACTATATTGCGGTCCTCTATCCAAATTTACCTTCTCCGGACTGTAAGCTCCAGGCGCTGCACGAAATAAATAAATAAATAAATAAATATATATATATAACAACCAAGTTCTCATTAAAGCAGCTTGATTTAATTACCCGGCGTATCGTTAGGCTTGTCCGGAGCATGCCTGATTCCGAAGCTGTACTGCGGCGTGTTGTCCAATCTTACTTTCTCGGGAGAGTACGTTCCGGGAGCTGAAAAATTCTTGCTGCAGTTATGTCGCGCTAATTCGCAGATCTTCTGTATTTTATATGATTTTTTATGTACCTGGTGTATCTGTGGGCTTTTCGGCAGGCCCTTTACCGGTCAAACTGTATTGCGGCCCTTTATCTAAATTTGTCTTCTCTGGACTGTACGTTCCAGGTGCTGCACGACAAAGATAGATACACATGCACAATTGCAATAAATATTAATACGAGATATGCTGTGCTGTGACGATGCTTTAAATACCTGGCGTATCGCTAGGCTTGTCTGCGGCGTGCCTAACTCCAAAGCTGTATTGCGGCGCGATGTCTAATCTTACTTTCTCGGGAGAGTATGTTCCAGGCGCTATAAAAATGGTATTATTAGTGTATCACTACAAATTATATACGTATTACATTTTGTGCACGTGCAATCTTTATGTACCACCTGGTGTATCTGTGGGTTTTTCGGCGGGCCCCTTGCCGCTTAAGCTATACTGAGGGCCTTTATTCAGATTGACCTTCTCAGGGCTGTACGTGCCGGGCGCTGCATTAGAAAAATACGCGCGGTATCGAGACACTTCTGTTTCACCAAAAATTAAATGTATCATTCATCATGTATACCTGGTGTATCGCTTGGCTTCTCTACAGCGGGTCTTAATCCGAAACTGAATTCCGGCGATGAATCCAATCGCACCTTCTCTGGACGATACGCACCAGGCGCTGTCGAGGATAGAAACCGTTGCAATTATCATGATTTTCATGTGAAATGTGAACATAAAAATCTGTATGTACCTGGTGTTCCGTTGCACTTCTCAATTCGGCCTTTGCCGGTTAAACTGAACTGCGGACCCTTCTCCAGATTCATCTTCTCGGGGCTGTACGTTCCGGGTGCTGTGTTAAATCGAGAAGGAGACTCACCGTGAGATAAGAAACGAGAACAATTAATGTAGTAGTTTAAATTACATTAAAGTAAGTTATTAAAAATTCTCAAAGACCTCTGTACTTTCAATTATTTAATTGTAATTTAAACGACATTTTCTTGTATTACCTGGAGTGTCGCTCGGCTTCTCGAGTGGCGTTTTAAGTCCAAACGTAAACTGCGGCGCGCTGTCTAGCTTCGTTTTCTCGGGACGATAAGTACCTGGAGCTAGACACTTATTGATAAATTATCCGGATTCCATCGCGAGCGCGGCGATATTCTACTTGCGTTACTGGTGATCAGATCTCTGGGATTAATAGGCACGGGCGAGGAATATTAACGATATGAGGCACACAATGAAGGAATCCAACGTATCACGAGGCATGCAACAATTTACTTTACGGCGACAAGCGACACTACGCTATCAATTTTACGGTACACAGCTACGTTATTAGCTATCAGCTGATCAGCTTGGCGCACATCGCACGTTTCCAAATATATATCGAATACTATTACACAATGCGTCACATTTACCCACTATCTCGATTAATCCTACGATATTATAATAATGATTTGCACAATTGTTTTCAGCTACATTTTAAACACCACGTGCACAATTAATTACTGTGTACTTCAAGAATGGAAGTAGAGCATCTAGAAGAGTAGAAATTATTGCTACGATCATATAATACACTCGAATCTCGAACCTAAACAGCAATTCTTCGATGACAATAGAGTCTCGTGTATCGTGTATTTTTGAGGCGGTCAAACTCGTCAAACGAACTCGTCCCACGGCTTACCATTTCGATTATCCTAAACATCATTCCGAAAAACAACTTACAACAACAAATATTCCTCTCAAATACAGAAAAACAGAAACAATTCTTTCAAACGGACGGAAAATTAAGTGGTATTAATTATGACACGTGTCAATTAAGCGTCCTAAACACCGTGCGATTTTAATAGGACTTTTACGTTGTTAAACACAAGTATTATCGTTTCGAGATTTTATTACGGTTTTCTCGTTAGCTATCGAGAATAATAATTAGCACAGAAAATACTTGAATCGCCGTTGCGTGCCTAGCGCAACTAATTAATTGCATAATTACCGGGCACATCACTCGGTCTTTCCAACACAGCTTTCACGCCGAAAGTGAACGCTACCGCTTTATAGAGATTCACGATTTCCACGTAGTAGTCGCTCGGTGCTACGATTCGAGATGCAATTTTTTATATTTCAATAAGCGCTTAGAGAAATCTGCATTATCTTTGTGATATGGATACGACGTAACTGGTGTTCTAATTAATTCAATTGCTGAAAATCTCTTAGTCGTAAGGACTAAACTTTTCACTGATAATAGTATAAATTACGGAGCAATTATTATGAACTACTAAATTAATTAAATAATGAATATTGTTGAAATGCTAATATATCTTATTGTAATAAATTGGAGAATAATATTTATCCTATATTTATTACACAGGTAGTCAACAGACTGGAAAAGTAATTATAGAAAGTATAGATAAAGACTAGTAGATTATTTTAGATCATCTGCAAACTACTATAGTAGTTACGACTAGAAGTAGATAACGAATTAGGTCTGCATCCGCTGTAATAGTTGCACGCGAATTTGAAGAACGTTTATAGACTTATAGACTTACCAGGCGTGCAGCTGATTTTCTCCACCTGCGTTTTAACACCAAAGGAATATTTCGGCGAGCTGTCGAGAATGATCTTTTGTGCCTTCTGTGGATTGTAGTCGCCTGGTGCTGGTGTAACTTCCAGTTTCGTCGATTTCGTTCGGCCGTGCAGTGACACGGCAGGTGCAGCATCCTTTCCTAAAATTTTAAAAGCCGTAATATATTATATTATGTCATATTATTTTTATTCTGTCATTTATCTGCTATTAATTAATTAATTACAGCAGTGGCGATCAATAAAGATAAATTAGAAATCTAATCTAATTTTACAAAATGCATTAAAAAAAATAACATATATCAGAATATTATATATCAAAACTGACATATCCTTGTAAAAGTTGTATACATATCGATCACGCAACGTATCAGTCCTATTCAAGCTCGAAGCGAAGGAATTTCGTGAACACTGCCTATTAAGGTGTATCATTCTTATGGAATATCGTCGGTCTGGAGTTTGGTCGATACCTCAGCCGAGATATAGCGGAACTTGCAAGTTCGCGAGGCATCGCGTAACCGCAACGCGCACGTTTAACATCTTAATTGCTATCATTACAATCCATATTATGAAAAAGATAAAAGCTAGCACAGTTTATACATAGTAGTGCTTACTCGAAATAAATGTTGCTTTGAATAAAGTTTTAAAACTAATATCCCATTCAACAAATTTTTTACCTTTTGCACTAAGCCCGGAGACATTGTATTGGCCAGGTCCAGGGCCAGGACTGTTGTTCTTTGTTGAATGTCTGGAAGATTTTCAATGAGGCAATGTATAATTATCGTTAGATTATAGTTGTGTATGGCGCTTCTGCACAACTAAGAGTCATGTTTTAAAACCACAATCGTAACTTTGGAACCGCAACATAAAATTACGAATAGTTCCATTATATATGAACGTTATTACATTATATACAAAAGATTTTACTAATTTATACAATATAAAGAAAAAATAAAAAAAGCAAATGATACACATCACAATTGGATATTTGTGTTTAAAAATAAATCATTGACTTTACCTGCTGCCAAAGGAAAACGCCGGCGCTCTTTCCCGTTTCGAATCCGGGACAGTTTTTCCTGTGCGTAAACAAGAATAATTTCGAATTATTTGCGTAATTATTATGCACATGCTATCGAAGAGGACACGACTTTCACGTAAAGTAAATCGGATTCGTACCGATCAGCGGCGGCAAAGTTACGCACGCTGGTCCCGGGCTGCTATATTCCGCGGCGATTGGGCCCCGTCTTTTCGTGGGTGTCCAGGGTCTTTGTGTCACTCCGACCATATTGAGGGGTGCGCGCTGCTTCTTCTTATGATCACCCGAAATTTATAACATAAATTATATTAAAATATAATTACAGTTTGCTGCAGCTCTAATAATCTTCTTCACCTTTTTTAAGAGGGCATCTCCCTGTTCCAATAAAGTGTTTAAATTATTTTAATGTATGCGCGGCGCGCAGGGTGTTCGCACCCTTAAATAACGCGTTTTTCTCAAACGCGCGGCGTTTCTCGGACAGCCGCGATTTTTCTGACAAACGACGAGACGCGTATTACACGCGGCCATGAATTATGCAAGGAAGGCGACCTCGAAGCCTCCCGGGACACGCACAGAAACGGCTCATGGCGAACCATATAAGAGCATGTCCATGATGGGCGACATTCGCCCCGTGTCACAGTCAAGTGAGCGAGTCTCAAAAGTGCCCAAATGTATGGTGACTCATGATGGTCATGGCCCAGTTGCAGTGCCGAGTAAGGCGTAATGTGATCATTGATGCATGAATAGTGCACTACTTCCTATCAGAATGCGAGACAATTTGCATCCTCTGCAATTCCGTTCGTGATTTTTTTAAATTTTATAATAACATTAATATTAATTAATAATTCTTCTTTTTCTTTTCCTGCCGTGTCGCTTTTAATACAAGTTTCAAATATTTCCTAAAATTTTGTCTCGCCGAGCGATATATCTTCATTTTATGTTCAGGGGCATAAAATTGATTTCGCAAAATCTTGAAACATGTAATATGTTTATATAATCCGGATGCGTGTACAGCAGCGTTACTCATATTTAGATCATATCCTGATTTCGCGCGTCATAATCGATGAAAAAATCGTGGAGCATTACGGACTTTAATGCGCGTCGCCCACAATAAACCGCAAATGTTCCATAATGATTAATCCGATGATTATCTAGTATGACAGAGCCGATCGAAGTCGCTTATTTACTTGTGCCGAATTTCTTACATCATCGCTCGAGTCCTTTCTTACATTGCACTTCATTTTCTATTGTTATTGCGATATCTCAGGTACAAGTAGAGAGAGGAGAGATAAATACTTGCGACGCATACGTATTGTAAAGTCACAGAGAGATTGGAACATTGCGGCACTCTCGTTAGCTTTTTCATTATCGCTAGTATTCTCATTTGGACTGTGTAATATCCTTTGTAGGATGTGACAAAGCTATCCGTGCGTTCTGAAACTGTATAAAATATAAATTTTCTTATTAATTCTCTGTGATTCTGTGAAAAAACTAGAGCGTTATCTAGAGCGTTAAGACGCAGACAGATTTATAGGGATTATAAATAACGGCATTGAGCAGCAATTTACCTATCTTTCATCCGCATCATATACTATATATACCTAAATGACATCATGTGTACATATGTACAGCAAAAACGCGACTGTGTGTCGACTCGGTTTCGCGTATATCCATATTAAGGTGACACACACGGTATTTATATTCGTGCCGGTACACGCAGATACGCGCGTATATTTCATTATCCAAATACGGGGATGAAAGTAGAGTGACAAATCCGATACATAAGAGTTGATACACGGGAGTATAAACGTGCTGCGATGCTGGAGTCGCCAAAATTGGCGGGACAGGTTGAGAAACACCGGCGAATGCGAAAGTCTAATGACTCTTGCGAAGAATAATCGTACATTCTGCTCGCGTGATCGACGGAACATGGTATCATAGTTTATTAGTTGTTAACTGTTGAAAGTCGACGTGCATTTATTTCTGATACATAAATTTGCTTGTCGACAGTGTGCGCTAATATATGAGCAGCTGCAACGAGAACTTATGAATTAGCGTTATTATTTTCTTCATAAGTTTTGTTGCGTCACTCTTGCTTCCAGCGAAATGAAAATTTTAATGTTACTGCATATCATTATCTGCAAGCGAATCAAAAGATTGTATCGATAAAAATTTATGTATTTATTGCAGCAATATTAAATTGGCTGGAAAGAGAGTATAAGTTACTAAACAGACCTCTTGGCATTTTTTAAATATTAATAGAATGTTTTCTCTCTTTTTTTTTACAAATATTGCATTAATATCATTTTTAGTTATTTAATAAAATAATTAATTATAGGCGTGATATATTGCGACAACGTAAATTCGCAAAACTTGTAATTTATTTGTTGTCACTTCTTTGATCGATTGATTTCTCGACGTGCTCTACTTTAATTGATAACTATCACTAATGTCGTTATCAGATTTCTCTATGCTTGTTAAAAACGTGCACTAGCACGTGATGCGCGCTTGCGATTTCGCGTTTCAATATTACTCTTCCGTCAACATTATTAGTACTGTACATTTACATTTTTCATCTTTCTTCTGAGCGATTCTGCGTGAAATAATACGTTAACGTGATCTTGAGTCATCGCAGCAAATGTGCGGTAAATTTACTTACTCGGTACCAGCAAGAGGTTCGCAAACAACGTGAGGATCGCCGGCGAGAGCCGTGAACAGCTGACGGACGGGATTGTCTTTGCGAAATTTGCCGCCGATCACACGAAACGTCTGAAAACACTTGGTACTGGCACAGATGCACACCTGAGACGCGTCGACCTGCGACTGAGGAGTTAAAGGTATCACGGCATGCGTTATGCCTGTTTCCCGGAATCGCGTTCCCCACCTTTCGCGATTCGCAGTGATCGGGAGAAGCCGCGGGCGCAAACGCCTGCAAGCAGATTGCCTCGCGTGCATGCTCCTCGCGGATCATATACGTGTATGTACCTCACTGAAATTTTAAAGTTGATCATGAAGTAATTTATATATAATATATAAATTTATATTATATACTATGTATAGTAAATAAAAATTAAATTTAAAACAGTTTCGATAAAAGACATATTTTTTAAATATAAGAAGTATACAATTTTTCAAAGAACAAAAAACTTGGCGCTGCTAGATTAACTAATAATATAAATACATTTATACAAACCGAAAGTATAGTATATATATATCATTATGTATCTCATATAATATAATATTGCAATAAAATTATAGAATTACGTTAGTTATATTATTAATATTTACGTTTTATCCGATGTAAGGAATTGACATTGTTATTTCATTTTGAAATCTAGCAACGCTATAAATTTATATACAAAATCATTGAACTACACACACGCGCGCGCGCGCGCGCGCCAATTATTGGCGAAATCTCGCATTTCTGGTATTTTTATTGTTTATTTGATTTTAGTGATTTAATTTTTTAATAATGCTGCAGCATCTCTAATTATTTTCTCCCTTTATTGATTCAATGATAATTGATTCAATGTAATTGCGTTTTAATAAGGGCATGGAATTTAGTATAATTAATGACTAATTGAATTGGTTTCTCCGACGATCCGTGCGCAATAAATATTGGCGGAATCTCGCATTGCCGATATTTTTATTGTTTATTTGATTTTAGTGATTTAATTTTTTAATAATGCTGCAGCATCTCTAATTATTTCCTTCCTTTATTGATTCAATGATGATTGATTGTAATTGCGTTTTAATAAGGGCATGGAATTTAGGCTGCGTTTCGTTATTCACTGCCAGTACTAAAAATCTATAGTTCACGTCGCGTATACTATAGATTTTCAGTACTGGCAGTGAATAACGAAACGCAGCCTTTTTATAATTAATTCGCAGATAAACTCTCATCTCGCTTTACCTCAGTGAAAGTTAAGCCGCCACTGATTAATTGAAATAAAAATTTGAAGTTTCCGCGGATGCATTATCGAATCTATTAATTTTCTCGTTCATCGGAATGGAATCAGCCTCATCAGCGAGAATATACTTTTTCTAATTTTAATCAGTTTTCTCTTCGCATAGTGGACATGCCGTTTGTCATGGTGGTCCAGTCAGCGTAATACCTGTTTGCCAGTAACGTGGAGAAACGTTGACAGTGAAGAACGAACGAATAATTATCTTATCGTATGCAGTACGTCTGCATGATAAGTTACGGATGAATTATGAATCTTTACCTGTGCTGTCCGCGCTATGGCGTGAGTTCCCACTTTTAGCTGATGTTTTTTTTCAATGGCCAGGACAGCGCAAGGTTGGCGAAGTCGAGGATGGAGATTGGGAACATCGGGTTTGCGTGGGTTTCGAAATCGCGTATTTCCAATCATGGAGCCTTACAGAACAGTACCATCATATTCAAGCAGCCAAATCTGGCGTCACGGTTACCCTGCAAATGATAGAGTAACTGAAGCTTCCAGCTATTTTCTTTCTCCGGCGCGATAAATTGGAAGTATTCTTTGCTTAGGGGAGAGAAACTATCATTTCGCGCTACCTCATTTTCAATATTGAAAATATGTTGAATATATATCTTTTAATGATAAAAAAACGTCTTCTTATTTGATTGTCACTTAATCATCATTTAATTGTTATCACCACCATATAATTAAGAGACTGTTATTGCTTCAATATTGCAATGAAGAAAGTATCGATTACTGCAACATCAATCAAATTTGTCATTCTAAAATTATAATTTGATATTTTTGAACACATTTCATGGATACAACATTACTCCAATATTCCACAATGTACTAATTAATTATAAAAAATAACAAAATGACCAGAAATTTTAAAAATTCTTCTCACAATAAGAGAAAGAACGAAAGAAAATCATATAAACATTTTATGTCTCCGCATGATTCTCTCATCACGTTTGCGTAATGACATGTTTTTTGCTCGAGGTGTTATCCACGAGGCTGAAGGATCTTCTGTTCGTAAGGGAACCGGTTGAGCTTATATGTTTGCGTGAAAAGAGGCACTGTGCTGCGAGCCACGAGTATTGGACATTTGATCGCCGACCCCTCTCTCCCTCTCTCCACGTCTCGTTCCGTATCGCAACGTGAGCCGGTCTGGTCAGCAGAGCAGCTTAGTCTAGCTGGTGCGATAGATATTAAGTACAAAGAATGTCCACTTACACGCGTTATTAATCTCAGGTGTGGCGATACATTAAAAGCCATTGTACATATTGTGGAATATTTTTTATGTGATTTTGCATAGAGCAATTAATTATAATAATATGCAAGGAGAAAATAATTTACTTGACATATAAATTGGATATTAATATATAAGTTGGATAATTCACTTGTGAATAACGGTAACGGTGTGCATCCGCTTTTATCTGCCACGAACGTGTGTGTGACGTGATGCGCCGCGAAGTCCAAGTGAGTCCATTGCAATTGTGACTACAGGGCGTTTTCCGTCCGGGAGAAGATTAATCCTTTCACAAGATAATACGGGATCGCCTTCTTCTTCGAGCAGCTTCCTAATGTGCAACGATCAAGTACCATACGAGTGTGCTCTTTCATGTTAAATGTTGAACCAGCGTTGCGATAACGTGTGATCAAGACGAAGAAGAAGAGATTTTCTGAAAAGGTATGTAGAGTTATTTGATTATGAAGTAATAAAATCGTGATAAAATATTGAATTTGTGCATTATTGCTAAGCGAAATTATTAGTGATATCAAAAGTACTTTGAAAAAATGTATCGCGAAACCAAATTATTTCTAGAAATCGGTTGACAAAATACCAAAAGTGATATCGATTAATCATAAACGGTGTTCCCACCTGTTGCATTCCTAAGCTCAAAATCAGATTATATCAGATTAGAACGAGATTTTAGAAGCGGCTATTTCAACTCGTATCTGTCTCAATCTTTTTCTCATTGTGGTTTTCAAACATCAACATCGAAAAAGGCGAGGAAATCGACTCGATTCTACGCATGTTTCGAAACCGAATTAATTCTAACGACAGGAAACGCTCATCCGGACAGCCGCGAGGCACAATGAACGATGCAATCGCATTCCACAGTTAGAAAGTCGATTTATTTCATTGTAAAGCGATGAAAGGAAAAATAAAAATGCCGCTGACGCAGAAGCTTTGTGCGAGTTACTAAAATAACGCAGCGAAACGCTTAATTGGCATTTCAATGAATTGTAGCGGTGAGATCATGATCAGGGTCGTCATGTGGCGGCAGCTCCTGCACCCACGCATGAGATAGCTTTGCAAATGTGTATTGCGACGTACGACGATGTGTCATTTTTTTCTGCCTGCTCATCTGATCTTGCATGCTTCCACGAGAAGCTTCTCACGCGAGGAATGGAAGCTTACTCGACAAATCAAGCAGTCTGCTTTTTTCATTGAAATAAATTTTAGATATTCTTTGCTTGTTTCTCAAAATAATTCAATAGTGATATTACAAATATCTTCTCTCTAATATTAAATAATGTTTTCTAAGTTTAATACTCTACTTCCAGATATCAAAATGGATGTTGAAGAGGCGCAGGAGCGCCTGCTCAACGTCTACGATTCCTCCTCCACCAGCACGCAAGTTCTCTACAAGCTTTTACTGAATGCTTTACGATCCAGAGACTTCCGTTCGTTCAAAAAATTGGTAGAGCACAACTTAAAGAAGCAACCACCTACTCTGAACATCAATTACGTTTACCCCGATCGTTCCGAGGAGACGTGTCTTGACATAGCCAGCAGAAATGGCTTGGCGGAGTTCGTGGCGTTTTTATTGCACAAGGGTGCGGAGCCCAACAGGGTGAACGAGGCGCATAATCGCGCCCCTATCCACTTCGCCACCGAGGGCGGACACGTGGACGCATTGGCGGCTCTGTTAGCGGAGCTGACGATCAACCCGAATCTCGAAGCGGGCCAGCAAACGGCTCTGCACATCGCGGTGAGGAAGAAAAACCTAGCGTGCGCTGGTCTGCTGCTAGACAAAGGTGCCAGCGCTAGTATACCTGACAGCAAAGGTCTGACGGCTCTTCACTTGGCGGCGATGAGAGGCCAGCGCGATATGACGGAGCTAATACTGCAGAGATGCAGGCAATCTCCGGACTTGGACAGTTACAGGGACTACAACGGGCAGACCACGCGTGAGGTGATCGAGAAGAAGCTGCCGGACCTGTTGCTGCCGCCGAAGCAAGAGGATCGGAAGATGAACGGGCATGATCTCAAGTATTACCTGATCGCGAACGATGAGACGAATTTTCTGCGGAGTCTGGAGCTTATTGAGTTGGAGATTCTTCATGACGTCGCCGAGGACTTACTGGAGATGGCGGCGCAACGCAATTTTTACGAAGCTGTGCTGGGAATCTTGGAAAAATGCAGGGGAGGTCTATTTAGCGTGAAGAAGGCCGCGCAGATGGCTGTTCAGCAGGGTCATCGCGCTATTCTCCGAGAACTGTTGAATGTGAAGCCCGAGGTGGCCAATTATCTGATCCTGGATGCTTGTCTGGAGCTGGGGATGCCGGGGAAACGAGGCATCGATAATACGTCCGATCGTCTGGAATGCCTCAAGTTGATCCTCGAGCAGGAAAACGTGGACGTTCGTTGCACTGACAGTGAGTAGTACCTGCTAATACTACCTGCAACCTGTAGATCAAAATAGATAAGATGAAAATTAATTTCTTTTCTTACTTCATATTTGTAAATCTCAGTTCCCACCAGAAATCGTGTACTTATCTTACAGGTAAAGGCAACACGCCGTTGCACTACGCAGCCAGGGCAGGTTGCCGCGAGGCAGTGACTTTGCTTCTCGAACGGGGCAGTTATATTGGCCACATGAACAAGTTCAATGTACCGCCTGTCGCTGATATTCCGGGAGGTATCCTGTCGCGCTACTTCGACGACTGTCTCCAGACGCGAAAGGAACGGACGAACGAGTACACGCTCGAGTTCAACTATCGCTGCCTGATGCCACACGATGCACCCACTGAGCACGAGAAAACTTGCCGGGTAACTCGTGAAATGGACCTGTTCAAGTACATGGCCTGCAAGTGTTGTCACAAACATCTGCTCAAACATCCGCTACTCTCGTCCTTCCTCTATATCAAGTGGCACCGGATACGGTACATCCTCTACGCAAATTTCGCCTTTTACGTTGTCTTCTACCTCTTGTTGAATGCCTACATCCTCAGCATGACCTACGACAGTCCATCAAATGAGAATGGAACGCAGGTGACCAATGATAGTCTTGATACGGCCTTGGGAAGTACCTTGCGGATTGCTCGATACCGGAATAGTTTGCTGTGGATGTTCACGACAATGTTGTCGTTGCTCTTCTTTTTCCGAGAGGTTCTCCAGTTCATTTCCAGTCCTTGGAATTACGTGACAAACTTTGAAAACTGGCTGGAGGGCTTGCTGATTGCTCTGACTTTCGCCCTGCTGTGTGGTGCTGGGCTTCAGGTCGGCGCCGTGGCGATTCTGCTGTCCGCTTGGGAACTAGTGATTCTGATCAGCCAACATCCGCGTATGTCCACCGGCATCGAGATGTTCCGGACAGTTTCTCTTAACTTTATGCGCTTTCTCTTCCCCTACGCGTTCCTCATCCTTGCCTTCGCCCTGGCCTTCTACACGCTCTTCAAGGACGGCGACGACACGAGCTTCCCCGATCCCGGTCGCTCCCTCTTCAAGACCGTCATTATGCTTACCGGCGAGTTCGACGCGAACGACATCCCATTCGTCTCGCACCCCGTTTGGAGCCGCTTCGTCTTCGTGATGTTTGTCTTCCTCATTGCCATTGTGCTGTTCAATTTGCTCAATGGCTTGGCAGTTAGCGACACTGCCGACATCCTGTGCAAGGCCGAGCTGGTCGGGCTCATCTCCCGGATACGTCTGATCTCCTACATGGAAGACGTAGCGATTGGCGAGCCGTTTAAGCGTTGGTCTTGCTGTGGTAGCTCGCGTTTATTCCGCTGGAATCCATTCGGCTTCCTCACCAGGAGGATCCTTTTGTTTCCACGCTATCTGAGAGATGGCAAGATCAGCATCAAGCCAAACGATTGCTTGGACACTTACGGCGATTGCAGGAATTATGAAAAATATGTTCGCGGCGAGTCCGTAAATCGCGATAAACATTGGACCACCCTGAGGATGGACCCTAACATAATTAAAGAAGCTAAGCAAATTATTTACAATAACGACAAATTGTCTGATAACGAAAAGATAATAATCGCGTTGAACAATCTGCAGGAAAAGCTGGCGGCGATGGAAGTCACTTTGAATACTGTAAAGCTCGCTTTTCAGAATAATAATGTTAATAATACATTGGAATCTGTGAGGGAAAGATAAAATTAATGAAATGAGAAAAATTAGAATTATGGAGATTGAAGATGCCTGTTCTTTGGGTATATTACTTTGGATATGCTCCAAAACTTAGTTTTATAAAATACTTTTGATAAAAACGTACTTTTTATAAGCAGTCTATTGTATGAAATTTAATTTTATAAAGTAAACCAATGTTGAACAATATGTGGTATTTGTGCTAAATATATGTTACATTTTATTATTCTAAGTGTAGGGTTAATTAAGTAAATGCGTGTAAATGTGCCATTAAACTCGATACAATAATCCTAATCAACATAACTTATACCTACGTATTACACGATGTACAAGCAATCAAGCATGTACATATATTGTATATATATCGCTGCATATCGATTTCTAATGTACGACAAATGTGTAAACGCATTTAAAGCTGTTTTTTTTTACCGTTAGTTTCATAACTATCAGCGATTTTTTTAATAACTGTGATCATACTTAATAAATATAATTCACGATGATAAAAAAGATATGTAGTTTTTGAAATTTATAATATAATTCTTTTCATCATGTGAGTGTAAATAAGGTAAAAATCTTTTCAAGATTTATAATTAAATTATTATCGCAGATCTATACATTTTTTGTGGATGAATCAGCGCAGACGAGATGATGTATTACTAGCCAGATACGTCCTGCTGTGCGACGGTCTTCTCTCTCCCTCGACGTACTAGTATGTCAGTGTAAAACATGTTGAAGTCAAGCCTGAAATACAAAGCAATATTACAGAGTAAAGAGGAGAAACATATAAAAAATACATGCATTTAATAACGAATTTTTATTAGAAAATATAAACAAGAACTTACCGACATAATACATTAAGCAGTTTTTCATTGTTATTGTCACAACCTAAATTACAAATTCGATCTAGAAGTTGTGTCAATACTTTAGTAAATTTCTCATCCAACGATACAATCGTTTCCTCGAAGCTTCCTGTCCCATCTTTCGCTGTAGAATTATTCTCAATCTAGTAAAAAAAAAGAAAAAGTCTTAACTAATATATTATATAAGATGTGCTCTCTGCATATAATGCAAAAACAAAATTAAGAAGCAATTTTGAAAGAATAACAGAAATGTGATATGGTATAATGAAGTATTGTGTAATTAATAGTAATATAACTATAAATAGTAAAGTGTCGATAAATTTTTATTAGCTAGACACATGCGTTTGCAAGACTATAAAAGTGCGTTTGTTTTCCCAATAATTTTCTCATAAAACGTGAGATGAATAAAAATATATTCTGTGAGAAATGAATAATATACTTACAATAAAATTTTGATACATTTTGTGAAATATGCAGAGATAATTTTCTTAGCTGTACATGTATAACAAGATATTCATGATAACAAGTCAAATAGATATTCAAGGTACTATAACGCGGTTTTAAAATCATATTTAAAAATGTACATCAGAATAACAATCTTGCATGATATCTCAATACAATATAGAATACTATTCTACCGTTAAATATTTACAAACTCTTTCCCTATATAAACTATAACAAAACCATTCCATAAATCGAGAAATTCATATTTTTTTCATACTATGTTCTTATAATGCAATACATAGTTTTTAAAAATGCATTGATATTCAATATCAGTCTTGTTTATTTTGTAATAAAGGCTTTTGTAAGCCTGTAACACTTCAAAATCATATTTTCTGAATCAAGTCAATTTCTACTACAATCAAGTCCAAACATAATCGAGAATATACATATAAATACGTACACATTATCAAGAGAAAACACGATATGCATGTTTCATATAGCTATATATGTATATATATTGTTTTATATACTTCTAATTCTTATACTTACTTCATCTTTTCCGGACATCTTTATAGGATATGCGTATAGTGATTTGTTAGCAAGCCATATATTAATTTTATGCTTGCACAACAAATATTTAAAAACTCACATTTATTACATTTGAGATATAGTATTATATAGAGATATGCAATAAAATCAGGTCTTTGATCTTCCTTTTATGTATCGAGAACGATATAAATGTATGCAATATTGCAATATTACATATGTAATAGAATGTCGAGAAACTCCTCAAGACACATCTCTATATTTAGAAATTACTAATATTTTTGAGATATTGGAACGGGAGTCACACATATCATGCAAATCGGGAATAATTAATATCTAGGGAATAATGAATATAGGCAGTCACATGTTCTTAACGACATAATAAGAATCTCTAAAAGATGCGTCCTCTGCAAAGGGATGCTTCATGATTCTAAGACTACAGAGATGCATGAGGGCGAGCTTAAAGCTTTTTGCAGTATACCTCATATTCACAGACATCCTCCTGACAGGCACCGATCATGGATGTCAATTCGGCATCAATGTAGTAGCGGCTCATACGCTTAACATGAGCAAAATAGCATTAAAATTTGATAGACCGAAGTCTTGTACATTATTGTTTTCTCTCTCTCCCGCTCTCTTTTCTTCATTACAGTATGCACGTTTGTATAATCTCATTTTATTCTATTAAAGATTGATATCTTAATTTTTAAGGATTTTTGTAAAGCAAATATTGTGCGTATGTGTGTGTTTCTAGAAAAGGAATTTAATTGCATAGATACACACACACACACACACACACAAATCGATGCATTGCTTTTTGCATAATTGTTAAGCAAAGGAAAGAACATGAGACCTAAGATTTTTATTAGTAGTTTTGGAAATATATATTATATGATATATAAAAAGAAAGGGGCGCTGTAAGAAATTCAAATGAAACAATACTCGCAACTTAGAGGAATCATTAGTGTAAATTTGTGCATGCAGCGGATTAAATACATGTCGCATCAAAATCTGCAAAAGTTTCTTACCTGTATGAAATTGCAGAATTCTATGCAAATGGCGCATATGCCCGTGATGCGGCTGAGGAGATCGGGATCCGTTAACATGCACTCCTTCAAGTAACAGTCTTGCAAGTCTTGGTGCACGCTGAGTACGTCGTCAACGTTACTGACCTGACATTAATTATAATTTAATTAAATGTGCAAAACAATAATGACAAGATACAACAATATATGAATCATTTAGTTAACGATGAGAGATAATCTTGATCATTACCTTGCTCATTTTATTTATAAATTTCACCCAGTTTGGCTCGACTACTTCCACCATCATGTAGTATTCCAAATGTTGTATGCAATCGAGCATTCTCTGCCGCAACGAGAATGCCTGCCTGTAAGCCATGGCGACCTCGTGCGTAAAAGTTTTCGCTATTTTATTGCTCACCCACACTCTGCAAGTCGGTAAATTTCAAAGATTAAAATTCAAAAATAGATCAAAAAAATCTGACTAACTAAAACGCGCTAACGAAACCGGTTTACCTGCACAACTGTCTCTCCACGTGTTTGCAATAAAACAGTTGTCTGAATAGCATTTGGTAACAAGCTATTGCCTTTCTGTTGATGATTAGAGAAACCGGCCACTTGACGTCGTAATTAAAGACGAAAGCTTCCAAACCAGTCAACGTTTTGCCTGCCTGGAGACAGTATTCTACAAGAAGAATCATCTTTTCTCAGTCTCTCTCTCTCTGTTTGATACAAATAAATGAACGCGGTGCTCTTAGTACGATACCTTTCTCGTCTCTGGTTTGGATAGAGAGTATTCTAAACATTTGATATTGCAGATCGTACGGGAGCAATTCGGGTTTAAGATCGTCCTTATAGGGATCCGAGTCCGCAGTGGACATTCGCAGAGCAACCTCGAGGAGAGACGCCAAACGATGTAGAACTACATCATACATACTCTTGTTTAACTCGGCCTCACACAGATTCATGAATTGAACCTAAATTTAAAATTAAAAAAAATTTGATTGATGATAAAACATAAATTTGTATAAAAATACATTTTAAAGAATTTAGAACGCTAACTGATAGTAAAAGTTACTGAACTTACCACAAAATCGCCCTGGGCAAGAAGAAAGTAACTTTTCACGCTACGTAGCCTGCCCATTAAGTCATTTTCTTTCATCAGCACCTCTAACAGCTTTCTAGCAGCTTCCGAATATGCTCTATCGATGGCAGCGATGTATTTCTGTCCCTGATACTGGTAACTCAAAGGCTCTTGCTTTCCCCACTGCACCGTTTTACCTGAATAAATGTGTTTGAAATTTGCGAAATAATTACCGTAAATTTTTTGAGCGGTAAGATAATTAAAGCAAGTTTCTCATTGCACGAAGCAATGTTTTTCCACTTTGTAAACGTAATAAGTACGAATAGATGTTATTATTATGTTATGAGAAAACGTACCGCACTGTCTAATCACATTGAAATATTTTCCTGTCCTGAGTATGGTTTGCGCGTGTTCGCTCAGAAATACAGGTATCCTTTCCGGTCGCATGGTATACCGCTTCTCCCAGTAGTCCGCAGAATAATCCACGGGGAGCTCCTCCTTCTGAACTAGTTCGTTATCTTCTACAAAGAACTGATAAATGCATAAGTCGGAATGTGCATTAATGGTACGTGATAGAGGAATTAACTGATGCGCGTCACTAACTTCCTGATACGGATCGCATATCACTCCTTTGTAAACCCATTTCTCCAAGATTTGCATGTACGGCATGCTCGCCGCTTGTATCAGGTACAGACACAGTTCCTTGGACTTGGCTTCACCGCTGACGTTGTTCATCGTTTGCTCGTGAAGGAGACTCAGCACCTTGCCGCCCCTGGCGTTCGCCTGGAATCCGTCAACATTACGTCTCATTTTCCTTGCCTCCTGTTCTTTTTTTGTTCGATTGTGATTGCAAGTGTATTTTACTAATTGTATTACTAAAGTTATTTTACTAACTTTGCATATCGTGGATGTAATCTGAGAAAGCATAGACATGGTAAGCATGGTAGGCTGGATGTAAAACCACAGTTTCTGCAAGCTTAATTTACCGTGAACGTGCTCCGTTTCTAGTTGCACGACGAAGAGCTGAAACGACACGTAAACTTAACGTTAAACTGCACTTTCAATGATGCAGGAGTGAAAAAATAATATAACATATGCCACGAGTTATCAAAAATAATTTAGTCCGTACCAGATAATCCTTCAGCAGAGATCGTATAGCTCCCCGCAGGGCATGATTCACTTGTCCATCGTCTGGGGAGATTTTCTCCTCAACGAATCGCACAGTCATGGAATAATAGGAGGCTAAAGGTAATATTTGCTGTGCGAGTTGCTTAAATGATATACCTGAGAATAAAAAATAATGATTTCAATTTAATACGATTCTATCTGATCCTATCAAAGTTCAGATTAAAATTTTTAGCATGCTCCTCACCAACATCTGGTGATATGCTGAAAGTTTTAACGCCATAAGGAGTCGTTAGAGGTTCCGAGACAATATAAGAACCATCTATCCCTTTTAAGCAATACAAAATATCCCATAGAAGTATTGATTCTTGAGAAGCAACAGGTACCACCTCTGCAATGAATTAATTATTTCACAGATGTGTGTATTTTATTATTCCCTGACTTTGTATTTAACCGATTATTTACAAACTTTGATAAAGCGTCACAGCCATATCGCTGTGAAAGTCCCAGGTTATACGTGGACGCTCCATTACCCAATTATGCTTCGTTAGTGCATCACTCCTTTTGCCAACTGCACATACTTGCTGATTTAATTTCTTTCCTCCCTCCACGGCAGCTTTAATTACAGTGCAGATCTGTCAAATATTTAAATAAATATTATAATATAAATTATGTGTATTGTGTCAATATATTATGCATTTTATTAAAACTAATTGATGCACATATATTAAAAGCATTGGTATATTATATTACCTTTGGCAAATCCTCTTGCGTAATGGTTGGAGCTTTTAAAGTACCAGCCTTCACTGCTAATGTTGATTTCACGAGATACTTCTTTAGTTCTTCATCTTGGGATATCAACTCCAGAGTCTGAACAAACGGACCTAATAAGTCTACTCTGAAAAAGCATAATCTTTACTACTCTTCTGTGCAGTGAGCAACCAAACAGCATCTTGATTTATACTAGCTCACTTACTTCTTTGACTTGAGTTCCTCGTACTTTTGTAGGAACAATTCTGGCTGGGATGAATTTTTTGCAAGATGTTGGATGCAGCTGTGAGGAGCAATGGTGTTCAACGTGTTTGTATTCGAGCTTTCCTTTTGTAGCTTCTCCAAGTGTCTTTCTGGTGCAGATTCCGAACTAAGAAGAAAAGAAAGTACAAGTAAAATAAATAGAGGCTATGTACGTCATATACATATATGTGTTCTCCAACAGAATATATTTATTTTATATATTTATTGATATTTATTGGAGAGAGAGAGAGAGAGAGAGAGAGAGAGAGAGAAAAGGAGAAAGAAGATAAGAAAGGAGGAAAAGGAAATTGTAAAGAGAGCAGGAGAGTTCTTTTGTACCCTGTAACGGCAAATAAACTATTCTATTATATTTATTTAAATTGTTTTAATGTTATGTATTTAAATACAGATTTTTGCAAACTACAAATTATGATTTTTGCCGCTTACCCTAACAATTCCATCAACTGCACTATCAAATGATGTAGTTTAAATTCACTCATTGTCAATTGATTGTTTTAAGTAAATGCCAATTGCAATGCGTTCACGATCAAATAAATAAATCAGCTCACTTAACAATGTCGTAAATTGTTCAATCATTTAATTAAATTTGTATGAAATATTAGTTATTGGGGTACACAGTAATTTCAAATTTTCTTATCTCCACTGTTTAAAACACTCGAGTTAGGTTATGGCAGTTTCGCTAGTGTAGCGTCATCTGTCTCAAGAATTACGTCACAGCGCGGAAATTCAAAAGTCGACGTTTATATAAACAATATCGACGACCATATAAAAATTTTAATCTAAATAAAATAAACTTCCTCAGCTTAATCCATGTATTGTACCTCGAACAAAATCCAAATTTGATAAAACTTTGGAAAGATAGGGAAACACAAGTCTATTTAACAAACAATGGAACTCTATAATAAAGTTATAACTTAAGTAGTTTTAACGTAATAATAAATTATCAGTAAACAGTATGTAAACTATCATAATTAAGTTATTTTAATTAGTTAAAAATTCCCTCGGGCGGCGTGAAACGCTGCATCTCAAAATGTACCGATTGTTCGATCTCTACCACGGTTTGCACAAAGCTTGTTACAGCTTCCGTTGTCATCAGTGGATTGCTTCTCTCCGTCATCGAAGTTACATTTTGATTCGTGTCGCTTCTGAAAACAAACTCCGTCCACTCAATCGAGAAACCTGTTACTTATATGTACATCTAACAATAAGACGAGCGACATTTAAATCGAGACATACCCGAAATTTGTATCAATATTATTAGGTGAAACAGCCAGAGTAATCTGCGGCGTGTTCGTCGTCACCGTTTCGTCGTTGGAAGCAACACTTTGAGGCTGCATCTTCTGCGGAGTTACGCACACAGCCTTGCTTTCATTTACCGATCTCTTGAATCGCTTTATTAAATTCTCGTCTTCCTCGCTAAACGCACCCCTCCGTTTCTTCGCCAAGTACGATTTGCTTTGCAAATTTGTTATGTTGTAACTTTCATTGTTCTGCCTGTTTGTGGCCATGCGACAAAACATTGACTTGAATAAAAGTACACTAATCGGTTGCGAATACGGATATGGATCAATCGAGGCTTACAGTTTGCGATTCTGATCGATCTTCTTCTTCAAATTTGAAAAGAATTCTTCGTCGTCGTCCTCTTCATCTTCCATGGTCTCAACAGAAGAAATATCATGTTTTTTCTGCTTTAAACTGTTTCTGTGTATGAGACCTGAGCTTATTTCCCCTGTTGAGGTAAGTGAGAAGTAAGTATATAATATTAATTAACAAAGTATATTATATTTTGTGGTTGTAACAACATTTTACCTCGCATAGAGAGAGGAATGCTCTTGTAATCGATAACGTTACTTGCATTGTCCACTTTTGTTGAAAATGGACTTTGGGATACTTTGGTGGCTTTGGAGGGACCGTTACTCTTTGAATGCAGAATTGCATTTGAGTGCAACGGCTTGTTGATTTGTTTATTGAGGACGCGTTTATTCATTGTTGAGCAAATCAATGAAATTTATTAGTTAAAAATAAAATTACTATTATTCCCCCCTAACGCGTAAGTTGCGCTATCGAATTCTCTGCAACAACAATAAATTAATGATTAATCGCGTTTATTATTCGTCAAATTTTTAAGTTTTGTGAGATGATACACAATATACATTGCAGAATACAATTATTCAAGTAAAATTAAACGAAAATACCGTAAATAATTCTTTTAGCTTGAAGAATGATTCGAATGCGCGCAATAATTGAAATGCTGCTGAACCTCGGTAGCAATTGCGTCAGCTATCCCCACTCCATGGCCACCATATACTACTGCAAGCTACCGAGGCCCGTTTCTGGCATCACTGCCTTAAATAGACTCATTTTTCTATTACTAAATCAATGTTCTATTTGAATTTTCCCTTCCGGTCGGTTCACAAATTTTTTCCGTAGATCGATCGTTTCGATATTTTTCTTTTTTTTTCCAGAGTTCTGAGGATAGATTTTATTTTCTCTTGATTTTAATACGAAAAATACAATGTCGATGCAGCCGGGAAGAGTGTAGCGTGTAGCAGAGTGTAGATGCATCAGCATCAACAAGTCACGTTAGGTCGCGTACGCAAAATCGCGTTGTATTTCATAAGATCGTGATCCTAACCTATAAACGCAGCGTGCTCTGTTTCTCCGATTTCTCGACGGTTCTCGGCGGTGATCGCGGTAGGATTTATGAGAACTTACGACAGCTCCGGTGGACCATGCGACTCGTGACGGCGATGAATGTTAAGTTACTGCCGGTTCTACGGCAGCGCGGCGCGATCACGCGCTCCTTCTGCAGAAATCACGGTGATCCCGATCGCCAGGTACCGGTCTCTGTCAGATCGCAACTAGTACGAGCAGGGCGTTTAGGCGAGAGATCGGGGTTGCTGAGAAACGTACGCGGACGACGGGTTCACCCCGCAGTGGTATCCGTGAGATTCTTCGCGACCAGAAGATCCGATCCTCCGAGGTATTCGCTTCTCTTGAAGCTTTAATCGCCTTCTGGTTACTTTGCTTGATTTACTGAATTGTAGAATAGCTAGTTATATGCGTTGTTGTGCAGCGATGGCAATGGAGAACAGTCGGATTATCCCGCATCTCTGCCTGCGACGGTGGTGGTGCCTGAAGTGTGGCCTCACGTGCCAGTCATTGCCATCAACAGAAATCCAGTGTTTCCCAGGTTCATCAAGCTGATCGAAATCAGCGATCCAGTTTTGATAGACTTGATACGTAGGAAGATAAAATTGAATCAGCCTTATGTAGGAGTTTTCTTGAAGAAGACTGAAGAGTAAGTCCTCCAACATTACAGATTAATAACATTTTATTTGTTACTAGTTTGTATGGATGTGATAGGTAGAAAACGA
This sequence comes from Ooceraea biroi, assembly GCF_003672135.1. Taxonomy (NCBI): domain Eukaryota; kingdom Metazoa; phylum Arthropoda; class Insecta; order Hymenoptera; family Formicidae; genus Ooceraea; species Ooceraea biroi. The sequence goes on along the minus strand of NC_039513.1, from coordinate 10,981,335 downwards.
CGATCACGTCGTCGTGAGCGATGTAATTAATCGCAATCTAATTTGCGGTGCTTCTTCATACAGAAATGAAGCTGAAATTGTTCAAAACTTGGATGAGATTTATTCCATCGGAACATTTGCGCAAGTACACGAAGTACAGGATCTGGGCAATCGATTGAGATTGGTGATAATGGCGCACAGGAGGATAAAGATCGTTAATCAGATTTTTGAGGATGTCAATTCCAAGGCGGAACACGGTAGCATTTATTTATTATAGTATTTAAGTTAATATTTTCCATAATATTCGAGTGTCTTAATAAATAACGTTTTATTACTGATGTCAGTTTACTTGTTTACTCGATGCTTTGTTTCTCTCAATGTTCTGTTTAAATATCGTACTGCATACTTTACACAGAGATGAAACTGACGTTTCCACTATTAAATACTACAATTACCGTCCCTGTAGACGACTCGATGATCAGTGGCAAGGGCCGGAGGTCGTTGCGTAAAAAGACAGAGAACAAAGCTGCGGAACAGATGGAGAAAGTACATAAGATCAGTGAGACGGGCTCCACGGAGGTAAACCCGCCAGTGAATCCGTCTGAAGGAGCTGCAGAAAAACCATTAGAATCGCTTACTCAACCTATATTGATGGTGGAAGTTGTAAATATCACGCACGACAAGTTTAAGCAAACCGAGGAGATCAAGGTAAGCTGCAACTGTTAACAAACAAGATACCTCTATCAGCCGCGTGACTAAAATAACATAATTCAAATAAGAAGTAACAGACTGAAGTGAGCCGCAAATTTCAATGTAAACTTAAATTTCAATCTGAATTTGAATCCGCGAATTCAATTCGAATTCGCGAGGCATAGCCTGAATGGATATAAGAATGGTAAGGTGGAACAATCGAAAGTCGGCTCGCGAGAATGATTATTTTATCGGGCTTTCTTCTGTTCTGCCTCTCGTTTGTCTTCCTTCTTTGTTTCCTTTTTCGTGCTCGCCGTGCTCGCGTCGCTGCTCTAACTGAAACTTTTTTAACAGGCTTTGACTCAAGAACTCATCAAGACAATTCGGGATATAATCAGCATGAATCCTCTGTACCGCGAGTCTCTGCAACAAATGTTGCATCAAGGGCAGAGAGTCGTGGATAATCCGGTTTATCTCAGTGATTTGGGTGCCGCCTTGACTGGAGCAGACGCGCAGGAGTTGCAGCAGGTCTTGGAAGAGATGGATGTAAGATGTGCATCGTTGTTGTTGCATATACGTGGATGCGAAATCTCCAAGGAAAATACAATAATAATAATAACATCTTGTGCCTAGATTCTAAAACGACTGAGACTGTCGCTCGCGCTTCTGAAAAAGGAATACGAATTGAGTAAGCTGCAGCAGAAAATTGGAAAGGAGGTTGAAGAGAAAGTGAAACAGCAGCACAGAAAGTACATTCTCCACGAACAATTAAAAGTCATTAAAAAGGAGCTGGGATTGGAGAAGGACGACAAGGACGCGATAGGAGAAAAGTACAGGGAAAAGATACGGGAGAAGACTGTGCCGAAACCGGTGATGGACGTGCTGGAAGAAGAACTGAACAAGCTGTCCTTTTTAGAGAGCCACAGTAGCGAATTTAAGTTTGTATCAGACATCGATGTTCATCATAGAACATGAATTGTATTTGTAATTATTACTTTTATCTTTTATCTTTTAGCGTCACGAGAAATTATCTGGATTGGCTTACATCTATGCCATGGGGTGTGACGAGTACGGAAAATCTAAGTCTGGAAGATGCCATTAAAATCTTGGATGAAGATCATTATGGAATGGAAGACATAAAGAAAAGAATCCTTGGTACATGAATACGTTCGTGTGTACACAGCAAATAATAATAATACGTGTTTAAATAATTAAACACGTATCTTTCATTGCAGAATTCATCGCTGTTAGTCAACTGAAGGGCTCTACGCAAGGAAAGATACTATGCTTTCATGGGCCGCCTGGTGTCGGCAAGACCTCCATAGCTAAATCGATTTCGCGCGCTTTGAACAGACAATACTTTAGATTCAGCGTCGGTGGCATGACGGACGTGGCGGAGATTAAAGGTCACAGACGAACGTATGTGGGAGCTATGCCAGGCAAAGTTATCCAGTGTTTGAAGAAGACTAAGACTGAAAATCCGTTGATCCTCATAGATGAGGTCGACAAGATCGGCAAGTACGTAAACGTTTACACGTGCATTACAGAAAATATATATTATTATATAAAAATAGATCCAATGCAGAAAATTATTTAGGATACAGAAAGTAATGAAATAATTTTATATTTAGAGGACATCAAGGTGATCCAGCGTCCGCACTTCTCGAAATGCTCGATCCAGAGCAGAATGCGAATTTCCTGGACCACTATCTCGATGTTCCCGTAGACTTATCGAAAGTTTTGTTCATCTGCACGGCAAATGTGACAGATACTATTCCGGAACCTCTGCGAGATCGTATGGAGATGATAGACATGTCGGGTTATGTCGCCGAGGAGAAGCTCGCCATCGCGAAACAGTACCTGGTGCCGCAGGCTAGAACCGAGTCTGGTCTCAACGGCGATCAGATCGTCGTGCACGACAATGCGCTCACCGCATTGATCAAATCTTATTGTCGGGAATCTGGAGTGAGGAGTTTGCAGAAACACATAGAGAAAGTGCACAGGAAAGTGGCATTCAAGGTCGTCCAGAAGGAGGCCGACAGAGTCGACGTCACCGCGAGCAATTTGCACGAGTTTGTCGGCAAGCCGATGTTCACGCACGACAGGATGTACGACATTACTCCACCCGGTGTGGTGATGGGATTGGCGTGGACGGCCATGGGCGGCTCCACGTTGTTCATCGAGAGCACCATCAGGAAACCAAATGCTGGCAAGAAGTCTGAGGGTACTTTCGAGGTCACCGGGCATTTGGGTGACGTGATGAAGGAGTCTATACACATCGCGATGACTGTCGCGAGGAATCACCTGTCGCGTGGGGATCCCTCCAACACGTTCCTGTACGATTCGCATTTACATATACACGTGCCTGAGGGTGCGACCCCGAAGGATGGGCCGAGTGCGGGTGTGACGATCGCTACGGCCTTGCTATCTCTCGCTAAGAATCAAGCCATCCGGCAAAACGTTGCGATGACGGGCGAGCTGAGTCTCATGGGCAAGGTACTCCCTGTCGGTGGTATCAAGGAGAAAACTATCGCTGTAAGTTTAATCCTCCTTCCGATTTCTTCCTTATTAAATTATTATTATTATTAAAATTATTTCCATTCAATTATTTATGCGAGGTTTGCTTTGTATTATTTTTAAGATTTACGGATATAGCTGATAAAATATGCTGTATACGTGTAATTTCAGGCAAAACGGGTCGGCGTTAATTGTGTAATTTTACCTGAAGAAAACAAGAAAGATTTCAATGATCTGCCTAAATATATCACGGATGGTCTGGAAGTGCATTTTGCTACGACGTTCGATGACGTTTACCGTATATGCTTCGCAAAGGCGGACGAAACCGACTCTGTTCGATCTGCCGAATCAGTCACCGCTCATATACCATCAACACAGCCTACATTTGGATAAATCTGAGTTATATGCGAAAGGATAAACTGCCGATGAAATATTTGATTTCATATTTCGTTTTTCTTACGTTATAATGCCTGCAACAATTTAAAACATGTGATTCATATAGTTAAAGAATACATAAAAGAGGCAATAGATTATGCTTTTAAAAATATAATTTATACATTTTGTTAATCTTACGTTTATGAAAATTTTTCCAATCTAAAAAAACTTTATTATTAATAAAATCATTCGAGTCAACAGATGTACTCGGGTATATTCTGAAGGAGCTTTCTACTTGTAAATAACCGATTATAATAGATCGACAACCCAATCTTCGGATACAACTTCTACATAATTCTACACAAAATGATATGTATATACATTATTGAATAATATAAGTTATACTGATGTAAAATATTTTCTGCTGTTATTAATGCTTAAGGAAAGGAGGAAATATATCTTTAAGAGGATTACATTACTTTATAAAAGTGATCACTATACTTATTATTAATATTGCTCATATAAAAAACATATATTACGTTTATTCTGTCAAAATGTTTTTCACGCAGTTTATATTACATCTATCCACGTAACATGAAGAAGATTTCTCTTATTTTGAACGAAAGTTTTGAAACGCGTGCAACTGTACAGAACTGTCCTTAGTGCTTACTAATTATTAATAATTAGCAACTATAATAAGTATCTCCACGAGGTAGAAGATAAATACAATCCAACTAGTTTAATATTGCATAAAAGATAACATTCGTGTCAGCTTGGCACGTCCATCTTACTAAGTCTGATTATAAAGTCACAGAGCCTCATTTGGACTTGAATCTCCAGTGGATTGTTCGTCACGTAGAATCCAGGTACCCCAGCCTTTTCCAATATGCCCTGCTGATCCGCTACCTTTTGATCCAGCTGCAATATTATGTTCATGTCCATTTCCTTCAATTCCTCCTTGTGCTTCTTCTCCAGCGAGGTCTTCATCGCCGACAGCTCATCGTCCTTCGTCGCAGAGGACAGCGCTTCTTCAGACTCGATCTTCTGCTGATTCACAAGCTGCAGTCGCTGCTGGAAGAGGTGCTTCTCCGTCACATGCTGTATTTCCATCAATCCTTTCACTATCTCGAAGATAGTGTCGTTTAACAACGAATTTGCTAGGCCGGACAGCAATTCATACGGCAGTCGCATCTGATACTGCGCTGGGAGCTCTCCAGCCATTTGCTGCAACTGCTCCACCAGGAAATACAGTTTCCTCTGAAGATCCTGGGGAGTAGGACTGGTGGCTGACGAGGTCGAGGGATTGTCCATTTTCTTTGGAAAGATATACATGTACGTCAATGCTGTGAAGGTATGTAATATGAAATTAGTATCTCTTTTAGACAGTATTTCAAAATATACCAACGACATTTATTTTATGAATTGTTACGTTATAAAACACATGTTACCTCACTGTATCAGAAACGAGGAGAACCAGACCAGGCAATATTGCCTGTTTTTCCTAAATAGTTCTTCATCCTCGAGCACTTTGTTGTAGAAACACTCTTGAATTTCTGTCATGCACCTTTGTTGTTACATGAACATAACCATCAGAGATGCGACAGAAGAGGATGCAGAAACACATTAGATTTTCGATAACAATGACGATAATAAAATTAATCGAATGTTTGTAGAAATCTATGAATCTCGATAAATTCGTCATGCATTAATGACAAATATTTTGATTAATAAGAAATTAAAAACAGAATGTAAAAAAAACGAGTCTTCGTGGATCAGACCGGGCTCTAGCCCAGTGTTTACACAAACTATTTATCTGAATTAATTTATCTGGAACAGACTTGTGATTAGATGTCTACATGCTACGCAGAATACATGTTGAGAATAACGCACATAGTACATTTTGGATATTTATATGTTATTTGATAAAAATTTATATATACAGATACATGGACAAAATTGCATTTTAAAATTCGCGCCATTACGACCGCAGCTGTAGTCCAGTTAGCACTGCGAATGCTGTAAAAACCCTTCTATTCAATTCTATTAAATTTAAATTTAAATTCAAATTCTATTTCAAATTTGTATCTTCCTTCACTTTATTAATTTTTACCATTATTAATTTTGTTACGCTATCCTGTTAATGCTTCTGATTCGCAGAACGTAAATTTGTCCAGAGATACAATTTCGCAGCACACTCACTCGATGTAAAGAGTCGAACGATAGCCAATTGATCTGTCATTATACATGCATTACGTTCTTGCGAATGACACAACATGAAACGCGATAAATACAAATCTGTGCTTTTATAACAAAATATTGTTATGACAAAATATATAAATATATAATCAATATTTTATGTTTCACAAAAATCGTCATTATTGGGTTGCACCAAATCGCTCCAGCGATGGTGCGTCTCGAGAATTCGTATTCCCAGATGTTCCTTCTGTACTTGGACTTGGTAGTTGGTATATTCCGGTGAGGTCTGCGAGTGAGAGTAGAAAGCGTTAAAATGTTTGCGATTCAGAACGGATTGAGGAGTACGTCCCGTTTGTCGGGCGTTATTGCAAGGAATTCCAACTCGATCGTCAGTGCACCGCCCGCGGTGAAAATTTCCACAGGCGTAAGTACAGTTCTTACTTGTGAGATACGAAATTACGTAAGAACGAGATTTGGTGCGCACTTAACCTCCCTTTAACATGTCATGATGTGTCGATAGCTCTCACAGCAGAATTTTTTCTTATTTATATACGTTACGAGAGCTATTCGATGTTATGTTACAAACTGATGTTTAAACAAATTCTCCTTGTGTCACGAATCGTGATTTATGTTTCAGGAAAAGTTATTCGCCTTTGGCTGTATCGCTGGATCAATCCTGATTTGGCCCATGTACTTTGTACCTAATTTCAAAAATTATGCCAAGCCTAAGGGGGCCTAGGAAGATTAGATCGATGGACCATCAAAGAAGTGTCGTTATAGCTTAAAAATTAATTGTATTATAGCCATTATTTATAACCAGAGTGTCCAGTAGAACATACATTGCTGGAAACTGTCTTCTCTATGGATCATCAAAAATAAATACCGTTTGAAAAGTGAGACTGTATGATTTATCACTTCAGAACAGCTTATCCATGCTGCGTAAGGTTATGATCTTTGAGGGGAATATGCAGAGAATGGTGTCTCGATAGTGCGAGCAGTGTCTGGTAGATTTACCTGCGTCTCTCTGGAGAATTCATGGGTGGATCATTGTATTTAAATCTCGTCTGACACTCGCCTCGATTGCGTAGAATTCATTTTATTCGGTATACTGTATTATTGTATTATCATGTGAATTATATTAGTTACTATCTACAAAAATATCTGGATGTTACATCTCGAACGTAACTGCTCTCGAAAAATGGCGATCGTGTCGAGAATGAAAAGAAAGCATGACGATGTTTGGGTGACGATGACTCCCGATGACCGTGATGATGCGCAGGAATAAATTATACATACTCGTAATTCTTTATAATACTACATAGCTTTATACATTTCTTTCGATCTTCGTACGTGAACATTCAGTAGGGACATATTGCGTGAATTCTGGCTGGTGTTTCTTTAACGTTTACGTTATAGTTACACAATGAATGTCGATTATACATTCTCGATGCGGCCGGCGTGTCGCACGTGTGTTATAAAGTTCCTGTTTCCGTTTGTTTGGCTCGTGATCTTTAAATTAAATACCGTCACTGGTTCCTTTGTACCTCGCGTTTCTTAATCATTATAAGGTCTACAGACTACCAGTGAGAGAAGAAAAAAAAAAATAAAAGCGGATCCGTTCGTAGGCAGAGGATATCGTGTATCCAAAATGTATAGCGATTGGCGAGATTTCACAGTCCTCTTCCTACAGCTCAAAAATGTGTGGGATTCTCGTTATATAATGGAGCACAATTGTTAGACGATATAACTGTTACATGAGTCGCGTCTAAGCTGGAAATTCACTGCTCGCTGATATATTGCACGAACGTGGCGCGATTACGTCGCTTTTATGACTAATGATTAGTAGCGAGATTTTAATATACCGGATGTTTGATAATAAGTGTACACAGTATTTGCGGTATTGGGTATTAAACCGTTGGATCTCGATAAAAATAATCTGATCTAAATACAGTGTCTAAATTGGTAGCGGGTAATAAAGGTATCTCGGTGCAGTTTAATAAAAAAAAAAATAAATTCCGCTGCTTCGAGAGTTCAAGTAGATGAATTTCAATGAAAGCTCCAATTATTCCAGTTTTCCACAAGGACCACTTTGTATCACGTCGATCGTAATACGCGTCTATTACCACACATCCCGTATACAATCTACAATGCGGTGTCATGCGGCACTTGTACGCTGTACGTTTGATATAAGTCTGCCTGTGTTTGCAAGCGGAATTTGATATTTCTCAAGTTCTTATTTCGAGTTTGGTCTTCTCTCCTTCTCCCTCTCCCTCTCTCCCTTTGCTCACCGTCGTTGATGCCGTATGATAAACTTTATGAAAGATGACCAATTAATTTAATCTCTTCGCCCGACGAGATAGAAAGTATCGCGATAACCGGGTTACGAATATCGATTAGTCTTTGTAACGCAAAGGTAACGTTGGCTGATAAGAAATCGCAGATCGCAGTGCGGTTCGTGCATTTCTCGAAAGTAAACCGGACTTGAGAAAAGAGGATCATTTTTTATGCAAATGCCGATTACGTCTGTAAATAAAATAGAATTTTAGTTGCTTATAGATCGATTCGTCGCATCGTTGTTTCTTCTGCTTTTATAACAGTGAGGAATTTGCTCGCTGAAGAAACGAATGGTGTCAACGGAATTTCAGCTGAAAAATTCATCCTTACGAGCTACAATTTTGATATGACACACAAAGAAGTACATTAGCTTTATAAATTACGCGAGCGTATTAAGAATACCAATTGTTTCTTTTATTCGTAGACTTTCCACATTTTTCGTTCAATCAAACAAAAAGAGAAGCGACCGCATATCGTACATCAGTTCTTTATCCTTTGTTCACCGTTATCACAGTGCAGCGGCTCGATTGACTGTTTATTCAACTTCAAAAGTATGTGATAAAATTGTCACTTATTTGAGATCATATTCATAAGATACTCCGCTATGGAACAGTATATATATACATATATGTATTCTTCAATCAACGACCACGTGACGCATTGTTTCATCTTACTTTAATACTTTAAATTGTTTTTATACGAAAAGTATTGTTACTCTTCATCATGTTGCACGTCCGTTTCACGTTTTGCTTTCCGGACTCTGTCGGGCGAACAGTCTGAATTTCGATTATTAAAGGAGAATCTTCAATCGTCGTGCCTCTTTCGAAACTAATTGCGGTTCTGTCGGTCCTCTCCTCCTTCTCCTTCTCCTCCCGCCCAACGTCTGAAAGTGACATTGCACAGTGGAAAGAGTTACAAGGTAAATTTATTACAGAGCCTTTATGTCGTAACAATGATTCAAAATCAATTTCACCGTAAACTGGTAAATGCAATGGAAAGTCCAAGCGGAAAGAGAGGGAGGGAGGGAGGGAGAGAGAGAGAGAGAGAGAGAGAGCGGTCTCTCTTTCTCTTTTTTTTCTGTCATTCTCTCCCTCTCTCTTTCCTACAGAGACATCGTGTATGTGTGCGTGTGTGTACGTGTATGTATGGTTGTGAATACGACGTAAAACGGCGGCCTATTTGCAATCTCAGCTTAATTGCACGTGAAATGAATACAATGCAACTGATCTTTAAGAATACTTTTTAACTCTTCATTACATCTGGTTTTTTTTTAATAGTACATTCACGGTAGGACTAATAGAGTCTTCTTCATTCTCCGCGCATCCCTCCCGCAAGCCCACAACGTACCGGGTGTGATGTGTAGCTTTTTGCTCTTTCTTTCTCTCGCTCTCACTCTTTCGTTCATTCTCTCTCTCTCTCTCTCTCTCTCGCAAAATCTTAAAGTCTTACGAACTAAACAATTTGTTTCCCTATATAAACAGCATTTTATAGATAATCTACATCTTACGATCTTACAATAAAAATACGAATCGTGAGGGGTGGTGGGATGGGGACGAAAAGTAATGACATTCTTTAAGGTATTCGCTTATATCAAGGTAACGCTCTATATATATATGCGGATACTCTCCTAAGACAACCGATGACATCGCTAGGGCGAACGTAATAAAGAACGATGAGTAAGTTGTAATGAGTGCATCGTGCAAGCCATTCCCATAAACCCACAATTATATACAATGTGTTCGTCATCGAACCTTCATCATAGGATCGTTTCGCGATATGAATGATGGAAACAGATAGGGATAACATTATCCTGCCGCGATTACAGTGAAATTGTCCTTCGTTTCGGGGGGGGGGGAGGAGTGTAGCGCGTAAAGGATAAAACCGCTAACGCTAGACAACAATGGTGACCAAGACTCCGGGAGGTCCTTGATAAAATCTATCAACATTTGTCGAACTTGTGTTTTAATATAAATCACGACGAAAAGTATGCGTTCATTTTATCTGGAGCGAAATGTTAATAAATAAAAATGTGTCTGATTTCTCAACTTGATATTTGCCAGCAAAATTTCAAGAGAAATAGTGACTTGTTTAAAAATATAGCCGTCGCTCGCTCTACTATAATATATATATATGTAGGATCGATAGTTTTTATAAATAAATAACATCCAGATTTGAGGAGGCAGAAGCGTATTCGCGCTCGCGCGGCTACTTTGTCTACAAATGTTGTTACTTTTCTATTACCGTTTTCACTTGCCAGATACCTTACCATACAAGTTTTAAAAAGAATCGACTGTTGCAAATAAGCATGCATTTGCAAAAACAAAAAGATTCTTCTAAAAGTAAAAACACAATTTTCATTCATTATTAAATCCTTCGTACTGTTTGAGAAATTATTAAATTTGTAACAGCACAGTTTGAATATTTTAGCACTAATGTATGCTGTACAGATTCAGTGAGCTTTCCCCGATTCGTTTGCATCAGACAATCGACCCATGTTCTTTCTCAGCAACAGTCGATTCAATCATTTTGATTGATACTATACCAGCATCAGTGACAACGAGCAACATTTAGGCTTAATTGCGGCGACATCGATCAGCGCTAATCCCGGTCTCGGTTGAATTTTCCTCCTGCACTCGAATTATTGGTCGGACTGTAATCCGTAGAAAGGGACAACGGGATTAGCCGATTTCTAATCTGGACCCCGTCGTCGCAATTCGCACTCGGTATTGATATGTTACGGTCGACAGAGCATCCACACACTTTTCGCTATCTATCAATGGTTTGCGCTGGTGCCGTCGCTGAATTTCAATCGCCACTTCTCGAATCGCAATTTCGATCGCTCCTCGATCGTATCTCGGGCGTTTGCAAAGAAATACAAAGTAACTCTGCACGTTATTTATAAGCCGATTGCAGCAAGGGGAGATCGGGAAGGAGCAGGATTAGGAGAGGAGGATAAGATGAAGGGAAAGCGAGGGAGGAGGGCGCAAGAGATAAAAGAATTCCGGTATGGCACAGGTTTATGAGTCAGGCAGGTACTAATAACGATCTCGGAATATACAAACATGGTCGCTTCGCGAGTATACGTGTGTGTTCGTGTATTACAAGAAATAAATTAAACGTAGCTTGCGCTTGCGCTTTTTTTTGCCTTTTAACTTTTTGATCGCACAAATTTCTGGCTTATCCTCTTCCTCATTTTCTCCACTCGTGGATTTAACTACAGTAAGAACATTGCATTATATATATACACAGGATTATGCATTTCGTAAGAGTTATAGTAGTACGATTACGGTAGAGTACAAGATTTTGTGTGCGTGTGTATGTGTCAGAGCGTTACGTGCCTGTGCACGCGCGGCCCTGTATGTGTCAGTATGTGTAGTCGGTCACATGTGTGGAGAATCGTCTACAACGTATTTGTCGTAACGGTTTGATTGGATCTAACTACGATCGATACTCGAAAACGGGCACGTAAATCCGTAGCGTGGAATTATTCCTGGGTCTAACGAGAGCGACGTTCTAGGCCCGACAGATTCGCATGGACGGGTATACGAAGTAGTGAGGAGGGGCGGGGGAGATACGAGAAGATAGAATAATACGGGAAGGAAAGGGGAGACGGGATAGATTGGGGATCGACGGGGCAGAAAGAAGGAATTATATATATAACAGGAAATATATCTGAGTTTTCATTTAATCATAACTACTCATTAGAGATCCAATGTCTTCTCTCTTTCTCGCTCTCGTTCTCGCTTTCTCTCTCTCTCTCTCGCTCTCTCTCTCTCGCTTACTCTCTCTTCTCCATAATCTTATACTCCAGAATACTAAACTCTCAAAGTGGCGTCATATATAATATTACTTCTTTTTTTTAAATTCATGATAATAAAGTCGTCTATATATTTATATATTCGTATGAGAGCTTAACTTGCGCGTCAACGTGTCCCATACCGTCGCGCGTGCACGCCGTACCGCCGAAATGCACGCGCGACTTTGATAATAGTAATAGTATAATATGCAGGTTGCCCAGAGAGGAGAGCGCGAAAGAAACGCGCGCGAACGTATTCTTCGTTTGATCTCAATTCCACCTGGACCGAATTGCTCGCCAAGGTAAGAGCGCTCTTCGATCTATTTCTGACGAATCTTTAACGAGTGCGGTTCTCTTGGAGAGTGCAAGCAGACGAGAATAATCATAGCTGGACAATAAATCGCGAACGGTAAAAATCCATCTATAAGAACACTCGCTCGAGATCATTTTGAAAATTTAATTCGATTTATATCTATAGACCCGTTCTAAGAAATTTATAGCGTGTTAATAGAATTCTCAATTGGAGACGCGAAGACCGATTCGAATCGACCTCCCGGGGAAAGACCCACCTATGAAATCCCCGAAGAGTACGACGGCGCGTCGTCTTCGCGCGCGCTCTCCTCTCTCTCAACATCCTGTATACGCAGGGAGTCCCTGGCCAACCGCGCTTCCGTTCAACGGTAAGTACCGCGTGACGCGGTCGATACGGAATGACTTAAGAAAATATCGCGAGTCCAGCGGACACCGTATTCGTATCAGTCTTAACACGTTTTATATTCCTTATCATGTCGGCTAAAACTTATCGTAAAATGACTGGTCTGCCTCTCGCTCAAACACGCTCGTCGTCGTCGTCACTTGGTTGATTCTTCCCGTGCACACGATCTCCTTTCTCTGTTGACCGCTGAACGCGGTATCGCCGCCCGGAAAGCCCACTTGGCCAGAAACACCCTGTATATATATATACGTACGTACATGCACGCACGTCGGGTATGTCTATACATAAAAATAACACGATGTATATACATACACTCGCATGCGCATGTATTCGCTACTTGCGTATCACAACATAAACTTTATTCTCTCTCGCGCTCTTCCATTCATTCTCTCTCTCTCTCTCTCGCTCTGACGCAATACGCAGCCACACTTTATGCATACACGCACACGATTCCGTCTACATAATTATTATAATGCTGCGGTATTGGGATAGTGGTTGAGTTTTTAAGCATTGTAGCGCCGTTCCAGGGTAGTCCACGCTTCGAACCAACGTGGCCCATTGCCACCCGGTATATCACCACCCTGGAAATTCCACTCGTCTTTTGCACGCGCGATTCTATGCCGAACGAACGAACGAATGAAACGAGATCACGAACGTCCGCAGCGAGCGCGTGATTGTTCGCTTTTTCCGACCGTTTTCCTCGATCTCCGATCGAGGCTGGTTGCACCGACACCGAATGGTGCTAATTGTGATTAACCGAACGGATAGTTAAAACTAACTGACGTTCAACTCTCTCTCTCTCTCTCTGAAATTCTTGTGAAACGCTTCTGGAAATAGACAGAGAATCGAATCGGGTTGATTTAAAAGTTGAATCGAGGGCGGGAGATCGCTCGCGCGATCGAAAGTTAACTGGTGGTAAAGGTGTTAACTAAAGAATCTACGGTTAATTAAATCTGTCTCTCTCCCTCGATATTACGACCGTACAGCCGTAATCTGAGAGAAGAACGCGGTATCACTAATGAAAATTTAATTAAGACTGCTAACTACGCTTACGGTTATCCCACCTACGCACGCTATAGTAATGTAAATTACTATATTAAAAATTAGTTAACCAGCGCGCGGTTAATTAGATTTATTACATTAACTCTAGTTAACCGAAATTCAGTTAAGTCAATTAACTAACGCTACGAACGATCATGCTCCTCTTTCTTGCTCTCTCTCTCTCTCTCTTTCTCTCTCACTCTCTCTCTCTTTACTTTCTCGACGCTGAAATTATATATCGTGAACTCGAGAAGGGGCAGGGTATAGCGTAAACCAAAATTCCTGGTTAAAGCAGTTAACGAGATTAACGGCTAATCAAATCCTTTTCACGTCCGTCTGTACATCACAACGAGGGCTGTAACGTCCCAAGTAACGTCGTTAGTCGGAGTTAGTCAACCATCGCTATCGGCGCAACTCGACCTCTCGGCGAACTGACCATCGTACTGGCGATTCGGCACGTAGTCACGAAGCGCGCGTGTCCGCTTTCCTTCCCGGAGCGGATTCTCTTCGCGTGCGCGTGCCGTACGCGCACGCTGCTGCATGTCGATCGAAGCGAAATCCCCGAACGATGCAGCAACGATGACGATGACGACGCCTTGTCCGCACTCTGGAAACGCACCGTTGTAGCCTCCTCGACGTTCAGCGGCACCGTTACTCTCTTTTCGTTCTTTTCTCTCCTTCCCCGTCGATGATCCGTTTCTCTCGTGCTACACTGCTCACGAGCTCAGCCACTAACGATCATACATCAGCATGAAATCTTAGAAACCATGGCTCAGCACTCGGGTGAGCCCGCGCTCGCCCATGCCGCACGCTCATCCGCGAGAAATCCACCAGCACCAGTCGACACCGACGGCCACCGGGGTAGGAGGGTGGGCGACTTAGAGTATGCAGCAGGAAGCCGAGCAGCAACTACTACCACCGCCTTTACTCTTTTGCCTCTGATCTGCAATAGAAATGCACACATGTATATATATTTTTTTTATTTTGACGGCATCATTATTATTGTTAGTATCATTGTTACATCTTAAAATTAATGTCACATGTCTCAACAGTTGCAATCAAATTACCATAAAAGATTTAAAAGTCGGGTAAATTCTGAGCAGCTAATTTTAGCATTTCCATAGAATTATTATGTAATAAAACTGTATTAATAATTGAAGAGGAATGTTTCTTTAAATTTTGGAGATAGCAGTTTGCAATGTATATACAATATATTATAAATCGAGACACTTTTGACCGGCGGATGCTCGTAAAAAAGAAAAAATATTGGGGTCTCTATGGATCCCTCCGCGGGATGCTGTGAATGACACTTTTCTGCCGGACCCCACTTAAACTTCAGGTCATACGGCGTTATTGAATTTTTATCTGAACGATGGGTCACGTGTATGTTATTTCTCGCTTCGCGTTAATATTTATTCGCCGTTACGGCGACGTGTGACGGTGAGATGCGAGGAGTATGCGACGGAGAATTAGGATGACTGGGACTCACGTTGGCACGAGGATGGGAGACGATTAGCTCAAGTCATGGATTTCGGGATCGTCGGGCAGGATGTACATATACTCACCGTTAGGTAGAATGCCTAAAAACAATAAACAGAGAGGTAGCCACCGCCGAGACTTAATTGTTAATCGATCGGACAACGGTCCACCCGACAAATCATTGATCTGTACTGAATCTAGCAATGCAATTTCATGATTCAAGACTAGACTATCGGGGGGAGATCGGAGGGAAAACCCACGATCCTTAGCAAAATTTACAAATGCAAAACTCTACGTCAAGAATTAATACAAAGTTTCGCATCTGAACCGTGACAAAAAAATTCGCACGCAGCTTCCGGTGACGCAAAGCTTTGCATTCATTCTTAATGCAGTCTTACGTTTGTGAATTTCACTAAAAGGGTCGGCACGGACTTTCCGGTCAATCCGCCAATAAATAATTCCTGCACATTGCAGGATAAATTGTTGAATGCCGCGCGGCAGATCGCACAGCTAACGCACACGGGTCACCTGAAGAGGGCAATTTAGAAAGGAGGAAACCTGGTCGTTGCGAAGTTGCAACGCGGTGCAAGAAGTTACACAATGCGTCGCACCTCGACAATTATCTTCTCCGGCGATCAAAGCCGATTACGAACCACCTGCCCGCGTTTTATCCGTCACACTTGCCGTCTCATCGATTAATAATTAGCAGTGAACGGGTGTCCCCGCGCTAAAGTTGACGTCGCGACGTGCCCACGGGACGAGAGAGAGAGCGAGAACGAGCTGTCGGGTATTCTCATCAATTTCATCAGCTATTGTATCAGCCCCGTCTGATTTAATAGCCACGTCTCGCGATTACAATGCAGCCGCGGGAGCGGAAGCACGCCCGCCGGAAGCGGCGGAGAAATGCAAAGGGAAATGCGACGAGTCGCGCGACGTGAAATGTGCATTTTACAGTGTTGCTGATTATACGGATCGCGAGCGCGAGTGAGCTGGTAATGACGGGATTACGCAATGAGAAATAAACCGTTGACGATCGCACGCGGCTCGTGCAGCGATCATCTCTGATCACCGACGAATGATTATGGTCGGGCTGTCCGTTCGCGCGGCGCGAGCGTTAAATCGATATATAGCGATGCATACGAGCAATTTGTTGTTGCTGCGCCGTGCGATATGGAAAGTCGTTTGCGAAAAATGTCTGTTCTTGTGTCTCGATGAATAACGATGAAATTATAACGACGGATAACAGCGCCACTCGCCGAGAAAATTCGCCGAGCGATCCGCTCTCAAAATATATTGGCTTGAAAGTTCGCGAAAAGTCTCTCCATGCCGATACTTTTTTTATTTAATTCTTGACACAAAGGTTTGAAGTTTGCTCCAAAAATCGACACGGGCTTTCCGGTGAATATATTTAGCCAATATATTTAGCGGCGATACTGTGTATAAATAATTGCCGTCAAACGGCGAGAGGATATGGCTAATCGATGTAATTCCGTTACAATGAGCACCGATGGAACGCGACATTTTCGCTGTAACAAAGTGTGATTGAATCTCCGCGTCTAACACGCGGCTTGATATAATGAACTTTTGGTAGAACAAATTGAATTTGGAGATCCGCGGTGGTGGCGGCGGCGGTGGCGGCAGCTGGTTGTAATGAGATTTTATCGTAATAATTATCGCGAGCGCGAGTTGTGTGTTACTGATGCGATAGATTTTCAGTTTAGGCCGTCGGGTAAACAGATTTATAAAAAAAAACGATAATGAGCGGAGATCTAACCGGATATTAATAAAAGTGCGGCCGAGTGTACGCAACGTGTTCCTATACGGGTTGCAGGGAATTAACCCCTGGCTGTAGATAATCTATTTTCCTTTAGAAGAACTATGCTATGTAAAAATATTACGTATACGTGGCAACGGTTTTATTTTATATCCATTAAAAAAAATACTTTTAATTTTTATGGCAATCTGAAGATATAGAAATTTATTTTAAAAGATGACATTAATTACCCGTAATTTCAGGCAGTAAAGTGGGGAACGAAGTAGCAATAACTTTTGGTTATGCCAAGTAATATTTCAGTTTGATCTTTAATTCCAATAGCTTTTAATACTTTTTATCGGGTAATTAAGTTTTATGATAGGTCGTATTCACCTACCGTGCGCGGATGGAGATTAATAACACAGAAAAAGCAAGTATTCCGCGATATTTCCAATTTTGTCAGCTGCGATAATTTAATTACGATTTCCTATGAATGGAATTTTGCAGGAAAACATGGAAAAAGAAAAATTTCGAGTACTCGTCTCGTAACGAGAAAACGGAAGAGCGCAGGACGCAAGGAAGGAGAGAGAGAGGACGAGGATGCGATGCAAAAAGTTTCCGTAAGCGTTCTCGCAAAAGAGGTAAGAAAGGGTCGCGTCTCGCGAATTCACCTTGGGAATTAGGCTCCGGAAGATTCTCCCGCGGCACCAGATGCATCACCGTGGTTTTTCCGAAGGGAAGCCCAAGAGCACCGAGTGTGACATTGCTGTGCAGGAAACGACCCTGGTAGATTAGCCGCAGGATCTCCGCCTTGGCGACCGCCTCCTCAACCCAGTCTGCAACACGAAGATAACATTTGCGGGATGCTGAAAGCTCTCCCGGTTTGACTGTTCGCGAAAACTTTCGAGAGTGCCGAATCCCTCGAACACCCTTAAAAAAGTGACGTGAGTTCGCGGGAGGTTTATTTGTGCTGGTGGAAAATACGAGATGCGAGAAGAGTACGAATCCCCGTCTGTTGTGCAAAGTTGAGTAAGCTTCTATAAAAAGATGCTCAAATATATATTATCATAATTTAATGTCATATTTATTATGTTTCTGACATTCCGATCGGGATAAATTTTCTCATAATTTCTAATTTTTTCGCAATTTTCGAAAGTTTGAGAAACCGAGGCTCTCGAAGAATGATTCCCGGATGTATTCCGATTTTGCAAGTTTATTATCATGACATGATGGAAAGGTCGGCAATTAATAGTAATAGTTGCGCGTGGCGTCATACGGGAGATCCCACTGCAGTGGCAATTATATCAACGCTAATGGAATGGATTGGTGCAAGCAGAGTTTCGAAACGGCAATGATTAACTCACCTTCCGGCCAATTTTCAAACACATGGTGCGCTATATCGCCCGCGGAATCGCTCGGACTGAATAGGAACTCTTTTGTCTTGCCACTGACGAGGATGAGGCGTAGATTTATCTGCAACGCACAGAGAAACATCTCGATTAGAGAGAAATAAAGAAAGCTATTAGAAGCAAGTAGAATTAAGATTTCTGTACTTTACTGCGTCTGACGTGTCTGCCGTTCGAGACTTTCGTGACCGAACGAAACAGACTCTCTATTGAGATCAATTTTAAGTAAATTAATTAAATCATTTCGGACATTCGCTTCATCAAAATATCAAAGCTTGTGCACTTGTGCGAACCTATGTGAAGTTGGCCCCCCGACTTTTAAATTATATAAAAATGACATGAGTTCTGGTTGCCCCCCATCGAGTTCTAGAGTTCCTTATCGATATAAACAATAGTTCCCGACGATTAAAGCCATGAAAACACAAAATGAAAGTAAGCGGGGGCCAACTTCACGATTACGTAACTTTAGATGTTCATAACTTTTTTATCTTAAACTTTAAGGCACTAATTGATAAGGATAATCGATAGAACTCTTTGGGGGGCTACCAGAACTCCCACCAGAACAGCGAAATTAAAAAATAAAAATTTCTCTCTAAGGGACCTAGAAAAATTTTCCGCGCGTCGAAATTTTGAGAGGCTGTAACTTTGCCCTCGTCGATCGCAGCCGGACGATTCATAAGGAAAAATTTAATCGGTCTTGGACTTAGAAAAATTCGCTGCAAAGTTACAGCCTTTCAAAACTCCGACTGTTTTTACTTTCGTTTTGTGTTTTTATGGCTTTAATCGTCGGAACTATTGTTTATATCGATAAGGAACTCTAGAACTCGATGGGGGGCAACCAGAACTCATGTCATTTTTATATAATTTAAAAGTCGGGGGGCCAACTTCACACAGGTCTTGTGCGAGTCAAATATTTGCAAAGAATTTCACAGAAAAATATCCGCGGCACGAATATGTGTCTTTCATTTCTGATGAAGGGAAAGTTTAATCCGATCACAGCTCCCTATTTTGAATCCAGAAACCTTGCACTCGGGACGAGCCAGAATGACGTCCATTACGGCGTACAGCATGGAATCCAAACTAAAATCCCTCCACCTCAAAATACATTTCAGCGTGCAGCAAATTCGATGGGCCATTAAAAGCGTGCGGCGCGAGCGCGACGATTAAACAACCGTTCGTTGTCTCTCAACCAGCGCGCACCAGCCGGCAAAATTACCGGGGACAGTCAGACCCCCTCGGACGAACGCGAATTCAATTAAGCGCAGAGTGGAAGGGCGGGCGAGCGAAAGAGGATGGCCGGGGCGCGAAGATCGGGGCAACGTGAATAATTAGCAGCGACGATGAAGCCGGACCGTGCCTGCCCACCCGAAGGGCCCCGGGCTGGCTCGTTCCCTCGCACGCTTGTGACCCTTTGCGGTCACCGCGGTCGCGACAATCCTCTCTCCATCCCTCCACCGTTAAAACGTTAAATCATCACCCCCTCTCGCGCGCAGGGCGCATTATCACCCGGCCGCACGCGAGACTTCCCCTTGGCATTGCGGGAATTCTTCGCGCCCTGGAGGCTGCGAAACGCTTTGTGAAGCCCGCGTAAACGCGGGACAAACGCGCGCGGAGGATAATAAAGGCGTAATGAGGAAACCAACGCGCCGCCCTAAAACCCGTCGACAGGGTGGAATCCGCCGCAGATTTATCCCCATCGGCTTAATTCGATAACTTTCCCGCCGGCTACTCGCGCGGTGGCGCGCGATCGACCCGAAGCATCGAGGGCGGATGGAAGTGCAACGGTGTTCTTCGCGCTTCCCCGGGAAATTGTGTAACCCGTATCGCATCAAGGTCTCCTCTCATAGCATCGCATCGAGTATTACGCACTCGCGTCATTTTAATAAATGTAATTTTCACTGGCTTCATCGGTGAAATCACTCTGTCGGAAATTGTTCCCGCGCGTGCAAACGGCGATCGTTTCATGATGAATCGCCGACCGTTCCGCTCTTTTTCGGCACACGGCGCGTAATTAAATATAGACGCAGGGGGAAAGACATTGTGCCACGCGTTGCGCAATCAAGGGTCACAATACGCTTCGCAACGCTCACCCGCCTCACACCTTAATCTCGCCTCGTCATTTTCTAATATGTCGATAACGAGATATCGGTTTTCCGAACAACGCCGGCGACTAGGGGTGACTAGTTCCTGAGCTACCTGCGTGCACAAATTGCCGCAAGTTTATTCGCACGCGAAACCACGCTTCCCATCGATCGATCAGTCGAAAGGGTGCGACCGACCGCACTGACAATTCGTTCGTTAATGTCGAAATAGAGGAAGAGAGGCGATACTTCACTCTTGCTTCGTCTGCCTGATTTCGGATTTTAGGATCTGTTCACCAGACGTACACACAAAGAGCATAAGTGGCTCTCTCTTTCCCTCTCTCTGTATCTCTCTTAATGCGCGTAACAGACTCTCGAGATACTCGGAATCCGCGTGTGCGAATCCAGGAAAATCGCGAGAGAGCTTTTCGTCGACATACGTCAACTGGAACTTCAAAGGGACTTATTCATGTGGCACCAGTCGAACACTCGACTCGCGTGCTCCACTCCGTCGTCTCTGTGCCTCTGTTTTGGTCCATCTTTCGGAGTTCCACTTCGATCGTTTCTCCACTCGTTGGATGTAGCTCGGGATTATTTTGCGTTCGTGGAGAAAGAGAAAGGTGCCAATGCGAATGAAGTGGTGACGGGATACTGTGATCCGCAAAGATAAGATGAAATCAGATTCGGGGTCCACACCGAGGAATGGCTCTCTTCAAATTTTCATGCTGCCTCTTGACGGAGACAAAGTTTTATAAAAATTCCCGAGCGCGTTATATAAATACACTGTTTATCTCGTGCTTATTTAAACTCTAATAAATATTCGGTCAGCCGAAAAGTTCGGTTCGATTTTCGATAGTTGATGTCACATGATGATGTATTAGAAAATGATGAGTCAAATGAAATATATACATTTATGACAGCACAACGTAACTTGTCGTACATTAATTTTATAGCATGACAGACAACCCTTGAAAAATAAAAAGCAAAATCTAGACGCGATCATTACTTAGTTAATGACCTAATAATGTAATAATAGGCAACAATATTAACAATGTCTGATCACAGACAACGATGACAACTTGGTTGATGAATAATTTGTTTCTGCTGAAGGCAATCGAATAAAATCTCACACGAAAATCGAACCGAGCTTTTTAGCTGACTCCATACATATTTTTAATAGATCATTCTGTGTAATGCAGACCAGACTCTTATCCGTGCAGGTACCATCATGTATATCTAGCGACGTGAATCTAACGATGTCACCGGTACCCGTGTCGAATATTTCGTTTCTTTCGTCACGCACGGTCTGATCGGACTTTCGCTGCTTTCACCTCGTGGAAAAAGCGCACGGAGCGAGACGTATTTGCAAGGAGGAAAGAAAGACCGAGGATCTCGAAGAGTTATTCCCGCAGCAGTCAGATGATATTCAAATGTATCGATTAAGAATGTCGTCGTAATGAATGAATTAGCAGCAACAAGCTATTCCAACATTTTCACTGTTACGAGAATGCAAATTGTCGCGAATATCTACAGTATTTGTATTTCTAATATTACACCGTTTCTAATAATAACATAATTTTCTATTATTTTTTGCAGTGTGCACTTTGAGTTGAACTTTACTCGAGTCCGCAAAGGTGAAGCAACGACTTAAGAACGTAAAGTCAAGTGCGGATACTGTAAAAAGGCCGGGATCAATCTCGAAGCGAGTGTTAGCGGCGGATAATCGCTTTAAGACGCCGACGTTCGACACGCAAGTTCGCCAGGAGTTTCGCCAAGTTATAATCTTAAAAGTGGGATCGCCTTAAATTAACTCGGCCGGATAATAGCCCGGCGCTCTATCGGCGACCGGGCTCCCGCACGTGGACTTGGAAAGTATAATGAACGTCTCGCTGCCTTTCTAATGAAACGGATAAGTGGATTAAGCAGCTAACACCATTTCGAACAGAACCGTGGGCCAGTACGATTCCTTTTTCGCCATCGCCGTCATCGTCATCATCGCCGATCGAGAGACCGTTCAGCCTTGAAATTAACACGCGCGATCATCTCTCTTGCGTTTTCGAGGAACTTTCAAATGTTCTGGCAAGCCTCCGTCGAGCCTTCAATTAAAATTCCATCCCAGTAAAACCGCAAAATGCCATGCCCAAACAAATAAGCTCTCATCGTCAACTCCCCAACTTTAGTCCCCGAAAGAAAGAGAGGCTTTCCTCTTTTATCACCCGCAGGAGCAAAGGAGCGTTAACGACATTTCGGTCAGGGACAAATCGACCATAAATTCCTCGCTCGGGGACATCCTTGCGAAGGAAGGTCCGGGAATCCGTGATCTTGCGGGCTCTATTGCGTAATTACGTAATACGCAGGATTTTCGCGGGCTCCGAAAGCATTGACAAAGAACGCACGCACGTGCGTCGAGCGGCGCACGCCGCGCTGCTACAGAGCGGAGGCTTTGCGGGAGGCACCCTTAATGAAAAGGGACGATGAGAGTAGGAGGAAGGAATAGGCGGGGGAGGATCCGGAAGGGCGGAGCGGAGGAAAGACGGGAATTGGGCTAATCGCGATGTGTGCGCTCGCGCGATGGATTTACCTTGATCTGTGCAAGCGCGCTCGGCCCCTTGCGCGTCACGAGGCGAGGTCATGCCGAGACCGGATAACCAGGTCATTGGGGCATTCGGATACAGAGGACCGCGCGAGTGCAACTATGCGCATATGCATGTAGAATGACCCACATCTCTACGCGCGACCGCGTCCTTCGGCCTTCGTGGTATCGAAGGACCAACTTTTGACGCAAACACGTAATAAAGAGAGCACTGAAGCTGCGTGTTGAATCTCCCTGTCCTCGTCCGAATGAGCAAGATATTCTTTTCTTAAGACTCGAGTGACTTCATGACATGAGACGACTACTCATGCTAAAAAGGAAGCCTTAGGAAGTTGTTTTTAATGTGGTTTTTATTGCGATGATTTTAGAGGAGAGGATATCATCATGGATGAAAGAGGCGCGCGTTGCAGCAATGCTTTCCTTCTTCTTGTACGGAATGAATTTCAGAGCTGAAAACATTTCTGGATTAATTGATGCACTTGGGATGAACAGATCAACGGTGAATGCAGGATTGATCACTGCGATGATTAAAGGATCGGTGCGAAAGCGAGGAAGCCAACTGGACCGAATCGCGCTTATTACGTGCTTACGACGAGAAGAAATTGTTATGACCCAGAAGGGATCGTAAAACATTGGCGCTATGCGAGAAACGCATGAGATCTGAGTCGTTTTTCTCTCTCGATGAAGCAGCAGAAAGACGAGGAAGGCGGTACAGCAGCAGCAGCCGCCTGGCTCCGACCTCGCATTTCTCATCGCGCGTGGAGGCGCCGCGCCGATCGAGTCGTCGAGGCGAACCGACGCTGCTACCCACCTCCGTCTGTATTCGCATGCAGGGTGTGTTGTATCGTGCTCGTCGCCATTCTTGGCGACGACCGAGTCCTCGAGGAAGTCTCGATCTCCCTCTCTCTTCCCGGGGCGAGTTCGCCCCATAGCGAAAATTCGATGAGTGGCGCAATTACGGCGCTAGTTCGTTACTTAGTTATTCATCGGGGACGAAAGTGGAACGCTTTTAGCAGATGTATAATCTGAGACGCGCCTCGCTTAACGTCTCGACGATTATTAGTGAGAAAGAAAGAGAGAGAGAGAGAGAGAGAGAGAGAGAGGGGGGGGGCAGTAGAGAAAAATGAGGCAAATGAGAAAGAAACTCAAGATTCTACGTGTAAATATCGAAATAAAATTTGAAATAAAAGCGAGAGATATGAGAGAAACTAAAAATACGTAGCCGATCGTGCATTAAAATAAAATTTTCGGATAGAACTCCGTGTTTTGATTCGATTCGCCGGAGGTTTCAAGAGGAAAATCGAGACAAGATTCCAGGTATGGAAAATATAATCCGGCTGGGATATAGATCGCGGTGTACATCTGCAGAGTGGGCTGCGACGATTGTTCCAAGCATACACCGTATGCATACGTACCCGCATTGTATGCAATATACACGGATGTACTTCGCATCGGATTATTTATTAACGATCCCGTGCAATCGAACTGACGTCGAGGCACGTACGCCTAGAGTAAGTCATTTTCACAGTCTTCGCGGAATACCTCGAGCTAGCAATTACGTCAATTACGGGGTGACTTTGGGTTAATAAATACTAATGCTCTTGGCCATCCGGTGCGAACGTGTCCGTCAGAGTCGAATCGCTCTTAATAATCGTCGCTAATGTACAAGATTAACGTATCCTCATTGAGAATACTCGTATACTCGTACGCGACATATTTGGCTGCGATTTTAATCAAAATAAAAATATTCTACATAGGAAACGATAAAAATCAGCTTCGCAGTTCTCGCTCATGATAATTCCTCATTGTTCGAGTTGAACATACATCTGTTTCTCCCTCATTGCATTTTGGTACCTAATAAATGTTACGTTAACACGATCCGTATCGCATATTGTCGATACACGCGTCACTAATAATATGTAACGTTACATAAAGTTTTCCTCCATCGAGATTGCGTTTTAATTTTCATTTACGAGGAAACAGACTCCCGCGTGCTATAAGCTACCTTTATTACAACGCCGTCCAGGATCGCATCCAAGTAGAAGGAAAAATTTCTCTGAGGATCTCGCGTTATCACGCAGTGCACCCTGAAAAACCGGCACGACGAGAAACACCTCGAGTAAAGCGGCTTATCATACCGGAAGCAAATAAGCAAAACGTGCGAAGAAACAACGTCGCGACACATGGCGCGCAAATATTACCGCCGAATTAGTTTAATCGCGATATTTGTTTGGCGGCGTCGCAAACATCATTTTATTGCTCATCGCAGTAATGATCGGCGGAAAAGTGGCGGCTTGGTGCCGCGTTATCGCGCGTTGCTTGATATCACCGATACTGCGGCACTATTCCCGTCCCATCGAAGCTAATTGAATTAAAAACTCATTTCGCATCGCGACACCAACGCTGACAAATCATCTCTTAATACCGATCTCTTGACACTAATTCCGCTTGCGCTTTCACCAATTTTGAATCGACCTCCTCGCACACACGCGAGTTCCATCCATGATCGCTTCCTGCGAGTGGAATCTGAATCTTTTGAGGACGGCTATTTCGAGATAAATTTCGCTCCAAGAGATTGTTAATTTGGGATGTCACCACGACCGTTTAAAGATGGAAACGCAGCAGCTGGATCAATGAAATTCTCTCGCCGAGGAATGTACTGCGGGCCAACGAAAGGATTCGCAGACGATGAGATTAATTAATTTCCAACTATTAGCTCTGCATCCTCTCGCAAACAAATTGATTGATCTGCTGCATCCTGACTGAAATAATTGGGTTGGAAGTCCACGTTGACCCCCCGCTGGCAAAATTCGAACGCAAGACTGCATGAACAATTAATACAAAGCTTTGCCAGGTTCAAATTTTGTGAAATTTTGTGAAATTTTTATATTAATTCCTCGTGCAGAGTTTGGCGTTTGAATCTTAGCAAGGCGGATCGGCATGGCCTTTCCGGTCAACCCGCAATAGTTCTCGACAACGACCTTTCGACTCGTTGGAGTACGTGACGGTATTTCTTTCGCAACGGCTGCCGAATGGCGTGAATGCGGCGGTGTTGAACGCTAAACCGAATTCATGTCTGGTCGATAAACGACGCACTCCGCTCGCATCGAGCGAGTGCGAGCGCACCCGAACGTGGAGAAGTCTCGCCCATAAAGCGCGTGCAATGAACAAAAACGCCGACGGGATCAATCGGGGTTAACGAACGTAATTCCTCGGTATTCCACGGTGGCTCGTGGTCGAGCCCGTAAAAAGGTGGAGTCGTGCAGAAAGCCGTTCGCGCTCTGAGAGCGAGGCACCAAGCGGCTCCCGAAACCGTAGAAACTCGTTCGCGAATCGCGTTAACGGGTCACCCAGTCGAGAGATCGCTATGGATTGGCATCGGCCATATATATCGATATAACCGGGTTAAAATAATGTTTTAACAAGCGACCGCCACAAATTATGATCTTCCGAGGCGGGGGGTGCGTGCCAGAAAAATTCCGAGGGGTCCGAGAAGCTCGATGAATCATGTGAATGAAGAAGCCAAATCAGTGTCAACGTCCCCATGATTGCATCAAAAGTTTCCATCTTAATTCGTGATGTGCGATAATATTGTAATTATTTCATGTAAGGTGTGCCGAATTTCCTTTTTTATCCTTAAAACTGGGTACGGATTGTCCGACGTAATATTATACTTTGCCCGAGGTATCCGGAGTACTCCGCAGACAAGCATCTGCGCGTGCAATTTTTCGCATTCGAGAAGCGAGAGTTTTCCAGGGTATGGCGAGATCGAATTGTCCGAGTCTGAACATTAAACCGGACAAGCATTTCCGACTCGGCGCTTTCCCCATTGTGGTGCAAAGTTAACCCCAGTGTAACCCCGTCTTGCGATAAGTCCATTGTTCGCGGCGTGATGAATTTCAGTCGGGGTGTAGATACGAGCCGATGCGGGCTATCGATTCACCAGGCTCGTCGAAACCAGACTCGAAAGGCACAAACTAGGGCGCCACGAGCTGTCAGGAGAAAAAAAAATAGAAACTTTTTACTATTTATTATGCTAAAGACAAAGAGGGGGCTTTAAGAAAAAGAGAGCTTGCTACTTCTCAAGAAAAACACAAAGTTCACAACCATCTATTGCATTTTTTATCTCTCTTATTCTGTTGCACCGTTCCTTGCCGTATAAACGCCTTACTCGTGCACGTTTCATTTGAGTTACGCTCTTACATAAGACACGCTTTCATCGCATTAGCGTAACGTTCCATTTAGTCCAACTTAAAGTCGACTTCTGCTGAATAAAAATCTTAAAAGCGTGCAAAGTTCGCGCGCACGTTTATCGCAACTTTTCAGCGGTCAACATCGCACACTCTCTAACGAAGAACGCGAGTCCAGGTCCCGCTCAAACGAAAACCTATCGAAAATCGATCAATCTTGTCAGTCGGTCGGCGTTTGAAGCTTCCAGGAAGGTCCCATCAGCTCGAATTGGCCGCGGAATTTCGCGATGGTTGCTAATAACGCCGATATCAGTCGCTCGTATATCGGTTAATCAGGCAGCCGGATGGCAATAACCCGGAAACCGTCCATCTCAGCCATCCCAGCACTCCCACAGCCCTTTCGAGATGAACAAACGAACACATCGGTAACTATGCTGGCCTCAAAGTGCCGTTGCAGGCCACACTTGCAAATTTATCGATCGCAACGACGACTAACAGGGCGTCGTCGTGGCATTTCGTTAACGCGCGTCGAGACTACGCGGTCGAGGTGGAGAACCCAGGCAGCAGCACGCGACCTAGACCTGACCTTGCCCAAGGTGTGCGCGCGAGGCGCGTGGAGGACGGCCGGGGGTGGTCGAGGCGCGCGGTAGCACCGAATAATAAGTATTTGAAGGACACTTGGCTGCCAGGTTCGGTTGGCTCCCTGAAGCACCCGACTACGAATGACGAAACACCGATGTCTTTCCCGCAATAGGATCCGAGGGGATGAGGGAGACGAGGGAAAGCTCCGTTTACTTAATCTGGATGAATTAAAATAATTCCGCGCGTAAAGTACTTCAGTTTAATACTCCAGTTTTCTCGGGAAGCTCGATCGCGCGAGGTTGAAATGTAACAGTGTGATGATGTCAAAATATGAGAGAGGATTGCATAACAAAGAGCATCGGTGTGTGCGATGCACTTGGGACGTACACGTACGTACGTGTTTTTCTCGTCACGAACTTTATGCAAACATGCGAGCAGCCTTAGAGATATCGATTTATCGAGGCTCTCGTTTTGCTCTTCGCTGCACGTCATCGCTCCTCCCGTGGTCGTTTATCTTAATGCATCGAAAATATAATCGCGAATAAATAGCGATGTGTGTGTTAGCGAGTCCCTCTGCCCCCAATGTGTCTGTCTTCCTTCGGGAAAATCGGAGCTGACTCCCTCGAAATTAATTCTCGGTAATCCTTCTCTCTTCCTCTTGTTCCTGAACAGACCGTGAGATAACGCGTTGCAACGCGCATCGAGCGAACTCCCGCTGACAGACTACGTCGAGCGCAATAATTACGCCGGCCTTCGTGAGCAATTAGCGTGTTCGTGTATTTCGAAACGTTGCTACGTTATCGCTCGCCCACGGTCGCGGCTCTCGTTATTCGCAAGAAAACCCATGAAAACGGGATTTCGCGCAAGTAGAAGAACGACGGAAGTAACGCGAGGAAGACGTGAGGACATCGATCTCGTGATGAAAGATTCGAGCTGGGAAAGGCGAGGGAAAATGAACAAATGCACTGAAAAGGAAGATCAGAACGATGCTTGCGCAAGCAAAGATCAACTTCGATCGAGAAACGTTGAATGAATAAAATCGGCGAACGTCGATAATAAAGAACGAGGCGCATGAGGTTCAACGATAACGTGATCAGGGGATGCTAAACGGGATGCCGAGTGTCGAGGAGAATCTAAAGCAAATAACAAAAGATAATGATAGAGAGCGAGAAATTGCAGATACTGAGAACAAAGGGAGAGAACGGAGGAGTGTCGAGGTGGCGGCGCGGCGCAGCGAGAAAGACAGAAAGAGCGAGAGAGAGAAAGGAAGCTAGATAGATAGATCGAAAAAGAGAAAGAGAGAGAACTCGTCTCTACAAGAGGAGTTGGCTCGGTGGTTTAGTGAGAGACCCCGATCGATCGCCACGTATTCGCTCGTCCTCGGGGAAGGTTCGCCCTCCTCCCCTCGGCCTCCGATCAGCCGCTGCACCAGTCTCTCATCTTCGCGCTCTTTCTCCCTCTAGAGCTTGGTCTCCCTTCCTCCTGCCGCTCCATTCCCTGGTCGGTCCTCTTTCGGTCCGTTCGTTAAGGCCGTGTCACGCCACGCATTGGAGATTGAGAGATGCGTCCGTGCGATTGCGCGTTGCAGTTTGGGCATTTCGCCTGGTCGGCGATCCGGGCTAACCGACTCTGCGGTTAATTAGCAATTCGATGTCCCGGGTCGGATTATGGTCCGACGTATGCGAGCACGCGAGCTATCGATACTCCGGAACACTGTCGAGATCCGGTGACACCGGCAAGCAACGTTTACTCTCGCCTGTGAAATTACCGTCAAGATCGGTTGACCACCGGCGACGTGGTCCTTGACTTGCGCTAGTCGAAACTTTTGGGACAGCATTGGGACATTTCTGTGAGTGCGATAGTATATAGTATACGTGCATATGATGCATTGTAGAATAAAAGTACTGTCAACCGCGCCTCAGTCGGCGTGGTTGTCCCAGTTTGCAGACACGTTGCGAGAGCCGACGACACGCCGAACTTGGAATATCTCGGCAGGTATCGTTCCAGTTCGGGGGATACATTGCAATTGAGATCTCGTCTAGCCGCGCGCGCAGTTTCTCTTTCTCCGTTTTTAAGTGGCACGATAAACAGAGACACCACGAGACTGCTGGTATTCTGTAACCGGAGAGACCCAACGGCGGCTTGCCCCGATTTCTCTCTCTCTCTGTCTCTCTATTTATATTTCTGATATTCTCCGCCAGGTCGCCTGATACAGGTCATAAACAATTTATTGAACTAATCAATCGTGAATAAATAAAACTTGCGCTTTTGCAGATTGCGTGTCTCAACAATCATCGCTTCGCTGGAAATACTTGCTTAAGAGCGCAGCAAGATCTGAGATGGTCCAGCTTGTTTGGGAGCAGGCAGCCCTTCACAGCGCGACTGTTAACGAAGAAAACACCTTAGAAGAAATACCTCGTAGAACCGAGTACAGCTCGAGGGAAGATGATTGTGCGAATCTAGAATGTCTGGCCTCGCACGAGGAGCTCGCCCGCGTTGTACGGTCACGTTACCGCCGACGAGATATCAGCGGAGAGAAAATAACGGAGAGGCGCGAGGGACCGTTAGCGGGCCACGCTAAGGAACTAGATACACGCGGACGGTAATTTCGGTTTAGATCGAGTGACGTGATCGGATTTATTTCGAGAACGTCCGCGCGCTCATTCCTTCATTAAGGCCTCTCTCTTTTTCTCTCCCCCCCCCCTCTCTCTCTCTCTCTGTTACATGATAGCCCGTGTTAATAATGCATGATGGTATGTATCTGTAAAATTAGCGGTACTATATGCGGCGACGCCGATTCCAAAGCACCATCAGCGTGAACGTGAAATATTGAGCATTCAAAGTGCCAAAAAGAAACGTTAACAAAACGTTGCGAATTAGCAGAAGTGGTTCCGAGAATAATTCCTCGTCACTAGGAGCATCGGGCATTGATTCGAGGCAAATTGAGGATCGATTTTCAGACTGTGAGCCCCACGATTTACCACGCCGGTGTATAGGAGGGGTGTACGATGGGTCGACGAGAAAGAAGATAGCGGGAACGTACGAACAAGCGCATAACGTTAAAACGCCGTTCACGTTGTGGTGATAAAACGTCGCGCGGGGTTATCAGGCTGCTTCGATCTGCGCCCTTAAATTATCCTCCCTCTCATACGAAGGAATCGAGGAGGTGTTTTCCCAACTCCCCCAAAATGAAATTTCCTCCAGCGCGAGGTGGAGCGGAGGTTTCACCCGGAGGATTTCTGGATTGGCCTTTCTGTTTAGACCCTATCAGACGGGATCCTCGATCGCACCGGTGGAACGGGGAAACGAAGCTTTAATCCGTTCAAGACGACGACCTCGGAATCACGAGTCGAATGCACGTCCGACTCTGTTCGCTGTCTCTCTCTCTCTCTTCTCCTCTCGACCGTAATGACCCTTGAGCGAGATTAGAACCAACGCGCGGCTGCACTATAATGCGAGCAGCGAATCGATGCGCGGGAATCATTTTCTGCGATACCGTAATGAGACCGCAAGAGAAAGACGGTCTCTATCCCGATGTTGACGTGGAACATCGATGACACGGGTGTGTAAAGTTAACACCCCGACATTGAGATTCCATGATTCTGATCAGAGTTCTAATTTCTCTTTCAAGAGTTCTGAGGTTTAGAGTTTTTTCCAGAGTCACTTAAAAATAAAGTTCCTTAAGAATTTTCAAAGCGCCTCTTAATTTCATACAGAAAGTGTCAATTGGCAGTCGCATATTTTTTTATACGCAGAGCGGAAACTTTTGCGCAGCGCTGTACGAATTGTGCCTTTCAGGAGCGAGGGGAATTCTCGGGGATCGTTTCGGTTACATTCCCGATCCTTTCTCGAGTGAATGGAGTGTGCTACCTGGCTGTAGGAAGTCCTTCTAAATCGCGGCGGCGGAAAATATACAGAATAGGGTATGCGGAATACATTCGGGGCTCTCTCGACAGAGTCGTGCGCCGGGTCGCCTATATTTAATGTGGGAGAACGACGTTCTGGAGTGCGAGGATCGGATAGATCGCAACGCCCGGTGCCAGCGGGCATTAACGAGAAAGAGGAGAGAGAAAGATTGGAGGACCCTCGTTCTCGATTTTACCTCGACCGTGTGCGAAAATCTCATCCGTGAGAACATTCTCTTAACCCTGATGCACAAACTTGATGATATAGATAACAATGTCGTCCTGATCAATCTATCTGCACGCGCCAAACTCGATTTTGTTTGGTCTTTCAAACTTGTAACTCGCTGACGAAAATTCTGATTTTTTGCCCATAAAATCTGGCGTTTGATTTTTGAAGAAAGTAAAAGAGAGAGAGATAGACGGAGGGAAAGGAAGGAAGAAAGTGAAAGCACCGGAGATCAAGGGAAAAAAGAGGAGAGCAACCGCCGCAACAAGGGGTGCCACGACGAGTTATGAGAGTCGAGGAAAACGAAAAGGAGACGAGATAAAAGAGGACAATATGAGGAGAGGGCTATGTCGGATATGACTCATGCTCGTCGCCGTCGTTATATACAGGGTGCTCGTAAATTCGTGCACGCGCCTCGCGTAATCGGTCCGCGTTCGACCGCTAATGGATGCTAAAAGACACGCTGCGTAGCGTGTAGGCGCGCGAAAAACAATGCCGCTGCGGTTTCGATTGTGTCCGCGCGCGGAACGACAATAAAAGCAACGACCGTTCCACCGATGACGGATCGTTCGGATGCATGCGATGATGTAAAAAAAAAAGAAAAAAACAAGGGGAAAAAATAGAAAAAAATTTCCATGCCGCACCACGGTGGCAAAGCAAGCACGGAAATAGCGTTGCGCTGGAATAATGCACCGTGGCTCATTAAATTTTACTCTCCCCCGTGAATGAAAACTGTTTCCATCCATCATGTCCCTTCAAATGCAATTGTCCTTATTTAATCATTTACGCGACATCGATCGCCGAAGGAAACCTTTCCCCGCCATTGAAGCCACGTTTAACTGGCAGCACGAGGCATTTCTCTCGCGAGAACATTTGCGCGATTAGCGATCTATACCATAACGCGACGCGGGTCGGATACTCGAATTACGATCGATTGTAACTCGGGAGAGTATTTTTGTCCTATAGTAAAACATGCGATTTTTTTGCGACCAATAGAATTATACCGGCGAAATTGTTCTTTTCTCTCTCTCTCTCTCTCTCTCTCTCTTCTTTTGTTACGAGAAATTTGAACGCGACCACATTTTTTTAATCGATCGTGGATAGCATCGCATGTCGTGAGAGACCGCGAAAAGCTAGACGCTTCTCGTGCCGGTATCGATTTCCGCCACGTGCGTCACAAATGCACCGACGACCATCAAGAATTTCGCGCGTCATCGCGCGTAAGCCACGAATTACGAGCACGCTTACGTCACCTCACGAGACCTGGTGCCAAAACAGCAACTCCTGGCCGAGGAGAGGAAGACGACAACGACGACGAGGCGAGGAAGATGTAAGGATGCTTCCCCGAAAATACAACCAGATGAGAGTAATGAGAAAATGCGGGCAATCGAGGTCGAGAAACGCAGTGCAACACGCAATGTTACAATTCACGTAAAATTATAAAATCGCCATTCTAATTATAAACGACCGTAAGAGAGCAATTGCAATTATCCGATCCCAGAGAACAGTCACTCGCTCACATGCATCAAAGAATAAAACTCCGAAAAAAAGGCTGAAATCTTTTTAAAATTGAGCTTTTTGTGCGAAGCGCTGTCGTGCCTGGGATCAAAGAGTTAATCATACTTGATAACGATTATTAATACAGAATTGTGCGTCGTGAATAATCAAATCTGTGGAAATTTAGGGCACGAGGAGTTTGCTATCGACTGCGCGATTATCGGGACGATGAAAGCGGGGCATTTCAATCGGAGCAATCCTGGAGAAGACGACGGAGGGGTTAACCTCGACCCCCGGCCTTGTCAAGAAGAGGAGCAAAGACGACGAGACTGATCGATGAAGTAAAGTATGCTATTTCAGGAAGACTCGAGACGCGCACAGGCGAAGATCTTGAGATGTTGGACGTGTGATGACACCCCGTCGCAAAAGGAGGAAGCCGTGACGGTGAAGGAGAAGCAAGAGTCATTTCCGACAGTGACGAATCCTTTTCCTTTTCCGCTTCCATTAGGGGTGAAAAGGTTCGCCTCGTCCGCGAAGAAGTTTAGCAGAAATTACGACGATACTTCGCAGCAACGAGCCCGATAAGGCTGCAGTGCAGTTAACACGCCTGGGAGTTCTTTCTAAAAAAGTGTGCCACGGTAATAAGTAAAACTTGGCATTTTGTACTTAACACTTATCGCACACAACAATAAAATCCAGTATCTAAAGTTTAAATTTTAAACACTGTATTTCACATTTTCTACACATAATAACATTTATCACCCACCTCACATAGAATTCTTTTTCAGCTTGGATCCTTCATGGATGATTAACGAGACAATGGCGAACAAGAAGAATTACGTAAGTTTTCCGGCGCTGTTTCTGTGCTCCACGTGGTGATAGTAGTGGCACATTCCTGCCAGTGCATCGGTCCGCATACACGGGGTGATTAATACAATCTCATGCGAGCGCGAGATAATAATCGCGCGCTCGAACATGGGGCGGGATTGTTTCCTTGCTTAACTTGACTTAACGCGGTAAGAAACCGTGCGAGCGCGAGGGAAAAGTGAAAGAGCTTCCTTATTCCCGTCTCGTCTCGTCGCCACGTTGCCGACTGCAATTCATCGAATAATTCATGGCGGATACAACGAGACGCAACACGATGGCCGAACACGATTGTCTGAGATCATCGATACCATTGCGGCCTGAACAACAAGCAGCCTCACTTTCACTAGATCGTTGCGAATCTCTCGATCCCGGC
Organism: Ooceraea biroi; assembly: GCF_003672135.1. Lineage (NCBI taxonomy): Eukaryota > Metazoa > Arthropoda > Insecta > Hymenoptera > Formicidae > Ooceraea > Ooceraea biroi. The sequence continues at coordinate 10,946,740 of NC_039513.1, read as the reverse complement.
GATCCGCCAATTATCCGCGTGGGAAGAGCTCCGAGCGTGTTTTCAGCGCGCGTCGAACACGTCAACGACAGGTTCCCGTCAGACTGGAAAATTCTCCGCGGAATCAATTTCCCGTGAAAACGCGCGATCGGCTAATCGGACCAGCGACTGTCAAATCCACGTTCTCTCTTTCAACGTAACTCTCTGGGCATTTTTTAACCGAGAGGAATCTGCCGAACGCTCGCGATTCCTCCAGCAGAATCCTAGTCTATCCAGCTAAACAGCATGCTTCGAGTGATCCTGTCGAGGGATCATTGAGAATTCAACGTCGCGAGCGCTCTTTTTTCAGCAACGTTCTCCGAGGACGCCTTTTCGTGCTCTGATGAGCCCTTTGCAGCCACCGGGTGTGCAGAACGCGACTCTACCGTTTACCGTATGTCTGTGCTCGGGCGATTCGCTTTCCACGTGACGGGGCAACGGCCGAAAGAGCGATCGATGGGCTCCGAGGGATTCGGAAAATCTGTGCCATCGCAGGGCGCAGTTCAGCCGGCATTTTTTGGCGTGGATTTCGCCGTGTCGAGTCGTTCAGGTCGGGGGTACCGCCACAGAGATTGTCTAACGGACAAAACGATTATCTTCGCGCTCGGCCTGGCACGATCCCTGCTCGCAGAGGCGCGCGATCATGGCAAAAATCCGATGGATCCCGAAATTGTTGCCACGAAACGCACTTAACTTATCGATAAACCCAAATTCGAATCGTTTCCCTCTCGTACCAGGCAATGTGGCTTTCTGGCGTCGTCAGAATTTTTGGCACCGGCACGCGGTTTCGATTAAGGCACAGTTTATACAACGTGCCGGCACACAGCCACGTAACAACACGCCGCCCGACTTCTCTTGACTCTTGCGAGTGTTTTCCACGCAGTTTCCCTCACAATGTTGATTTATCGACAATTTTCGGGGTGTGCGTCAGTTGTTTTTGACTCGCGATCTCTGCGAAAACCACCGACAGCTTGTCGCAACCTCTCCTAATTTCTCCTGTTGAACAATCTCGATAACGAACATGACATTGAATCGTAAATTAAGCTGGCGTTAAGGCCACGGGCAAAATAAAACTTTGCTATCTACTTGTCGGCTCGTCGCGATTTCGTTATCTGTTTGAAGACTTTGCTCGTCGGAAATGTTTTAATCCCGCCGAGCGGATTTTTCGGAATTAGCATCGTTCGCGGTATTATTATAATTAATTTTTGGGGATTTTTTGTACAGCCTCCGAGTTCGCACAATGCTCTTCTCCGACGCAATTCAAAGTGAAAATTGGTTCTCTCCTCTTTCAGTTTGTGACCGCGCTTTGACTTCCAGTACGACTCGTCGAGTCGGTGCCTCGACAACGGAGCGGCCGCTGTTTTGTCAAAGCAGCTTTTAGTACGCCCGGCTGAAAGGACATCCGGTAACGGTCCAGGACACCGTGTACAGATATCCGACAATGTCAGCGACCGTTTCGCTCCCAGCTGGCTCGGGAGGAGGAGTTAGCGAACTTTAAAAACGGATCCCGCGTCGCACGCGGTGCCCGTTACCCCTCTTCCCTCCACATCTCCTTTTTTTCCGGAATTACGCGCGCTATCGGCGGATCTCGCACCCGCTGCTTCTCAGGTGGCGACAGATTTGCGACTTCCGGCAGGTCTTGCTTCTCCTCTCGTAGGAGCTTTCGAATTGATTTCCTCCTTTCGCGAGCGGAGCCACGCTACTTCACGCCGACGATTCGGTACGGCCATAAATCCCACCTAACTCTCAGCCATCCGCTCGGAAAGCTTTTCTCGTTAATGCCTCGCGAGCGGCTTTTTCCCTTCTCCCTTCGGTTTTATTTCTCTTCTTCCTCTCGCCCCGATTACTTCCTGCCTCGTCGTGTATCGTCGTGTATCGTCGTGTATCGTCGGGATCTTCGAATTTTCCTCCGAAATTACCGCGATGCGTTTTACCCGCGACACACGATCCTCGCGCGATAACTTATCTCGACGCTGTCTTATATTAATGCGTCGCGTTTGTCACTCGAACCTCGTCTCTTTGATCTCTCAAGTTGCATCACACACTCGACGTGGCACTCGGATTTGCATGCAAAAAAATTAATCGCTGTATAATAAATCGCATCCACTTGAGACGTACACCTTGGTAAGTGTCTTCTCACGCCTCGCTCAACAACACCGTCGCATATAATTTTCCTCGTTCGTTTTGCCGTAAACACGCGTAAAAACGTGCCATCATCAGCAAGTAGAGAGATATTCTGCACAGGGTGCAGAATATTTTCGACCCGTCATTGTAAATCTTCGACTACTTCGGCGCTTATAACCGGTCCCGCTCAATATTCATCAGAATCGAATATCGCTCGATACGCACACACGGTCCGCAAATACAAATACGATATCCAACGTCCGATATATTTTCACGTGGCCATATTTGCCGCGGACACACGGACAAATTTCGTCGCGATATTTCGAAATATCGCCCGAACGAGACAGTTCATCGCCGCTACGCCTACCCCCCTCAAACCGTCAACTTCCTCGCGGTCGCTGCACCGCTGCAATGAGAGAGGGTTGCAGCCAGGAGATTAATGCAAAACTGGGCGACACTTTTACGTAACTTCTCGACGTCTGTGGATCGGATTCCAAGTGCACGTGTCACGTGTCGCATTAGAAGCGTTAAAAGTATCAGCTTTAGTCTTTCCCTCATCTTCTTTTCCCTTCTCCCTTTCTCGTTCCTCCTCTCATGCTTGATCTGGTTTCCATTTCGTCTCCGAGCCGGTTATCCCAAGCCTCGATAACAAGATTTAATCAAGAACACGGCAAGAGAGACTATTCACGTGCTATATTTACGTCTATCGGCATTTCTCTTCTTATACGATAACGTGTGCACCTTTATCTCCGTCTCGAATTATCTTTAGTTTCGCTATCGCAAATCTCGCTGTCACGAGCATCGACGAGTGACCTCGGATCTTAACGATTACGATAAAAGTGTTATCGTATCGACTGATCGGTATCAACTGTATGATATCGTAATTAATTCGCGCGAGGCTCGATCATGATTTCCGAAATGCAATATCGTGTGCATCGTATATCCGGTTTGGTCATGGTGGAGATTACGTTGCGGCTGTTGCTCGCCGATCGCTCGCTCTCCTCATCTTGCTTCGCAATCGGGAAGCTGGCCGCCTCGCGAAATCCACGGATCCTTGATTCTGGGACGAGGCTGAGTTGCGACGGGGGCGACGGTTGCAACAGTCGTCGCGAATCTCGCCTTTCACGAGTATGCCACGAGTACGTTATTATCGATTTCGATCGGTAGATTTGCGGCGAACAATAAACACGCACTTGCGGACAACCGCAAGTCGTTCGTTCCCGTTGCGTTCTTGTTGCGCAAACCGCGAGATTGGCGTGACGTGTACGTCGATAAATAGTCGCGCGATCAATTAGCAATGCCTCTTTAACATAATTAACGTGACTAAATTTTGTAATTATTATATTGTAACGCGAGTGCTCGGGGAAGCTTGTCAGCTCCGCGTTTTCGCAATATCCCCTCCTCAAGAAAATTAATAATACAGATATTTTGATCCACGAACAGCTGAGACAGCTACCGTTCCAAGATCTCCTTCTATCCCATCACTTTGAGTATCAGAACGAGAAATCGTTAGAACTCTCGAAGAAGAAGAGATTCGAAAATTCGCCAGCAAGACTATATTTGAGAGAAAAATCCTTTGTACGGACTTGCATCGTCACAGAATCGCTCGTCAACAGTAGCGTGCCGGTTACGAGCCACCAGCGTGTCGTGTAACCAATTACACTCATTCTCGCTGACGCGATATCGAAAGTCTTTGTCTGCCCACATCCACCAGTTCCTTTCTCCTTCCACACTCTTTTTCTCACGCGTCGTTAGCGTTACCGTTCTCTGCAAGATCGCCGATAAGATAAGCCGACACCTATTGTCCGATTTTACTCCTGCGCGTTATCGAAATCCGATTTGCAATCGTGTCCTCGCGATAAACGACGTTGTCAACTCGCCACCGATGATGATGATTGACTTCATCGCGATGACGTAGAACTGCACGTTTAGTCATTCAACGAAGACATTAAAGTGTGATCAGCGAGCCGCGATTATGGCCGATGGGAAATGAGATCGAACATTTTCCGAAAATTCAAGACAGCCGAATTCGATCGAGGACCGGCAGGATTTTTTATGGAAAACTCAGGCGGGCCGAAATTCTGTACGAAACTAAGAGAAAATATTCGTGTCTAATGCAGACAAATGAAATACGGATATCGTGTATCGGAGCGAACGGCTCAAAATATTATACAATATATGCAAACCAGATAAAGCTTGTTTCGCACAGGAGAGAGAAATGTCACCATAAATCTCTCACGATAAATCTTGGATCGACAATCGACAAATCATGGATCCCGTTCCACGGTTGGAAGTAACTTAATCAATGCGTATAATAAAATTTAGTGCAAAATTTGCGTTTAATTTTCAGTAAAAGTCATACTCCCATCCTCCTGTTCTCTTGAAGCGTTTATTTGACGGTGCACCCTCGCGGGACATCCTCCATAGGATCTCCGAAACTGAAAGGCCGCAATTACCGCGTCCATACGTCCGAGTGATATCGCGAATTATTTGCGAGCGGGTCCGCACCTGCTGCTCGTCTCGTGTTAAGTAGATCGTTACCGACCAGGCCAGACCGATCGCATACGCGCACATACACGCGTGATTGCGACAGCTGTAGTGATCCCGATCACTACTCGCGTGGATGTTTGTTTAACGCAGTTACCGTGAAATATGGAGGATCTCGTCGGCGTTATCCTTGCGTCCCTCGCCCCCGTCAGCGCGTTTACACAGTGCATTTACGTACCTCGGAACATCTATCGTTCGCCGCACGACGACGAATACGTGCATGCACGTACGACACGAGCGACGCACGCACACTGCCGCGCACAAACGTTTACTCTCGGCTATGTGAAAATAGTTTTTAGTTATTTATCGAGGAACGACGACGCCGGGCGGCATGCTCGCGAGATTTATACGGCCGGACGCGCTGTACCAAGTATCGAAAAACGCGGTCCATTACGATTTCATTCCCATTCATACGTAAGTTGCAGGAATTCTTTTGCATCCCCGAAAACGAACGAGGGTTGGAGAAAGAGAGACAGAAAAAGAGAGCAAAAAGAGAGATAGAAAGGAAGAGAGAGAAGAGAATTGCGGACTATGCGGCCCGCACCTGCGCCTGCATCGAGCGCACGTGCGCGATCGGCAGCAATCTAGAAAATCCGAGCGATACTGCGGAAAACGCTGGTATGCATTTCACGGTGAAACGGGCGTTGTAGAAAAATGCATGGAACGCTGCCGCGCGCGCACCAAATTATTTCGGCTACATTTAATTTAAAAAAAATAAATAAATAAAAAAACATCTCTTCTCTCTTTCTTTCTTTTCCTCTTTTTTCTCCCATTGGATTTCTCGAACGAAACACGCGATTCGATTACGACCGTGATGCGGATAAGTGGAAGCGTCCCACGATTAATCGCGGGCAAATTAGCAATCTATCCTTGATACCGGCGTAACAAGGCGTAATTGCGACTGTGAACAGAGCGGATTGATTGCTCGGTTACACTGAAATCGCTCGATTATTTGGACAGTCGCGTTCGCAATCTTCGAAGAATCTCACGCGAGCAGCGATTCCGCGCGAGCGAAATTTTGTTACGCGCCGGGGGACACGAAACGGCGCGTTTTCTAGTTCTTAGTTGCGCCAGAACGGTATCTAGGATGACCGTGCGAAACAGAGTGTGAATTATAATTACAATTGCGAATTGTCCACGCCGCGCGCGAGTACAGTAACCGCGAAATCATCGCGAACGAGAGTGCAAGCCGAAAGAAATCGGCGCGAGTCGGCGCTCGGAAATGCAGACTCGATTACTGACTGACCGTCTGTTTATCCGTCTCTGTCTCTCTTCCCCTCCGCCCGTACGACATCCAGCCTTGGCCGCGAACAAAAGGCGATACACGTTGTGCACGCGTTCGCCTTGAATAATACAATTCGCGCGAGAAGATATCCCGCGGCCGGACATGACTCATGCACCCGCTCCTTTTTCCCTTCCGGTTTAAAAGGCACCGATGTCGCACGAGTATCGTGTGAATAATCCGCCGCGTTCGGCTATCGGACGCGACATCGTGCGTTTTCAGAAGGAGATCAAATCCCATTCCCATTTTTGAAGCTCTTTGTGACCTGCTTGTAGCATCGTCGTACTGGACTTTTACGAAGCTCATAATCGATCTCTCCCTCTCTCCCTCTCTTTCTCTCTCTCTTGCTTTCCTTCAGCGGAATTTACCGGCGAGACATCATTTGTAATTTACATAGCGATATTTTTTAGGTATCAAGACTTAAATTAAGATTCATTGAAAATGCTTCAGTATGCAAGAAGCATTACTTTTTTCCGTATGCAGCAAATATGCATGTAAGTCTTACGTAGGGCATTTATTTGTAACGAGACGTTGATTGCACATTTAGATTTACAAGAACGTGAGCGCGTTACGCGACGTTATTACAGAATCGCTCCGCAAGTGGACTGTAAAGCCTTTATGAAAGATTCATCTGACACTTTAATTACGTCCACAGATATCTAACGGGAAGATACGTAAAGCCTTTAATTCTTGAATATTACGTTAAGGAGTCGTCGACCGAGTACGCGATGAGAAACGGCGCTGATGCGCTCGCGAGCATTGTTATCCGTCGTGGATCTAGCCCGTAATCAGGAGGCTCTCTGGAAATATTCATTTCTGAAAGTATGATAATAGAGTGAAATCCGGTGGCAGACTTTCCTTTTGATGGCATCGTGTTCCGTCGTAACACTCCGCGGAAAAATCCATGCGAACAGAAACAAGTAAAAGTATAACGGAGCAACCTGCGATCGATCAGGTCGATCAACCTCGATTGCAAGTGTGGTAATATATTAAAAATAGCGTTTGGAAACAGCTGACTTTGTTTGTGCACTTTTTTGGCTCTAGGGAATACTTTGAAACATTCCGGCTTGAGAATATCAATGACATTTCGACGATTTCAAGTTTTGATTATAACAATTTAGTTTTGAGGGTTTTTTTGCTCAAAAACGCATGTATTTAAATATGATAATGAATGAATACCTTAATCCAAATATTTTCCTTCGTTTTCTATAACTGTTTCCCATCTTTCTGGCAAGAGATCGATTCCACCACGATAAAATCACTCTTCTTTTCAGTTGATCCATTCGTCGACGAATTTTCGCACTTCTTCCAAATTATCAAAGTCTGTATCCTCTAAAGCGTGTTGCATCCACCGGAACAAATAATAATCGCATGGAGCAATGTCCGGAGAAGACTTGCCATTCGAGCTCTAATAGTGTTTGTTTCATTGATAACGCAACGTCAGGTCGAGCGTTGTCACGAAGAAGAATCACTTTCCGTCGTTTACTCGCAATTGCTGGTCGTTTTTCGTCCAATGCTTGCTTCAACTTGTACAATTGGTGTCGATAACGATCAGCCGTGACAGTCTCATGCGGATTTAACAGCTCATAGTACACTGTCCCACCAAATACAGAGCATTACTTTTCAACCGTGAATATTGCGTCTCGGAGTGGATGTTGATGGTTCGCCTGGATCCACCCATGATTTTCTGCGTTTCGGATTATCAAAATAGATGCACTTTTCATCGCCAGTAACAATCCGAGACAAAAGACTCTTCTTTTTTTGCCTGGCGATCAACGAAATGGTTCGCAATGGCACTTTCCGATAATTCATGTCGAACCCATTTCCCTTCTTTCTGAATTTTTCCCATTTCATGTAAATGTTTCGTAACTGTTGTACGATCAACGTTTAATGCTCTGGCAAGTTCTGAAGTGGATTCTGTTGGATTTTCGTGCAATAATGCTTGCAAATCTGCATTTTCAAGCTTTCTTGGTTGTCCCGAGCGTTCTTTGTCCTTAATTGATGGGGCAGAATCACCATAAGTTTCCACAAGAATTCTATAACCGTCAGTCGCAGTTTTGTTTTGATTAAAAAACAAAAGCAATGCATGTCGAAAATGCTGTTTCGGAAGTTGCATTTTTACGATGATATAAACACGACTGTTATCGCATCTATTGCTATAATGCTACTAAATGTCATGGATAATGTCAAGACTGTAAGAAACAACAGTTGTCGGAAACAGCTATTGGAACAAACTGACACTACAGCCATCTGTTGCAAAACCCTCAAAACTAAATCACACTCCTAATATATTCAAGTTTATCCGAATTTATTCAATAATATTATTCGCAATCAACCTTTTCCGCGCAAACTAATAACCGTTCGCATCATTCGAAGGTGAGTAAGATTCAAAGATCACGTCTCACGTAAAGTGACGCGTGGTCTTTTTCCTATGCGCTTTTTTTTGATGAAATCGCGAGCACATTTGATATGAAGGCGACCGTTTCCCTTTTTTTTCATTCCTGAACAAGCTTCATTTATATACGCCGACCTGAATTTCCCAGGAATGATTTTCAAGTCGCGAGAATCATTAATGACATGTTAAATCTTTGCACGACAGTAACGTCCAACAAGCGTGTCATTAAGCTCCCGCAAATTGAGATCTATCCGACTGTGCAGCAGCGTTAATTACGTATCCATCCCGGGAAATAACATTCGCGTTTCCCTGGAACTGTGATTTTCCTTTTCGGGTGAACAAATGCGATTTTCAATTAACGACTTTTTATTAACACGACAACGGGCGCGAGTGCCGCGTCGAGGAATCGACATTCGGCATCACGTTTATTATTCCTCCGAGTTTATTCGCGCCAAACGCGAGGGTGTGTGCATGTATGCATCTATGCGTCTATTCGATGTGTCCTCGTTGCGTCGTGTTCAACATTAAACACGGCCGTGCAATCTCTCGCAACAACGACCCAACGACAATAACGACGACGATGACGACGAGGATGAATGCGACCGGCGAAAAAATTCATCGCGCTTAATTTAACGCGTTTAATCAATCGCGCCGAACGTATGAATGGAGAACAGAAGACAACGGTGCGGCAACGTGGAAAAACGATCGCAGCCGGGGATGCGGGGGAGGGAGAGAAAAAGAATCACAGCAGAGATAGAGAGTGAGAGAAAGAGAGGCGAGGGGAAACGTAGTGACAGCCACGGAGCGTAGGACGCGTTTCGTTACGAAAGCAACGGAGGTCCCGGCAATCCGCATTTATTACAGCTGTCGCGTTTAGCGCTAAATGACGCCACTCGATTCAAAGTTTCATCCGTCTAATGGAGATCAATGCCAAACGCCGCGCGAGTGGACGGACGAACGCAACAATGATGACAACGATGATGATGACGACGATGAGAATGATGGCGAGGAAATTAAAAAGAGCTCGATCGCAACGAGGGGGCGGGACGGGGGACGCGAATGCATTCCGCGTACAATTGCGATAACGCCGGCGACGGACTTATCAGCTGTCATAGCGAGTCTACGCGACAACAACGCGATAAACAAACAAGAGGCGCATTCATTCATTCATTTAGCCAGAGCCGGAGCGGACGATGTTTCCCGGCGCGGGCAATTTCGTGCGTTTTTTCGTGCGTTTTTTCGTGCGTTTTTTCGTGCCTCTTATCGCGCTCGCCTTCTTGACGATCTTTCTTTTTGCGTGCTCTTGCGGCGCGTCTCTCGCGCTGGCCGCTGCTGCAAGTGTCAAGGCGACTCCGGGGGAATCTTGATTATTTCGAGCTACAGACACGACGAGACAGCAGCATTCCCTCCCCACCTGCCGTTCGACGACGACGTCCCGATGAATTGATCGACGATCAACGCCGTACGTTTAGAGGTTAAGATGTCTTTTCTCCGCATGCAGCTTTGTCCTCCCCGCTTTTATGGTGTTTGCACATTTTTATCTCGTTCCGTCGGCCTCGAGCTCACTTCCGAAATACCCGAGCGAGATACCGTATCCCGCGAGAAAGACGGGATGTACTCCTCCTCCCCCCCCTTCCCATTCCTCCTCACCGCCCCGCGTAATTCTCGCGGGCTGACGGATCCGTGAAGTGTCACGTTCGACGTATCTCCGAGTTTCCCGACGACGGCGCAAAAGGTTTCGCACGGGGGAGGACGCGTGGGGAGATGGCGGGAGGAGAAGGAGCAGGAAATGCAGAAGTAGGAGGAGGTGGAGGTGGAGGAAGAGGCTGCGGGGGTGGAGGCGGGAAGGAGGCGAGAAAGAAGGTGGATCCTCTCCTCCGTCCGTCCGTCCTCGCAGAGGACGACGTAGGACGACGCGGGAGAGTAAAAGGGGGAGGATGCAGTAGAGGGTGCGGTAGACACGTCAGATAAACCGATGACAAGAGACGCGCAAAGAGAGACGAGGAGAGAAAGGAAGAAAGGGAGAGAGATTGACATGACAGACGCATGTATGCACGACAGAAAGAGAGAGAAGAAGACTCACCTTGTCCGAGGGTATGGTGCGCACCGTAGTCATCGTAACTGAGGGCCAGGTAGCGTCTCGCGAGTAATCCAGGGTAATCGGTGGGGTCCGTGGTCCCGACGACGTCGGGCGCCTCGCGACGTCCACCGACGACGGCGACGGCGATGATGGCGACAGCGATGACACAGTGATCGTCGGCACGATTGTCGAGATTGACTGAACTGAAGTTGCCGATAATCACACACGTGCGATGATCCGCAGGTGCAGCTCCACTCCCGAGGAGGAGGACGATGGCGAAGACGACGACGACGACGACGAAAACACACTCTTTCTCTCACGCTCACGCAGGGGCCCGCCTCGCGCGCGCGCTACACTACACCATTTCGATGGGCCGCGTCGTGTCGTGTGGCCCCGCACTCGCGAACGACACCCCGCTCGGATCGAGCGCTTCGCCGATGGCCGATGGCCGCCGCCGCCGTTACTTGTACGCGTCCGGGCCGGGCTGTCGTTCGGGCAACATGTTGCGACGCGCTCTTACCGCACTCGAGCCAGCACCGAACGAACGTACGTATGTACGTACGAACGGACGAACGGACGAACGAACGAATGAACGGACGGACGCGGACGCGCTCTTAGCCCTGTGTGCCTCGACGCACCGCACCGCACCGCACGACGCACGCACGCACGCACGCACCCGTGTCACCGTCCCGTGACAGTGCCAAACACATAAAATGGCGAATCTCGCGCTGGAGGCCTTCCCAACGAGCGAATCAACGTCGCGGAGACTGCGCCATCGACTAGACGGCGCACTCGACCACCACCGATCACTGCCGCGATCAGAGCGCTGAGCGTAGTGAAGTTGCGCGCGGTTGGGCGTGCGCATGCGCGTGACGCAGCTCCGATCGCGTTACGTGTACGTGGATCTGTCTGCTGTCCTGCGGATTTAAACGACACGTTAATGGCACACGTTGAAGATTATGATCGATTAGTCAAGATTGTATTTAGCTTGTTCTATCGCATTATTCGACGGAAGTTTTGAGTATTCAAATCTGAAATTTAAATCACTCTAAACTCGTATAATTCGTACTTGAAATCTCCGACCAATCGGATCGCGCCGCATGTTCGTGATCTCGCGCGCTATTGGCAGAACAACGCGCCGAACGTAATCGCGCGTCACCGAACGTCCACTCATCAGCCAATCTGTAAATTAGATCAGGCGGCCGACAGAGCGAGTGCGATGTCGCATGATACTGCGGAATCGTAGTGCTTGCGCAATTTGTTGTGCATCGTACAGTAAACTGACCCGGCGTCGAATCGTAAATAGTACAGATACGCGATAATAGTTCTCCGATAATATTGCTCCGCTTGCCACGGAAGATCCCGCTTGTCCCGAATTACCGGTGAGTTCGCCTCATTCACGTCGCAATTCATGATTATCATTTCCGAGAGCTAGAGTCGAAGCATGCACGGTGCGTGTCCTTCAAATCGAATGCGCTTAATGCGTGCCTCCACATACGCAGAGACCTGCACACCTCTGTCACACCTCGACACGTAGATTTTATTGCGCGTATGCGCGCGTTGGGTTGCCCAATTCTCTAAAAAATCTACAAGAAAAATATTTCCTGTGTCATCAATATGAAAATTTGTTTGTGCAGGCAACATGGAGATGCCTGTGTTCCCTGAGACAGTCGCCCAACAGCTAAAACAGTTTGCTCAGCAATGCATGGACGATTCGTCCCTCCTGCACGATCCAAAGCTCTTTTTCATCAAGGAGCTGATAGAGCACTACGGCGGCAAGATACCGGAACCCAAAGCCAATGACTCATCAGCCAAGAGCGAATCTAAAAGTGCATTTGAACCTGAAGCCGAGCCTGAAGTTGAACCTGAATATCAGGCTGAATCTGAATCCGAGGAGGAGGAGAGCGACGTGGAGCTGGATATGACTGGCGTAATTGGTGCGTACCTTTAGCCTTTGCATTGTATTTGTACATCATTTGTATTATCCTGTAAGAATAATTAACGATGCGATGTTTTACAGAACCGGATCAAGATCCTCCTCAGAAAATGGGAAATCTAACCTTGCAACCCACAGAGGAGGAGATCGCCGAGTCGCAGGCAAAACGATCCGAGGCAGTCTCTGCATTCGTCGAGAAAGATTACGAGAAAGCCATACAGTTGTACACGGAAGCCATCGTGTTGAATCCACAGGCAGCTCTATTGTACGCCAAACGCGGTCAGATCTTTCTGCTGTTGAACAAGCCGAACGCCTGCATCCGTGACTGCGACCGCGCTCTAGAATTAAACCCAGACAGCGCGGCGGCTCATAAATTCAGAGGAAGGGCGTGTCACCTGCTGGGAAAGTTTGAAGAAGCGGCGAACGACTTGAGACTGGCCTGTAAGTTCGATTTCGATGAACAAGCGGACGAATGGTTGCGCGAGACTACACCAAACGTGAGTATTTCTTGTTGTCTTGCATGAGAGATGTGACCTGTTTTGCATGAGAATGGATCTCTTGCTTTGCATGTAGTATGCTTTGTACATTGAATCTTGTTGCTGCGTTTTGTCGCGACATACGTTGTCGTAGAAAGTGAAATACTCTGATCTTGAAACATTCTATTCAGGTTGTAATTGTCTGTTGAGAAAACATTTTTAAATATTATTATTTATATGACAGAGAGAAACTCTTAAAAGACTAACAACAAATTATATAATGTACACGAAAAGCTTTTTTAGGAACCAATTTATGCCTTAATTCGTATTTTTTACTCGTGTTTAACATAGATTATCGCTTTGGACGTCGAAAATTTGCATATCGCGTTCATTAAACGGAGGTTAGTGCATACATTTTTTTACGTACAACTTACAAGCGAGTGATGGATTGTGTTTGGATATGAAATGACTTTGCGTGTATACATAAACAGCAACCATAACACACGTTCTTATTTGAGAAACGTACACTTGCCTAAACATATAGTAAATTATAATAAATTTCCTATAATTATTTATATATATATATATATATATATATATATCTACTTAGAGTTTAGGTACATATGTACTGTGTCTCGATATATTAAATCTTACTTTCTAGCTAGAGAAGTATCAGATGCCTCGATTAAATACGTGTTCGTAACGATATTAAATCTGCTCGACGTAATCTTTGTATAATGCAAGGTAACAATGATGAGAGAGATAGTAGCAACAAAACAACAGTGATAACAATAATTATATCAACAACATATACTTAGATGAATTGCGTATTTATATACGATCGTTTAATGATAAAGCTTCGTTGCTCATAAATCAATAGAAACAATCTCAAGATGCTAAAAGCTCCGAGTATAAAGAGTCTGAGAGTCCAAGAAATGATTTGAATGATTTAAAGATAGTTAGGATAGGGATTTAAGGATCGGAGCGTCTGACAAATTCAGGTATCTAAAAATCTAAATATTTATAATCTATAAAGCTAAGAGACGTCGGGTAACTACAGATTTAAATGTCTAATGTAACTATTTTGAGAGGACTCGGTGTCTAAATAAGAAACATACGTTTTGCCCAATGCGAACTGTATTGAAGAAAGTCCGAATCTCAGAAAAGCTCCACGATCTATCTCGCACGTTAAACGAGCAACCCGTGAGAGAGATCGGTATCATCTTTAATTATTTCATTACATTTCAATAAGAACACAATCAGCTTATACAAGGTGTATTCCACAAAAGCCATAAGAAGAGATCACTTTATCTCTTTCGCAATGGAAATATTTCGGTACGATTAGTTTAATGTGTCCCCGATATGAAGAAACTTGACGAACGAAATCGTAGTTGTTCAACGTTATGTCGATTTTGGAGAATCTTCTTTCGAGATAAGCTATCAACAAACCGATTCGTCGTGACACAAACGGACTGGACTCGGCGACAGCAACGGTCTAATCTAATCCATTTCCATTTAAAGAGCTTATTGCAAGAAAATTATTGGAATCAAGTAAAGAAAAATAAATTTCTTCATGGTAATATTCCATGAATAAATTAAACATTTTAGAATTAAAGTTTCTTAAGAAACGAATTAATTCTAAAGAGTCTGAGAAAAAGAAAAATGTTTTAGACAAATTGATTCTAAATTGAAATAAGATTTTGAACATTAAATCTAGTTGAACCGTTTGAAGATGACCCAGAAAAAGGTGAGATTAGACCGCGATGACACCGAGACCTCTAATTTTCGTCGAGAGGAACCGATATCTGAACACATTTGATTCGTAGGGAACTCTCACTGTCCGTTTTTTTTGGATCGGAATGGTAGCACTCGCATTGTTTTACCAGACACAAGGCAACACTCGCATCTTGCTCTGCAACCGAGCTGGCGTAGCTACTGAAAGCCACTCGCGATACTGCATCCCACATCATGTTCCGCCCACTTGCGAGAAACGAGGCTGAACTATCCGGATCCGTGGATGCAGTACTCGGAGTTACGCGCGCTACTCGCAGGTGACGACGCCTCGGCTTTCATGCCTCGAGACTTCCTGCCGTTCCGCTCCCGCGATCGTCAGCTTCCTTCTTTGGCGTATCCGGCCTCTTTCTTGTCGGAGCTATCTCGAATACGACGCAAGGGTAGTACGATGGCTGTACTTTCGGGGGAGGAGAATTTTCGGTGAAGATTCTCGTGTGGAAACGTCGTACCACCTTCCTCAGGCTCGTTTGTCGATCCATCCCCGTAACCTTCGCGCTACCAAGGCTTTCCGGCAAAGTTTTCGGCTGACCGTTCAGCAAAGGCTTAGCGAAGGCTGTCGCCAGTGTCTATACCCCACGTGGTATCAAGAGCTCCGTTCCGGAACGCAAACTCGCACTCAACTCGGCGGGCTGTTGCCCTCACTCTCGTGCAATACCGCTTCTACCGACTTCTTGTACTTGCCCACTAGCTCAGGTAGATCATAGGCAATCGCTACGTCGAGCCTGTTGATTGGGCAGCCGCGGAAGTATGTACACGTGGAGCTGAGCAGCGGGAAATCGTAAAGCGGATTCAGCCGGAAGAAATCGCGATAGACGTCCGGGTCGGGCAGATCGTAGCGCGATATGTTGGTGAGAGTGCTCAGGCCCTCGTATATGTGGTAGTCCTGCGGGTTCTCGATGATCTTGTCGCTAATCTCCCGTTTATTGCCGAAGAATGTCTTGTGATTGTAGTACGTCGTCAAGTAGCAGTCCACCATCTTCGCGTGGTTGCGCACTCGTACCTAGAAATCCAGAATTAGAATCAATTACATAAAATTCTAAAAATGATTTTCTCTTATTAGAAATAATCTAAGCATTTCTACAGCATTTTATATTTTATATATTTTTTGTCAAATAATTAATGCTAACACTAAGTGATTTTTTGTATCATCCATAAATTATTTGCTCAAGATCATTGAGCGAGGATCGATCGCTGATACAAGGAATCGGAATGAACTTACGGCGAATCTTCTGGCGCTCGCTATCTTGTGTTCAACCCTCTTGTTTATCGCGGAACGTAGATCGCGAAGGAATGCGCGTTCCTGAGCGTACAGCAATCTTATGGGTGCACCGGCCTCGTAGGGTAACGACCATAACGACGTGGAGTACATTATCGGCGGCTCCGCGCTCGACATCAACGGCGATATGTTCCAGATTAGAGCACCTTGCACCCTCATGAGTTCCTCTGGCTTCACCTGATCGGCTTTGTTGAGGATGATGCGAGTCTGTTTGGAAAGTTACCGTTACACTTAACACTCATATACTTTTACTTTTCTCGCGATTCGTTACCTGATACTCTCTTCCCTTCAATTGATCGAGAATCGCCTCGGTCTCCGGTCCGACGTCTAGTTTCGCGGGATCGTAGACCAAAAATATTATGTCAGCGCGATCGATGAACCATTGGCATGCATCGTTGAACGGGAACAAGCGTTGAACCTGTTTGCGAATCTCTAAGATGCCCGGTATCTCAACGATGTTCACCTGATCACGTCATCAGACGATTAGTAGGCAGGAATTTATCGTAATGTGTATTTATTGCTTTAACTAAATTATTTTTTAAGTGAAAATCTATCTAGAGTTGATTTAATTGTTACAATCCAAATATGATTTGTAATTATACATCGGCTCGCTTACCTTCTCCAGCAATTTGTTGTTAAGTCGTAAACCTTTGAGGCGATCCAGCAAACCCTGGCCAAACTTTTGTAATCCTGAGAAGGTCCAATCAGCAGCTAGCTGGGTGCCATCCAGGACCTCCTCCTCCTCGCCATGCATTATTATGTTGAAGTATGCTGGTGACGGCTCGGCTCCTGTGTCAGTTTTTCCATTTGGCGATTTGCAATGCTCTTCTAAGCACTCTCTCAAACGACCTAAACACTATCTATATATTCATGCTCCTAGCATTCTTACAGCTAGGTCCTACATAACTAGCTACTGCATAAGTATAAAGCTCATAAAGAAGCTAAATAAAATTATAAAAAAAGGTCGTCGTGCTTTATTCTGGTAATCACGTACCTGTTCTCAATGACATTGGCTTGTATTCCATATCGAGCAGGTAATTGATGATGGACGACTTGCCGCCGCTCCACGGACCCATAAAGAGTACTAGCGGCTTAGAAAATATCTCAGGATCTAATGGAGTAAAAATTAAATAAGCAATTATCGAGCTGTCTTTAATTTCTGTTAGTTATTCCTTAAATTCTCTATACGTTTGATAGCAGTCTTAGAATTACCAATCAGTTTTTAAAATCATGCGACACTTATAAGCCACTCACCTCCGAAGTGTCTGTTACTCAAGTCTCTGTACTTGTACATAGTCTCTAACGGCTTAATAGCGTTATCGTAGAGCCTCTTCAGATCCCTGAGGATGATATCGGCTTCTCTCTGTATAGCCCGCTCTTTCTCCTCGTTCTCCTCGTCCAATTTCAGCAGTTGATTAATGTGATCCCTGGGTCGAAGATTCTCCGGTATCTCGATTTCTTGAATCAGATCTTCTTCTGGAGTAAGTTCCTCCTCTTCCTCGCTAGCAGCTAATAATATATCATGAAAATAATGATATTTTATGTTATGACGCTTATTTTAAATATATTGTAATCATTTTCTTGAAACTTTTAAACTGTTGTAAAATCTTTTTTACCTTCTTCCGCAGATTCGTCGGTTCCTTCACCTTCTTCACCGATTTCTCGCTTGCCTCGTGATTTTACTTGATCTTCTCCCTCGGATTTCGCATCATCTTCCTCCGATTTTCCTTCCTTCTCTTCTTCTGCGGACTTTGCTTCTTTACATTCTGTATCATCTTTCTCACACTTTGCTTCATCGGATTTCGCTTCTTCCTCAGATTTTGCTCCTTTTTCTTCTTCCGATTTTGTTCCCTCCTCACCTTCAGAACCTGCCGCATCTTCTGCGCTCTCCTTTTCTTTGTCTTCGCCTTCAGTCTCAGCGCTTTCGTCCTGAGCTTCCTCTTCAGTACCGCTCTTTTCGTCTTCGGCGCTTACCGCCTGATCTTCAGTCGACTCGGTTCCCTCTTCGACTTTACTGTCATCTTCCTCCGCTTCAGTCCCTTCTTCAACACTAGTTTCCGCCTCTTCTTTGGATTCGACTTCGTCAGTGGTTTCCTTAGATTCTCCTTGCTCCTCGTCTTTCTTCGATTCTTCGGATTTTGTTTCATCATCTACTTTTCCCTCCTCGGATTCGCCTTCTACCTTCGTTTCTTCATCGGATTTCTCTTCGTTGGGCTTTTCGTCCTCTTCCTGCTCGGCTTTCGTTTGATCGGAGCCCTCTTCGCTTTCGATAATTTTCTCGGAGGAATCGGTCTGTTTCTCTTCAGTTACTTCGGCGGATGCGCCTTCCGCTTCTTCCGTTTCTCCTATAATGATTTTAAACGATATATTCTTTAAATACTTAGACAAATTTATGAATATTCATCATTAATTACAGTCGAGATTAATTTTACCTTCTTGTGTAATGTCAACTTCGGCGCTCTCAGCAGTCGTGACTTCCTCGCTTTGCTCACTCTCCTCTTTTCCGGATTCATCTGCTGCTCCTTCTTCGCTGGCTCCGGTTTCTTCTTCGGTCGCCTCCTTGCTGTCGTCAGTAGCCGCTTCAGCGCCTTCCTCTACCGATCCTTCCTCGTCTTTGGCCTCACCCTCTTCTTTCGAAACATCGTCCGTCGCCTCGGCAGCCTGCGAGATCAAATCTTTGATATGAATTTTCATGTGTGATAAGCTAGGTCTGCTGAGCTTGATCGATTAGACTTTAAACGAGGGAAGCCATAAATATCCAGTAAACCTTACTTCCTCGCTTGCAGGTGACGCTTCCTCATGGCTTTCTTGGTCGACCTCGGTTCCGACCTCTGCACTGGTCTGCTCCAAAGATCCTTCAAACGAAATATTCTAGAAATCGCTGTGTCCCAGCCGAATATTCACCGTTATCTAATATTACCTGTGCCGAGGTCCTTGAGCGCCTTCTCGATGTACGGTCGACATAGGTCCTCGGATGGTATCTGGTCTAGCTCGTCCTCGCTTTGCACTCCTGCAACGTCATTTCCACCCTTGACATCTCTCTCAAATTGTACTTCTTAGCTTAAATATAAATCGTTTTCTCCAGATTCAAGATAGCTTATCAAACCCATCGATCCGCGATACATCGACGATATCGGATTCTCGTCTCGCGTACGTTCGCCGGGACACTTGCATTGTTTGCGTTTCGCCCGTGCGTGCCGGGCTGCCAGAAATTTTCGGCTGGCAGAATTCTCGTTTCTCGTTAAACGCGGACGTGCCAAGAGGACCGCGCGCGCGCGCGCGCGCGCGCGTGCACTTTATTAGATAATCCGTTGCGCGTTGGTTGGAGCTACGCGGTGAGTTTAACGCCACGCGACCACTAACCCGAAATATCTGACCCAGGTGACGCAAGGACCTGTCAAAGTCATTACGCACTCGGGCCGCTTCGCGTGCCCGTGCGCGGTGACAGGTGTGCAGGAACACCTAGCTTGACTTGTCATCCAACGTGTCATCCGATGAAAATCCGTAACGTCGCATCGAGAGCGCTCTTCGCGAGCAGACATCGCGATTTTCAATCAACTCGTATCAGCTTGCTGTTGAATAATTCTGCTGGACTTTTAATACCGGAACAACTGAGGAGGAGAGATTGAAACCGTAAAGAAACGTTCTCATGGTGGAGGGAATACTAATAAAAAGTTTGTACAAACGTTGTAGAGGATTCCAGGATCTTAAAGATCATTATTTTTCTTTACATCTTGACTTCTCGTTTACGTCGTTAGGATGAAACGTTCTCCAACCAGACAGCTCGCGAAACATTCAAAAAGGGTTTGAAATGGTCATTTTGCAAGTATTCTTCATGCATTCCCATTTCTCAGCAATTAATAGATCGAAGACGGCAATGTGTAACGCGACATCAAACAGTTGGATTGTACCGAAGATTCCAATTTGGATTTGTTTGCGAGGGATTACAGCGAATATAGGGAATACAGCGCATTTGGATGCGCACGTTCATGCGATGATCGGCAGCAATTTGTCTTGCGACAAAACCTAATTTAATGGGCGCATGAAAGTGCCCTGAAGACACAATCGCAGCATGCCGAGAACGACGGAATTCCCACCGAGAGAAATGTCGATATCATCTTTCTAGAGACGGTAGCTGGGACATGGCCGGCTTCTAAGTTTAGCGGCGGGTAGGCGGCTTTGAGCCGAGCAACACTCAGAAATATTTATATATTAAGCGAGCAAATCGTATTTTTATCATCTCTACCTACGAGGAGAAGCCACGAGTTGACTGGACCGCCGATTTCTACCTATCAGTGCAACGAAATCTCTTAATTTATAGCATGATAATATAGTGATGCTGGTTTTTTTTTAATGTGTAAAAGATGATGATCTTACTTGATGGGGCAGTTTGAGTTGAGGAAGAGAAATGATGAGACTGATATCGATATCGATATCGGCATGTAATCGAAGAAGGCTCGCGATCTTGCCAGTTTAGTTTGACACTTGTTCTAGCTTGGACGCGCCACGGGTGATTACCTAAACGTCAAATACAGAGAAATCATGGAAGTTTACGAACTCACGTGAACGCGCGCATAAACATGAGAAGTTCCGTTCTTGCGGGATGCCCGTTATATCTCGTTGTTATATCACATACGGCAATTTTTGGCACGAGCCTTAGTTCCGCCGTTCTCGTGAAGCTCGTCGCGAAAAACGAAGCTGTTCCAACGGTGAAACTGATTGGAAAAACTGGAAGTTCCGCGCAAAGTAGCAAGTCTCGTCTCGTCATCGTCGAACGTAAAAAAATTTAACTTCGCCCGAAATTAATTAATAAATTAAGGTCGGACGCACGAGAACGGAGTGCAGTTCGGTCCTCTCGCGTGTTCGTTCGCAAAATTTGCGTCCCTTGCGTCGGTCTCCAAAGTAATGCGATAATATGAGCGAATTTTGAGTTACGAGTGATAGGAGACGCACGCGAGCAGCTGTCGTTTGGCAAGCGCAGCTGCGCCGGATAAAGATAGAATCCGGAGTCTTGTTCCGTAGTCTACGATATGTATAGCTTTTTGCCGCGCTTAGTCGTTAGGAATTTTTGCGATTCCCGTCGTCGTAAAATTCGAAAGACAAACTGCATTTTTAAGATAAAATGATCGCATCCCTAATAATAATAATAATGTGATGTACATCGATGTTCCCAGAACTCGTCGTTTTGTTACTTCTCGTGTCAATTAATGTTTAATAATGCGACGCTGTTCGACGATCGGGCGTTTGCTATGAATATTGGAAACTGCGATATTAATTCAATTCACTTGCATAACTCGCATTCCCTATTTTTGATATAATATTATAATTAAAGAGTGGAATTTCTGAGTTTAGTCGTAATTAGAACAATTCGTTTTCTCGGAGCTTCGGACGGGGCTGGCACGGATTTATGCGTGTTTCTTATGTAATTATCGCGCGGGTTTGATGACAGCCAACTCCCATCGATTCCCAAAATAACAAATCCTTGAATGAAGATTCGAGACTTTTATTTAAGCTCCGGGATGCCGCCTTAGGCGTATTCGGTCATCATCGACATAAATCCTTTGATTATTGCAACGAGCGCATTTATTTTCAAAAAGTCTCATAAATTACTTTATTTGATAAAAGTGAAAGAGAACATTTCTGTAAGTTGCATTAAAATGCATAAAACGCAAGAAATAATATATATAAATGTAATTTCTCTTTTTATAAAAATGGAGCATTATTGAATGTGAAGAGCATTGAGAGATCGATGATATTCCTGGTGGATTCTTCACAGGATGTATCGGATGATGACCGAATCATCGGAACGTATAGAGATGAGAGAACTATAGGGGGCGATGACGCGTACCGGCAATTTTACGTAACATTGACCTTCGTCAGTCAATCGTCACAACTCCGTCAACGTTTCAGCCTCATTGTCGACGACGATCAGCATTAATTGTACTCCCCGAAGGTACTACTCTCCTCCTCCTTGTTACGACAATCCTACCTCATTCATCTTCGATTAGCTCTTCGTATCGATCTACCATCCAAGATCTGCCTCTGACATTGCAACGATCTATCATAGTAATCGGAGTAAATTGATTTCGCATCGACGATAGTACTAAAACATTCTTTTACTGCAACAAAATTTTCAGATAAATCTCCGGATATGGCAGCCAGTGACGAACGAGTTAAAAGTCTCGGATTTCCTAGCCGGTCGATCAGATTGACGTCATGATCGATCGCGTTCGCTGAACGTATTTCACGTCCGGTGCTCGAGCCGTGGTCGACATCCGGTCCATGGTCCGGTGATTTTTACTGACCTTGTAAGGCGACGGCTAGAAGGCCCAGGAGGAGGCCCATGACGAGCGCGGGTCTCATCCGCGCACCCGTCATCTCGTCACACTGGACACTACACGATCAGCCGGGGCCAGGGCTGTGTGGCGCACAGCTCGTCCTCTCTCACTTCTCGATTCCGTCGTCGCCCTCGACTCCAACTAGCCCGCGAGGCACTGGCATTGTCACTACCGCCAAACTCCGAGAACGCCCCTCTCCTCCTCTACCGTCTTCTTCTTCCTCTTCTTCTTCTTCTTATCCCGTGGATAGGAACAGCGGCTGCGACAACCGCGGCGGTCGTCGGCTTTTTTCTTCGTTCAGCTTTCCACAGACCCAACCCAACGGTTGGTCTCGTGGTCATCGGCCACAGAGACGACGTGGAGGAACTTCTGGCGGAAGTGCTCGCTCCACCGTACTCACACGCACCGCCGTGTCGAGTGCGTCGTTCAAATGCCGCGGCCAGCAGCGGCCGCGATTAGCGATTGCGAGAGCTGTCTGTTGTCGAGTGCGCCCGCCTCGACGTTACTTGGATGCGCTTCGTGGCGGTGCAGCGATTCTGTGACCCGAAACCCCCGCTGACGAGGTATCGCGTCCCGATGAAGGCCCGTTTCCCGATCGCGGCTCGGTTGTGACGTACGAAGGTAGAGATTGGGGTCACGGGGATGTGAGGAGGGGTTTCTCTTACGACAACGAGCGACGAGCGGTTCTTATTTTTACGATGATTACGGAGGCGCGACGTAGATCAAGGTCGTCCGTTTGACGCGGCTGCACGAGGTCCGCGAGGATCGAAATAGTGCCAATGTAACATTTGGACCGCGAGCTCGCCATTTCACTCGCTATTAGGATTCTAAAGCGTTAATCGATGATTTCACCTTTGCCATTAATAGCCGATCAGTCAATATTATCTTCCTCTTTTCAGAAAGAAAGCTTTCTTTTAACTGATCGTAGATGAAAGTTTAAATTGTAAACTTATTTGTTATTTTATCAAATAACTGTACGACGTTGCATAAAAAGTTTTCCAATTTTTAAGAGACAGTCGTACCCGTGTAAATATCGATGAAAGCTACACACCGAATTAACACGTGCGATCCCGCATGCTTCTTGTTGGAGACAGAAGTAGAACACGAACGGTGTAACCAACACGGTTAATAATTTGGTTTCCGACGCAAATATTTGTATTGGTTCAATTACATGGAGCATGGGGAGAATTCCGCTTCGTTGGTAAAGACATCTAACCGAGGTGTAGCGCACGGCGAAGAGATGAGATTTGCACAGACGCAGAGGAGCGTCAGAACCGCGGGCGCCTTTATATTTAGAAGCCCGGGTCGCGCCCGTATAAGGTGGCCCGCCGTGCAAAAGTCCTCTCCTTCTCTCTCCACGTCTTTCTCCTTTTTTGCTGGAACTCCCAGAAAGACGTATTTAATTAATAGGCTTTTCAAAGAAATCGGACCATTACCTTCCTAAGTACCTGCTTCTTTCAGTAAGGGATGTTTGTGGCATCCCGCGCAGTCATTTATCGTCTTATTGTTTACCTGGGGAAGCGAATTGACTTTTTTATGCATGAAATGTTTCTCTCTCTGTCAAGAGAGTTTTAATCTTCATTTGTAAATATTATGAAGATTTAAGTAAATCTGTCTTACACTTCAAGAAATATTATTAAGACAAATTTCGACCTATTTGCGAAATCTTTCTCATCACGTATTTATAAAGCTAATTTAATGTTCTTATGTGCAATTTTATTCCGCACGCTCATTTAATTCTCGATGATTTAGCAATTACGCCTTTATGCAATGAGCTTTAATGACTTTTGAAATTGAATTTGCATCCGTCGCAGCTTGACGCGTGTGAAATTGGCTCGTACGATACTCCACGACGTTTTTCCTAGATAACGGGATTACGTGCGACAAGTATTGGCGTCTAAATGGGCGGCTTCGCCGTTCTATAATAAGCTCGTTAATTGTGTGCGTTCACAATATGTATACCTCGACCAGGCATGTTCCACGTCATTATAATTTAAGATTTGGACGCATTCCTAAAAGACGCACGATGGGTCACTCTTTCTCGTGGCGATCGCGAGAGAGGATGCCCTATTTACTTATACCTATGTTTAGATCAAATCTTGCGTGCTTTATCACATCAAGTTCAGATTTTGCATCCCACCTCCCATGCTTAACTTGCAGCCGCTGGTTTTGGAGCATGCTATCTCTTTTACGCGTAACTTTTCTATGTCAATGTTGCATCTCTCCGACATGTATTGGACTGTCCTTAGATGCCTGCGTGTGTAAATGTGCAAATAAAATCTTTTTAATTTGTGATGTATGTGTGTGTTGTGCTATTCTAATTGTAAAGATCTTATAATTGGATTCTAATTGTAAATATAATCTTGGAAAGAGAATGAAATAATTGTTGGACCATTGATAACTAGGCGCGAAAACTAGAGGAGCATAAGAGAAAGATGGAACGAAAGAGGCAGGAGAAAGTGGAACGCGAGAGGCAGGAAAGATTACGAAAAGCGCGTGAAGCCGCCAAAGCTCGCGAGGAGAACACGCGAACTTCTCAGACGGACGCGGATAACGCGTCTCCCGGCACGGGAGATTTCTACCAATTCCTCAAAGATCCCGACGTTCTTCAAGCTTTCCAGGTAAGTGGACGAGAAAATCGTAGTGCCCAGTAAGTTAAGAGTACTTAATTCTCGTTCGCATTTCTATTTGAATAAATACGTCATGGATAAAAATATAGAATATGTTGATGATCATGCATTAATAAATTTGTCCTTACGAAATAAATTTATAAGAATTTATTATTGAAAATTATTATTGATTATATTATAATATTTGTAAGTCTTTCGCGACACGACACGATCACTCTGTCTTTCTGAATTTGCAGGATGCGGAAGTTGCCGAGGCATTCAAGGATATCTCCGCGAACCCAATGAACGTTCTCAAATATCAGAATAATCCCAAAATAATGGCTCTCATCAACAAAATGGCCTCGAAATTCGGCGGTGCTGCTGGCATGCCGGGCGGCATGCCTGGTTTCCCTGGCGCCGGGATGGGACATCCCAATCCTCCGAAACCGACTCCTAAGGACGACGTTGGTCTTGACTAATTGCGAACACGCCACGGCGATTCGTGTGATTTCGCAGAACAACTCTCCGTGTCTTGATTAATTGACTTATTAAGTGTTAATTCGCTTTTTTTTCTACATTGCAATGGGTTGCGCTAAAAAGAATAACGCGTTCTTTCCAAAAGAACTAATAAGGTAAAAAAGCGATGATACGGAGTGTTGATTCTAAAGTGTGTCCACAGACTCTTAAAATTCCTGTTGATTCTTGCTAATACTTTGTCTTCGCTCTATATTATTTGTCTGCAAAAGTTCGACTTAAACATTTTTAAGTTAGAAACTGGCGCATTTTAGAATCAACAAAGAATTTGCGTTAAGTTTCTCACGTCAAGTCTTGGTTCCAGACGAGCGCCTTTAATGAATTAAAGGAAAGTCATTGTTTATATCTCTTGCTATATACATTGAGGAGTATGTATGTAAAACCAGATATATATACGTGGCATGCATCAGTGATATGTCTGTATCTTCAGAAGAACTTTTATTGTGGATCAATATAGTTTGTTAATACATTACAGAACTTTTTGTTTTCTAAGAAGACGAATTTCGTTGTGCATGTGCGTTACGTTTCATTACCTAATGCCCCCATTGATCGTACTCTGTTTATATTCAATAGATCCTTGAACAGATGTGTTTCTAAAGTAACGTTACATGCAATTAAACGTGTTTGACTTGCAAGATCGACACGACAGTAAGTATCTCTAACTTCTCGACATTTAAAATTTCTCAATTAGCTTCAAGTTGATCATCGATATTTTATTTTTGCTCAGTTTGCTTATCGTTCACGTATCAGTGCCATAATTAAGATCGCAGCCGTTAATTACGCGACACGAGTAAGCAATTTCTTATATAAATAATTTGGGAAATAAAAAATTTATCAAATGAGAGGAAATTTACGATTATTATTAGACGATTAACATCTCCGCGCATTGTTAATGAGAGAGAACGAAATCGGCACTGCCTTGCTACCTTTCATTGAGCGGTTTGTTCAAGAGGTGCAATGCAATCATACGTTGGTAAAATCAAACAATACACCGGACATGAAGCAACGGTGCCTCGTATGCAAAACAGGTATAAACTGCCACGTTGAGTACTTCTAAGGTATCCAAATAATGCGATCTAATGTTCTAAAAGAAATCTCAGTAGCAGAATTCCATTTATCAGAATCATTCTTCAAGCTCCATAAATAATTTTTACGGCGGAAATCTTGTATTACATACGATGATTATTAAGTATGTAACTCTTTATTTTACATTAATAAGCAAAACGCGAAGATAGTCGTCGATTTACAAGTAACATTAGGAATTTATAATTTTAAGACTCTGGTGTTAAACCAAAAAACACTAAACCAAAATTAAGCGATTAACGATTAATGAACACCGATCGTGTGTCTACTAATAACAATAAAATTTCGCAAGCCGTTAATAGTGAATCGAATAGATGTTAATTCTCTTCGGAAATGATTAGAGCTGTATATTCGAGATCGATAGATTGATGTAGGTAAGACTACTACATATACTTATGTAACTCTGATTATATACATGTTATTCGCAGTAACATGTAAAGGTGATAAGGACTTTATCTTTTAGAATACATACGATAAGTAGAGAGTTCTGATTATTCCAATAAACGGAGTTCCACCGAGAGGATTCTTGTTGCGTGTGTGATCCTGTTAGATCCGTATATAAAATGTTTGCAATAAATATATACAAAAATATACGTCCGCGAGTTACAATAATTACAGCTTTCTCTCTTTCTCTTTGCTTCGTTAATTATTAAGAATACAGAGCATTGCATTGCCTATCATTCTCACGAACGCGATGCAATCCCGATGGCTCTCACGACAGACACGACAGAATCTATCATCGTTGTCGTTATTGTCGTCGTCGTCGTCGTCGTCGTCGTCGTCGTCGTCGTCGTCTGGTTTACAATCATTTTTGTACACTATAACGACAGTTTTGGACACTTAGAACTAGAAATATTGCACGTGAAACCGAATAAACGGTACGGTATATCGCACTCGGAGACAGTCAGTCGTGGAAGAGCGTTTCGCTTCAGACACGAAAAGAGTCGTGTGCGATCGCCTCGTCGACGTCAAAGTACGAGTCACTCATAAGCGTGAGTCCAGATCGTGTGGAGTCTTCTGCGGTTTTCCATCAAAGTTATTGCAGAGGCAAACGAACGACGCAGGATGTCATGTTTGTACGATGTTTGTACGATGTTTGTACGATAGTGAGGACCTTGATTAAATTGTAATTTCTTATTCAGGGAAAATGTTTTACTAGATGACACTCGCATCGAATCGATACTCGTCCATTTGCCCCTCCAATCCACGACAATTCAATCCCGAATAACGCAAGAAATGCCTGGAAGCGCAAAAACCTTCTTCAAATCCGTTCAGGACTTCCTTCAAGCTCTCGTATACTTCGAGGCACTCGCTTTCCTCACTCTTCTTTGCGACATCGCAGCGTAGCGTTCACGTTCTCCTGATCTTGAGCATGTGCAAATTAGGGTGCCATGGCACTTTCCTGAAGGTCGACGCTCTTGTCTCCTCCTCCTCGGGCGACGGGTCTTCTTCATTGGCTTCGTCTATTGATGCTCGCATCAGGTCGGCGCTGCTGAATACTCTTCGGTGTCGCGTCGCGCCCGTCCGAGTGATGGCATTCCATCCTCCAGGGTCGCTGAGCACCCGACGGTGTCTTCCCTGATGATTGCGCTGACGGTGATGGTGATGATGGCGATGGCGATGATGATGGTGATGGTGCTCGCACGGCGCATCGCACTCCACAGCACTCGGCAGGCATATAGGAAACACAGGATTCGGGTCTAGATACAGCCAGCTCGCGCTGTCCACGTAGGGCAGAAGGTGCACCGCGTCCAGCGACAACGAGTTCGGATAGAGCAGGCGCTTGTAAGCGTATCCGCTGTCCGTCGCCGGCTCCAGAAGCCTCCCAAGACGATCCCTCGCAAAACGGCGACGGTCTCGCGAGCCGGAACGCAGTCTGAAATCGCATATTTGATGAGTGAAGTGATATTCATACAAGATATCGTTCCAACGAACCTGCACAAAGGTCTGCGTGAGATTCCGCGTTGTCAGTTGAGAGGATGTTCGCCTCGTGGCGTTCGGTAACACTTGTTCCAGGCCTCTAGCAGCAGAACGCAGCTGTGGAATCTGTAGAAGATCAGCAGTGGCAGGCCGATCCTGGACAGCACTCCCCAGGCAAGCACTCCGAAGAAGCGCAGTTGCAGCTCCTGCGAGAGCCAGTTCTGCGTGATCACGGTGTCGAACGCCCACAGCACAGCGTTGCTGAAGAGCAGGAAGGTAATCACTTGACGGCCAGGCTTCGCTAGCATCTGGAAGCGTGTGATGCATGTGCGTCGTGACGTCTCGGCGATTAGCGTGCTCTGCGCGAAACACTGCACCAGCTGCAGGATCGACGTGGACAACAGCATTATGTGGCGTGCCCACGTGTCCTCGGTCTCTTCGTGGTCCGACATGGCGAGCGAGCACGCGCACACCACGATCGTGAACACGGAGTAGAGCTGCACGCCGAAAAGGGACACGTTCGACAGAAGGGTGTCCAGGGCGGCCGGCGCTCGCGACACCACCGAGATCTGGCGCACCTGCACGAGGCCGCTGGCGGTCATCAGACTGCTGAGAGTGAGTATGCCGATCAGAGTGCCGCAGGTGAGCCAGGACAGCGTGGCGGAGGGAAAGTTCTCGTCCTCCCGCACCACGAGGAAGATGAGAATCACCACAATGCCGGCGACCATGCAAAGAATGCCAAGAAAAAGACCCTTGCTGGAACCGTCGCAGCCTATCCGAGTGTGATTGGTCAGATCCTTACTGCTATGGAACTTTTGCTTCGTCAGCCGATTCCGACCGACGTTCTGGCCCATCACGAAAGTCACCGCCGCAGCGATCAGACTGAAAGTTGATAGAAAACGATAAAATACGTGAGAAGGAACTGCGTTGCTAGCACAGAATGGAAAATTATTTGAAAATTGATAATGGAAATTACAAATCGGAAATTTCGTAAATTGAAAATATATAATTTGTGAAATTATAAAAGCTAATCGACAATGCGGGGAGAAGAGCTAGTAAAAGTTTCAAAGCGCATTAAACATTTAGAAAACTGATAGATAAGTAATAAAACGTACCTAAATTGTACAATAAAGGGATACAAGAAGGGCATGCTCGATGTCCACAACTGTCCCAACGTGTTAGTGTTCAAACATTCCTGCAATGCGATCACTTGCGAGATCTGCTCATTCGAGACTGGTTGATAGGGCTTGAACGAGCTGTCTTTCGTTGTTGAATGCTCTGAAATAAAGGGTTTGGTTTTAAACCATTTCTTTATTGATGTCGAAGCACTGATGCGTACCGATAAGATCCCGCGACTGTCTCGTCAGAGATCCGGGGAATCCTCGAAGGTTCAGAGGAGATACGGACGTTTGCTGCTCGTGTTGCGCCAGGTGCACGAAATAGGTCCACTCTTGCGCGGAATCCCAGATCACTAGACGTGCCCAGACTGCGACATTTGTGGCTGCCAAGTGTGTGAAGCCGAATCTGGCTGCTAAACCAAAACGCTCTACGAGAACCTGTAAAAACGAAAAATGCAAATTCGAAAATGGACGTCCCCTTTTTCTTATTTTAGGAATCACAATGACTGTATATCTTCTAAGTTTCGCTCGGCTTTAAATGGAGCTCATGAAACTGTTCTTTACGAGCCAGAATCCACTATTCTGGCACACATAGTGATACATAATCGTCGACGCATCAAAGCGCAACGAAGAAACGCGTGTACGCATTGTCTGACGACGTACGCGAGACTCGATATAATGCAATTAACGTAAGACTGACGCTTGCCTGGGAGTTTACGAAGAGAAAGTGCATCTGCAAGAAGGTGAACAGACCATGCAGCACCGGATGCACGAAGACAACATCGGTCAAGCACTCGGCGCCCTGCATCATCGAGTGCATCGCCATCTCCAGACCGTTGAAGACCAGCGTCGCCAGGCCGAACACTGAAAGTCGCGTATAACAATTAACAAAATTCAACCATCGAAACGGTCAATCCACACTGAAAGTTTCGCAGCTTACATTATTTCGGAGATTCACAATCTTTGCAGCGATTGCTTGCAATTTTCACTTCGTACAATTTGAGGTAAACAGTTGTTCGAATCAAATATCGCTCACGTTTCTCAGATAAAACAAACCCTTCATCTTATTTTACGAACACTTACAGAGTGCACCGACGCGTATGTAAAAACTGGTCGGGGCAGTCCTGGCCCTGGAGATGTGCGCTCGTTTTAACGAGCCGAATCTGGTGAGCGACGCGCCGCCGAGTTCCGCGTCGCCGAGTCCATTACCGGCGCGGTTTAGGCTGCTGCAGCTGTCGACCAGTACCCATATGTAGATGCCGATAATGACGGCGATGCTGCCCACGTACAGATACATGAGGAAGATGCCCTGAAAGGCCGCATCGAGTTACGAGAGCGACTCTTCCGCGCTCGATGTATTCGGATTGGTAATCTGGGACGTGTCCCTGAACCAGGACCGTGCGCGGAAACGGTTATTATATTGATAAGATGGTAATCCAGTTCCCAAAGATTGTCCGCGAGGACGCGGTTACGTCTACTCGGCTTCCTGAGCTGTAATTTACGAGTGGAGGCGCCTCATAATTTTGCGCGCGATCGTAATCATGAATTCCTTGCAGCACGGGAAACTCGACACGATTCTGATCGATGATACGTTATACGTTATTTTTTTTTTAATTTCGATGTTGATGATGTTCTTAGTAGGTAATTCGAAATTGTGTGCTCCATTTCTTGCGTTAAAAATGTCAGATTAGATCAAGGATGTGACTGCTCAAAGTTGTAATTGTGGAGGTTGAGGATTGCTATTTTCGTTATCAACAAAGCTAGTAAGAGTGCAATTCGTATGATTAGTATAATTATGACGAATTCGAAATTTTGTCGCGTTACTCTCAAAGATATCGACTAATATCACTTTATTAAATATATTTCTTGAAATCAAATATGGACACATTTTATGCAACATTTTTAACTTGCAAAACAGCTTTGTTACATTTTACCGAAAGATCTACAGAGATCTATAGATCAAACAGTCATCGTGGCAGTATCTTAGCGACTGTCTTCGGAGGGTTCCATCCCGAGTTTCTGGTTCAAGGTCGACCGATTGCCTCGTGTACACGTGTACTTTCCCCGGGTTGTGTGAAGTAACGGTACGATAATCTCAAGTCCGACAGCGCGGCGTTACTTTCGAGACTTCGACGCGTTGCGCGCGCTGTCCTCGCTTTCCCGGTGAATCCGCGATAAAATGATTGATTTATAGAGCATTCAGCTGAGCGATTTACTCGGATTACTCACTTGCAAGCTCATTAGCGGCACGGGTGTGTCCATGACTTCGGCTAGGCACACCGCCAACGTTAAAACGACGATCAGCTCGCCGTATACATTCGATAGGACCACCCATAACTGTGAACTGCAACAGAGTAACAGAACTTGGAGATTTCTCAAATACATCAGAATTATTCAGAGAACGTTAACGTTAGCCTAATTGGACTTTCTTCGATAGCCTTGGATTAGAGGTTTACTTACATGGTGAACACATGCGTGGTTTAATGCTTCAAATATTTCAATCTTGAAATATTTAGACTTCGGGCAAGATACCATGTAAAGTCCCTTTTTAATTAAGTTTTGATTTAACAAGATTAACATTTCAACTACCTACGTCTCAAAATTAATTTGATGAACAATCGAGGAAAACCAACATCCTATTAGAATTCAAGATCTTACTAGGGTTCTGAGTGGTCCAGCAAATCGTCGGTTGACCGCGACCTCGCCAGGATTCTGGAGACCAAGGATCTCGCGGGCGCCGCCGAGGTGGATGGCTGCGCGGTGTGCGCCTGGTCGTTCTTGTCCTTGATCCTGTCACCCCTGTTGGGGCCGCCACCCGGCGCGCCCTCCACGGTGCCCCCCGTTGTACTTCCGGTCTCGTTCAGGCTGTCCTTCTCGTGCTGCTCATTGCTCGCTGCGAAAAAGAAACAGGGGAAAAGAAGGGATGAGAAACGCACGTTCGTAACATTCGGCACGTACGCAGTGGCCGGAAAAGTGGAACCCCGCTACTTCTTCTTGCTACTTTCTTTCTTTGGCCTGCCGGGTCGCCGGGAGAAATGTGTGTAACTTTCGCTGAAAGAATTTATACGTTTATTTCTGCGGCGATAGCGCCCGCGGCGTTACACGCTGACGGATTTATAAATCCCTTGCCTCCCTTTCGGCGATTCTCTCGCTCGCCACGTGTTATCCGCGTTTGAGTCTAAGTCTCGAAAGGAAGGAGTACGAGAGGGAAACTTTCCCCTTCACCAAAAACATAAATAGGGATATCCAGACTGACTAGATGCACACGTGGAGAAACGTTGTAATTAGAATTATTAATATCTTAATAACTGCAGCATTTATTGTAACATTGTGAGCAACATTGATATATCGAAATGGAGAGCTTCGGGCTCTCTAATCCGATACACTCTCTTCGTTCTTTGCGTAACGTCAAGCGATCTCCGAGATAAATCACGACGATTCCTGTAGATATCATCCGTCACAGTGAACCGCCGACGAGCAACGTTTCTCGAAACGTTTTACACCTCGAGACAATTAAGACGGCAGTTTGCTTAATTGTGTATTTTTGTTAATGCTGTATCTTTAATAATTGCTCGCGGGTTGCATAGCAGCTCGACGTTGCGTAGTTGCATCCAAGCCGCGCAATGATAGCTGCTCTTCGCTATTGCGATAGCTATAGCTACGGAAAGCGCGAGGCTTCTAGTAAAAGTTCGACTCTCCGGTGCGTTAAATAGCTGGCAATTACCGCGAGTGTAATGCCGTGTAATTAGCGACGGCGAAACCAGTATCTGAGTTCTCTTCGTTCGATTCGTCGATCGCGCGCCGCGTTCAATACGGCCTTCTCTCGAAATGATCGTGAGCACGACAAATTTTGTTTGTTAATTTACTTGTTAATTGGTCGTTCATAATGTCTTAGTAGCATGAAACAGTGTAGAGTAAAGTTTCACCGATTGCGACCGTAATTTAATTTGTTCAATTAAATTTACTTGAAATTTACTTAAAATTTGCTTATTAAGAATTGGATAAGTTATTACGAGAAGTTTGATAAAGGCATTATATTCATTTGCGTAATTAAAATTTTAATACGAATGAAAGGAAGGCGTTCCTGATGAGATTAATAGTCGTTACGACAAAGTAGCGAAAACTTTTCGCTACTTCGTCGCAATCACCGAGTGAACACTTACGTTTTATAATGAGCATTCAATTTTATCATTAGTGATTGGGCCAGATGTTTCACTTTCTTGCCAACCGTGAATCTCATCGCGACTTAATAACATTCCCAGTACGGTAATATATTTCAAAATAGCTATCGAATCGAGGTCTTACCGTTAGCCTCGATTTTTCTTCCATGTGCCACCGTAATGTCCAAGAGAAATGTACCCGACAAATGAATTCCCTTTACTATCTCTAATGAACCTCGGATAATTGGAATATTCTTTTATCTACCAGCAATTTTTTGAGGAATCACTTTTTTCTTCACACAGCGCAATGTTGTAATGAATCGCGCAAGAAAGTAATGTATCGAGGCTAAGCTATGAGCGAGCGAGCGTTTTTGACGACCCATTTGCAGCAATAAACAACATCGGCATAGTGATCCGTGACGAAGAGAACATTACACAATTACGGAGCGCGTAAGTGCCGGTCGTACTCTCAGAGCCGGTTAATTCAACTCGTCTCCGATTCGTTCCGTTACTTCGGCGAAGGTAGAGAGAGAGAAAAAGAGAGAGAAAAAGAGAGAGAGAAGGAGAGAAGAAACCGCCGGGATTACGCGGAATTTCGCGATTGCGCGCAATATAAATCGCGAAAAATCAAAAAGAGGCAAGAGTCAACGCGCGACAGCTGGCGCGTCGTGTCGCGCGATTAATGAGCCTGAAGATCCTCTTGGAAGACTCGCCAGAACGAAGGACATGTGTTTGATTCGAGGATGACGGTGCGATGACGGGGCTCTTCGGTTCTACGACGGCGGCTATGTCGAAAGAGATTGCAGAGGCGAAAGGTCTCTCTGACGGAAGGCGCAGTCGAGTACCTTTGGTACCTATTGCTCGTTCTTGCCGGACACTTGCGGTACATCCCTTACAAAGTCTGCTGCGCCTGTTCATGAGGAGATATCGTCGAGTGATTTATCCTCGCGACAATGGGGCCTGTGAAGTTGTTGAAGAGATTTCTTTACCGTGAAGCAAGCACAAAGCGATTAGTATTAATTTCTTCTCCTATCCTTGGTTCAAGCGATTCGATTTGTATTATATCGATGTGTAGAGAGTAACTTTTCTGCGTACACGCGGAGTGAAATCTTTTTGAGAAAGCCACGCATGAATGTGCTAAAACGGTTTATAAGTACCGTATCGAATCGATTCCGATTCGTAGATTCTGATGATAAAATTTTTCTCTTGCTTACTTGTGACGTCTGAAAAGAGATGTGGGTATTAGCAAGCGGCACGGCGGGCGGGGGGTCTGATTTTGCGGAAATCAACCTGATCATCACGCAGCACAAATTACTATTTGCCGCACACCTGCGGCGCTCCTCGCACTTGTGTAGATTACGAGCCGGTTGCAGAATCGTTTCTTCGTCAATAGTGAGTGAGTCCCGTAAAGCTTGCGATTTTCATAGCTTCCTTGATCGAGATTTGTCGGATTGATAGGACCATATGGCGTCCGGCAAAGAATTTTGATTCCCTGTGTGCGTTGTCTGTATAACGATGCTAAGAGTTCCTGAAGAGATCTTGAAATCTCAAAGAGACCTCAAGATCTCTCTCTCTCTCTCTAAGGACGTAACAAAATTTTACGTTTTCACATTTGAGATCAGCAATTCACTCTAATTAGGCAGAGAACTTGATCGTTAATGTGCGTTTTGAAAGTTAATAATATAACCATTAATAATAAAACCAAGGAAAAAAATTCGTTACCTTCTAATTATTAAATCATAATACAGCCATTGTATTTTCATAAGTAGATCAGATTTCGAACACAAAGGCCGAGTTCAGATGATCGAAAGGAACAGTTAGATGTCCGGCGCCGTCGGCATTACGGTACTCGTACATTCGCGGCAGATCTAGATATTTAAAACACGAAGGCTTCATTTATATCGTGTTTATCAAAAATATGAAGAAATATCGCCGCATCTTCGAGGAAACGATTTTATTCTCACAATGCACGGATCACGTCGTCGCGAGCATGCCGAGTGTTCGAGGCTGAGCCAATGAAATTACCTGACGTGTTCGAGTTTTCGTCACTGGGAAGCTTTCAGCTATCCACCACCGTCCGTTTCCGGCGGAAAGATTTCGCGACCGGAAGACCACAGGAATCACGAGAAGCGCACCGGACGATAACGCGACACCGAATGGCGCGAATAAATCGTCCCTGCTCTTGAAGGAGCACTCTTTCGGGGATATCGAACGGTGGATGATGGCGGTAGTGGTAGCGGCGATGATGATGATGACGATGATGATGCGATTTCCTCGTAGCCCCGTTTCGCAGCATCCGTCAATATGCTCGGCCGCGAACGGCCACGTTGTCTGTTATCTTTGCTATCTTGGCGAAGATTGCCTTCGGGGGGCTATCTCGCCCCATGTTGCCCTCGAAATCGCACAGACGTCGGTCTACGACGTAGACTGGAGGTGGATTCCGCTATTTCCGTGACTCACTTATAATCCTCTGTGATTCGACGTGTCTGATGGAAGCGATTCGACGCGGGTGTTTTGCCCAAAAGAGACCGCGGACGAAGCGCGGAAGCAAGCGCAAGAGAGCAAGGACCTCAGCAGACAACCGTGTGTACCAGTTTTTCCTGTCTTGAATACATTAGAATAGATTAGAATGGATTAGTGATTTTCTAAAATTTCAGACCCGCGTTCATGTCGTTTACCGACGGTTCTGCTGTGATTGTCACACTTCCTGATCGCTCTTTTTTTCACCTGAACGTTAACAGTTAGACTCGAAAAAGAGCTTTCTCAAAGAAAAGATAAATGCTGTTTATTGTAAGACTTATTTGTCCTTTTTGTATAAAACTTCTAGACTTGTATAATAAGTTTTCGAAACAAATAAATTTATATTTTTTCTCGAGATCCACTGTAGTAGAAATTTAATTAATTCTATCTATCTGTGATCCACACAGCAATGCATACCAGTCATTCAACACGAAAGCTCGCACGTGCTGTTTGCATGCAATCACGAGCTCTTAGCCGCGAATGAAGCTGTAACCGACCGTGTTTACATCATCAGGAATTAATGTCGAGGGAATTCAATAAATCCTCTCCTCGATAAACCTCTCGTCTTGTCTTCCGCGTAAAATGTTCGTTGCGGTCGCGGGGCGCCGATGCATCGATAATATCGTATCGTGCGAGAGGCTTGATCGCCTATTCCCGGCACCAACTTGTTTTGACCCAACGGGGGGTCAAGTACCCAACGTCGGGAACATCATCTGGATGTTGGGGCCTGTGTGCGGCCCCGTTGCGCGTCGGTCCGAGCAAATTGCCGAGATTAATTCATCGCGAAGCGCCTTCGTCTAATGATCCGTCTAATCGGCAAGCATCGATGTGCGATTACTCGTAATAAGCCAGCTATTACAGTCGATTACGAGGTGGACAAGAAGTACCCACGACACGCTGGACGCCACCTGCGAATCATTGGTGTCTGATAATAATGCGCCGATAGTGCCGGTCCATTAACGATGCAATCATCAGCAGAATCGTGCGTCAGTTCTTGGGCGTTTAACAGCGATTCCGCATCCAATGTCGACTCGTTATTATCCGTCAATTGCCTGCACGCGGCTGACAGGAGCGGTCAGGAGGAAGGAAGGTAGACTGTCAACATTTGTACTCTTCTTATATGACGCGATGCGACGTGGATTGATATCGCGTGTTCGAGTAATCAATATGCTGCGCGGTTGGACGTAATAACGATGACGCATAATTGTTGCCATGCAGATTTTTTACTCGCAAAGATTATCATTTATGGGTCTCATAGCGTGACGGAGAGAAAGTTAAGTAGCACTTTGCACGCGGAACCTTTCGCGCGTTGCGTTCCATTAATCAATCGGATATTGATTAATTCTCACTTTGGGACTTTATGGGGAATTGATTGGCAGCTCGTTCGCAGCATGTTCTGAAAGTTTTTTCGATTATACGTAATAATTATTACGTATTAATTCTCTATGCAGCCATATGACTATCGCGATTGATGCATGTTTGTCGAATAAGACTGCCTTGTCTGTCTACTGATTACGTGTGTAATAAAAATGATAAAGAAAATCTGTGTACTCGCGTAGAAGAGCAGAGACAGTTTCCTGACGAAATTTCATAAATTCCTCTGTCCCACTTTCGTCGTTCGTCTGTGCCACATCTGCTGGTTGGACACTGCCCAATGAAAAACGCATGTTCTTTTTCCTTTTCCTCGTGTTCACACGAGTTACATGTAACGTTTAATCACTGGGCGATGGTTTTTTTATCTGCAACAGCGGTTCGCGCTTTCCTGCATTCTTCCGTTTCTCCGCTGTCACTCGGGCGTTTTTCATCAACTAGTTTTATACCGCGCGTCTTATTTTTGCACAGACTACATTACATTTTATCGTTCTTTGTTCTCCCGAGACTCGTCGTGAAATGAATTGGACTTATCTCGAATTATCATAATTCAAAGGATACCGATCTCTCTGCCTTTTTGACGTTTTCCTTTCTCCTTGCTTTAAAATCTGTATTTCGACGTTGAAATGATGAAATGAGAATTTTTAGATTTTCAAGCGTGTTTATTTTGTTTAACATGCCATTGTACACGTAGTATCTCTTTATTATTAAATTGTTGTGATTTGTTACCGTTAACGCAGAAACTTGTTTGCAACAAAGAATTTAGTATCTCGGAAAAATGTCGATGCTGAAATGAAGATATTGAGATATCGTGCAATTAAGCATCGCATCGACATTCGCGCAAATGTGAAATCGAACGAAAAGTAGGGAATTTGATGAAAGTTTTAATAAAACGACGTCGTGATCGTTAAACCACTTTGGGTGACGCCGTGTACTGCTTTCACGCAATTCGTGAGCTTTGTGCATGTAGGTGTGCCCACTTATTGTCACCTTTCTTCGTTTGAAGAACGGGATGTTCGTACACGCACTTGTAATGACTTGCGTCACCACGAGTCTTCATCTTAATTTTACTGAAATCACTAAATTATATAATAATTTATGACATACCAGTTACTAAATTATGAAATAAGATCATCGTAAAGTTTCTTCAATTCTTCACTACATCGCGAGAAAGAAGAACTCAAGTGACTTTCCTTCTTAAAAAACGAACAAAAGCGAGGAATCACAAAGTATCGTAGTTTTTCTCGCAGTAGCATTTTTCGTCTACGCAGCAGTATTCAATGAATGCTTTAAGTGGCTAGCTTAATTGCAGGTGCAATAAATGTCAAATGGTGAAGCTACTAGTACGCGAGGGGGCACATTTGCAGCATTGCACCGAACATTCCACGAATGTTCGCATCTTCCTGCGCATTCGGAATTGCGAATATCTATTCAGAATACCTCACAGCTCTCAGACCATAGAACAACATATGTGATCCTCGACTAACATCTTTGATGGTTTAACGGCAATGCAGCTTCGGAAATTGAGACGCTCGAAAAGACAGCGAGAGACTGATTCATTTGTTAGATGCTTTCGTGAAGCTTGAATGGGCATCATTTGCTGGCCGACAATCGGTCAACATCCGATTTAAGCGCGTATGTTCCGGCCATGGTCAGCCAGGTGCCTGATGATCAGCAAATAAAGCGACGATGCTACTTATCCGCCTGCGAATGGTGAGACGTGAGATTTGCAAGTCTGAGATATGTGCAGACTCTCTCGGTCGATATTTATTTAATCAAATTTAACGAAAGAGATCTCTCTAGTATAATACCAAATTATTACAAAGTAGACACTAGATTAATATAAAATTCGACAATAATAAAATACCTAAGCCGAGATTGTTGCGCGGATCATAGACGAAGAAGTAGAACGCTCCGGACCAGATCGGACATGCATTGCATCATGACAGCCAGGATTGTTGCGCGCGTGTCGACAATTATCTGTTGCTAATTAAACAGCAAACACGTAAGAACGTGCGAAAAAAGGGGGGAGAGGATCATGGAGAATCTCGCCATCACGTTGCCGATGGGAAAACGGCGTTGCGAGCATGTTATCCCGCGTTTTAACGACGACTAGCGCATAAGCTGAGGCTTTTACTATCGCAATAAAATAATCGTAGCAGTAAACAACCGTAGAGACGCGGCACGGCAGCACTCGCGCTTTAATAGCATTTTTTTATTTCGCTTGGAGGATTATAGCGAGAGAGAGCTTTTGAATATTGAACGTGCACCATCGCGCGCATAAATAAGTCGACGCGAGAAACGCAGTTTGTAAAAATATTGAACGCGCGCGCGACAGCTTGATTGTGCCGTAACGGGACGGTCTCGTAAAATGACGGTTCGAGTTTCAGTTTTAAGAACTTAGCAGGCATTTCTAATTGAGCGAAACGTGCGAATTGCACGTGCAAAATGCCGACGCAAAATGCGATTGCGTGATAATGTCAAGAACACGCGATCGCGCAGAATGAAAGCAGAATTTAGCGAACTTTAATTATAGCCGAAGCATTTTAGGGATACACAAATAATTACTTGAAATATTATTCAGTTTCACGTTACCGGTCGTGCTATCTTATTTTATTATATAATTGCATTTTATTATAAAATTGTAATCACATTTGTGAAATGAACGTGATGCAGATCCGACTCGGATTTAATGGAGATCGCATCCCTGTGCAAAGATATGACGTTATTGCCAGCTCTGAGGCTTTTTTTTAGCTTTAACCCCATTCTATCTTTCCTCTTTATTACACGGCAGCGGTGTAATTCCGTGTCGTTTTGTCTTGCCTTGTAATTTATTCAGGTAGATCTATTACCGCGCACGCTTACCAGCGGCAACCGGCGCTTTCGTAATGATCGAGTCGGATTCTTCTCGGCGATTCTTCTTCGAGACACGGATACAGGAACATCTGCGTCGAAAAGTCGAAACCGTATGCTTTACACGTCAGGAAGCCCCGCGCTCTCTGCAAAACGCGCGTATTTTCGCGCGTGTGGATGCTGCGCTTGCCGCGTTACCGAGAAAAGTGCTTAACTGTAAAGACTCGGCGGCTTCGCGGTGTGCAGCTGCATCATCTAACTACACAGAATCAGTTATGTGTAACAGTGACTGAGGCCTGTCAGGAAGGCTTTTAGTAACGGTGGCGTCATGTGGCTGACAGATCGATGCTGCGCAACGATTAATGGAGTCAGGGCACGGTGCTGCTCGGAGTGGAACACGAAAGTAAGTTACGCCGGCTGGAGTATCCGCCGGCGATGTGACCGTGCCCTACGTCCTTCCTCCTGCCCCATCATTCTCACCACTTGAATGCCTGAATGACCGGTAATCATCCTGAATGACCGGTTTGTCGCCGATGAAATTTCTTGGCCACGCTCTCCAATCATCACCTCGCCTCCAGTGGTGACTACCGGTTTCCGATTAAGACATCATGATGCAAATCAGGCGAAATTTTTGTCTGGGTTCCTTTCCTGCAAATTTAATCCTCCTCATCGCGAAACAATTTTGTGTACCTCAGAAAATAATTTCATCCCTTGGCTCGAACGCGAAGGAATGAAGCTTGTGTGTTTCTCTTGGTACCGGCAAGGCTCTCTCCTCTCCACGGCGGAAGAGAAAATGATTCGCGGTGCGATGGATTGGTCTGAAAAGTTATGTGTAAGAATACGCTCGTAATTGAGCGGTGTGCTCTCTCTCTCTCTCTCTCTCTGCAGAACGCGTGGAGTTTTACGGCCATGGAAACGTGCGGGAATTATGGAGATCAGACGCGAAGACAACAGCAAGCATGAAACGGTTATATCACGGACACGTTCCGCGTTTAATTCCGATGGAATAACTCGCGCCACTTGCTATGCATGCTTTCTAATTTCCTCGATGCAAATCCGCATCCGCTTGGAGCGCTCCGGCGCTCCAAGATAATGCTCGCGTAAAAAGCGTTCCTGCTCTCCCACGGTCAGTCAACCAGGAAACTAACAGCGAGGCGAAACAAGAGTAAGAGTCGGACGTATCGAAACAAGTATCGAAAGCCCGATGACATCGATCATAAAATTCTGATCCTGGCTGGTAAAAGGTGTGCAAAAATGGTGAAAGTCGCGCGCGGCCGCGCGCGGTTTATGCGATACATATACCGCGATCCCATCGCGGCCGAGCCGAAGAGCACCATATCGGACGAAGATATAATGAGAGGTCTCTCGAAAGAAAGCAACAACGCGGACCAACCTCTAGAAAGTTGCGTGCGTTATCCGTTTCGACTTCTGAACAATGAAGTACCGGAGAACGTCGAAACCCGTTACAGCACCGTTGTTAGCTCTTCGACGTCTTCGAAGAATCCGGTTGCTGACGTATGAGCTGATCGTTAAGAGACAGAAGAAGATTATGATGATATCTTCAGCATATGTAAAGTCCAGAATTTTTATCATGAAAAATCCCACTGAAATATTTCTTCTCAAAATCACCCAAATTCGACAACATTTATGATATATCTTGAAAAGTAAAATTCTATCATCATTCTATCTCTGGTAGACTTTCCAAGTGCTTCAATCACTCTGAGATTGACAGGACAGTTAACGATCATCCACCGTTGTTCGATCGACGTGGGCGGATCTGGGATAGACAGGCAGGTGCACAGAAGCGCAGCCTCCAGACGAATGTTGTCCTATTCGCTCATGAATCATACCCCGCACGTATCGGGACGTTGATGCGTATGCATACCCAGTGTACCATCTACCGCTACTCGGGGCCTTTTTGCCGGACAATACCGTAAGACGCGTGTCGCCTCGCATACCGAATGCAGGCGACACACTTTTTCGAACCATGCGCCGTCGTTTATGTTGATGATGTCGGAATCCACCTCGCAGTCTATTAAACGCGCATGACGATTAGTCGCAACTCGACTAATGGCTACGATTTCAATTTGATTTCAATGACTGATTCATCAAAATTTAGGGACGATTCTTAATAGTTTTTCATCATTCGCAAAATTTTGTTCCATGAAGATTTGAAAATTTTCACGTCATAAGGTAAACTTGCTCACCCCACTTGCTCTTGTTCTTCATCGACGTCGTCGAGACCGCATCCACGGCGCGTTCCTCTTTCCCGGATAGAATTCCCTCGACACATCCTGACCGATCCAGCTTGATCATCGAACCCCTTTGATTTTTCCAGTCGCCAGTCTTCCTCTTGTCGTCCTCCATTTTTTCCGCAAAGGGTCCCTCAAAACCCTCCAGATCTCGAACGTCCGGCACTAGCGTGTCCTCATCGTCCTCCCGGATTCTCCACCTTGCTCGCTGACGATGCTCGTCCTTGTTTCCCTCCTCCTGTATCCTCTCACTCGCAGAATCCGCCGTCTCCTCGACGAGTTCCTCCTCTTGGAGCACGTACTCCCTCGTTTCGTTGGGATTTCCGTAAACTCTGTAGGGCCCCACCAGACCCATCACACCTCTCGGCACCGCCACCGGGTTCTCTCGACCTCCCGGCGGGCACCAGGGATTCTCGTACTCGCATCGATCGGAATACATCTTCGGCGGATCCGGAAGAGGCTGCCTGGGTGAGTCGCAGAGCCACTTTCTCACCTCGACTCGTCTGGACGCGTCTTCAGGATCCAGCTGCTGCTGTTGCTGTTGCTGCTGCTGCTCGATGGATTTCTCACCGGTGTCCCTGATTCGCGTAGTATTCACAGGTCGAATAGCCTCCTCGGAATCGGACGACGACGTTTCCGGCAGCCGTACCTTCTTCGGTTTCCTCACTACGCTGTAAAGCGTATTCTCGTCCTCGACTTCCGGAATCGGCGACGCTCGGTTTCCGGCCGACAGCCAGACGTATGATAGTTCTCTCTGCTCCCGCGGCTCGGACTTCTGGCAAGAATCGCTTTTCACCGCGCTGATTACCACGACTTTGCCGAGAGCACCCGGGGGTAAGTTCTTCGCGCTTTCGGGGATGTCGTCGCTGTCCAGGACGCTGTAGATCGGCTCGCGCGTTGCTGTCTGGATCCACTTGGGTCGTCTGCGTCGTTTCGATGTGCCTTCGACACTAGGAGATGCCTTTCCATCAAGCGTCGCCGTGGAAATGCCAGCCAGCTCGGCCACCATCTTGATGAATTTTTCGTGTCCAACGGACCCGCACCGGATGTCACGCACTCGTCGATCGTGACCGACGAAATCGAGATCGGAGTACCGTATCAAAAACGAGATCGGCAATTTATGTCGCGTAAATGTACATCGCGTGAGGTCGTTATTCGACAAATTTTCGACGTTCGAATGCCGAGAACGTTTGAAATTCTTATGGAAGGTTGACGTCGTTGTTCATATATATTTTATCATATCGTTAGGATCGTGACATTGATTGTTTCAACGAAATCGTTCTAACTTATTAACAATGTCAAATCGGATGTCAAATCAGTAAATCTTCTATCAAAAGAGTCACTTTTCTCATGTTGATTTTTGCCTTCTCTCCTTCTAATGCTCATTGTTACACTTCGAAAGCGTCCAAGATTCCTCTAGTAAATTAATCTTGAAGATCATTGCTCAACTTTGATTCGTCTCGATATAACTAAAATATATGAATTTAATCAGCTGATTAATCTCAATAGAGTTGTTGATTCACAAAGTTTGCACACCAGTTTGAAGTCACGCAAACTTGTCGGTTGAGAAGCTCACTCTTTCCACTTTGTGATTGAATTTACGATTGCCTATATAGTGTTTTGAATTCTCACCGTTTGATTTGACGGGTGCATCAGCTCGCACGCAAAAGGCAAATGGCACTCGGCCGTTTTAGTTTTACAGGAGAAACGATACCACGACGGTGTCGT
Source organism: Ooceraea biroi (assembly GCF_003672135.1). Taxonomy (NCBI): domain Eukaryota; kingdom Metazoa; phylum Arthropoda; class Insecta; order Hymenoptera; family Formicidae; genus Ooceraea; species Ooceraea biroi. The sequence goes on along the minus strand of NC_039513.1, from coordinate 10,902,326 downwards.
CGCGGTGGTGGCTGGAGGTCGATGGGATGGATGTAGTTCTCGTTCGTGACCAGATTCACGAAAAAGAGGATTTCACATTCCACGCCGCAGCGACTTTCCGCATTTTCGCCTGACTTGATTTCAATACCGTAACAGTTCCGTGTACAAGAAAGTCTTGTAAATTGATTTGTGGATTTACTATTATGTATCTCGCCTTATTTACATTTTACATTTCATCTCTTAACTCTTCAGGCGCGAAGAAATGTTCGCCAATGTTTCAGGTCGTGCCTGAATATTACATCAAGAAAACGATTTAGCTTGTTGAGTGGCTTGTTTGTTTCTTAAAGTAATTTAAAGAGATAAATAAATGTTTAAAAGATTAAAATTCGTTGCAGAATCTCTTTCTTCTTTGCAAAACTTTCTTATTCCGTAGCGATACTATCGAAAACATCTTATTATCGTATGTATTGTATCTTCAATGGCGCAATCATCTTGTGATATATGTATATGTAAGATTCTTTTATATTCAGGATGGTTGCGCATTTTCAATTGTTACCGCTACCCGTTTGCCAACACTTTGTGCAACATCAATGCAGATTAGCGGATAAACGGTTCGTACTCTCGACAACAAGACTTACAAAGTAAGAAGAAATAATCACAATAAGAGAAGAACTCGATTAGAATCTGAGCATTATCATGCAAGTACGCAACGATCGAAAAATTATGTCTTCTTACCAAAGAAGCTTTCATCCATTATAGAACGCTGGGAAAGATTCAAGATCGGCATTGTTGCCAGTTATTGGATTTTCTCGATCATTTCCCCGGGGACATTGTCGAACCCGTGCGTACATAGTAATTGATGAGCGAGGTAATCGATCAGCCGTCATTACCGCAAAATTGCGGCTGATGGCTAACCGTTAGACAGTACCGGGCCTGTAAGCTGCCTCGCGCGCGATGTAAACGCATTTTTGTAACATAAATATTGTACACCAGCGACACAGTACGTCAGCATTTTTCTAGTGCTGGAAGACGAACGAGCATGCTTTTATCGACGTTTATTCGATGTTAGTTCGAAACATTCTTCAGCTGATAAAGCGATCACTTCCGCCAAGATCGTGCAAGATCCGCTACGATCCGCTCGCGGCTTGATGAACGATTCGATCGCAGCGAAGTGTACCTGCGCATTAAGGCGTTAAGCGCGTGGAAAATTATAAACGCCGCGTATCGCGTAAGAACGGTGATTAGGATTAACGTAATAGCGCGAGTGCGAAGTTATTATGTTATGTGCTGCTACTTTTGCAGCCACACAACCGCATCTGTCGTCCTCCTCCATATGTCCTTCCCTGTATGAATTGTTTTTATGAAGCTTCTACGATTTTCTATTCATTTTGATTTTTGTGAGAAGCAAGGGGCATCAGGCAGATCACGTGGATAGATTTCTCCTCCAGATTTCTAGAATCACGCTGCACGATTTTCTTGATAACGCCTCGACGATGCAAAACTCGGATTTTGCATCAGAATAGATCAGAGGCTTTGCGTAATGATGCAATCAGCCGTATTTTTTAATCTTCAAGGCGAGATTATTTCGGGGTCAAAGTTTGCGCGAATGGTGCGATCCTCTGTCGTTCAGCGATAAGTAAGTCTCTGGAGAATCAAAAAAGATTTGTGGTTCTCTTAGGAAATGTGGAAGTAACGAATACTACGCGCTCGCAAGCAATGAAGAAGAAGGAGAGGAAGAAGAGAAGGGATCGTCACAACAGAGCGACCCACGTCTGTGCTCTCCTCGTTAATTTTAGTACACGTTCCACCACGTCTAGCTCAAGAAGACGGTAGTAGTTGCGCGCGTGATAATGATATCGGGCCAAGAGCACTAAACAGTGTCGCAGCATTGAAAGACAGTCTGCGCCCGTCCGATACTTTCGCATCACCAGCAATTATCAGCATAATGATGCGCGCCTATCTCCTAGGTTTGATCTTCTATTGCGTTTCGAAACCTGCGCTGAGTGAGCCGTGAGTACAATGTCTGCGCTGAGAAACGTCTCGTCTCCCTGTGTGGATATCAGAACGCGAGGATCTCTCTGAAAGACATCGCATCCGAGTGATCAGCAATTTTTTATTATCTGCATCTCTTATCGGGACCATCAACCGTAACATTCATATTTCACTTTCATGGAATGCTCGTAGATCTAATCACGCTTCCGCCAAGAAATCCAGACAAAATTAGGATCTTATCGAACTATCAAAATTTTCAGTAGATCTGCTAAAGAGTAGGCTTATTTCTTTTTCTTTTTTTTTATTACAATACAGTCTGCGCTCTTGGATCATTAATCCGATCTAACAGTCCGCGATTTCGCGGATTCGAGAAATGCAAAATTCTCTTCGACACTTCTTCGTTTCCCAAGAGAGGAAGGTCTCTTGGGAAACGTGAACTTCTCTCTGCGCAGAGTCACGTGGCTGATGCAGGGCGATATGTTCACCGATGATGAGGCAACGTCGAGGCTCATCCAGCTGGACAGCCACAACAGTTACTTCTCGGTGAGCACCCGGGCGGAAATGTACTACGCGGCTCAGCCGGGCAAGCTTATCAACTGCGTGATCGCCGCGGCCGTCTATCAAAAAGGCCATGTGAGCGTGGTGGAAGGCGGTTACGGGAGCACGATGGTCCGGGTTCGTTACATGACAAAAAACGGCGAGACGGACGTTTTCGCCGTTTTCCTGCAGAGCGTGAAGAGAGAAATGGTGTCCGTCGACGGGAACTTCGTGAACAGCACGAGGCTGGGCATTGTCTACGAGCCTGTGAGGAACTGGACTCAGCAAGAAGTCGAAGATGTTCTCCGTAACATCACCACGAATTTTCCTCTCGTATGAACAACTTACGTTGATCGCAATACTTCGTCCATAGCTGAATGCATCTTATTAAGATACTCTAAGTATCTTAATAATATATCTAATTTTAATACCTTGATAGGCTCACCGTGAAGTTGAACTTGAGAGTGAAGTCTGTGAGAGTAAACTTCGTGAAGCGTGCATTCTAACGAGCGAGACACTGAGTTTACTATAATTAATAAAATCTATTAAAATAAGAATAAAATTTTCATTTCTATTACAACATATATTTATGTAGAAATAAATACTTTTGGCATGTATTATATAAGGAAATGGAATCAGTCGAAATAATTGTTTTCAATTATTTAAAGGAAATATTTGGACATAATTCAAAATCCTTGATGTGCCTTCATGGCATCGTATTAGCTCAGCTGACGTTGCTTTACTCAACGCAGCTCGCACGGTTGAACTTCCCCATATAATTATCGCCAGCGAGATGCTCCTTTGAAGCGGATAACGTATCATCTTCATATTTCTGGCATTGAGCAACTACATAATTGCTCTCGTCAGCGTAATCATACAAGAGATCCACATTATGCACGCAAAGTGAGCCATCGAAGCTTCGGTTTAAGTTGTCGTCTTAAAATTGAACGCAAAATTAACTCTTTAAGTTTTTGTATCTAGTATGAAGGGTTCTACTGTTAATGAGTCGGAACATTTTGACATAAGAGAGAGAAAGAGAGGGACAATTGGATCATCTTCTCAACAGCCGTTAGCTTCTTCCAGCTGTCGGGATGGTAAATACATTACCGAGAACACCGAGCGCGAACTTGCACGTCCAACCGGCATTAATTGTGAAAGTAGATGGCGATTCGTAGCTAATAGGTGTCAAGATCTGTTACATCTTACCGAGAAGAAATTCAATGATTAATCGCGCCACAACGGATTGAAGCTTGGAATATTGCAGGATTTAATTAATCACGCCGATGTTTGCCACGCTATGCTACGGCGCAATGAAGCGTCAAGCGTTAATTATTTGCATAAGAGAGACGGGTGGAAAAAGTGGCATTATTATCAAATTTCATTTTCTATGTGCTTTCACGGCTCGCGCGCGACTTTCCAGTGTCTCATCGATCGAGACGTGAGTGTCAACGTGATAGAAATTCGCATTGACGTTGAACACTCGCGGATGATCTTGTCGAATCCACGTTCGATCACGCACGAGCGATCGCGGGCTGTCTCGAAAACAAGAGTTGGAAACAAGAGCCGTGGCCAGCCTCCGTGTAACGGATAACAACACGGTGCGTGTCCGATCCTTTTCACTTCCGTGGAGAAGAAAAGGGAAAGCGGCCGTCTCTGCGGATGAAGAGAACGTATCGAGAGCTTTATCAAAATCATCTTACAGGGAGAGAAGAAGAAACATTAAGTATTTCAAGCGCTGAAAATCACATCCCGCAAGAAGTAAGAGGAAAGTCCATGATTCTTTTTTTTAATTCTGATTGTTTCAATCTCGGTAATAATTTTATTTCTTCTGATTTTTGTTCGATTATTAAACAATGGGATCTAATTTTACGACGAATTCGATTTACGGACGGATTCTTTGCTCCCTTAATAAAGATATTCTTTTTTAACGCAGCAGTTTTCAATACAATATAGATGATGACTCCTTCTGCTAAGGCAGAGCGAGTTCTCATAACGAATTAATCGAGAAATGATCGTGAAATGAAGTCTTACCCGATGACTTGCCGGGGTTGGATTCCTCGATCGGCTGCAAAGTTCGCGACATCGTCGTCGTTCTCGGGTGACGTCTCGCTCTTCAACTTGAAACGGATGCCGCGCTGCGGTGATCGCGAACCGTGATTGAGATGCTCGTAAAACCACTGACGGTGCCCATCAATCCGTCGAGTTCCGTGCCGAGTTCGATAGAATCATCGTGGCTGTCTGTCCTCCGCAAGGATGCATTAGCCGGCGCTGCTAATTAATTGATTGCAATTAGCGGAACAGTGATGTATCAGTCGATGGTCTTCCGTAAAGTCTTACGCTGAACTTATTTGTGGGACCTTGAGATGACTTATTGTCAAAACTTGTCAGAAGATAATCAATCAGTTTGCTGAAGTGTCCTTGTTGCAATATCTTTAAGTTTTTTTAACTTTAACTTAACTGGAAGGTAACTTTTTGGAACACTGATTTGTCATTTGTCCTTGTTGTTCTGTTTTCTGAATGATCACTCTTGCCGAAATGATTGGTTCTTACTTCTTTTCAGAACAGATGGCATTCTTGAGGGATTGCTTCTTTCAAGCGAGCCACGACTCTCGATATGAAAGTTCTTCAATGAAACGTTCGGTTCCAATTTCTATCCCGAATAGAAAGCAACAACGAGCTCGTCTTTTCTCTCAAAAATTAATTTCACCCTCCTCGCGGTGTGTCTCTTCAACTTCACCAAGGTAAAGTACTATTTCTTCCTCATTTATTCTTTCTGTGCAGATACCGTTTCCAACACCGTCACCAATCACTATCACTAACGGATGTTTATTCCAAGAATATCCTTGCCACGCACTCCAACGAATCTTCTTCTTCTTCAGTCAAATTGCTTTTTCTCCCGAAAAACGATCGAGCACTTGATTTATTCCGAAAACTAAAATTTCTAAAATATACCGTTTCACGTGTTTCTGCGTTTCGAAATTTTCATTTATCCAGAGTCTGTGAAATCGACATACAATAAGATAAGAGTCGCAGGATGCGCCCGTCGCCGGTCGTTGCACGAGAAGGTCGGAACGAGATGAACAAGGTATTCAGCACGTGCGGCGGCGTCACGTTACTTTGCGATCACGTGCGAGCGACTGAGACACAGCCTGGGCGACTCCAACACGCGCGGCTTCCGCGGACTTTCGAATGACCGGCCGACAGCTGCTGGCTGCATCGAGAGAGGAGAGCCACATTGAGCGGTACGTCGACCAGCACTGCGCCGCTGTTTCGACCCCGGAGTCTGGCCCCCGGCCGGTGGGTCCCCGCTGTAGGAGGAGAGATCCTGCTGATCTTCCACGGAGTGGGAGTCGTGGAAATCTCGGCTCTCCCGCCTCTTTTCTTCGCGGGTCTCTCTTCAGAGCGAAGAGAGAGCATGAAAAAGAGTCGGACGTGCCTGAGAGAGACGAGAAAGAGTCGTCGCTCCTGTTCCGTGGACTTGTAAGTGGTCCTTATGCTTCCCGCGGGCCTCCGATGTGCGGTGGATGCTTTGCATTACAGGCCTGTAATGCATAGTTGATAGTCTTGACTTAACGGTAGCAGAACTTACCTCTTCCTGGCGATCTTGGTTTGATACATGAAGAATAGCATATTCGCACGCGCGATTTATGCTAATCGGGAAACTGCGAATGCTGCTAACGAATATTGATGAATAACATGACGTGCAATTATTCTTCTTTTTCTCATCTCATAATATGATTACATATCATTTTCCACAAATTGTGAAATCGAAGAGAATTTATTAACGCACACGATAATGTCTAAATAGCGCTACGGGAATGGGATCAGAAAAATTAATAATTTTGTTTGGATCAATTTACAAGTTTTATTTCTGCGCGCGTAAAGTGTACACAGATTTTTCTTTCGCGTCAATTATATGCTAAAGTTGCATGCTTAAGTCTCGTACTTTCGTGAAGGAGAGCTCACACGGAGATAACATTATGCAATTTGCCTCGCGAATATATTAAAATAATTTACATCTGAGATTTTGTTACGCTCACATTGGTCGGATGGAGCGTTCTCTCTCAAACCAACGCGGAAGTTTGGAAAAAGTGAAAATAACATTGATAAATGTGCTCATTCGCGAATCATCTCCATAAATTCCACCGGTTGGAGTTAAAAGCTGTTTCCACTTGTCTTCCAATCGTATTCATCATCTTTCCCGGGGAAATACCATTCGCATCGAAGATTGCGAAACCTGTTCACGAACATTTATTCGACACGGTTTGTCACTTCGTTTTCGAGCCAAAGCCGGAGAATCCCATAACCGCAGCCATTTCGTCAGACGGTCCCGCATCGTCCTCGGCCAACTCTTCGATCTTTCTCTTCTTATCTTTCCGCTTTTCCTTTCTGTATTCTTTAATCTTCTCTTCCTGCAAACAATAAAAACAATTATGTTAATAAATTACTTTATTAGTATTGCAATAATAATCTCGAGCGTGATCTCAAAGATGAATACAAACCTCTTCCTTCAATTCTTTTACTCTTTGCTCCAAGTCGTAATCCTTCTTCTTCTCTTCGAGTTTTTTCTTGTTTTGAGTGAATCTTGCCTTAACTTGATCCAATGTAGATCGCTCTACCTTCATGGACATGCCCAGATTACGTTGATCTGCACTTGCAAATAGAATCTTTCATAAGTAGAATGAAAAAATTTAAAAAAAAAATAGATAAGAGGATAAAATATTTCAATTTTATTGCAATCCCAGAAATATTGTACTTACGTTTTGTTCCATTGATATGATCCAAGAAATTGATAGAATCTTTGACCACGCAGTCACAGACATTGCAATAGTACCCTCCAGTTTGAGACGACGGAGTATTCTTGTTGATGACCACACTCTTTCCCAGTTTAGATTCTAGGTCTACCTTGTAATCTCTCTGTTTCAGCAATTCTCGTTTGACCGCTGGCTGCTTGGGAATTCCCAATTCTTCTTCCGCGATCTCATCTTGAAGTCTTTGCAACGCGATCCTTTCATACTCCTCCCGATTCCATTTTCTTCGGTGATCATCGGGTCGCTAGAAAACAGCATTAGAAATACAAAAAATGTCTAACAGAAAAAAATACAACTTGTAAGTAAATAAGATATTTCGACGAATATTTCGAAACTATCATGCAGTTTGATATCAAAGCTAATAAAATAATTAATAAAATGTATTTATCGAATTAATTTCTATGCACTATACATCAAAATCAATCATTAAATATTTTAATAACAAAATATATAGGTTAGGTCTTTCTCTCTCTCGAGATGCATTAGACTTCGAATTTTATGAAGACTGGGGAGAGAGAGAGAGATTATTCTTGATGCTCAAAATTATATAATTGTGAAAATACAAATGATTACCGCAGACATGTTGAGATAATATTTGTCAAAATAATAAAATATCTCTGCAACACTTCTCTTCAGCTTTTCGCTTTCTAGTCAAACTAGTTCCAGAAGAATCCGTTGAAAGCACGAGCGCTGTCTCTGCTTGTTAAAGGAAGTAGTACAACTCAACGACAAGAAAGTATTATTTATTATATATATTATGGAATAAGACAATTTTATTAGTAGTATCACTCTTGTCAGTCCTTCCATCTAATTACTCATGAATGGAAAGTAACAAGAACAAGGCCAATCAAGTCCAATCGATGATGATGTCGGAAGGAAAATAACTAGGCAGTCCTGTGCAGTATGAATGTTCAACGTGTACAAAAGTATTTCGTTAAAGGTGTTTCCTCATAGTAAACGTTATTTTGCAATTAATCGGTCGCTTTGTCCGATGCGCTGACGCTTTTAACATTCTTCGCTAATATTTCTCTCCACACTTTATAATTTCTTAAATTGTCGCATAAATTCGTTTATTTAACTGTCACGATGTAAATATCGGAGTAGATATGTGATATAAATAAATAAATGAATAAGTGCAAATTTCTTCTCTTATAATGTCATCACGCGTGTGGAGATGATGATGATGTTCTGTCTGCGTGTGACATGTTGCAAAGTATCGTTTGATCTCTGACTGCTTTGCTTTTACTTCTTGTTATCAAAAGGTATCGTTCTATGGCATTTCTTTAGAGTTTTACAAATGAATTTTGTATTTCAAAAATAAACGAATTTATACTCCGAGTAATATGTCGTATTTATCTTTGGTTTTATCTATCGCTTTTTGGAAAGCTTGATTGTTCGTGTATGGTTTGAAAATGTTGAGATATCAGCGTGACAATTACTTTATGTTTCTCACATTTCAGGAAAAATGTAGCTTGTGGATAAACATTCACTAGTTATTTCATAAAGGCTGACAGAAACCAGTGATAAACATGAACAAAATGTCGCAAAGTATAGTATTAAAATATTAAATAAAGCTAATTATATAAAGCTTATATAAAGTATTAAATAATTATATAAAGCTTGTTCATGATTCTCTCTGATGTTAATGCCATCGTCTTCAAAACTTTCTTCCAGGGACTGTACAAACACTGAAGTACGTGAGTTTGGTTACTCTGACGCTTCAAAATGCTATGGTTGGCCTTAGTATGCGATATTCAAGGACCAGAGCAGGGGACATGTTTCTCTCTTCCACTGGTAACTGTCAACGACACTGCGCGCTCTGTACCTACAACAATTCTTACAATACAATTAAAGTATTACTTCTGTGCTCATTCTTTTCCATTAGCTGTTGTGATGGCTGAAGTAGTTAAACTTTTCACTTGCCTGGTGCTAGTGTTCGTCGAGGAGGGAGGTTTTGAGAAATTTTATAGAACTCTACACACGACAATCGTGAAGCAACCCATCGATACCTTGAAAGTCTGCGTGCCATCTCTCTTGTACATCATACAGAACAATTTGCTCTATGTTTCCGCTTCTAATCTGGATGCAGCTACACATCAAGTGAGACACATCCATCAAGATGAAAAATACATGGTCACTGTACAGCTGTACTGATGATTGTTCGTATTTCCAGGTGACGTATCAGTTGAAAATTTTAACCACGGCCTTCTTCGCGGTGACAATACTGCACAGGTCCCTGCGCAGCACCCAGTGGGGCGCGTTAGTGCTCCTGGTAATCGGAGTGGTTCTGGTGCAGCTGGCGCAAAGCGTAAAAACGATACTACCTTCGGGCGTCGAGCAGAGTCACTGGTTAGGTTTCTCCGCCGCTTTGAGCGCGTGTTTCCTGTCCGGATTCGCGGGCATCTACTTCGAGAAGATACTCAAGGGCTCGGACATATCCGTGTGGATGCGAAATGTGCAACTGAGTGTGCTGTCCATACCGTTTGGCTTGGGTACGTGTTTCCTGAACGACGGCGACGTCATCCGCAAGCAGGGCTTCTTCTTCGGTTACGATTGGTTCATCGTTTACCTGGTGGTCCTGCAAGCGGGCGGCGGGCTGATCGTAGCCATGGTGGTCAAGTATGCGGACAATATACTGAAAGGCTTCGCCACTTCCCTGGCTATCATCATCTCCTGCATAGCTTCCATTTATCTGTTCGACTTTCATCCGTCGTTCCAGTTCGCTCTGGGTGCGTTCCTCGTGATTTGTTCGATTTTCCTATACGGCCACCAGCCGAAAGTTGTGAGCCTGGATAAACATACGTCCGCCGAGAAAGTTTGATAATAGTAGAAAATATTATAACGATTTCCTCGATTATGCAATTTTATGAGTAAATTTTCTCATTGAAAATCCTAATTAAGTTGTCGATTCTTACGAGAGCTTACATTAAAGAAAAAGAAATAGTTTAACTGACACTAAGCATTAGTGTCAGTGAGTTTGAGTATAATGTCAAGATTTGTATATCAAAAACTTTGATAGATTGTTTTGAGAAAACTTGGTGGTACAAGCTTTTTATATCATAAGATGCAATGAAGAGATTGTTACATTGTACATATGAGGGAATCACCAAGTGCAATCGTGTTTTTATATTCGATTCCAGTGCATCTGATCTGTCGTGTGATAATGCAAGGATCAGCGTATCCTAAATGGCGAGAGCAAAGTATGTAGAAATTAAAAAGGTTAGATTACGCACCGCGTAATTTTGTCCGTTTCTAACTGCAAACGATAACGTTATTCGAGTTTATTTTTATATAGCAATAACTTTTTGTTTTTATATAGCTTTGGACCCAGTATATATACTTGACAGAAATGTATTAATTAGGTCAGTAAGTTATTAAATTCGCACTACATGTACTTAAGTAATTTAAATAGCTTTTAATAAACGCGATTTTTACGAGAAACCCTTAGACTCTGTAATTAGTGGGCTTATCTAAATCTAATTAGATTAATAAAATGCTTGCAGAATTTATTAGCTCTTGATTATTTCTATTTCAGTGCATTTCGCGGTTTCAAAACTTCACGCCGTTTCGCGAGCGCGCGCTAGGGAATTTGACCGAGGGTGCGTTCCGTTTCACGCATAGACCGCATGGACGACAGCGCATCACATGAGCGCATATTGGCTCGTTCCGTTTTTCTCCTTAAAGGCCTGTGTCAAAGTTCCGAGAAATGTGTAGCCAATGAACTTACAGTTTTTACATAAAAGCTTAAGCCTATTAAGCTGGAGACACAATGGGAGGCAACAGGAACAGGGAATAGCCAATCGCGTTGCTCGATTTGGTCATCCGTACTCAAATCGTGTAACGCGATTGGTTATTCCCTGTTCCTGTTGCCTACCGTGTCCGGGGCCTCTCATTTGACCACGGCACACGCTACCACGTGCTTCAGAACACTGAGCGATTCCGATGAAGCGGCACGAGCAGCAGCAGGCCATGTTCTCCTGGAAGAACATCTTCTCCGTTGTCTCGAGATTCGCGAGGAAGCTGCACTTGTCGATGATTCGGTGAATGTGCAATTGCTATTTCTTTTTGTTTTAGGTTTTTATACGTGTTGCTGAATGTTTCGCCACGTGGTGTGCTGGAAACTTGCGAGCGTTGAGCTCTACGCGTATGCCCGCCGGTAATCACAGGAGCGATGCGTGCAAGACACTGTATCTTTTAGTTTAATTATCTTTATTTTATATGTTGTACGGACACGGCACGAGTTTTATAATCGGTGCGTCTTGATCGGTAGCTCGACTACCGATATCGCTCGGCGCGCGGCTCGCTGCCGCGAAAAAAAAATCGAAAAACAAGCGGCGAAAAACGGCGGTTGCACCAACGACGAAACATTATTACGCGGGGCCCGCACATCTATAATAATACGTAACAATATGTATAAATGTTTAATTTCGAACTGCATTGTTACAGGCAAGAAGCAGTGATAATAGACGGGAAGAAAGTAGCAAAGGAGATTCAGGATGAATTGAAGGCTGTCGTGTATACGTGCATAAGTGCTGGAAAGAAGAGGCCAAAGTTGGTGGCAATACTAGTAGGCAATCGTCCGTCTAGCAAGACCTACATTCGCGGGAAAATGGAAGCGGCGAAAGCGATAGGTAAGCCTCGTGTCTCATCTTCGATTTAAGCGCTCCTACCCTCAAAGTAACATGCTAACTTGGACATTGTGCTTGTTAACAATTAGGAATCGAGAGTTATACCATCTATCTGGGAGAAAGCATATCGCAAGCGGTGCTGCTCAAGCAAATCGACATTCTGAACAAGGATCCTTCGGTCGATGGAGTTCTGGTTCAGTTACCATTGCCAAAGGGAATGAACGAGAGAGAAGTGTGTCAGGCGATAACCCCCCAAAAAGACGTCGAAAGTTTTCATCCGCAGAATCTCGGGAATCTGACGCTGGACAATAGCAGTATCGTGCCAGCCATCGCCCTGGCTGTCAAAGAGTTAGTCCTCAGGAGCAAGATCGAGACTGTCGGCAAGAAAATCGTGGTCGTGGGTAGATGTACACATGTTGCACTGCCTATCGCGCTATTGCTTCACGCGGTTGCCAAAGGTGATGGTCTTATCTCAATTGGGTAACGAAATTTCGTCGCGCTTATCAGCAGTTAGTCAATGGATTTATATATTCCGGCACTCCATATCTCTTTTAAGTCTCGTCACTATCTGCAGCATTCTTTAAATTTCTATAATTTTTATTGCATAATTTAATCTTTTATCCTTTTCTACAAGTTACGCCTTATCTTCTCTGATAGGCTATTTTTGTCACTACTTTACCAGATCTTAATGCGTAACTGCTATCGAATAACATGAATTTTACCGAACTTTAATAATTAATAATTATATATACTTCATTTACAATTTTTGTTTTTCGACTGCATCTTCAATATTCAAGCTTCTTCAAGCTAATCATGTATGCTTTACGTTTAGGCGAAACGGGCGCGCACGACATGACGAATATCTGCCATCCTTGCACACCTTACACGGAGCTAGAAAAGTTCACGAAATTGGCGGATCTGGTCGTCGTAGCCGTCGGGGTTCCCGGCGTGATCACCAAGGAGATGATAAAACCCGGCGCTTGCGTGATCGACGTGGGAATCACCAGAGTAAAGACGGCCGATGGCAAGTATCGTCTGGTGGGTGACGTGGATTACGACAACGTAAAGGAAGTCGCCGGACACATCACGCCGGTACCTGACGGCGTGGGCCCCATGAGGCTCGCGATGCTGATGAAGAACACGGTCACCGCTGCCATGAGGAACCAGGAAGACGTGAAGCAGTCTGATCAGTTAGAAGAAGATAGCAAAGCATTTGTATATTGATACCAGCGGCCTGATCGATCTGATAGGAAAATTTCTGCACGATCGATATGTTTTTCGTGTACTTGCACGCGAAGAAAGTATTATTTCGAGAAAGTTGTACAAAGCCGTTTTCATTAATTTATGTAACATTCAAAACATTGCGTAACAACTGGCCATGTGAATAATTAGCAATTTGATATGAAGGTATCGAAGACAAAATTATTACAGGTGTTCCTCTGGAGAAAGAGAGAGAGATGCGCTTTATTGCAGTTTTTCTCTATCTGAAATGAGAACTGCTTATGCTTTGTGCTTGAAAAGGAATTTACTTATCTTTCCATTAAGATAAAGGAGAGAGAGAAAAGACAAGCGGCGAAGGACGTGCTTTAGCGATATTGATTCGTTCTAAAGCTATTCATTTTTAGTATTCTGTTTTGTACGATACATGAGATGAATTGTCACTCGTAACGTCTCCTGACGTTTGACTTGTTGCTACACAACAAGTTTAATGTAGAATATTTAGCTTGCATAAATTTCGATAGTCGTTGAGTTATCAATCATTTCAGTTCAATCAAGTTATAAATGATAGAACTTGATAGCTTCATAAAAATACAATTTTTTCTGATTTTGTGTACTATTACTTGAAGTTATATTAGCAATCTTTAAGAAAAATCAATTGTTTACGAGATTTTATTTATCACACTGACTTTTAAATTCGAAACTAGTTAACTTAAATTTGTGGAAGATGATTTTTGTCACAAGTGCCTCTTCTTAACATTGTTAATAATAAAAATAAATACCTATATCTTATTTAACTATTGTAATACAGGAATATTACTTTTCCCATAAACCCATACACGCACAAAAAAACAAGATAATGTTCTTCACGCATGTTGTCCGTTTATTTAGGAGGAGCGATAAGCGAAAATGAGCGGACCCAAAGTCTTGGTTACTAGGCCGGACATACCTGTTGCGGGTTTGCATTTGTTACGTGAACGGTGAGTACAACTCGTTTTTTTATTAATAAAAATAGATATTTTATTATATTATATTTTATATGTATACATGGATTCTATAAAAATACTTTGTTATTTCCAGATATCAGATTACGTTATGGGATAAACAAGAGCCAATACCACGGTCGGAATTATTATCCAGAATCCGTGGAGCGGAAGCTACTCTGTTTTGCGACAATTGAATTTGGTGCGTATAAATTAAGCGTATCTATAATGTAAATGCGCTGCTAAGGCATTATATATTCGACATAGATTAATAAATATTATATATAAAAATATATCTTGCACGCACTTTTAAAAACTAAACTAGTTAAACCTTTGAACATATATAAACATTTTGTAATAAAGTGTTAAATATAAAATGCTGCTATGGTGCGAAATCAAACGTTTTCTTATTCTATGTAAATCAAAGGTCCTTGATCAAAGGCACGTGTATTATGTATACACTATACGAAATTGACAATCTGCGCATGCGTGCATTAACTGTTTCAAGTCCTGAGCTGTAGTAGCTGATGCGCTAGGGAATCTTATGTGCCACCAATGCGCGCATTAGCTAAAACGGAACGGTTTTCTATGCACTTTATGCGTTCCATGCGTGAAACGGAAGGCACCCCGAGTCTGGCGAGCCGACGGCTGGCGAACCTGCGCGAATGTGCGCGAAGGCACGTTACGCATTACGGAGCAACATCGCGTGAACGAGCCGCGTAACGTACGTTTCGTATACGCGCGCGATTCCATAAATACTTTCGGTGACCATGACGGAACCTCAGTCGAAGAAAACGAAGATGATGAGTTCGTTGAGCCAGCTGAAGGACCTCACCACGGTGGTCGCCGACACCGGCGACTTTCAAGGTAACACTTTGTCGAATTTCGATTTCGGTCAGAGGTGAAGGTAGATACGGTGATTGAGCATGAGGATTGGGGGTGGGGCGGACGGGAGGGGGACAGTCTTGCAGCGCTTGCATTTTCTTTTTCTAAGCGTGTCTCACGTGATCCGGAAGGCGAACGGTTCAAGTTCGTCGCATGTGAAATCGATTATCTTGAATTATTATGATCGTTTCGTAATTCGAGAAAGGCCGGTTTCTTCGCTTCTTGTATATTTTTGTGTTATCGATGCGACAAATCGAGCAAGTTGTTCTTTAATATTAAGAGACAATGTTAAATATTTGATACTAGAAATTTTAATCAGCAGCAATGATTAATTTTCCGCTTTATCACAGTCATCGTTAATTTTCAATTCAAATTTATTATAATGAAATTATAACCAAGTGCTGAAAATTTATTGGAAACAAATTGATAGTAAATAGTTTTTGTATAATAATCGAAGAAAAGTATACATCGTGAAAATTTTATTTATTGACACGTTAATTGCATATTACAAAGTGTTGATAGTGCATTTAACACAATTTAGAACAGTGTGCAAAATTTTTTAAATTTGGTTTTGCAACTTAAAAATTAATGATGATTATCATTGACATTAGTTTAAATATTAAAATCACTCATTTGATTGAAACCCGCTCCTGTATATTCTTATTGCAAAATACTCTCTCGATAGGCAAATTATTTTTAAAAGTTTAATTCGAAGTCGCCTGAATGATGCATGTATTATACATCGATACGTTATCTCAGAAGGAAAATAAAGTAGTTGTCCCTGTATGCGTGAGAGAGAGAGAGAGATTTATATTCATGATGACGATAGCGTGCAGTGTTGCTGATCACATTAGCGATAACATTCATAGTTCATTTGACCGTATAAATAGTCTCGTTGACGGCCACGTGTATTTAAATATTGAAGCTTGATTTATTCCTATTTCCCGAAATTCTCATCGAAGTTTCACGCGGAATTTTTTCGAGAGTGATCCACGGTTAAAAAATTGTACTTAGATTTATCTGTGCAACTGATAAAATGAGTATCAGTGTGCGTCCAAAACACCGTGACCTTTAACAGCAGAAACTCGATCGCTCTTATCGGCAGATTGCACCGCGAATGTATGATCTGTATAGCAACACAAAAACAATAAAAACAATCGCGGATGTTATAAATAATGAGCAATTAATTATTTATTTATTTATTTATTATTCAGCTATGGAGCAATTCAAGCCCACGGACGCAACCACGAATCCCTCGCTTATCCTCGCCGCCGCCAACCAAAAAAAATACGCTCATCTGATGGAGAAGGCTGCCGAGTGCGGCAAAAAGTCCGGATCGTAAGTGTACTCAAGTTTCAATATTTGCTTAACGATATATTTGCTTCCGAAATAATCCTGCGCTGCCTTTGAACATTGTTTGAAACGAAAACTCTTTCTCCAGCACTTTGGCCGAGCAGGTCGAAGCGGCACTCGACATCACGTGTGTCCTGTTCGGCAAAGAGATCCTGAACATTATTCCCGGAAGAGTCTCCACGGAAGTGGACGCTAGATTGTCCTTCAACAAGGAAGCCAGCATCGAGAAGGCAAAGAGATTGGTCGCCTTGTACGAAGGGCTCGGAATCAGCAAGGAACGTGTTCTCATCAAGCTTGCGTCGACCTGGGAAGGCATCCAGGCGGCAAAGTAAGCGCAATCGAGATGTCTTCGGTTCACGTTCGATCTATGAACATGTCCAACTGATGAACTTTGACGTTTCAGGGAATTGGAGGAGAAATATGGCATTCACTGTAATCTAACGTTGTTATTCTCCTTCGCGCAAGCTGTTGCTTGCGCAGAGGCCGGAGTCACCCTCATCTCGCCGTTTGTTGGTAGAATTCTCGACTGGTGAGTGTTTTATGTAATCCCATCTGCCTCGTAAATTTATTGTCACGCACATGTTGCAAGGTCGAAAATTTTGTTAAGGTATGTGGCGAATACGGATAAGAAATCTTACGAAGGAAAAGAAGACCCGGGCGTCATCTCGGTAACGAAAATTTACAATTATTACAAGAAGTTCGGCTATAAGACGGTCGTGATGGGCGCTTCATTTAGAAATGTCGGTAAGTATTTTCCTAATTATTTTGCAACTTTATGTCTCTTATAAAATATTACACAGATAAATAAAGTTTTTAAAGAGAGAGAGTAAAAAAATTGATCTTATTTGACACGAATTCTCTTTCTAATTAAAATATTCCCAATGATTATAGGCGAAATTAAAGAACTCGCCGGATGCGACTTGCTCACCATAAGCCCCAAATTATTGGAGGAATTGGAGAAGAGCAACGAGGCCGTCGGCAAGGTTCTCAGCATGGAATCGGCGAAGAAGTGCGATCTTCAGAAGATCAGCTTGGACGAGGCTGAATTTAGATGGCTGATGAACGAGGACCAAATGGCCACCGATAAATTGTGCGAAGGCATTCGCAAGTTTGCCGTGGACGTTCGCAAGCTCGAGAAATTAATGCAAGACAAAATTCAGGGTTAAAACGAACAATGGAAGGACACCTGGAGACCTGGTTTTATTGCGCGAAGCAATCTAATAATTTATGAGGGCGTAATATCGAATGTACAAAAACATTCCTATTGTTCATTTTTGTAAAATAATTAATTTCTAGCTGTGTACAAAACGGAACAGTGGAATAACAAAGATATATTTTTAGAGATATATTGTTAGATGCAAATATATATAAATTCCGAAGGAACATATGTTTGTCATTACTCGCAAGCGCAAGATCTATTTTCTATCATTTTCCTATTTCACATTTCTGTTATCCATCATAGAGACCCCATGATTTAGAGGATCAAGTATCGATTGCAACGGTCGATAATCTTTAGGTTACTGTTAGGTTAGTTACAAGATTTATGTAAAGTTGGCCACATGTAAGCCAGATTTTTCAAATATTCAAATAAGTAAGTCAAGTGGCCGCGATATTTCATTCGCGTCGAATTAGAATCGGAGTGCCGGTATCGTCGCGCGAATTATACGCATTTTTGCGCGCAGAAAGTGACTCGCGCGTGGAAATAATCGTCGGAAGTGTCAAATAATGATCGCGTCGTATTAATTAACGATTAATTAGCCGCGGTGACGATCGCTTTCGTGTTATATTCGCGAGTGTACTTGTGCGATTGCACCTGGTTAACCTCGCGCGGCTCAACCATATGTTGGCGGCACACAGGCGGGCTTTCAAAGATGGCGGTAGAGGTGCGATTTGGTGAGTGAAGTAATAATAATTATAATAATAATTCTCTGCTCCGAGAGCTCCGCAAGCGATAAGCATGACAGAAATAACTGCGATAAGTATGACAAATTGCGACGCAATAAACGTGCGAAAATTGCTGCGTACGTCTTGCAGCTGCAAAATCACGGAGCGTGATGCAGAATCTGTTTCCGCAGAAAATGTAGCATTTGCGAGGCACGAATAACTCGCAATGCCGATTTATATGTGAACGCTGCAGCACCATGCGCGATTTTCGCATGAGCAATTATTTATTTGTCTGCGATGATTTAGTATTGCTGCGTGTGTGCGTTGACGGGCGACCGTCAAAGCTATTTCCTCGAATTTTGCAGCACGAGTCACGTAAACGAATTATACGTTGTCTCATAAATCATAATTTCACTCTATCGAGTATTCCATCTCTTCAGGCATTAAACATTTATTAGTTCTACAAATACGTTTTCGCGCAGATTTGGAAATTTAATTATTCTTCCGATAACGTAAAACTTTGTATTAATTCTCAATGCGGAGTTTGAATTTTGTTAAAGAACATGGACACACATAAGAGACTTTTCGGTCAACGCAATATTAAATTCTCATACTTAATTGTTCTAGACAAATGGATCTAATATTGATTGAAGGATTACGCTATTTGTCAATGTATCTTCAATATCATCAAACATTTTGTATGTGTAACACATTGCGTTACCTATGATCATCGTTAATCTTCCGGAGCTCTCGTTGGAGAGATTTTTTGTCGCGTTTTACGAGCGATCCTCGATATAAGATATACTAAAACGAGGACTAGGAGCCAACTTGTATCTGCTGCCGCTGTGTTTTCGAGTTTTACGATTATGACTGTCCTCTATGTTGCCACATGGCTCGCCGGTAGTTCCGGTCGAGGAGTTACCCGCTGCGGTTCGGCACCCTGCCTCTCCTCTCTTTCTTCCGCCGTCCTATTTCCCCTCTCAGGGGAGAGAGATATCTTAACCCTTCTCTCAGGACGCTGAAAATAGCATCCATCATCCTCTGCCGTACGTACAAACTTGCAATGCATACTATTCCGCTCGTAGGCTTTCTCTTGTTGTAGCTAAAATCGTTTATTAGTCTGCGATATAAAAAAAATAGTCTTGCACGTTTATTAATTTTTGTGTTATTTATAATTGATGATTATAACATTATTATACTATTTCTATGTATCAGTTTTGTTTCTTGAGTCTGTTTCTAAAAGAAGAATTTTATAAAAATATAGATAATTCTAATTTGCAAGTGCAATAAGCGTCTCGTGAAAGAAGTTTATCATCAATTTAGTAGACGAGCTTTGAATAAAAACAATGAAGACGTTTCGTTTAAAAGTACATTTCAGGAGAAAAGTCACTTTTTGAATTTATCTCTGACCTCTTGAGATGGAAAATTAATCATTATCTCACTTATTGCTGATTACAAAATTGTATAATAATAGTTTTCAGAAAGGAATGGTAAAGGAACGGCAGCAGTTCTCCATAATATCTTAATAGCGCTTTGATTTTTCATTGCCGATATCCTCACACAGTCGTGCAGGTCTACGTGATCATTGTCCAACCATAGCTCTCGATGATCGTTTAGCCTTCGTCACAGTGGTACATCTATATTTTTCGCATCGCGCCACGCAATTGGCGACCCAACCTCGGCGACGGTGCCCAAGGTAGTCGACGACCCAGACGCGGCGCAAATATCGGTGGCAAGGGCTGATCGCTCTCTTCGAACTCGTATCTATCTATCGCGTCCGCATAGGAGAATGGATCCTCTTCCGATCCTCGACCCAACCGCGGCGTAAACTGAGTCGGTTGTCTCTTTTCACTAGCTGGAGTTTAGTACGTTTCTCATCAGAATATCTTCGAAATTTGAGATTATACAACTTGAAGTAATTCAGAAGGTAGTGAAAATGGAAAGAAGCTTTGTAAGAAGTTAATTCTCAGTTAAAACTTTCTGAAATCTCATGAGAGGGTACAAACGATATTAATTTCTGTCTGAACACAGTTTACTAAAAATTTAATGAAAGTTATTGTTATATAATTGACACGGAGATCATTGTGGCATCTGAAACTCTCACCTGGAATCGTGATAAAGGCCCAGCGTTCGTTACCCAGGACATTGGCCAGGGCCTCAATCTCGGAATTGATTTCTTGCTTGTCGACCTCGGACCTGCGCCGCCTTCCAAGACGTGGACCGAACCACATGCCGTTGGTAATCTCTTTCATGGTGCGCTTGACGCACTTGCCCTCGGTACACGAGCTGAAATCGTTGCTCGACGACCTGTCGTTTGGTCCGCCGTTCGACATCTCTCTCGATTCTGCAGGCACACAATTGAAAGGAGATTAGAGTGTACTTCGCTGTGATTAGCAAGAATTGTTAACGATACCTCGTAGAACTGCAAAATTAGGACATGCACGAATAAAGTTGGAAATATAATTTGTATGAAATATAGGAAAAAAATAAATAAGATATAAATATAATAAGTATAATAAAAATATATAAAGTATATGAGATGGCGAAGATATGTATAAATGTAAAACATGTATGAAGCATAATCTGCGATACACGATATTACCGTATTCGCCGGAAGCGCGGGACGCCAAGCAGAGCACCATCGCCAGGATGCAGACGGAAGTTCCGCGGCTGATGTGATTTCCGATGACAACCATCTCGACCATTCACGGTATTCCTCGAGATCGAGTCGAGTAATGTGGACACGATGGTGAATCCGGGGTTTTATAGGGCCGAATTGCGTCGTTCCAGGGTACGTCGCCGTTGTTTTTCCATCTTATTGTTCTCTCGCACCCTCGCGAGGCTAATCCCGATCGTCGACGTGAAACTATTCGTCTCCATTTGAAGCGGGAGTGACTGTCCTACATTCGCAATGAGTCTCTCCTGAATCCAGGATTCGCGTGGGTCCTGAAATAACGCGCCCACATAGGAGCTTCGTCCCCGGAAAAACTGGCGGACATATTCAGTAATCTCAATGAACGAAACCGCCCCATCGATTTTTCGGCATGAGAATACGAACGCGTTTTTTCTATTCCACGAGTGAGTTTTAATGACTACATGACATAATTTTTTCTGGAATTAATGGAAGTTTGCTTTATCCGGACTTTGTTCTCTTTTTCTGGAGTGTATCAGTGTCGTTGTAATAAAATTGCAATGGAAGAAATGAGAAGGGAGAAGCTATAGTTATTGAAATTCTTAAAACATTATAGACGATTGTATGTATTTCTTGGATTAACAGTAATGTTATAAATTTTGTATTTGAGGGATTCCGTGGCGGTTATTATTCCCCTTTAATTGAAGCGTGATTGCGCTGAAGAGTTGATTAGGCTGTACGGATAATTAGAGCATCGCGCGCTCATTTCTCGGGGATTTACGACGCCAACTCGAGCTCGTAAGCACCATTTTCGAAGGAATCCTGTTTTTCTCGTGTATTTTTCATACCCCACGCGGTGTAACAAATGACCGAGCGCCCTACGATTGACGATTAGTCTTGGATTTAACTTGTCGATCGTCGACTTAATTCGGGGATCAATGAGTTCGCGTTCCTCGTGCTCTGCTTCCCGTATAAAAGCGGTGGATTGACCGAGCTCGTCTGGCATTACCGTAAGACTCGCGTCGCGCTTAGGGAATAGGGGGGATTTAATATCTTAAATTCCGTATATATTCATTAACGTTACCAAAATTAACAACACATTGTTTACTCAATTGTTTGCGCGCGTAGAAGCAGAAGTTGAATTTAGTTAGTTTCTGCTACTTTATATTTTTTAACATTTTTAAAAATATTTTTTATATCTTGATATTTGTTAACATTTTTATATTCGTTCACGTCCAGGCATCTATCATGTTTTTGGCAGTGACATTGTATCTCTGAAATTTGATGTAGGTAATTACGTTATAATAACCCGTAGAGAGTCAACAGTTTTCCTTTTGTAAGTCATCAAATCGGACGCGAATTAGTGGAGGATTCATCTTGTCGCCATGTACTTTCTTTTTTCAGACGTACACATGTATCACACGTATGATGTGCGGCGAGTACGTCTTACTCGAGGCGCGCAATTAGGCGGGCGGCTCTACACATGCACGTCCTGGTTTTTCAGTGAGATCTAAAGTGCCCGAGTCACTCAGTCCTATGCGGACTTGCGTACACGTCGTACTTTCAATACTTGTCCAAGCAAACAAACGCCCGCTTCATACTTTTTTATCTCGATGCGTATTTGGTAGACACACGATGTAAGAGCACTTGCATCTGCCGAGCTACCGAAATCTTCCCACGTAACGATATTTTTCGGCGACGACAGTTTTCATTGCTGCAGTTCCGACAATCAAAACCGATTGTACCAGCATTGATTCGGTCTTGTTCAGTGAATAGCTTTGCAGCAACGTGACTTCAGGTAACGCAAATTGGTTCCGACGCATATATTTCTGGCACATTTAAGAGAGATTTTAAGAATAAACGAGACATAAAATGATCATTGGTCGGGAACCACTGGAAAAGATTTTATTACATTAATTGAAAATTGTTAATTCTGTCTGCGTACAATGGGATTTCCAACAGATTGCTGTGAACGATCACAAGGGCGATAAGTTGTGACGTGCAGAGGAGTGAAATAAATCTTCTTGACGTGCTATCCGAAGTGCTTCGCATCTGACAATCTGATCACCGTGCATTCTGTTCATTTGTGGTGTTGTTCTATGGTTCCCATTTCATTCATCTATCTGCGCGATTATTTTGGAGCAATTATTTTTACAGGCGCCTGCCTACGCTAGATCGATCAGATTAGTAGCTTTTCCAATTACTCCGATTCAAGTCTGCCTCTATCAATTATCCGAGGTTAATGAAAAAGGTTAATGAACTTTATATCGCCATTCGAGAGAGACAAGGATGCAGTCTCGTTGTACCTTTTGCAAGCGGATAGAAGCAAGAGTAGGCACGCGCTACGCTGGATAGGTGCGAAAGGAGGCGGGGAAGGTGAATCGGCACCGCTTTGTAAACTCTTGCCCTGACGAAGCCCAGAACACCTCCCGATGGTGCACGATATAAACACTCCCGCGTTACCGCAAGAACTTGGCTATTCTCGGTAGCCAGCAGGAGAAAGATCGTTTCCTCGCACGTGAAAATGAATCCGTGTTGGGCATGTTATAGACCGAACATCCGATGCACCCTGTGTCTCATTGTGACAATGACCGTCGTTTGTCTAAATTGATCATAGCAAAGTGTCTCTAGCTAATCCAGGTAATCATTTCAATTCTGTTGAGAAATTTAGTTTGAGATCGTGATTTTCGCTTCATTGAAAATAATCAGCATTAGTAATTGTTGAGTTATTACGGTTAAAAATTTCGAGGTTTTTGGGAAGCAAAGTTTCTGATCATTAAACGACAGAATTGTATAATATATAATTCGTATCAAACGACCTACACTGCTTGAATTTTAATTTAGATAATTATTTAATTTTACAATAATTGACTTACGTTTATATATTGCTGAGTCGTACAATGATTTAGTAGTAGCGCTTGCAAATTCTCGTTGGTAAACGGAGCGTTTGAAGAACTGTTTCGGAGTAGAATGCTCGACACGGATCGTCGGCATCGGAGAGCGAAGGGCTAGCATTCCGGCACGCTGAACACGCGAAAGAGATACTTGAAATATTTACTGCGATACTTTTTGTGGATATAGTTAGATCGGTGCATACCGTATAATGATGGTAATTCACGCTGCCGCTCATCACCCAAATTGATACTTGGAATATCATTTTAATAATTTGACGTAGACGACAGAATTGTAGGCTCGACTAACAAAATACGAGGCCTCGTCATGCGTCGTAGGAGCTGGCTGAAATGTTTACGACGAAGCAACAGTGAGGCTCAACTATTAACATTCTCAAAGTGAACGTGCACGCTCGCGCGTAATATAGTGCCACTCATTGCGATAAACAAACGGCTCGTCAATCGCCACAGTGATATCGATCCTCGACTTTGCGATCACTCGCGTACAATACACAAGATCAACAATGTTGTCTTCAGCCGGTTCGCCGATGCAGATCGTTGTTTGGCACATCAACGCATCTCAATGAACTCTGACGTCCATCGCAAATATTTAGTCTCGCGATCTCGAGATCAAAGTTCCTGGTAGCAAAAGTAAAAGTTAATTACGCCAATTAAATTATTCGCTGAAGTTCCTCGAAAGCTCCATTAACGAAGTTGAAACTTTGTTACATAGTCGTTTGGATTAATTAATGGCCACGCAGTTACTTTATTTCTCGAAAGTCATTGCACACAACGGAAACAATGTTAATAATTTGTCGGAGATCAGACAATCATCAAGTTATTGCTTAACAATGTAACTTGGTACGACGATGGCACACTCGAAGAACAATCAAACGAGCGAAATGTTTATTAAATAGATGACACGAAGATATTAGTGTAGTATGTATTGCATTAAGATATTGTATGTAGCGACAGATAGGAGCTGGCCTTCTCTCCTTGGGATTTATTAGCTACATGTCGAGTATCGGATACGCTACATAGGATCAAGTACTGGCGCCAGGGTATCCACGAAATCCGAAACCGGCCGCTCTGCACAATGACTTCTCCGTCTATAATGGAGGAATGACTGAGCAGGAGGAGACTTGCTCGGGAAATGAGAGAAATGTAAACTTTCGAAATACAAGAAACGAGATGCAACACGATGCCCCGTAAGAATAATTTCGATAAACTGAAAAAGTCTGATTTTGAATCTGAATCGCAGCATTATGCGAAGATCTTGAAATAAATGATCGAAAGGGTGAAGAATAGTATTGTTTTTCATTATACTAAATTGTTTATTGCTAACGACACTTTATACATTTCTAATGTGTGATGCTTTATACAAAACTTTACAAAGACTCTTAAGTCTAGTCGACGCGCGTCGCGCTCGAAATTCCTAAATTTACTGAATAAAATAACATTCTTTGGCTCGACATGTGAACACTGATCGCTACAGGAGAACTCTATGTATACACACAACAATCATAAACGCGCGTTATGTACAAACGATTCTACCGTTTTTACATCGAATAATATTATAATATTATAATAGCCTTTATTAGGATTTATCACGATTTCTCAACATTTTTCCCAAAGTTTGAACATTATGAAGTAAATGTTTCCTTTGCGCAGCGGCATTATTTCGTCAATTATGTATTAGATACTTCTTGCGATAATTTTGGATTTCTTCCGATTGGCTCGTGACAGAAGTCTAAAAAATCGTGATTCTTTGAACAACGCAACGATGGTTAAATTGCGACCCCACGTTTCTTCCCGATGGCGGGAAGCAACGTCAGGCGCAAAAAGAAAGTAACGTTCGTTTCAAGCGATATTTCGTGAAATATTGCGGATATGTTTTGACAGGGGTGTCTCCGGTATGTTTTATTGCATCTGGCCGGTCGGTGATTCTTGCTTCAATTCGAGAGCCCACATGTGCTGCGGCCAACCCGTTCGTCCTTTGCTCTTGGTCGGTTCTTCGTGGCCGAGACTCGAGGCAGATTGCAAACACGACTCGTTCTACGAAGAAATAAGAATACTCGATGACAAACATCTCCATAAAAAGATTAAATCTTGCAGTGTCGTCTTTGAAGACTGCAATGCTTCCCTTTTGCTTTATTTTTAACGTAACGTTAGGCGGGAAAGTAAATTTACGGGTTCAAAGATGAACTGTAGTAATGATAAGACAAATTGATCGAAGAGATGGAGGACAACATTGCGGTTATCGACCATAAGTGAAAATTACAGTGACCCTTATTGAAGGGGGAAAATTCTTCGTGGGCGGCAAACGGTCGCGAGGAAATAAAGAAAGCCGCAGAACATGGGTTTAAAAGAGAACAGATTATTTTCGAATTCTGGAATTAGGAAGGAACGATTAAGCGGGAAACCAATGGACAGTTCTACCGAATCTCTTTTGTTTCCTTTTAATAGCGCTTTCTACGAAATCTTCCGAGGGCAATGATCCTCCTTTTAATCGAACGAAGTTTTTGGTAAAAATATGAAATAGTTGCAGCGGAAAATATATGTTAAATAAGACAGCTGTATCTTAATTTGAATTCGATTATTTCCAATTGTATAAAAATATATCAATTTAATCAAGCAGGCAAATTTGTTGACTTAATTTTTTCTCAGTTTTCGTCGGGCTTTACGTAATAACGATTGTGTGAGAAGTTCGTTTTTAACAAATCCCGAAGCACGTTGATGGCTTATATACGAACGTAGGCCAATTAAAGAGGCGAATGTTTATGTTGGAGCGACGCTCACAAAAGCGTTCTGAGAGATTTAGGAAAGTCCGTCCACGAGGAGACGGAATAATCATTCATCCTGAAGGACTTTCAGCGAGAACGAGGGCAGTATTCGAGTAGCTCTCGAAGTTCTTTATAGGATTCTTTAGAAGGACGAGAATCTCACGAGGACAGAGAATTAAAAGTAGAGGGAAGGAAAGCGGGTAGGAAGGAATGTCGACTCCATCTCATCAGGGGTGCACATTTTGAACAAAAAACTTAAAAAAAATACAAATTTATTGTTTGTAGTGAAATCTATTAATTGTGACGAGAACCACAATCCTTGCACCCTTATATCACATCTAAATTATTCCACCATAGTTTATTAATAAAGTAAAGCGTAGCTGCAATTATGTTACCAATTATGCAATTACGTAACATCACTCACCTGATTAGGTTGAGTCGTCTTCCTCCTGCCGTTCGAGAGGATCTCGGCACGGAAGGTCTGCGGCTCTTCTCCCTCGTCGCTCTCGAGGACTGCCATCAGGTATCCGATGTAGGACGCCGCCAGCCTCAGAGTCTTGATCTTCGAGAGCTTGGTATCAACGGGGACATTTGGAATGCAATCTCTCAGATCGGCGAACGCGTTGTTTATGCTTTGAGTGCGTCTCCTTTCCTTCTTGTTTGCGGTGTTTCGTCTTTTGGGTGGTCTGACCGAGACGTCTCCACCCTCGTGAACACCCTGATGAAGGTGCTGCTGAAGGGTACCAACCACCCCGCCGACGACTTGTTGATTGATCTGGCTGCTTGCAAACTCGTGGTCACGTCGATAACTGGGTTGATGATGATGATGGTGCAGGTGATGGTGATGGGGTGACGTTTCCTGTTGGCCTTGAGAGTACGGCAGGGCGTATTGCTGACCGCTCGAGGGGTGCACGTATTGCTGTAGGGGCGAATAACTCGGCTCCTGAACGCCGATCTCCTCGATCAAGGGTGGCGTTGACGCCGTCGGACTGCCTGCCCCCGAACTACCCCCCGAGATGCCGGAATCCGCGCCTCCCCAGTACGTCGATTGGCTGTCGACATCGGGAATCGAGCCGAGAGGTCCTGCGCAGAAATCGAGGTCCGTGTCGCGATTTCGTGCGTTCGATGGGTGCATTGATGGGGAATTGAGTTTTTCACGAACCTCATGATGGCGATCACGTCACGATTGTTAAAGAGAGTTTTGCTTTTCGCGATTTATTGTATAAAGAATCTTCTTTTCCGTCGATTTTTCAATTTGCGAAGGAAAGATAACTTATTACA
This sequence comes from Ooceraea biroi, assembly GCF_003672135.1. Classification (NCBI taxonomy): domain Eukaryota; kingdom Metazoa; phylum Arthropoda; class Insecta; order Hymenoptera; family Formicidae; genus Ooceraea; species Ooceraea biroi. Next base: position 10,874,469 of record NC_039513.1, on the reverse strand, counting down.
ATACTTTTTCAATGAGGTTTTAGCCACTTCTAGACTGCGTTAAAGGGTTCACGAATATTTTTAAACAACAGAAGCTAATGGTATTTCTAAGAAAACGTGCTCTTCTATGCTATCCAAATTAATACTAAAGATAATTAAAAGATAAGTTTCGTCAATTAAGATGCACTCACCGTAAGGAAGCTGAGTGACATAATTGTACGGCTGATGCCACTGCGGATAGTATTCAGTCTGAGCTTCGTATCCACCGAGCATGATGCTTGATGTCACCACAACTTTGTTTGTCACAACTCGCGTGCTTCACAATTCAGTCACTAATAATCGTGTATTTCACAAAATGTTCACCTCGCGTTTCACAAGTTAAATTCGATTTATCTTCAACCGATTTTTATTTCTTATCGCTTTATCTATGACTGTTCTATGATTTATAATAATTCTTATTAATTATATATTTTTTTATTGCGAAAATTTCCTCGATCGTTAATGAATGGATCACAACAAGACTTATTATTGTTTAATTAGTTTTGAGGGTCCTCTTCTCAACCTTTACTCAAACCTCGCACAACGAAACTCACCATTGATTTGTAATAATTATTATACGTTATTATTTACACCAATTATTTTTTTATTCTTCGATCATTAGGCTCTATGGTATAATTGTTAGGCCCTCGATTTCCCACAAATTTCGGGTCGCGGAACGATTCGTTGATCTACAGATTTTGTATCACCTCCTCGATTGTACGTATTTTTTAATCAAATTTTTCTCTATTTTTCTATCATCAGCTTCTCTCTTCTTCAACTGACTGACAATCGAGTGTCGCCTCGCGACAACTTCCAGCTGTCACCCGCGATTTCGGTTCGCCAATCGGCGAGAAGTAGCTACTCGCTATCGCGTTGTCGAATGATGTGACGCGGTTTCGGACGTGCGGTCAAAGTGACACTGAGAAAGCGGAATTCTGATCCGCTGTTCCCCTCGTCCGTCTACGATGCGGAGCACCAGGGCCCATCCACTTGGTGGTGAACAGCCACGAGACGAGTGGGTGTACCCGGAGGGAGCCAGACGTGACCCGACCCCCGCAAACGGGCGGAGCCCGATTTGGTCTACGCCCTCCGAGAGGGACCCGAGACTCAATTAGTAAATTGAGGGAGCCTCGCCGTTGACGGCCGTCGCCGAAGTGGGGTATGATTTAGGGTATGACGTCCCGGCGGAGCCATCCTCCCTCCGCAGACCGACTCGATTTGCGACGTATCGCCATCGCCGTCGTGCTCGTCTTTTTGCCAATCGTCCTACTCGAGCGAACTCGCGATCGTACCCCACGGTGTAATAATATTAGCCGCGAACTATCGGCGCGATATACGCGCGAGCCTGCGTCGCAAATTAAGGAAGCGGTTCCCCGTACATATAAATTTCGTCCGAGAGGGAAACCGCGTTGTTTTTAAGCAAATTTGTTCATCTGGCGCGCGAATTTGATGTCGTGGGCGTGGTCTCACTTTTGATATGCGTCCTCTTGACCAATAGAAACCTATAAGATGTCTTTCGTGTTTCAGGTAATTCTTGATCTGCCTGTTTATTACTGCAAAGTATAAAGACATCAACTTTGTTCTTGCTGCTTGATGGGAAAGCGAAATATTTTGATCACTGTTATCGTGTCATCCTTTCTGTTTTTTTTCCACGACATTTTAATTTTGACAGTTTTAAACGGTAATTAATAAAACGTTTAATAATTACATCGACCCGTCGTGTGATACGCATAAAACGCGGATCAACCCACTTTTACGACAACACGCGCCTGCTTCCAGATGATGGAATGACAGCTAGCACATAATATCCGCCGGTGGATGTATCGACCCTTTGAGAAAAAAATCTTCCCCTCGCGGCTACGTTTTCTCGGGTTAAAAGCGGGCCCGGGAATAACCGACAGTCAAAGTGAGTCAAAGGGACTTGTCCGGGAAAACGGTAGCGCGCTGGTCCCGCGGGACTTTCCTTCGTCCTCCGTAACAACCTGTTTGCATAAATTAAGTTTCGGCACCTGTTTTCTTCTTGTTTTATTCTTTAACGATGGCGATTTGCGCGTTGCGATGTAGATAATTACTCAATTAAGAGAAGAACATCCGATTCTTCCACACGAAAATAGAACTCTCTGCTCCATAACTAAGTCAGCAATCGCTCATATTTGCTGAAATCAATAAGTTGGCAATTACTTTGCTTTTTTAAGATGATATGGCATCAGTTTAAAAGATACGTAATACCATCATATTTTTATATTGAGACGAAAAGCTACTAATTTTTTATTCGTGAAAAATTAGAGAACTACGTGTGTGTAACTGTTTGCGCGTACATACATATATCGAAGCGATTTATGACAAACGATTGAAAAAAAAGAGGTAAATGCATTTATCCGCGATAAGGGAGGGGCCGTCTGTTTCTATTCACGAGAGAAACCAGACGCCAATCTATAATAGTCGAATAATTACTTTTACTTATCTAGTCGTAAACTTGATTTGTCAAGGGTATTAAACAGAGATTCATAACTGAAGGACGAATATTTATTAATCTGAAAAATCACACTCTCGGTGGCAGCTTTTTTTCATTTACATCTGCGACGGTTAATCTGCAATTGTCAATTCTGAAAATTTTTATTACCAGATGATCATACGAATCGGTAACTTCACAAAGAAAATAAATAGTTTATTTTATATAACATAGTTTTACTATATTTAATATCAATTTTAATTTCAGTTTTTATCTGTCTGATACAAAAATCATGTGACGTTATGTGACGTTAATGTGAGATGAGAAAACTCAAACTCTTTATTTCTCATATTGGTTGAAAAAGAGTTGTTATTACTCCTCAAAAATTCTTCTACTATTTTTTCGGCATTCCTCGACAATCAATTACTCAAACTTTCATTTTTTAAGTCTCTCATGACAGATACCGGAGAAAGTGATTGGTAGAGTGGTCGGCTGGCAGTTTGCCGGCAAACGTCGCAGGAGCTTCTTGACAGAGGTGGTGCTGGTAGTTCACTGTCAAAGGGAAATGCCGCGATTAAAGAAGCACTTATAGGACGACTAATTCCTTTTTCTTTGATGCCGAGCGACTGTGATCACCGCGCCTTCCTTGTGAACCACTTTTACCGGGAGATAGGCGCTTTCAAGGAGCGACGATTATCTGCCGCCACTACGCGTACAGAAAATTCTTCGCAAAGTCCTCCGGAAGCCGAAAGCTAACCCATTTTTGTTATGCCGACCCGATCTTGTCCCGAACAAAGTCAGGCTGAATTAATAAAATTCGTCGTTAATATATCTGATCGAGATTCAGCGCGAATCATCCATTCCTCTCTCACGTTTTGTAAATTTGATTCTTGGTTTATAAAAGTATGCTTCGATGGTCCACTGATAACACTAAATATTTTTTAAATACGTGATTTTGTATAATATAATAATAATAAATTTTCATTATCTGCGGTCTAAAATATTAAGAGAAAGGAATCATAAAATTCAATTCAGTTATTAATGCCATCAGCAAACCCGATCGTATAAAAGATTATCACTGGCTTTCCCTCCTCTTTCTCCACCCTCGTGGCTTTTCTGCGGCCAACAGGGAGCCCTTCTCCAAGGGCTGGGTGGGCAGAAACCAACCAGGAATCCTGGTGTTGCCGCTCGATGTGCGCAGGACGCTTGGAGGAAAGAAGAGAGGAAGGAAGAAGCGAGTAATAAGGGTCTCCCTTGCGCCTGGCAGCTCTCCTCGCGATATCTATTAAGTAATAATCGTGATAGCAAGGATGAGACGCGTGTGGGGATCTGGAAGAGTAGTTTCATCCTGCTTCCTGCATCGCGTTCCCCTTCATCCTTTTTGTATCTGCAATAGTGCATTGAAGTATTTTAAAGCATCAAGTGCTGATGATTTTTGTGGATGAATTTCCGAAATTTTCGTAATAAAACATTGCTATTCAAACTTTGTTAAATTTTACTTGCACTTGAATAAAAAGTATATTAATGATTCTGTTATACATATTTTTTATAATTCGATTGAAAAAAGTATTTCTTGTTTTGATTGCATACAAAAAATTAGTATGTAAAAGGTATTTTAATTAGAAACTTTATATATAAGCTTCATACATACATACACATGCTTTCTTTCCTTTTATTTTGACAGAAATTTGATTGTTATAATTATTGTGCAGTATAATCAATCTGTTATAATTAGATAATTGATTCCGAAGCCCGTTTGGAAGGCCTTAGGTTCAAACTCAAGGGTGATGCACCCTCGGGTATCTGTTACTCGACTCTACGGGAGTGCAAAGGCGGCTGACGAGGGGGTGCAGGAGTACAGTGATCGGTGTCGGTCGCTTTTAGGTTGGCGGTGGGACGCAATCCAGAACACCTTCTAATCGCTTCTAATCGCTTCTGCGCCACGTTGTGGGAAACCGCAGGACACCCGGTATGACTCGTGAGTGTACTCGAGCTCTTTTCGGCCGGTGAATGTTCAGACGCTTTCATTTTGGAAGATGTGATCAAACGTTCGAATTCCTTTCAATATCAATCGGTGAGTTTTTATCTGTGAAAAACATTTTTTTGGTTCTAAAATTCTTAATTAATATCACGAAATTTATATAGCTTATTTTGTGAAATTCACGCTTTTTAGGAATCTAATAATTTCATATAATATTTGAAATAATTTATATATTTGTTTTAAAAATATTTACATTTTATTCGGCTATTCTTGATAGTCTATAATAAGATATTCTATAAATACTTGTATAAATATGCGTGTAACATAGCGAAATATATGTCGGAATAGTAGAATGTTGTTTAGAGAAAGAGTGTGCATTACACACAAAGGACGCGTGCCAGTCTCGTGGCCCAGGGCGTGCATTGAATGTCGACACGTTCACTAATTATTATTTCCGTCGTTAAGTAGGCCATTTCTTTCGGAAAAGAGCGATGAGACGTAAACAAAGAGGTAGGCCAGCGGTGTTCTGCGCTTTATCGTTGCACAGCTAGCGGAATTTATTTATTTTCCCGTCGATGACACGTGGTTCCTCTTTCCGTTTATCTTCATCTTTCTTTCTTAGTCTCGCATCGGATCGCACCGAAATTCTCTGTATTTCGAGAAAACCGGAAAGGACCAATTAAAACTGAGTTCCTTCGCAGAAAGTGCTCAATTCTTTATACCTGTGTGAAAACACGAAATTTTATAAAATATATTATAAAGAAAAAACTACAATTGCGCAATTAATGGCAACCAAGCAGTTCCAATAAATTGTGCTTCGACAAATCTTCGACGAAGCATTAGATAGAAATTAGCTAATCGTATCTGATTTCTTCTGAGACGCGATGTTCGGGCCTGACACGAGCGACTTTTTCGGACGACGACCGCAAAAAAGACTGATGCGGATTAGAAAATTAATCTCTCAAGTGAGTGGCGAGGAAGTTAAATGGCAAACAATGAAGTTTTCTCGGTGGAAAAGAGAAGAGACGAAGCGGAAAAGATGCGGTGGCGGTGGTGGTGGCGAGGCGGGGACGGATGGAAAACGAGAGAGCGCGAGAGGAAGAGAGAAATTCAGAGGGGCCATGTGGCGTTTCACGAGATATCAAATCATACTACGTGTACGCCATGCCGCCCCCTAAATATAGTTTATTGCGTTACCGAGTATTAATGGAGCTTCTATAGAAACGACAAAGACGGCCACCGAAAACGAAAACCGAATGTAACTGTTTCGGTTCGGGAAGCTGAAAATGTTGATTACCCGAAAATAATCTGTTATAAAAATCCGAAGACGAGTTGTCAAGAAAATATTAAAGCATATGATACGCTGTAAACTCAGCAAAAGCGCACGCAACAGCGAACGCTTACGTTAGTACTCCAAACTCAAGTGAGAACTATTATTATTCGCTATAAAAAAATCACGACACATTTCGAAGATGAATATTATAATCCGGGATTGTACAAATATTATACCTACATAGACAATAAAATTGCGGCAACCGACGTTAATATCGATGTTTTCGTTTCCTATCAAGCTTTATTTATTTAAAACGAGCTCGCAGAAAATTACTATTAAAGAGATTTTTTTGTAGAAAACCCCGGGAAGGAGACGGAAGTTCCGGCGCAGGTTTGCCCGTCAAAACCGAAGACTAATTTGTCGTCCGTCGAAATTTCCCCTAACAAAAATTCCGATAAGCAGTGATCTCCTCGCTTACCTGATGCCTACCTGTTCGCGACGTCTACCACCCTCGAGAACCGGGGAGGCGCGCGATCCCGTCTCGGAATATCACGATTAAATGACGATTGCGGTCATCTGCGCGACCGCGAACGTTCTATTAACGGGATCCGTGGTATCCTGCGATCGAGGGAATCCTGGATCTTTAATCTGGTAGTTGAAGAAAGTTAGGCAGTTAGGCAGGTGCGTGCGTCCAGAAAACGTAGGTGGCTGAGAGGTTCCTCCCCCGGGATTTGCGAGATCAGGAAGCTTTGATGATGTCTTAATATCTCGGAAAAAATACGGTAAATTACAATATTGAAAACTCAATCTTGATCGTGAAAAAAATGTTCGTTAAATTTATGTTTTCTTTAGGGTTCAAAGATTACAAGTTACTCGGAATGGTGCTCGAGAATCCGGAGAAGCGATCGAAGATTTGAAGAATTCAGGTTACCAATGATAGCTGAAGTGTCGAAACTTATTTTCATGCACTTACGTGTCCGCGGATATTTTGTTATAATTGCATCACATCTTTCGGAAATCCCGAATCTTCGAGTTCCGGTGATGCCACCGCCGGGAAATATAAACACAACTGCTCCGTACACGTGTCCTCTGTATATCATAAGCCTCCGCTGCGCTCGTTAAGATGAACTAGTTCCTCCTCGAATTTGCTTACTATATCCTGTTACGGGGTTCATTCATGCTTGTAGACGCGCGCTTCAAAAGGCGCGTCTTCGAAAATCTGTCACTTTGATCGCGGAGACACGCATTTCAGAAGCTGCACGCCATGCCGCGATTGCCAAACTGGATCGCGAGCAACCAAGAAAAAAGAAAAAGAATGCTTTATTATTGCGTTAATATAACTTATCGCAATAATATATCATCATACAGGAAATTGTTAGGAAGGATCTACGTGATCTGCGTGATCTACGAGAGACACGCGTCTACATAGATGGAGAATCACGATCCATTTGCGAGTGATATACGAAAGTGAAGTATACAAAGGCGCTCCGTTGTTGATATCGAGAGTCAATGAAATCTGTTTTCAGGGCGTAACGCAGCAGAGCAGAGCGGCCAAGTAATTTTATCGTTACGATCGAGAGATCGAGAGCGAGATCGTCGTTTCGATCAAAATGGGTCGGCGAACGAACGCCGCGATGATTCATCGTGGATGTTTTTCCCCGAGTGCAGTCGGTGGATCCTTTTTCGTCACAGAATTCGCCGAATCTTTACGGCGATAATTCTAATTTCGTGATCCGATAGACGTTCATCTCCCGGATCTGAAACATTGTTCCTCTCGAAGCTTTCGCAATAAGAGTTCCGTGAGTGCCACAATTAATAAAAGCGCCCGAAAATAACGGGTCGTTCGCTGTGCAACGCCTCAGACAAAGTTAACTTGGACCTTCTCGCTCACTTAAGTGGCTTTATCTGCCTTTTTCCCAGGCTAGTGCACTCTCGCACTCGCAAAAAGCGACTTCTGTCACAGCCCGTCACCGCTGGGCCCGAGTGTTGCGATCAAGCGTGTAATGCCTCGCACGCGATAAAGCGGAGTCTGAGACAATCGTAATTGACATAATTGCAAATTAGAGGATTATGATGAATATTCTATTAAAAATTTTTGTGATTATCAATGGAGAATGTTGGAGACGAGCTTCGTCCACGATATCGAACATCGTTGCTTTATCCAAATTATGCACAGCCATTGTTTATCGTGTTGTTAGAAATAACAGAGGAGGTTTAATTGACGAAGACGCGACTGACTTGACGTGGACGAGAAGAAATACCCGGTTACGCCCTCGTTTCGTATTACTCGAGATCGCTGTACCGATGGGCGTCGATCGCTCGGATCCCTTACATGTAACACGACCCCTGTTTTTTCCCCGTTCAACAAACGCAAAGTCTTCTTCGGACGAAGTTTTAGTCGTCTTCGCACTTGTTCCTTCGTGCTGTTTCTGTACGAGAGTTCTTATACGTTGATAAGTAATATCTCGCTTCATTCTGTCAAAGATTTTCATGCCTGAAAATTTTCTGTGACGAAAAACAATGATTATTGCAAACACATTAGCATATTAAACAATTAATATTATCGGGTATCGACATTTCAACGTGATAATGAAGAATTGACTCGTTTAAATATTCAATTATTTCGAGAATTCTTGGCTCTTATTATTATTTGATAAGCATTGCGCATCATATACATATATATTTTTATCATTTTTATGACACCGACATTGACATTGCACACGCATTGTCAATTCGAAAGCGGGAAAAAACGAGTGGGAAAGAAGATAATGGAGAAAGTGAGAGCCTTGCTTTCCCGAGGAGATCGGAGTCTTCCTGGCGCCGGCGGCGACGGTGGTATGCACTCATTGCCGAATCTCTTGCTCTCCTTGTGCCTTCGCGTTACAATTTACGAGTTCCTTCGACGTTCGTTCGACGACAGCGAAGAGGAAGCTAGGACAATCGTTGACGTAGGTAGCCGAAAAGCTTTGCCCTCATGTGCAACCACTTGAGCGCCTTTTTATAGGCGCCTCTCTTCGTATTTCACGCTTGCAGCAAGCACTGATTCATCCCCCCCTCCCGATCTCCCTTTCCTGGTGTGACAATCTGAAAGTCTGCAAATCTCACGTATACGAAAGAGAACATAGGAAAAATTGGGCATGAAAATTAAAAGAAACGCAAGAGAGAAAGAGAGAGATAATATGGTGATATATTAACAGAATTGTTAAAGACTTGAGATGTGATAAATTATTCGAAATTATATTCTATAAAAGATTCTTTTTTCTTTTCCATATCTTCTTCAAGTAACAATAGAAATTAAATAATTTCGGAATAATTAAATGATTACATCTTCTTTACTCTTTCTCTCTCTCTCTCTCTCTCTAAAATTATTATTATTATTTCAATTCTTCATTATCACGTTAAATTGTTTATATATGACAATATTAATTTTTTTATATATTCAACTATACAAACGTGATTCGGAGACGTGATTTTCCTCCATGTGCGTGCCAGATATCATTCTCCAGGAAGCATCTTCGTTGCATCTTGTGCCGCGTGCCAACGAAACGTGCAGGAACCACGAACGCTTCTTCGGCTTCATTGTTCTGGCGCCTCCGGTTACACTTTATTGCGGGACGCGATGGCGACGCGTGCTGGTGTCCTGCTTGACGTCACCGAAAAAGGAACGTCCTTCGGCACCCACTTGCCGTAGACGGTGCTGATACGTCGAGGTCTTCCAGGGAGGTCGGCGCCAAGTCTTCGAACTGTTTCACCCCGAATGATCCGGGATCGTTTTCGCACAGATTCCGACCGAGCGTGTCGTCTCGTCGTAACTGGAGAACGCGCGACGGAAGTGAGTCGCGACGTCGTCGTTTCTTCCGGCTTCATTCCCTCGAAATTGCACGGGTTTTCAGGCAATTGTTGCGAGATTCCTCTCTGGCTCTGAGTCAAGTGCGATGATGAACGAAAATTCCAATATTTTCTGATGGTTTAATATCATATAATATTTTATGTGTAATTATAATTTCTTTTATGTTCATATTTTAACATTTAATATTTAAGTTAAATATAGAAGATTTTAAATAATTTAACCCTCGGCGAATGAAAAAATTCACTCAGATTCCAATTACATATTGAATAATGGAGAAAAATAAAATCTATAAATTTTGAGAAAATTATATTTTTGTATTTATATATTAAATTCGAATATTATTTAATTTGCGGAATTTCCGTCTGGTTTCCAGCGATAGAAACCAGAAATCATGAAAAGATAGCTCCAGCTGGATCGAGGGCCATTCTGTTCCATTTCAGCTTAATTACGATAAATCAATGTACGCTTGTGCAATAGCGAACGTACTTATCTGTCGCGAGGATACAATGCCGCCCCGCTGGTTCATTTACGCAAATTCATTGTGTATGCTAATAGCGCGTGAAAAAAAATATAGAAGAAGAAGGATAGTTTGGGAGAGAATAGATGAACGCCTCTCCCTCTTAGCAGTCGTAATACTTGCGTTTTCATTGCGGAAAAACGCGCAGATGTCGACCACTTGCTAGCCCCGAGGATGACGATCTGGATGAGATCTTCTGTCTCCCTTCGGTATTCGTCGCCACGGGGTGCCACCATGGGACGACGCGTTCCGCTACCGTACCCTGCGCCCTCGGCTTGTTTGGCACAAGCCTCCCCAATTTACGTAACGACACGGGGCACCGTCGATTTTTCCGCAATTACGTAATGCATTTAGATGTAGACGCGTGTCTCGCCTTCCCCTTCACCTCGTCAATGAATGCGCGCAATCCGGTCGATTGCGTCAACCCTTTAGCGAAGGGATGATTTGTGTTGTCTTACTTATTTGAATATTACAACGATTAGTAACACTATTAATGACAAATTAATAATAAATTCTATTTTCTCGCATGCGGTACGACGGAGTAAAAGACACTCTTCTCGAGAAGACCGACTTCTCGCGCTTCCACGTTGCAAGGTAAATCTTCAGATACAAACTCGTTAATCGGCAACGTTAAATTAACACCTGCGCGACTTTTGCGCGTTAAATTTAATAGCGTGTCGCAGCGTCGTTTCCTGAAAAAAAGTTCGCGTTTCTCTTTCCCACGGCAGCGACAAACGCGTGTCCCCGGGGTGTCTTCAGCACGCGTCGCCCTTTCGCGCTAACGATATCATCACGTATTCCCACGTATGTAACATAATTCAGTGTCTCGTCACTTAAGCGTTTCAACGCTTATTTCAGCTACTGAAATGCACCCCTTCGCCGAAGACCTTTTTTGAAAAATGAATAAAAGGTGAATCTTCTGTTGGTCATGTCTCGTCTCGATCATGCGAGGAGTATCGATTACTTCCATGGAGTTCGACACAGACTCCGCATTGTTTTCTCGGCTTACTTTCAGGCCGTTAAGCTGTGTATGAATCTGTTGGAACCGGCCGCTCCTCTCTCAAAGGGTACACAATGCGCGTGTGAAGGATGAGAAATGTGAGAGATGGCCTCTTAAATAAACAACGAGCACAGGTTGTTGGCATGGATGAACTTCAGTATTGTCTGGTCGATGAAGTCTTTCGAGGCAATCGAACGCGTAAACAAGAGTCGATCATATATCGAGAAATTTGTTCTAATGTGTACGCTGATATATAATAGCTGCATCGAACTGACAAAATAATAAAAATAATAATAAAAAAGAAATGTTTCGAAAGAGTCAAAAAATAAATTATCAGTTCGACTGCACAGTTTTAGAAAGCGAGTTTAGTAAGTCCCAGCTCTGAAAATCTTACATGCTAATTGTAAGTGTATATGTTTAATAAACATATACACTAGGAACGCATAATATAAAATTTATATATTTTTTATATCTATCTATATTCTTAAATAAACATTGTTTATGTAATAAACATTGTTGTGAATTTTCTCAATGGAATGGAAATCATCGCTTCTATAACTCTCTCACTTATTAGGTACATGCAAAAGTTTTAGTCTTTTTTCAACTTCAAATAAATTCTCGCTTTTTTACATTTTCGAACAAATTGCTCGCAAAGGAATTCGAAAATCGTAAAAAACGAAACCAAATATTTTGATGATTAAATTATATTGCATATATATTTTAATAAAGCCAAACAACGTGCCAAACATGACTAAAACTTTTGCATACGCTTAATATATAATAATAATAATATAATACTGCAATGCACTGGGGATCTCTGATACAATATGCTTGTTATACCGAAATAGTCATACATTCTCCTTGTGTGAACAATCTAGAAAGTGCATATAAAATTGGCGAAAACGATATGATTGAAATGAATGATCAGAATTTGTTTTATGTGCAGTGAGAGTTTACATAGAGCATGTGATTGTTGTGACGGAGCATTGGATTAACTTCTCAATTCAATCTCGTTTTAATCTCGGTATGTCGTATTCCTCGTTGTCGTGAATCGTATGGCATCAGCAGAGGGAACACATACCTTGAGATGTATTTTATATCTATACCTTAGTATCTAGCATTGTACCTAAAATCGTAACACGTCAATTACTTGAAGGGTTTCAAGGACTCATTCGATTTCGCACTGAATGTCTGAATTAACTGTCGGATGATCCGAATACAGCCACGCTTGACATTGTATCTGATTGTTTGTGCTCGTCGAAGGAGCGGTAAAAGTAAACGTTGACGTAACCTGATTTCTCGCCATTGGATCTCGTCTTTTTCGTCAGTGTGTCGTCGTTTTGAGTCATTTCGATATCGTCATTACACATCTCAATCTTGCTGTCCTGCATGACGGTTTCGTACTTCTTCTCGTCATCTTTCGTGGACTCCTCAAGATTGTTGCGGTTGCTGCATATAGTTGCTGACTCATTTGACCGCGCGCAAGTCTCGTCGTTTCCGGTTTCGATGCAGCTATTCTGGTTGTAATTCTGGTTCTGTGGCGGATTGCGTTTGCTAAGACCGAAGATCACTTTCTCGATGATCAGGAAGGGCTTCTCGAAGCAAAGGTACCACACCACGGACACCGCCAACGTGAAAATCAGAACGGCAAAGAAGTTGCGCACCTGTGATAAAGGAGAAGACTCATTATTGTTAATTTTTAAGTTTTGATTACACTCGAACTTTGAATTAATATGATATCGTGCACGCAAAACATAAGTGCAATAAGATAAAAAATGTGGTAGAATTAATATTAAATTATCCGGTCACAAACTCGGTTTTACAAAATTGAAAGAGAAATTTCAAGTGATCGCGATTAAATTATTTCGTAACTATTGAAATTTCTCTTATGACTTGCATCTCTTGTTAAAACGTTTTTCGAATTGTCGTTTTTGCTTACCACGTTCATTCGTGTCAAAACGTCGGCAGTGCGAACGGATCCAATATTGGCGATCAGAAACAGATAATGAGAGAGATAAGCGCAGTAAGTCAATTTGCTAAACGGCACCCATCCAGGCCAGGAGAGGAAACGATTCACAGGACCTTCGAAATGAATAAAAGCATCAGAAGATGTGTAATAATCTATTTAATATAATATTTGCGATTTTAACGTTTACCTGCATAATCATGCATGCAGCAGAAAATGATCCAGGAGATCGATAGAGCAAAGACCTGTCGATGCAAACCGGCGTAAAAGCTCGCCTCCACCTTGTTGTAATCGTGATCGTCAAAGTAGAAACTGCGTGAACCCAAAAGGGCTGTCAGACCGATTGTAATGGCGATCAGCCAACCACAAACAACAATCCACTGTGTACAAAAAAACATGACGCTCTTACAAAGTGCGATTTATGTGCAATATATTATCTATCTTACTGGTTATATTAAAATATTAAAGCAAAAGAAAACAGATAAAAGAGAAATATGTCAGGTGAATCTAAAATATATTTTACATTGGATCAATTTTAACTGATTTAATTTTTTCGTTTTCCAGGAGATCTTTTTCTTTTAAAATAACAATTTTTTAATTTTATATAATTATATATTGAAAATAATACTTACCATGCGCATCTTCACCTTGTCGACGTGTGTTTTGTATAAAATATAACCGAGACCTAATCCAATGACGTAAGTCCCGAATCTACAGTAGACCGTCGAGTAAATCTGCACGTAAACGTTGGCTAAGTCTGTTTGACTAGATAAATTAATTGACATTGTTATATTACTAAAAATCTTGTGACGTGTGTAGGTAAGAATTTAAAACAAATCATTACTCGTTCATCATTATTAATCGAGGAAATGTCACGTGCGTAGAAATTATTATAATACCTAGAAGATATCCATGTGCGTGCAATTCTTGGCAAAGATCTCGTATAATGTCTACTAAGAGAAAAATACTTGAAAATATTTGAAATTTTGCACTCACTCTTTGTAATATAACATGGTGCCTGGCAGCTTGAGAGCATAAGTTATACCAAAAGGCAGTAAGAACGAGAGAAACAAGCAGAAGATCAAGATAATGATGAAGTAGTCTCTCTTTAACTTGAGCATAGGATACAATATAAGCGGTGAGAGCCAAATAAGTTGCATGTCGACCGACAGGTACCAAGATTGGGACATGCACTAGAAGCAGAAAAAGCAAGGGTGTGGTGTCTCGTAGAGAGTAAAAGAGTCAGAGAGATTCAGAAAATGCCGGAGGATGCAAAGCTCACTTAGTAATTTAGTAAAGTCAGTTCAAAGAATAATATTAAGTAACATGCATCAATTCTAAACTCTTCTTTTTTAATCTCGTTCTATGTTTGTAATGTGTAAAGAAGTAAAAAATAATGTAAGAGATAATATAAATTATAATATGTAAAGTGTAAAAGGTTCTACCACTTTATACAGCATTTCGAAGACTCTTAACATCAATATTTCAAAATCGCAAAACGACAAGAACATATTCCATTTTCAGATTCATCATTTTCTGAAGCAGTGGAAAAGAGATAAAGATATCATATATGCATATTTCACAGAATTTAATATGCATTTATAGTATATTTATAGCGAAGGGCACATGCATAAAGGAGCTTTGCCCGAACGGTTACCATTCTGTCCAATTTAAAGTAGTTGTGGACGTAGAGCAAGTTGAGCCACCAATTCTCGCGGCAGAAGTCTCTGTTGGTACCAGCTATAAGATCCCAGTGCGGGCCCGTGCCGAATTTGTAGAACAGAGTTGCATAAAAGCCAATCATCATCGCATACGCCGGCGTTAGCCTGATGGAAAAGAAGACTAATTAAAAAGAATCGAAAAACTAAATAAAAAAACTCGAAAAATGAAACAAACCAAACATTTGAAAATAAACAAGTGCATAACAAAGGGATCACAAGATATCATGGAAGAAACTTGAAAAATCAATCAAAATTAAATTATATAATTCTCATTTTTGTAGCGCAACATCTAGTTATTTCATGAAGTGTATCCGAAAAATAAATACCACGAGAAGAAACGAAGAAGAAGAAGCTAGCGGCCGTATATGTACCTCAGATAACGACGAAAATAAAGCTGACTTATGAAGTGCCAGTTGGAGACTCGTTCCTTCTTCAAGAGTTCGTTGTAAGCTAGCACGACACCGCTCAGGAGGAAGAAAATATCCGTGGAGATGTTTGCGTTCAGCACGAACATATTGATCCAGTCGTGATGCATCTTTTGCGGCAACAGAGATCATTTCATTATCGAGGATGCCATATAGAGTTTCGAGAAAACGCGAAAGAGTAACACGATGTGCGTTCTCGTGCACGTTGCTCTCCGCATGTAGCAAGCGTGGGAGATCCAATCCCGTTGGTAATGATCAAGTTGGGAGTTGAATGCACACAGGGTTCTCCATGTTAGTTTGCAAAACCATTCAACACTCACCCGTGGAATATCCGCGAGGTTCAGCTTGACACTGATCGCCTCCATGTAATGAGTGTGGCCGTAAATGATCCAGCATGTGGTGAGAAAACGCAAACCATCCAGGCAGTTGAGGTAGCCCTGCGGTCTGTCGGTCCGCAACAGATCCTTTCCATTTTTGTACAAGGAGAACGATGTCAACACCGCTACATGAGAAATTGTTGTGTTATTAATCGAAACGGAAACGCAATGTCTTTTGGAGATTAATTCGAGATTCATGTTTTAGGTATATACGTATGAGTCCTTGCTTTATTTTTATGACGTATATGGAATGATTATCAGAATTTTAAACAATTTTTCTAGAGCGATAGAAAAGGAAGATTAATTCTCACGCATATACACCTGACACATGCAACAAGTTTTTCTACATATGTTTATATCTTTAGGTTGCACATGCCTTTCTTCCACTGCTCTGCCATCTCATGCGACATGTTATCACACTGCGACTTGATCTGGCGGTTCAACCAGATGTGGTATCCCGTACTGGCTATAACGATAAACGCGAACATCACAATGGCGATCCTAAAATTTTCGAATATCGTAAAATAGGCATAGTAGCGAAGATATATCATTAGATTGATGAACTTTGTGTTTACGTGTAACAAAAATCGGCAATCTGCCACGTCTTATCACTTTTCCGTGTCTGACAGGATTTTTGATCAATATAAACCGTTAGGTTGACGCGTTCAGGAATTATCAATGGTTCGAGCAGAACCTCTGTCGCCTTTCCAATCTCGGAATAATTACAGGTGGACGGGACGCACCATATCCATTCGTAAATTATTGTGACGCCAGAAGTCCAATTAGTCGCGCCCTGTAGATTTCACAAAATATTGGAACTTAGTAGCGTAACTATTTTCTTATAAATATAATAATTTTTTATCTTAACATTAATATATTATAATTCATTCTACTAATTTAATGTTTTATAATTATTTAACATAATTGTTCTGCAGGATACAAACTCACCGATGCGATCGCGACGTTCCTGAATAGATCTCCCAAATCCAATTCGCGGGATGTGTCGTTGTCCGGCGTGATGTTGAATCGCACCCCCACATTGCACGCCTGCCCGATAAAACCGTGTTCATTGTTAGTCACCTGTACGCACTCGTCGAAGTTACCCAGCGTCCTGTGGTTACCGGTGATCAGACCCGACGGTATTTTCACCGAAGAATCGTACACTGCAAAGCAAGCAAAGCAAACGTCAAACTTCCGTTCCGCAAAAACGATATGCTGGATCATCTTAAATTTTAACGCCAGCTTGAAATGCAACTTCTCTTCAGCCTTTCCAGTAAAGATTTGAGTAGACTATTTTTTTTTCTCATCGTTAATGTAGCTTCAAAAGTAGTTGAAAAAGAGACAGTCCCTACTCGCGACGTGTTGGAGGACGAGACCCTGGAAAAGTTCAGCTCGACCACGAGTGCTGCTTATTACTGCTGCGCGTTTTATTGTCGCGTTTTTCCGGCTATTGCGACACACGTTCAGCATTCCGGCTTTGACATTTAACAATTGTGCTCCCACGCTTCGTTTATGATAAACACACTCTGAAACCGGTTGAAACAGGCGCCAGGTATAGCCGGGAGATGCGCGTCAAGGCGTTCTTTTGTCCTCAATCCACGCGATCAGGCAACGTGTCATTTTTTCGCATCTGTCTGGATAAAAAAACGTGCGCGCAACACGCGGGATAATTGTGGATATCAAGCTGTATTTTGATTATTCAGAAACAGAATTTTGTTACACAATACTGCAGAAATTCGTCTCCGTTTCAAAATTCTTGATCCCGCGGGCAACGCGATCAAGGACGCATCGAACTACTTTGATCTGGGTTTTCGGTGAGCGACGGGACATTCTCTTTCGGAAACGATTTTGCAATCGATAGTCACACACGTGCGACTCTAAAGCGATAGAATGACCGAGCGAGAATCGTCCTGTGTGCCTCCTCTTTCAGTGCTCGTATATTTCTACAAGAGTTGAGAGCGATCTTGAGTTTGTGGCTTGCGGATATATGAGATATTTTTTATTTTTTACTGGACTTTTATTAGGAAAATTTGCTGTTTGGATCGCTTTAAAATCCAATCGATCTTGTCTGTGCTGTTTTTGTTGCGACATGGACCGCTTGATTTCGCGGGGGTCGACCACGTGATCTTTAATGAATGATTCCAACATATACCCGACGTTGCTCTGATCTTCGCGAGGCTGAAGAACAGCGATTGAATATCCGGAATCTGATATCGATATCGATTATTATTACTCTACGTATCTCCTTGTTCTCCTAATGATTGGAGTAATATAAATAATTTCTATTTTACGTAATAACTTATTGCCATTTTCATAGAATCGAATGTGACTCTGCGTCAATGCGGCGATTGTCCCGTAAAATAGAAATTATTGAAATTATTAACTTGCACACGTTCTCTATGATTTATATTACTTATCCCATTACACGTTACGGCGAACGCACGTTCAGACTGTGATTTCAAGGTGACTGGCTCCTGGAACCGCGATCACGAGCATGACGCGGGTAACGTCAATGTCACGCAATTCCACCAGCTGCGGAAGTGCATTGAGCGTGTGTATTGAGCCTGACATGATGATCTTTGGAATCGGTTGATCACCAAGAATCACGCATTGCAAAATCGCGAATCGGCTGATCGACCAAAGAGCAAAAGAAAAATGTCATGTTGGCGATAAAGTGCAAGTTTCATACTCGAAATTCGCGTGATAACGCTGCAGATCGTCTCGCGTAGATTGTCGCAACGTCCGCGATGAAAGATGATTAGCAAATGCCGATAAAAATGTTATTTGAACAATTGCGATATTGCGTTTCTTTTCCAGATACCTGATGTATCAGATTCCTCCTCGTCGTACAAATCACGCGTACAAACAATTTGCAAACTTGCAATTGACAATTTGCAAAATCACGCGATCGTCGTGCCGGCGATCGGACGACCTGCAGGCCAGGAAAAGATCAATCGATCGAACGAAGGCGGACCCTGATACACAAGGACGGTCATCGGCCTCGTGGTTGCATCTTAGTGACCCAGTTTGGTCTCGTGTACGACGCACGTACCAATTACATCGGTCAATATTGTTGTCTCTCGTGAACGCGCACGTGGCAGATTGTTAATTGCATTTTCCTTAATAGTGCGCTGTTTCGACGCTAATGATCACCGCGAACCATGAAAATGAATCCTTTCAGCACGACATTCCTGCTTTGACACAATTCTCATGTCTCGAAACGGTCGATGAGGTATGACGGAAGTCGGCTTAAAGTTTCATAAATTTTGTTTCATAAAATTTCTTCATTTTTATATTAGTGACTCTTAAGACGAATTGATGAATTTTCTCTTGATTCTAGATAATTACCTTATTTTTTAAGAAAGTTTTCATGCTACTTATGAATTTATCTGCGCTCGAGTTCATCGAACTCGACCTGTGACTCGGGGGCACAAGAATGCATTGCATGAATCGTCACACAAGCAAGAGGATATTCGACAACGCTAAATGTCGCGCGTGCGGAGGATGACGCGTCGGTGGAAAAGTCCATCCGCGTGCTTGTGTCAAAAGGGGGTAAAAATGCACCGGCGCCCGCGGATCACGGATGTCATCGAGCGTCGCGGTTTCTGCAATTGACGCGAGAAGGCGAGCTGCGGCGAGCACGCATGTCCTTTAAAGTAATCGTCACGAGATAAGAGCCGATATGTCATAACGCGGGGCGATAAGGCAACGTAACGCGATAATCTGCTCGGCGATGATGCACAAGGCGATGATGATGCGGCGAGGCGTGGGTCAAACACTTTGCGACGACCGACGCTGTCACTGATCGGCATTACGCTATTAATATCAATCAGATCAATGTCGTCTGGTAATCTGCGCGCGGTCCAAGTGTCACGGAGACGCTAATTCGCTCAAAGGAAACGGACACAAGGTCCTTTCAATCGACACGCTAATTCGATTGCGATATCTCGTGGAGGCGCACGCGTTGTCCCCCGCAAAAACATCCCTAATCGGTCATCCGCGGTGATACGATCAGCAGAGAAATCGCGGATCTTCGCTCCGAGATCGCGCGATCGGAATCTCATCGCCGAATAATCTCATCTACGAAATCTCGCTTTTGCTACTCATCCTCGTTATCGGAGGGCATTGAACTCGTAATCCCCCGACGTGTCACGGAGAGGATTATTGCGTCGATCGGGCCTCTTTGAATCTCGCTTTGAATCGCCGCCGCATTATCTGCACGGTGTCGTGGAGATCGCGGTATCTGGTAATTGGCGATATGCATTCACGTTTGTCGGCGCGATACCGAGCGTGGTGTTACGCGCGCCCGATAACACCTTCCCTTGATAATTATATTATACGCGGCGTGCAATGTCCGATAATTGTGGAGTGCTCATAAGCGTCAAAAGCACGATCGTAGATCGCACATACAGATCCGTGGTCTCGCACCGCTCTGCGACACGGACAAAACAATACGTAAAGATTATATAACGTTTTCCCTCCTCTTGCTCTACTCCCGTATCCCGAGCTGGCCGCATTATGATAAAGAAATCACGCGCGTGGAAAGATCTTGCGAAAGATTATTATTATAATGAGTCCCTTGAGCAATGAAACGAGGCTGATGAACCGGAGATATTTTTGAAGGATTCGATGCAACAATTTAATCAAATTTTAATCAAATCTCGTTCGATCAGACGAGGAGTCCAATGGATTTTTTAATAAATTTATTAAATGCGTATTTAACAAATGACCCAATTGATTTGTTATACTCACTTTGCAGCGCCCATGGTGTGTAATTACTGAGCGCCTGTAGGTAGATCTCCCCATCACGGATGCACTCAAACGAGGCGTTGGTCCGTGGCACGAAGGGCCTCGTGAAGACATTCGCGAGAACGTCTTCGGGTCGAGTGGTACCGACCTTCGCCACCGTAGTCAGGACCAGAACGAGAACTGCACGTGCAGTCCATCGCATTACTTCCATCCTTCCTTCTTTCTCTGGTATCAAATCCTTCACACTATGTCTCTTGAGTATTTTTGAAAAAGAGATCTGTCACAGACGGGCATAATTCGAATCAGAAGAAATCAATTCGCGCTGCTTGTAACGCCCGTGTTCTGAGCCCTTCGTCCCGTTCTGTATCTTATATTATAATTTAGGCAATTTTACTGTTTATGTAACTATTTATTGACTGTTGACTGTCAATAACTGTTCGATCTAAGAAATACTACCCGAGGGAGAGTAACGACGGTTCGCTTGGACGCGGAAGGGGTGGTGCGCAGCCAACGATGGCCGAGAGGCTGTTGCCGATCGCGTCGCGGCACGTCCTCGTCGTTGTCGTTTCGTCCTGAGGAAGCACGTGTATCCTCCTCGCGAGGAGGCATATGCGTACAACGAGCGTCCCGCACGCGAATTTAAACAAACGAGACGCAAACGCGACCGAGTGTGATACAACGTTCTGTCAATCGGCGCGTCGGTTCACTTATATATTGGATGAACGGCCGATCGTGACGGGGGTAAGAGAGGCATTACCGAGCTCTCCGCCGTGGCGATCTCCTCTTATCGATGTAAGCGAGGATTACGCACCCGCAGAGAAACGTCGTCACCGTCGCGGCAGCAAGAGTGGGAAGAAGCGGCTCTTCGCGCGGCAGCTGTCGCGATCACGAAACTGTTTAATTAATTCACTGAATCGGGGTACGAACGAGTAATTGTGTGACCGAGGCGCTCGTGAACAGGTGGACCGTTGGCTTTACGTTGTCAAACTATTAGGGATTACCGTATGAACTTGGCCCTTCTTCACTCAAGACGTTGCCACCAGGAACGGGACAGGACTTAGTTAGCTTATCTAGCAGGTAGAGACCTATGATTGGTCAGAAACGATGATCCGGGCATTTTGCAGTGGGTGTGGAAGGGAGTATTTTTGGAGTCTTTGACCTTTCTTTTCTTGAGATACCGAAAGATAGTCGAGAGAGAAATCGACGACCTAAGTCCACATAGCTACCATAATTTGTACACAACTATGACAAAACGGTAACACGGCTAAACCTGACGTCGTTCCGTTATCGGGTTCAATTGAGGGTTCTACTATCCTGAGGCTCTCAGCTAAACAAAGTCTCACGTAGATTGACCAGAGGTTTAAAAGCTTCCAAGTGAGTGAAAAGCGCGGCGGGAAGAGATAGAGGGACCGATGGTGTACCGTAAGACACAGCTAGGCGGAAATGCAAATCGATATGAGGTCTCATTCGTCAATCAGAGATGGGCTAAAGGACAACTTATCATTTCCCACACTTGTCGCTGACGATAAATTCATCTAACTTGAAGCAAACTGTTGCTCAACTTTGAATATCTTCGATATGTCAATCAATTTCGTAGACTCTTCTACGTACTTCTTCGTTCAGATTTAACGGAGAGGTCGAAGAGACATTTCGCCATCTGAAGTTAGAATGTTGTATGTTGTAAGGTCCAAAATGTTGAAGCAAACAAGTCGGATAGATCACGCATCCTTAGGAAGAGAGAGAGAGAGAGAGAGAGAAATAAGTCGTGAAGAGCTGATGGACATTGAGAATTGTTGCGAGTAACCAGAAATCTTAGATGACGGATTCGCTGCCGACCATGAAAATTCATCTCTCCTCTATCAGCGTCTGGTTCTGTCAGGGATCTGAAACGAGCGCGAAATCGTCAGAGATATTCGCAGAATGAGTATTGTACGTACGTTCAGCTCAACTAAGGACTCTTTAATCTCGTTCGTTTGAATGCAACGCGTTTAATTCAAGGCCAGCGTCGGATATGGTAATCGATAGAAATAAAGAGACCGGTTGCATATCGCGCTAACAGTTGCACAAGTAACGTTTCCGATACAATTCATCGTCTTGATTCGCTGCTTCTCGCTTCTTTGCGGAATCTCGTACTGATAGACAGTCTCACGCGAAATTTCGTGGCAATTAAGAGAATTATTTACATTTTTGAATTCCACTGTTAAAACTTCATGTAATCGTCATCAGGCACGAAACATCAAAACGAGACTGAAAAATAATTAATCGCTTGATCGAGACAATGACCCGAATCCGCGTACACGCAGCGAGTGAAAAATGATACCTGCAGGTAAAAATGTAACGTGAACGAACTTTCGTGAGGCCTACATTAGAGAGGCAGCATCGCCGGCGCCGAAGACTGCAAGCCGCGGCGATACGAGGGAATAAATCAGAAAAATATCCGCGAAATACTTACAGTCGGATCTTCACGTTTCCGTCTACACAACATTAAACTTCACGACAAACTGAAACTTGTTATGAGATGTATTTATTACGTTTGCCCTTATTGACAAGCATGACTATACCTGTCGCTCGCGAATCTCGCATGGTGCTTGTTGGGCTTATCTTCCGCATCGAATGGCAGTTCAAAGTCATCATAGGTGATAAAACAGCGTTTATCCGTCCATCACCTTCACGCGAATTTTTACGAACACTTTTCTCTCTTGTCATTATCGTCATGAAATTTTTCGTGATAAGTAAAAGAGGAACAGAGTTCATTCACCTTGATTATGCCACGGGAAGACTCTCTCACTATGTAAAAATTTCAGGTGTACGGGCATTATTGTCTAACAAAACATGTGAATTCGAAATCGAATGTCTCGAGCATTCGTTTTTAATAAATAATACTAATGATTATTGAATCAATCATCAAGACTTCGTAATTTTTCAAAATTAATTTTTGGGATCGGTTAGAAAAATATCTTTGTTTGCTCTAAGAAGATCCTGTGTACGGATATATCATTATCTGCATTTAAGAATTTGTTTGAAGGAAAGAAAGAAGGCGCGCAAACAGGAAGTCTGGCATGAAAAATCTTTATTAATTATGAATATATATATATATATATATATATTCATATGTAAATTAAAAATTCATGATACATCTGTCTCAGATTATCTTTTTCCCTAGTAATATACGATTTTTTTCTTAACGATCGTTAAATTCTTACTTACATATATACTATATTATATATATATATATAATCCAATAATAGTAACACGCCGCTGAAACAACCGTTCTACTAATATACAAACCTACATCATATCAAAGAATTTACATCACTAGTCGTGTAATTAACAGTTCCGACAGGATATTTACAGCATTTTCCAGTTATCGTACCATTTCTACTGCGTTTTGGTATTTGCATAATAATATTATTGTACATTTGCGAAGGAATGTTCTCAATCAGTGTATAAGTTCCAATATACGTGTATCAAGATTAAACCGAGATATCCAGTAATACCCAGTAATAAATGAAATCAGACGAGATAAAATTCCGGCTAAGAAAGTAAAATGGTAAACCCTATAAAAAAAGGCAAGGAAAAACAATTAGTGCCCTTAAAAATACTTATACCGCAAGATAAGATTCAATTGCTGCTATCGTCATAAGTACAATAAGAAAAACTGTTTCAGGCAAGGATGTTTCGCTTAGAACCGTTATCAATTACCACCCTATTGTAGGGAGGAACTCTACGACATCCTGACACACCTCTTTAGGCGTCTTCATAGAATTAACTTTATAAACTAAACCTTGCTGTTCATACTGCTCGATTATTGGTAAAGTATTCTGCATATAAGTCTGGTGACGTAAAACCAACGACTGCTCGTTATCGTCGCTTCGGCCGCTCCCACTGGCGCCGCGTTTCAGGCAACGCTGCGTACAGACCTCCTGACTGCACTCACAGAATATCACAGCTTTCACGATCACCTTGTCGGCCATCGCCTGCAAATGAACAGACGAATATAGATACTGTGACAATAATATATAAATATTACATAATATATTGCGTCAGCTTAATTAGGAAACCTAAGTTCCAACTCCAATTTTTGATTGAGACATTTATTTCGGCCAACTTATTTTGAGATTTTTCATCGTTTAGAAAAGTTCTTGTAAAATTGTAATTTCGTTAGAAGGTTTTCTAATTAGGCCGATATATAAGAATAATAGAATGAATGCACTCATCTTATCATCATCGCACATAACCTCTAACCATCTCTAACCTCTACCAACTTCGTAAAAATACGTGCTACAGAATTATCGGAACAATCACGTTTCTCATGTCGCGTCAAGCGTCAATAATGATTTTCTCGGCTTTTTAATGCAGCGCGAGTAAACGAACAAGGTAACGGGGTTACCTTGTTCCAGCCGTCGAGGTTATCTTGATTCCTCGGAAAGCCGTCAATGAGGAAGCGGTTGTGCGGATTGTCGGACGTCCGCATCGCGCGATCGAGGAGGCTACAGGTGATCTCCACGGGGACGATCGTGCCATTTCTGATATGCGTCTCGATGAGTTCGCCGAATTGCGAGCCGGGCTTCGCGCGCTCCTCGCGCAGCAAGTCACCGGCTGATAGGTGAACATAACCGTAACGCTTGGTGATGTAATGGCAAAGCGTGCCCTTGCCGGCACCTGGGCCGCCCAGAATGAACACCACCTCCGGCTTTTTCATCGTGACCGTAGACATCACACGAATACAACCTCGTGCAGCAGCCGCAAAGCCTCGTAGCATATACAGGAAGCGTGCAGTGGATGCACTTTGCAATATATACAATTATACACTATACACCTCCGGGTGTGTTCGGGAAACTCGCTATCGCTAACGACTGTTCGTGGAGCCAATAGTGCGATAGCGAACGCAATGACGTAATTGCTTAGCAACGAGAGTGAAAAGCGTGACATATATTTGACGCAGGGGTTATCTTGATCGATAAGAAGTTTATTCATACAATCCAAGTGTTTATTTGGCCTCTGAATCACATTTGACGTTCACGGAGCTCCGCGAACATCCCTCCCTCGGTCGGTCGGATCCGCTACCCTGGCGCCATTTTTAAAAGGCGTACATACATTCAAATATTAGACGGAAAGGTTAAAGGAATATGTTAACGAGTGAGAAAGCAATTGCAGAAAGTATAGTTCTAAAGAAAAAATAGATTTTATCGTTACCGCTTAAATTACAGAAATGATTGAAGAGAATGGATGGTTTGAATATTATCACACTTTTATGCATTGCAACAATGCAAATACCAAGTTCATTCGTATATCAATGTGAAACGGCATAATTGTACGGCTGATGTAATAATGAATTATGCATTTCGGCGGATGCCGAAACAGGTAGGCAATCACGTTATGCAATTATGCGCGCGTGAAGCGACCGAACTTCACTTCGACGTGTTACGAGTGAAGCGATTGCGATATGTGATAATGATGCCTCATACACGGTTCATCATACGATATTAGAGACACAGGTCTATATTTATGTTATCTTTGTCTATATTTATGATAATTTTAGTCGACAAATTTACGTTTTGCAAAAATTTGTGAAATTTTCACGACACCCATGTGATGTAATTTTTCATTAAACGACAGAAAATTCATGAAACGTGGATTACGAAGTAAATCATTTGCTGCCTCGAGCAATTTTGTCGACGAAGTAAAGCTTACGATTAATCGGCAAATCGATTGGAGTCGAAGATAAAGTCGCGCGTGACAGTGAGGTTATATGTCCTAACCTAACCTAGTCTGACTGATAGCCCGCTGTTTTTGGAACATCTGTTACGTGCTTTTCTAAATTTTCGAATGACAGGTGTAATTAGTCGTCGAATGTGCATTATCCGTCTGCGGAAATTACGGTTGTCACGAATCACGAGTGCAATTTATCGACTCGGAGTAGATCGAGAAATCGGATAAATCGTAACGATGCACGACGCCGGTTCAACGATGGGATAATTCACGGTCCCCGATATCGTTACAGGTGAATCACTGAACAATGCTAATTTTGAAACGATGCCATCGGTTTACTGGAGTCGTCGGTCTGCTGTCACGCAGCGCGTGGCCCAATCACGCGGTATTAAATTGCCCTGTTACGAATCTTTACTCTGGCATAGAGGTTCGTACTTTATCCATACTACATAATAGACATAACAACGTGGATCTCAGTGCGCGAACAACTGTACACTCTCTGTTAAGGACGGAGAATACACTAAAACATGTCAAGTTAGCAGATTTCCAGCAAAGTAGGTTCCTGGGCTTTGCCGCTAAGCTAGTCAATAATGCCTCGCCCAAAGTACAACCATACATGAAGCTTATGAGGATGGACAAACCAATAGGTGAGATATATATATATATATATATATTTAAATAAATATATATACATAGTTTTTAAATTAATTATTATTAATTGAAATCGATAAATTTTCCATCAGGAAGCTGGTTATTATTTTGGCCTTGTGGATGGAGCATCGCCATGGCAGCTCCTGCTGCTTGCCTGCCAGATCTTCACATGTTAGCGCTTTTTGGCACAGGCGCGTTTATAATGCGCGGTGCTGGATGCACGATAAACGATATGTGGGATCAGGACATCGACAAGATGGTAAAACTCTCTGTTGCATTGTAAAGCTCGCGTCTACTTCACGGATGTCAATGGGCAACTATGTTATCAGGTAGCCAGAACAAGAGACAGACCCCTGGTAACCGGTCAGATAAGGCCAGAACAATCGTTAATGTTTCTAGCTGCACAGTTGAGCCTAGGGTTGCTAATATTGTTGCAACTGAATTGGTACAGTATATTTCTCGGTGCCAGTTCATTAGGTATTAAATAATACACTAAGCCGGAATAAAAAGTCAAATTGTTTATCGCGCATCTAACGGAATTTCCCTTGTTTTAGGTCTAGTGATAATTTATCCTCTCATGAAAAGAATAACGTACTGGCCGCAATTTATCCTAGGAATGACCTTTAATTGGGGCGCATTATTAGGATGGTCGGCTATACACGGATCATGCAACTGGTCCGTTTGCTTGCCACTTTACACAGCCGGTATTTGTTGGACCATTCTTTATGACACGATATACGCTCATCAAGTGAGATGATTCTTCCTGCTTATTGCGTAGATCTTTTTCTAAGCGCGTATCTTCTCTTATTTTGTTTTTTAATCTCAGGATAAAGTGGATGATATTCTATTGGGGATGAAATCAACCGCGATAAAATTCGGGGACGACACGAAGCTGTATCTGTCTGGGTTTGGAACGGTAATGATCACGAACTTAATCGCCTGTGGCGTAATAACCGCGCAAACTTGGTGTTACTACGTCGCGGTTGGATTAATTGGCACACATATTGGCAACCAGGTAAACGTCGTTGAATTATTTAATTATTTTGTAATTAATACAAAAAATAATATTTGAATTATTGAATCCTGACAAAGTAACCCTTTTATTTCACCAGATATATACTTTGAATATCAATAATCCTACGGATTGCGCAAGGAAATTCATATCTAATCACAGTGTGGGCATGTTACTGTTTGCTGGTATCGTATTAGGAAACTTGATAAAGAAAAAGTCATCTGTGGAAGAGGAGAACAATGCTGAAGAGGAAAGGAAGCAGGCTGTTTTACTAGAACCAAAAATAGATAAGATTTATGATTAAGTAGAATTAATAAATAGCGTTTTTGAATTGCTGCAAGAGTAGATGGACAAAAACTATATTAGCAATTATTACTTAACTCGCATGCCATATTTAAGATACTATGGGTTTCCGATAGTTTCCTCTCAATTGTTATATTAGTTTTAACTGTAGAAACTTCATTATGCATCGCGATGTTATAATTTAATGCAAAGTAAGTATATGTATTACTTTAACACCATGTCTTAGCTAATAATAACAGTACCTACTGCTTACCTCATTTGTTAAGGCAGAGTTCTGGAATCAATATTAACATCGAACAAAGAAAGAGATTACACATGACTGTAAATATTCCTCATTACACAATAGACCATCTATTGACAATACCAACTGGTGAATTATTTACGAAATGAGAGAAAGATACATGAAAAGGGTCACAGTCATGTACGATTTATTTTCTTATACAATTTTTGCACAAATTATAACTATTAAAATCTTGAAAAATAAAAACCAGAAAAATTATTTAGAGCAGGTCGTTACAGTGTGTGAAATGCAAATATTCTCATTCCGCACGTTCGTGCTCCGTCTCTCGTTCCTTTACGCGTTCAGTGTACTGCTCGTGAGTCAGCAGAGACTGCTTCAGACTCTCCAGGAGCTTTATGTTCGGTAGTATTATAGCCAAGTATCCACCCCTGTGCGGTGGCTCTCTGAGAAGTTGCGGCTTTTCCAGCAACATCTCGTTGACCTCGACCAATTTGCCGATCATGCAGCATTTAATGACGTACGTTTGTCCGTCAAAACAGGATATAGTACAGATATTCGAGTTAGTTTGCAGTGGTTGCGCACCATGTTTACCCTTTCCCGAGACCTTGTTCAGGGACCTGTCTATTTTGTCACTGACCTTAAAGTCGACTTTCTTTATCTCCTTGTCACCCTGCAAGATTACGTGACTGGGTGCCAGTGACAGCATACAGATCCGATTGCTGTGTACTCGTATGCATATATCATCGCCAGGTAACTGCACGTTCATTTTGTAATAGGGAACAAAGTAACGATCAGTAACAGTGGGGAAATGACCGTTGTACTGGACTCCGTCCAGCATGCCAGAGATGTCCTCGTCGGGTGGAAATGTAAATGACTCGTCGTCGCTATCGATGACTGCTGACGCCTCGTCATCACTGTCTGTGAGGAGTTTATTATCCTTTTGCTCTTGCGTTTGCTTGAAAGAGATTTCTTTTGTCGCATCGTCTTCCTCACGTGCGATCTCCGTGCGATCATCCTCATTTCTCAAACGTTTGATCACTGGCTCGTCGATTTTTGAGCTCATAACTTCCATAACTCGCGCTTCTAAACCACCAAACTTGTGTTTATGAAATCTCGTCACAAGTGACACACGATAATGCAAAAATAAATTCTAGTTGCTCTTAAGGAACTCCTAGAAATTCGATTATTATTATTAATTAATCTACTCGCGTGTATAAACTATACAACTAATCACTACTTTTTGGACTTGATATCTTTTTCTCGTATTTTCGTCTGGCTTGATCCAAATTTGCTTGTCTACGAATTTGCCTCTGCAAAAATAATTAATGCATCGATTAATGGATCGATTCGCTCGCAAAAATGAGAAATGACTTGCCTGCTCTTTTATGCATTCGATCATTTCCTTGTGGATCTGTCCGCAGTATCCCAAAAATCTTCCGTATGGATGCTGCAACACAGTAGCAAGCAGGTTAGGCACGCGGCATAAATCTTCAGCGTGCTTTTCGTTACCTCGCTTTCGCAATCCTGATACTTGCGAAATATCCAGTTACATTCGGCATTGTGCACGGCCAGTGATCTGTAATGCATTTCCTTGTGAGCCGAATCACTCATTAATTTACGCGTATTTTCTCGTTATGCAATCGTGTGAGAAACTAACCTATCGATGCACCATCTCACCGGCGAGAATCCATAACAGTTTATTGTATCGTGAGTGATCGTTAACATGTACTTACTGGAAGTGTGAATTTATATCTGCGCGCGAGTTTCATTAAAAAATTTTTAGTTTTAACTCATATACACGAGCGATTTACGTATCTGCTCGTGCAACTGCTGGAAATGCATTTATTCTTTTTCCATTCTGCATCAGAGAATGGATTCCACGCGTTCAAAGTTTTTCGTTGTACCTTTAGTGCCGTTAAATGCTAAATCATGAATGAAGCAAGCACAGTCACGATAATATAAAAATTACTTTACGTAGCATCACTTAAAGTTAATGTAAAGAATGGACATACATTTCTTTTTATGGGTCTTTTGTATATGTGCATGAGGATAAATGGTATGTATGTAATG
This sequence comes from Ooceraea biroi, assembly GCF_003672135.1. Lineage (NCBI taxonomy): Eukaryota > Metazoa > Arthropoda > Insecta > Hymenoptera > Formicidae > Ooceraea > Ooceraea biroi. The sequence continues at coordinate 10,844,151 of NC_039513.1, read as the reverse complement.
ATGTAAAGTTATCAGATTTTAGATTATCGAATAAAATAGATGAGAATATCATTAAATGAACTCTTGCACAAATACAAGAGCTTAAATATTGAATTGTGTAATAAGTATAATTTAGGATTTTGTGAATAAAATTAGACCGATTCACACAGCTAAGCTTCTCTAAACAGCCGAGATAGCCGACCCTTAATATTTTCACTATCTCTTATACATTGATTCTTTTGGATTAATGCTGTGATATCCAAAATTAATAGTTACAAGCAGATAATGTTGCTTCTTCTGTAGAAGTGTATGTAACTGTACATATATATTTTTTTGTGTTTATAATAGCTATTTATGGTAGCTGCATAATAGAATGGTTGAATGTAATTAAGTCTACTCTTTATTTCTTTCGACACAATTGTTATGTAATACAACATTATGTACGTATAGTTGTACCATTACTCAGACAACGTTGTTGCCGATGGGATAAAACGCTTTAATATTTAAATTTAATATCATACATGGAAGTTCAATGGATCAGATATATAATACATATAAACGGCCACGTTGCCGCGGACGTGCAATTAAAAATTCCAAACAATCAACGTGTCAATCATTAAAATAACCATAGAAAAATAGTAGAACATCTATCGAGCACATAATTCTTTCCGCACTTCTAATGATTCCTTTTTCGGTTTTTCTGGTAAATTTATCGGTAATTTCATGCGTTACACCAGATCTACTGCGCCAATTTGAACTTAATTATATACATATGTCGTGTGAAACTTGCTACGTCAAAGATTAAATGGAAAGACAGTCTCATATACGAACCCAAATCGCCCTGTTGAGAAATAAACGAGCTAAAAGAGACCTTGGGAATTCAATCTCGCACGATGAATCCCCTGTCGATCGTTTTATCATCTATCTCTCGCAGGAACGTTGCTCAATTATGAAATGACGATTGAAGACATGGTCCGCAAACTGTCGACTAACATTCGTGCTGTAACACCGTCTAAATTCTCGCATCTAAATTTTTTTTACTAGGTGTCCATTGATTTTAATCTCTATCGATTTTGAGACGATATCATTAATTAATGTGACTACTATATCTCCCTCGTTGGATTCGAAGATACCTTTCGAATTAGTATTCTATTTTCTACTTATGCCCTACGCGCGTCACGCAGTTTATCATTATTTTTTTCAAATTGAACTACAGTCTAATCCCTCTAAAGATCGAATACACAAAAAATTTGTCCATACAAATTTTAAGAATTACTAAGGACATTAATTTACTGTAATGCCCAGCATTGTACGATATCAATTTAGTGAATACGCATTTCATATTTCATCGTAGTTAGAGAAAAGAAACCTGTTATTCTCAATTCTAAAATATTGGACATTACGAAAAATAGCTTGCTACAGATATGTCACATCAGACATTGTTTTAGAGTTGTGTTATTACAACTTTATCAAGTCTTATCAACTCTACATACATAAAAAAGTAAACACATGTACAATGCTGTTTGCTACCTAAAGTAATTAAACAAAAAGCGCGCAACACAGGTTTATCAGTCTTCTTGTTCAGAAGAGTATGTTTTCGGTTAAATCTGTTTGCTTTAAAACTGCTAATCCTTATCGTATTCTCGTATATTTTTATGACAAATAGAATTTTGCTAAACGTTTCTATTTGTAATCTGTTAATAAATAATTCTATCGATAATATAAAATCAGTTATTAAGAATTATTAAAAAATAAAACTTAATATGCTTTTTATATTAAGATTAATATAATTGTAAATCAATATGATTTAAAGAATGAGCACAGAAAGATGTTTATATTATAACTTACTAAAATATATTATACCTATAATTTATTTTTTTTGTGCATGTTATATTGGCATTTGCAGCCCTTTAAAATTTTTGATACCACACTTTTCACAGAATAAAACTGTTACTCGTTATTATTATTCGTAACTGTCGGAGCTGTGAAACAAAACTGGCAACACCACATTTATTTTTATTACTAAATAAATTAATAAATTCTATGATGTAAGCTGGATTCTACATATGTACAGTTTGAGGATTTAATATGAAGTTTCATTCTTGCACTTCAGAAAATGAACAGAATATTAGGAACATGTTATATACTCGATAATGAAGAAATTGAACAGGACAAAAAGAATTCATAATAAATATTTTCGATTAATAATAATTACCGTCACAGTAATTAATCATGCAATTATTCGCGATAATTTTTCTATCTTTTGTATTCACCGTTAATGTCGCTAACTTCCAATCCTTTAATCCTAAGTACAGTCAGGTAAGATTTTCTAACAGCAAAATCTTAAGTGATATTATATCACTTTGTAATTATCACTAAAGTATTACATATAGCAATTAATTCGATTTGTCTGATCAATAATTATTGAATGAGGTCAGTTGCATTAATGCAGTCGTTATACCACGATAACAGAATCGATCATTTTGCTAGTCTTATGCAGTTTTGCATTCGTAGTGGATATGCTTTTCTAATTGAAGTTAGAAAAGTCAGTTTTTAACTTGATCGACGGCGCAGATATTTTTATCTGCGGCTTCACAGGATCGACCGGTCGGGTGTGACGCTGCGCCTGTTGATGGCTAGATCGTACGGCGTTTTCCAATTTAATTTTCAGCTCAGTGGATTGCGACATCAGCGTCTTGAATTCCTAGCGATGTGAAAAACGCTTTGTCGTTTGTCGCAACAATTATCGTCGTATCGACATTTCAAAAATATTTTTTTAAATTTGTATTGTACAATAGGATACCTGCGGATATTTTGGCCCGATTTTATTGAGCCACTGGAAACTTTGCTGATGGAGACTTGCCTGATACTTGGCAGCGCGCTGAAGCTCGTCCCCTTCCAACAGGTAGTTGATCAGAATCGGCACGAGCAGAGTCAGCATTTGAATACCTAGTGTTAGATCAAGAACGTAACATGCTCATGTACATGAAGCTCACGCGCAACGTACGATATAAATAATTAATTGTAATGTTGATTAAGCTATTAAAAGATTAGGCACACCCACACACCTTGCAACAGGTCTCCTGAATGGCGTGTAACACATTTTGCATTAGCATTTATCATTAATTTACAAACTAGTCGCGAGACGTGATACCATAATGTACGATCTCAAAAATGTAACTCACGATTGGAAAGATCGACGAGTCCAATGAGAGCTTCCACCGTGCTGATGCACTCTAACGTAAAGTTCAGTTCCATGTCGTTTGTCACTTGTTTGCTCCTGTCGCTGTATAAGTACTCCACCAGGCGTGGCGCGAGTGCGTGAATGTACGGAGTACTTATGTTGCGCTCCGGATGCACAAATATCGTTCTTAACGTTTGTACGCATTTCAGTTTTACCTAATATGCATAATTGTTTCAATAATTTTAATAAAAGATTAACGGTTAGGAATAATATCTTCTTCATTCGCCGTATACCCACCGTTAAGTTCTCAGACTGGAACGCATGTCGGAAGTGATTGATACACGGGAATTGCAGATTTGGAGCGCTCACTACCTCTGGCGGTGCATGTAGCACAAATACGGCGATACCCAACATCATGGCTACTTCGTCCATTTTAGTTTCATCATTTCCTATAAATAAAATAAAATATTTCACTTATTTTATTTGCAGAACACACACACACATTAAATTTTATAATTGTGGCACATAGTTTATAGTTACATTCTGTTACCTTGAAACAAGAAAATGTTCTAGTTTCTAGTTTGATTCCCGATATTTTACAAATGCAAAATATAGTATTACTCTATCATTATTCTAATAGAAGACAGAAAATTGCGATACATGCCTGTTTTAGCTAGATCGATAATCTTAGCAAGTGCACTTCGCAGCAGTCCCGTCCATTGCTCTTGACTTCTGTGATCTTTAGCATATTTGTTACTGGTAAGACTCTTGACGCAATGCAACGCGGCATGGATCGGCATCTCCGAACCGGGTTTGGTAGTATCATTCTCCGTTCGCACCGCGGTTTCTCGTATAACACCAGTCGCTAGGTACAACAACGTCGGAAGAATTGCTGTCGCACCTTCGGAAAATGAGGCAACATTATAGATCGCTCTGATAAAAATTAACTATGATAATTATATGGACTTTACGAGTACCTCGTGGAGAACATAGCGTTGGAAGGGATTCCATTATATTAAGGGACAACGCGATCAGTTTGCCACTCTCTTCAGACGGCACGTATCCCCTTTGAGACAAAATGGCAGTGGCACCGCCGGGATTTGGATTCAACGCTGGTATCTGTCGCACTAGAAGACACAGACACACTTCCAAGACAGCAAACACCAACGATTTGCCCGGCGGGAGTTCGCCATTTTCTTCTCCTTCGCCCAACAGATCGAGTTCCAATGTCTCATTGCTTTCTTGATGCGCCGATGCGTCATCTGTCGCAAACAGGTGTATGTAACTATGTACTTATATTGTACGTCGATTGCAAAGAATAATTTTTAAGTTGAAGAAAAATTTTACCTTTAAGTTTCAAGGTCTTCCTCACAGCGAGATCCTCCTGCGCCGCTTTCATCACCTGCTTCAGAACTTCCATCACTATCATTTGGATGACGTAACTCTCTCGTGTTAAAAGCAATCTTTAAAATGATAAACATATTAATATCAATACACACGTGCCAAAGAAACAAAATGTTCTTGCACACGTGTACGTACCTGTGAAGAACATTGCACAATTCGATTGGCAAAGAACGATCCGTGATAAAAACCTTACGCGCCCACGTTGAATCGAGCAGCGTATACAAGGCGTTTAAACATGTCTCTATATTTTGCGGCGATTCGGAGGAACGAGGACTGCACAAAGCTTCCATGCATATGCCTGCAATATCACAAGCGTATTCGTATTTTTTGTTCTCAGAAACATAATCTTATAAATTAAATTATACTTGTAAATGTTGCAAATGTTTTATACTTACCGAATAATAAGTGGAAACGTTCAATGTTCATATTAGTTTTAGAAGCGGCGGCTTCATCGTTGTTGTTATTATTGTTACTGGTATGATTGTTGTTAGTAATATTCGTCGTCCCTTTTTCCTGGTCATCGTTTCCCATTTTGAATCCTCTCGCATTGACCCAAAGCGTCGCGGCGTGAAGAATCGGCGCCCACGATTCCACGTAGTGAGGACGAGCAGACTCCATAGTATCGGTTGTGTAAAATGCTCCACCGTCATGCGGCAATTGGCTGGAGAATTCTGATGGAATAAAACACAACAGAACGTAGTTTTAATTTAATTCCAAATATTGTAAACTGCAGAATAAAAACTGATATCTTGTGTAATAATGGAATATAAAAATGTATCCGGCATCTAGATTCGTTAATCTTCAATGACACATATTTTGTTGAAATAAATATTTCGTCCATTATTATTCCATATCTGAATTTTGACACACACTATTATTACATTAATTTTACCCATCTATATTTCATTATATCTTAGTTATTTGATTATACCTGGCGGCAAAGAAAGCAACGCGTGATCTCTCAATGCAGACAGCCAATGCTGACTCAGACTCAGAAGTTCTGGCTGAACCAGACTCAGCAAACTTTCGCTCTGAAACTCGAACTCCCCAAATTCTTCCTCGGTCTCGTCATTGGCTTGATTCGCATTGCGATTGGTCACGTCTTTACTGTTTAACGCAGATCCATCTCTTATCATCGCAACTACGTATACCTAGATAACAAGATAAAAAATGTAATCCTTTCTCTCATTCTTTTGTCAGATATTTTATAATACATCTGTATTAAATGTACCTCCGCCCACGCTTTTAGGATCGCCAATCTCTCCAGTGTCGAAAGACTCTCGTTGTAAAGCTGCGCTCGAGTGTTACCTTCCGTTAATTTTTCCAGGGATGATACGAGTAACTGGTGCACTCTTCGAAGATCATTGAGATCTCTGGCGACGCCGCTGCCGATCCATGCACTGCACGCCTCACATGCCGCGGCCGTAACGTGCGACGGTGTTTCCGCGGAAAATGCCGGTCTCAATGCGGCCCCAACCTTCAAACATTCGGGTATTTAATACAATAATCATAATTACAGAGAAGATTAAGTAAACAAAGATTTACCTGTGCCTGAAACTGCTCGAGCAGCAGGTGTCCGGGAAACTCTGGCTCGGGAACCTTGGCAAATTTGTCAATGATCTCTTGTAAGGTCTTGAGACCCTCGAGTCGTAGTGGATCGCAGTCGCTCGTTGCAGCCATGAACGCCATGCGTACCAAATCCGACAAATGTAACACCAGAAAATCTCCTAAGAATCGACAAAAATCAAAAGTTATATTTATACACTTATAAAGGCAAAGCAATGTCGAAGTGCAATGTCATTGATCATACCTTTCCCTTTGGAGAGTTGCATCTCTTTGGCCAACGCGAGATCAAAATGCGCCTGCTTGTTGTTCACGCAGGCTGCGACGATACGTCTGACGCATTGCGCTGCGAAGACTCTGGTTGGCCACCTCGGTGTGATAGACAGTCGCTGTTTGGTAGACTCGTCAGCGTGGAACTCGGCCTGATCATCGTCGCCTTCCGCATCCACGTTCTCATTGTCAGCGGCGCTGTCCTCCGCATTCGCTGCATTACCTTCCTCGATTGTGCTCGATTCTACATTGCGAAATAAGACATTGTATCCGATAAGTTTCTCGTTAGCAGTTAGAAGAATTTGACCAATACCTGAAGCTATTGTGAGAACGTCTTTGCACAGCGACAACCACAAAGACAGATTGTCCGCCGCTAATATCTGCAGCATGCTCGTCAAAGTATCGTGGATATCCTTGATCAATTTGCTATCGGTTTCTGTATCCAGCATACTGAATAGCACGCCTGGAAGACCAGTTTCTGTAATAACGAGACCTTCCACCACATTAGTGTCCCTGCTTTCATTAGCCAGTGTCATCGCATGCTCGCACACTTCCTTCGCTTCGCGCTGAGCGAGCTGCCGAAGACACGATATTGCAGCTTTACGCAGAAGTAAATGATTGCTCGATAAAGTGCGCTAGAAAGATAAAGAACAATATGCAATAACAATTTTATAGATAAGTGAAGATTTTTTAGAGATGTTGGGAAAATCTTACGCATAATGTGGGAACGAGGGAAGACAAATTGACGTGTCTGGGTGCAAAGAGATGCAATTGTTGAAGGCAGCCGGTCGCCTCGGCTTGAACAAGCGGATCTTGATGATCCTGCATAATGGCACACGCGCACAAAAATGACGACCGCGCCATACAGATCGTAGACGTGTTGCCTAACATAAGTTGTTTGATAACTTAGTTTTACAGATAAAAATTTATCTGTTTCTCACAATCCTTTGTTATTCCTTTTAAAAAGTACTTAAACACATCACGTGCCTACCTTGTAATTCTGGCCCTATAGTTGTGATGAGTGCCGACAACACCTTACCGATACACTGATGCACATCAATGTAGGAATGAGGAACATTGAGAAGAAGAGTCAAGGCTAAGGATAACGTGGGCTCTACGTAGCCTCTGAACATTGGGCCACCGGAATCGGCTATCAGAGAAAGAGCGTGCAGTGCCCAAACCTGAAGAAGAAAATTCGTTTTATTATCGAAAATTATATTTCCAGTAATTTTACTTTTACCACAAGTGCCATTTTATCTCAAAAATTTTATTGTTTTATTTACAGCAGTTGAAATGTAAGCGGCACTATATAGCACACTCTAATATCTTACTTGCACCACAGGAGACGAGTTATCCTGCGCGAGAGCGAGCAGAATGCTAACGCTGGTATTGAGATGTTGGCTCGAGCCCATTCCGCCAACGTACTTGTGCAGACAGCCTAACGCCAACGAGTGGCCGGTTCTGCTGGCGACGTCGCGGGCCGATTTCAAGCGATCGAAACTGGTCTGTGCCAGCTCCGCGGTAAATTTAGGATCGGAAATTACTTGCGCCATTCTGCCGACCGCTTCGCCCGCCGCCCATCGTAAAATAGGATTACCGCTGACCAGCGTGCTCTAAAATACAAAGCAGGTTTTATTCCGATCTCACGCAGTTGGCTAAAAGGATCTTCATTGAACGCCAACAGTGATATTACTATGATAAGATTAGTGGCAGATTTCTTGACGTCTTCTTGTCCGAAGCCCGTTTTTGCTTCATTGAGGCCCTTCAGACCGCTCAATACAGCCGTGAATACGTTCATCTGTATTGCCTCTTGCCTGCCGGACTTGGTGTGCTTTATACATTCGCTGAAGTGATCCAACATTTGCAACCTGTGCTTGTTCGCTACGCGCGGGAATATCTGGCCGAATAACGTGACCGATAAATCGATCACTGCCACGCCGAGAGGCAGAGGACCAGGAATGATTTCAATCTACACATAATCATGTATCATTTATAATCCACAATAGGACTTAAAGTAGAGCTTCAGTTTCAGTTTGAGTTTTATAGAACAATGTGGTACTCACATGTGGTATCGGCCTATAAAGGCAGCATGTATTGTGTTCCAATGCCCCGGATCCTGCAGCACTGTTTGGTTGCAACTGAAACAAAAATTGTAATAAAATAATAATTTTAAATATAAGATAGTTTATCACATAAAAAAATTAAGCCGTACATCATGTAAAGAAACATGAAGCAATCAACATGTAAATGTACATTCGCTGCTGAAATGAGTAAGATGAGGGTCATTTTAAATCGATATCAAATCAAATATAAAAAATATAATGTAAAACGGCTACCACATATTAAGTAATAGCGAAAAAAGAAAAACCAAAATTATCGTGATAGAAAGGCACTCTTTGTAGAACACCTTACTCACATGCTCCAAATCTGCCCTTCTGTTTGGTTCCATCTAAACACGAACGAGGATATTTGAAAGTTAATGTAAAAATCATATTCCATAAAAAGTTAAAAAGTGAATGTACGTGTGTTACTCTTCACATATCCAATGTTACATAGATACAAGGCAAATATAATTATATAGTAAAAGATTTTCTTTACATCTGCTAAACAGTTTTGTGTTAGTGACTGTTAGAAACATATAAATCATCCACATATAGAATTCACACAATTAAAATTAGTTTGCTTTTTAGAATTGATTAATTGACAGAATTTGATTAAAACAGTCTTTTTCATAATAGGTTTTTATTATAAAATTACTTTCCGAAGATAGACAAGTCTAAGTGAAAGAAGAAATGTTTAGCAAAGTTAAGAGATATTCAATGCTACTTTTGTGCAAATAAAAATTATGCTGACACACAACTATAATACAAAATGCACTCACTTGATCCTCTATCGTACGGTGATCGGTTTCCTGCAGCCATGTACCCAGAATCACGGAGTCGTTAGCATGGCAAACCACACGTAATAAAGAGGTAGTCGTGTTTCCAGGATTATCCGTAAGCGTGAACTCCGATACCAACATTCTCAGAAGGTGTGTATATGAACCTGTACAATATCGGATGCAGCAAAATAAGAAATAAAGGAATATAGATTAATTTTAGATTCCTCATATTTGCAGCACATGGATTTTACCTTCAAACGTTTGTGGTGGTAACAACAATAGTGTCTCGTATAAGCGTAAACGAACCATAGCCGCGGGGGCTTTCAACTGTTGGCCATAATTTTTCAAGACGGGTGACAAACTAAAAAAAATTGAGTAAGATTTTTATATTTTAAATACTACTATATTATCCAAGAAATATCAATATTTTTACTTCGTTAACATTGCCAGTGCAGACTCAATCGGCGTAAGTAATCGTCGCGTGATGTCGTCGTTCAGGAGCTCCGGGCAATGTAACAGGAAACTATACATGGCGGATAGCGCGCCGGCACGTCCTTCCAGAGTTACTTGCCATGTGAAAGCATCGCCGCGCGCTTTCTCGCTTTCGAGTTCCTTGTTTGATCGCGGGAAGGAGTTTCGCCATAGAAGTAACATTCTTGGCAATAAACCCTTCACTACCGCGGTACCTGTGTTAACATGAATGCATTACGTGAATGAATATATTATGTTTGCACACCATTATTTATTTAATATAAAGATTATTACTAATAAAGTTATTTAATATTAAAGATTCATACCCAGAGTCATTATTGCGCCTATCAACAGCCATCCTGCATGCGTGCGATTTAAAGACAAGCGACTGTTCTGACTCGCGCTTCTCAGGAGCTCTTCCGCGGTATTGAAGATTATCTGAATTATACGATATGATGTACATATATAGAATTAGTAGATTTATTTCGCATATGAGTGGGTTAAAAAAAGGGAATAACACACAAAAATATACCTTTCCCTTAGTGTGAGGTACTCCCAAGGGCGACAAGCGAACGCTTCCCAAAACTGCGGCGAGAGCACTGCTGTAACCGGCTATAGCTTCAGGTGAGCTACGCATATTCTCGATCCCGTCGACGCAACGGTCGATCAAAGGTGTTATTTGACTCGGTACCGCCACGCATATGCATCGCAGACACCAGGAAGCTGCTAATCTTGCCGCTTGACACGGATGTACTAAGACGGCCATTATAGTATCAACCAGACCTGCGAAGCGTAATGCATGGAGATCACTTTCTTGCCAAAAATGAAAAACAAGAATTACTTTATATGTATATACAAATATGTACTTAGAGATTGATCGGATAATAAATTCGTGGCTGTGGTACCCAATCCCAATATTAAACTGCCCATTTCTTGCAACGCGCATACCAACAAGTGTTGGCTGAACAGTGTCTCCTGATTGCAGTCTTTAGCGTTCTCTGGACTGAAGTCTATAAAACACGCATTAAGTTACGATGCTATAATTATAACTTGTACTCTAACTGCATTATTACCGATAGAATTCATTTGCTTCAAAATAATGTGCGCTATCTCTTTGCAAGCGGCAGCTTGAGCGCCTTCTCCCAGCAATTTGCCGACAGTGCCGCGTAATATGAAGTTCACGCATTTGCGCGAGTACACTGCTTCAACGTGTGAGCTGGCAGCTTTCGGATTTGTGACCAGATCTAATACATGCGCGATTAACGCGCCAATGTTACGTTCCAGCCATATTCCTCCCAACATTTGAACAAACACCACGTATGCCTGTAAGCATGTGCCGAACAGGTCTGTGTGAGACGCGATTGTTTATTCCGAGATATTTCAGTATTGGGTTGTAACATATATTTGTCCTGCTTACTTAGTATTTTTAATAATATTAATTAAATATTAATTTAATAATAAATATGTCACAATCCAATATATATCCATAATATCCACCTACATGTGTCACTCCAACTCGCACTTCTCTATTTATGCCAGAGGTCCCTTTTATTATCTCGCCCGTTCCCTTTAGGAAACCGACACCACCTCGCAGAAACCCGGACATCAGTATATTCAGCACCTCTTCAAGTGACGTCTGTTTAATATTCTTGTTGTGCGCGACTACAAACAAGCAGAGAATAAAAGAAAGATGTAAAAATAATAGTTTTACAACATGTTTTCAACTCTCACCTGCAGGATTTTTTATCTTAGGTGAAGGGAGTTGTGTCATTGCTACTAGAGTGCCTAATAATTTCGCGACGGAACATCTCACTTCATAATTTGAGCCTTCAAATGCTCGAAAACACAGAGTCGCTACGCTCTCAATTTCGGTGGTGTACAAAAACGGTGCGTGATTTAACATCTCTAACAAACACTGAAAAAAATACTATAGTTATAGTAAAAAAAAAACTAAGTGGCATAATTGATATCTTTTTATGTAAACGTAAGTACCTTGGCAGCAGCACATCTCACTGCCATTACTCGATCAGTCAAATAATGCCTGGAAACTTTATATATCTCTTTATGCACGTTAGTTATTGCTGATCCCATTCCGGCACACACCTAAGCACAATAAAGTATGTTTTGCATTATGATCGCTTCACTTGGATTAATCATGGTCAAAGAAATTATTGATACTGTAAGAATGCTTATTTCACCTTTTCCAACGTATGCATAATTTCTATTCGCGTTTGTGACTCTGCAGAACGCAGCGACTTTATTAAGATTTGCACAGTTTCCTCGTATGACCTGCCCATCATTCTCCCTAGTTTCTCGTACATGCATCCCACACAGCAGATAGCCGCTCTAAAAAAAAACAAATTGTACAACATATGTCCATGTATTGTGACGTGCAATTCCACTGCATGATACTAATTATAAAATTACAAAATTGCTTAATAGCAATTAATAGCAATTAAAAGTTTTGTTAATATCCTCTAATCATAATTACATTTAAGGAAGTTCATAAAATAATTTCTTACAATTTTGTGGGTAGAAAACTTGGCGAGTCATCCTTGTTCCTCAAGATATCATTGCACTTGTTGACAGTATCAAAAAGCAGGAATGTGTCACCAACACTAAATAAGGTAGCAAGACACCTCGCTATGAGACGCCGTGTGGGTGGACCAGGAGCCCCCTGCATGTGTCTGGTAAGTTGCTCTACCAACTTTTGCTGACATCCTTTAATATCGCTCTGTAAATAATTCATCAAGAATAAAGATCTTTTATCATTTTAAACATTTATCTGAATAAATTCAGACAAGCCACTGTTCAATAAAGTTTTACATTATTAATATTAGAATTGTTTTATTGAATCCAAACCTTTTGAGCGGCAACTAAAACTTTATCCAGGAAACGTAACCATTCGAAGATAAAGACTGGTCGTTTTGCCTCCGGGATCTGATTAAGTGCATCCTCATTGAGGGTCAGACTATGACTCAACTCCATCATCCTTTTTAACTAGGTTCACGCATAGACTGATCTCAAATCTTGCCTACTTTTCTCCTATGATAAAAGTAGATCAAATTCCTATTGCTGCCATCTTAAAATCAATACTTAATAATGTATAAATTTAGCAAATTTAATCAATTAATAATGCGGCCTGTATTATTACACTCAGTCGCATATTGGAACCGTTTGCAAACATATTTGGCATTATTTAACCGTACACATGTATAAGTAATAAGAATACGATAAAATTGGGTTGGAACGCTTAATGTATACGTACTACAAGAAGACGACGATTTAAATGTGATCATTCAGATGTGGGCAGAGACATTTTTATCTCGTGGGATGTCATTTCATTGCATTCGTGTAAAACGCGACAAGCCGCGTTTGTTTAGATAAATTCTCACGTGTACCACTTTACGACACTTGGCCGGCAACATTATTTAGCATACATCGTTTCTAAATACTACGTTACGAATTATTATCGTACGACAAATAACACACACACACACACACTTTCTCTCTCTTCTTTTTACCGAAATGACAAATTCTAATGCAAGGTTAGGATAGATCAGTTAGCCCAAAGATATATAATAACTAGACTGAGAATAAACGCATAGCTTGATACCAACGTAAAAAGAGAAAGAAGATTGTATCCTCGTCTCTTTCTAATGAGAGAAGTGAGGCGAACTTCACACTATGCGCGGGCGTTTGTAAACAACATTGCGAGCGATGTCGCAATATTACGCGTATGAGAGAGAAGGAAATCTGATCTATATCATCTTTCTTTGTCTACGTGAACCCTACCCTCCATTCCTGAAATTTGGGAGAATCCTCTAGTTTATAGTCAGAACAGATACTTCATAGCCAATGAGCTATACAGCATCTGCAGATAAACTTAAGACTGTCTTAAATATAAGATCCGGCTATGAATATCGGTATTACTCAATCAGACAACAATATTAGTATAATATTTAATGTCGTTTTCTCACGTTCTCCCCATTGTCATTTCATTTCCATACATAGCACATTAACTTTTTCTTTATGTTTTATTTAAAATATATTATTATATATAACGTCACGTAATCCGTGAGACGTATGGCGTATTGTAATGGTTCCATAATAAAACAGATCAAGTAAAAAATGGCATATATTTAATAGCTGTACATAATTTATGTACCATTATGTCATATCATATCACTAAGTTAACGTCTTTTAAAGTTCTTCTTCTGGCCTTTTCCCACTGCAAATTTCTTTTTCTGCGTTTTAAGATTATTTTCTTTCTTCTTGATGTTTGCCCTAAAATATAAAATGAGCATTATTATATCATAAAAATTCTGTATAACATACACACACATGTAAGCTATTATTGTGCTGCAAATTATCCACAGATTTTGATTAAAAAATGCTGAAAAATGTACTCACTCGTATCGCATTCTTTTGACTCCTTTTTTACTCGTATCCGTTAAATCTGCAGCAAACGTTGACTGTTTTCTTTTCAATGACTGTTTCAATGATCCTGAAACAACGTAAATCACGGTAGCGTCAACTGCAGTTCTTTCGATATTATGAAATAATATGAAATTCTGTGTTCATTACATAAACACGTACCTTGTTTAGTAGCGTTACGATCATTCTCGTCCACAGCATAAAGTTTTTTCGGCTTCACGCTCTTTTTAGATAATCGCGCTTGCAACGCGACTAGTTTGTCTAATTCTTTTTTGGCTCTGTCTTCAGCCTTCGTAGTTTCACGTAGTTTCTGTGCTTTCTTCTTTTTACTCTTCACTATGTTGGAAGGGACTCTTTCATGTTTCTTATTTTTGCTAACTTCTTTTTGAGCTAACCGCAGGTTTTCTGAAAATGCGTAAAATTTAATTATTTCTTAGAATCGCATGAAATTGTCGCAATAAGGGACGATACTTTAGAAACATCAGTTTAGCATTACCTTTCTCTCTCTTTCTCTCCTTCTTGGTTTGGAACCAAGTTCTTCCATCTTTGTTATATTCATCCTTAAGTAACTTTTCGGCACGATTAGCTTGATTCTCTACCTTAGCCAATTCCTTCTCGCTTCTCTCTTCTTCCAGAATTAGTTCCACGTCCGGTTCCAGGGATTGTAATTTTTTATTGTATTTCTCCATTATATCAGGCGGTATTATTCTCTTCTTGACAGGATTCTTTGCTTGCCTGATAACATCTTTTACCAAAGAACGTTCCTGTTCCCCGGCCAAGGATACGGAAACGCCTGCACGTCCCGCTCGTGCAGTTCTCCCGACTCTAACACAATTATAAATATTATTTTTCTTCAGCTCAAATACGTACGTAAAACGACGTGATAGCTACAACTGTTATACCGGTGTATATAATGCTGCAGACTCGGCGGCATCATGAAATTAATCACCGTCTTGACACCGATGATGTCCAAGCCGCGCGCTGCAACATCTGTTGCTAACAATACGTTAATCTCTTCATCCTTAAATCGTCGCAGGCTTTCCAGTCGTTGCGACTGTGTAAGATCTCCATGAAGTTCTCCAACCTTATACATAAACAAATAAAACAATTTTATATTAAAATTAATAATATCAACTATTAAATGTTGGTTATCGATTTACTTACTTTCACACCCAATAGTCCCAATAAAATGTGCAACCTGTGAACTTGTTTTTTCGTCTGTGCAAAAACCATGGTGTGATCGTGGAAAGTTCGACAAACTAACGCTGCTAAAATTGCTTCGCGATCTCCTTCTCTTTCCTTATGTATACTGAAATTTTAACTCTGCTCAGCAAATGACAATAATGTGTACAAAATTATAAATAGTTTTCCAGTTACCGAAGAAATTCCTGACGCAAGTTGAAGGCTACTTCTTGATTGCTATTCACAAATATTTTAATAGGTTTGTCGAGGGATACCGCGGCTAAATCCTTGACTTCCTCAGTCATAGTAGCAGAAAAGAGCATCGTTTGCCTGTTCCTAGAACACTGTTGCACGATGTACTTCATTTGTTCAGCAAAGTATTCATCCAACATTCTTAAAAGTTGAAAATTCATTAGATATAAGTTATGCATAATATTAGGTTAATATTACATATATATGTTTTTTTTCTCTTTATAAGGATATATTGAATTTTAACTATTTTACCTATCAGCTTCGTCTAGAATCAATATTTCTATACTGTGCAATGAGAAAGTTGGTGCATTTCTTAAGTGATCAATTAATCTGCCAGGTGTTGCTATTACAACGTCTGGTTTTTTCCTTAATACACTTTCCTACACACAAAAATACATAAAGAATATTATCTGCTTATTTACTTTTGATAATCTTTAGAAAAATGTATGCAAAGCAAAGTAACCTCACCTGTACTTTGACGTCTAAACCGCCCACCGATAAACCAACTTCTGCCGTTGTAAATTGAGCTAACTGTTTTGTCACTTGATAAACTTGCACTCCCAGCTCTCTAGTGGGCACGAGCACGAGAACTCGCGAAACGGCGGGACCGACCGATTTGTACAGCAATTTCTCCAAAGTGGGAATCATGTAAGCTGCCGTCTTGCCAGTACCCGTTGCCGCACAGCCACAAATATCACGACCCATCAAAGCTACAGGAATAGTAGCCCTTTGTATGGGAGTTGGTTGTACAAAATTCATTTCCATTAGAGCCTACAAGTTTGTGAAATTCACACGTTTCACTATACATTCTTCATTACCATTTAATATATTTTTTCTATTTCAATATATTATTTTTTCACAGAATTATTTAATCAAGTAATAGATTATAATTATATAGCATACCTTTAGCAAAGGCCTGGACAAGTTCAGTTGGTAAAATGTATCATAGATTTGATTTTCTGTATATTCTTCGAAATCAATTGTTTCCTCATCCTTTTCCCCAACAGAGGTCTCTTTCTTTTTACCTTTTTTTCCCTTGGTTTTAAAGGTATCTATAACAATTTCATATATAAGATTACAAAAATGAAGATATAGCTATACAGAGAAATAGGTGTGCAAAAAAATATGATGTTCTATTGCAATCACAGATAATGTATGAAAAACACACACACACACACACACAAAATTAAGTATATGTACCTTTTTTAAGTTCATCCTCTGATGGAGACATGATATCATCATCCTGAGCTGTTTCAAGTTTTACTTTAATGGAATCATTCTCAGTTTCATTCTAATAGTCACAATAATGAATTACTTGTAATAATTACATTAAAAGTAATAACAATAAATATTTCATATATTATAATTTATATAAATACTAGGTTTTTTTTAATGAATTGTATTACATACTGTGTTACACTTTGCCTATAACATGGACGATATTACATACCTGACTACCATGACGTTGCCTGACTTTTTTTATTTTATCATCTAATTTTGTGTTTGCTTTCTGTTTAATATATTTGTTCAAATCATTCCAAGGATTTTCATCATACTCTGTGGCACTGTCTTCAAATTCAAAACTGCTGTTAAAGTCTTTACACTTCTTGTGCTTTTGTGGCTGGAACTGAAATTTTAAGTATTAGTATTTAAGAGAGCAAAAATATATTTTGTAAAAACATATAAATAAAAAATATCTAATTTGACATGAACACTTTTACAATGAGTTGTTCTAATTTCAAACATAAAAAGAAAGATAATATTATGTCAAATAAACATATTTTTGAAATAGATAACCTGTATTATATCGACTTACATCGTCTTCCTCATCTGAACTTTCAGAGTAATTTGGCACTTTCTCGTCATGATCGATAGTTTTTATTAAATCCCAATTACTTGTCATCTTAAGTAAGAATAAATATTAACAAATTAAATACATTCGTTTCAAATTAAAACTTGATACACGTGGATACACGATGCACCACGGTCTTTAGGTGTGTTCTTTTTCGCTGCGCTTCTAAACCAGTGCAGCGAAAAAGAACAAACTTTGTTTTCCATTATTTCCGGAAAAGCAAACATTCGATTGACTATCGCGCCAACTTCCGCAAGGTTTGTCGCATCCTGCATGAATATCGACCCTAGTGTTTCTTCCTCCAAACTGTTTTACGCATGCGCCAAAGTTTTCTCCCGCAAAACTGCAAGAGACGATGGTCTCGTTCATTTTACAATTGGATTTCTTGAGGGGTGTGCGTTTCCGCTCTCTGGAAAGGTAAGCATCGAGTCTAAGCACACGTTTTCAGAATCCGTCGTAATCCGCGTTCACTCTTCGCTCAGTTATTTTATAATGAGTTTTTTTGTTCACGATTCTTCCAACGTATAATAGTTTCCGTTATATTTTTCAATTTATCGAACTTGATTCTTTACCAAGTTCGCTCCAATGTGATGATATCGTCTCGTTCGTATGATCGTTTCTTGATTATAATTGATTATATGATTCTGATTGCTTCCTATCACGGCATTAATCGCCGCATGCTCCATGCTGTCGAGATTTAGTTACTGCTTTCGTTTTAGCGTTGGGTTTATAAAGCTCCTATTCCTGTTCTCGAGCGTCGGACCTGCTAAGTAGCTCGCACTTATCGCCACATTCGTTTTAGTGAGTATCGTTCTGTTTCTCATATTTTCTGCGAACAGAGCATTTATATCTTCAATCATCACTTATTCTAATTTAAATTGTGCTCTAATAATTCTATTCCTTTGCTAACTCATGCTACATCGAAATTGAGGTTATCTTGGTGAAATATTCTCGAGTATCTTTTTAGAATTGTTATCATTATCCTAACAAAGGACTACCAGAATTTAGACCCTCTGATATCATCGAGTTTGATAAATGTGCCACTATTGAAAGATAAAGTTGGAAGTTGCAAAGATAACCAGCTAACGGCTGTAATCGAGAGCACAAGGCGGCTTGCAATTGCATCGAGTGGCTTCATCTTCCGTTAGAGATGGGAGGTTATGTTACAACATGTATCATACTTATTGAAATTGGAAGGTACAAATGCTGGTAGTTAGAGACAAGAGCAATCGCCTGGCAAGCGAAAGACCTAGGGTTCGATTCTTGGCTTCTATTACTTGAGCACAAAGATATTTTTCTTGGCTTTTATAATATATAAATCATGATGATTTATTACTGCCCCAGTCTGAGAACTGTGACTGAGTTGTATATTCTGATGAAATTCCAAAAAATTATATTTCACATATATTCTCGAAGGACTTATGATATTCTAACCTTAATCGAATGACTTCAAGCAGGTAGAATCTGAAAGATGGCAAACCGATGTGAACTTAAGGAAAAGATTGATTGTGTTTCGCGTATTCGGCATCAATTCAACAATGGAGGATAATACTGTGCGTTTTCGGCACAGTCGTCTCGATTTGGATGCCCCATAATTTGTCGGGAAAAAATTTGATGGAATGAATTTCTAAGATTTATTAAAGAAATGCGATGAAAACGAACCATCTTTAAAATGAATCGTTGGCAATAAACAGTGGTATCTTTACAACAATGTGAAACGTAAGAGATCGTGAGATCAAAGTCGAAGCGAAACGAACAGCCAAGCTTTCTTACGAAAAGTTAATCTTCCCGCAACGAAATTGTTCGCTTGCTGGAAAAATGGTAAGAGGTAATAAATAACGGAAATTATTCTTTATATTTAAATTGCACAGTTTATTTTTTTTAGCATATAACATTTTCTAAAAATATAGTAGAAACTTATTAGTATATATATATTTTATAAAAATACAAAGTTGCTGACTTGTTGATATTATTTTTGACTGATATAATATAGATTTTCATGATATATACTTGAAGACAGAGTTTAAATGTTTTTAATTAAAAATTTATGATGAAAATTACAACGCCTCAGTCAATCTGAGTATATGACGAATGTTGATTCTGAAAAACTTTCTTGTTTTTTTTATAAAGATGTATAAATATAGTGAAGAATAGACAGAAGAATTACACATTTTAATTATAGCATTGTGCGCTATTTCAAATATTTACCTGAAAAAATGGACAAGGATGAATCCTAGCCATGGAACAAAATGCGACACGAAATGTCGGTAAGTTACTGAAATTTCTTAATCGAATAGTTATAGAGAGAAATTAAGAAATGATGAATAGTTTAGTTATCCCTGTCTTACATATATAAACATGGTGATATAGATCTTCTGATGCATTAACATATGTTATTAGTTTCTCAATAACTATAACAAATAGCTTCTAAAATTAATAAAAATGTTTTCAGATCTAAAAATGTTCTCAGATCTAATAGGAAATGTACGTGCATACAAAAAAAGAAAACGAGTGTGATTCTTAACATTCACTGTACTACACATTTGCGAGCAACTTTGCAAGCATTGCATTGGAGTCTGAAAAAGTAAGAGAGTTACTTATTATTTTTTAATACATTTCTTATATTCACATTATAATATTGATATGATGATTAATTTGACAAGCATATGTCTGAAAATAGTTTGATGCAACCTTTTTTATCTGATAAATATTATAATAAATTTCATACAAGTATTATGTATAAGTATTATATATAAAGAATATTTTATTTTAATTTCAGATTGTGTAGTAACATGCAGTTTCAAAGGTAAATAGAAAAGTATGAAAATTCTATAATTAAATTATAGAAATATTTATATATAATGTTGCGAGATATGAAAGCAATGAATGATGATACTATTATACGCTATTCTGATATACCATACGTGATTAACAACTTGCCCTCACTGATTTTGCTATTTCATAAAGATACTTTTTCTAGCCATGTGTTCAATATTTAATTATTGTTGTTTTTATTACAGACTTTATTATGTCATCAAGTGCAGATTTAAGATTCAAACTGATCTAAAGGTATCATTGACGTTAACATATTTTTTGCGCAATATGTTTCGGAAATTTTTGTATCGTACAATATTTATGTATTAATATTTATTTTATATACAATCGAAATGTCACGTGAAACATGCATTAGACATTTTATGTTTTCTTTTTTAATGATGTGTCATAATATACGCTATGATGTGTAGTGATAACTAGATATTTTACTGAAACAATTGACAAATAACACAAGTTGTATCACACATCGGTACAGTAACTACTTAATTTTTTTGTTTCCTATTTTTTTTAGATGTATAATGAAGAATCCAAGATATAGTGTACAAGAGAATAAGTCACTGTGTAACAAAGAGACGAAATAAATGTAAAACAAGAAGCCGTAGAAATGTGATTCTTTTATTGGAACCTTTGTATTACATCTAATGTAAGGTACAAAATGCGAAGTAATACGCGTTCCTCTTGGACTAGATACCTATTCCGCGAGAACATGGTAACGGTACGAGAATCACGTAAGGTACCACTGCGAATTCGGCAATGATTCCATTACGACATCGTTGTAACACTTTCGCGTGACCTCGTCCGTACGTACAAGAAACTTCGCGTTTTATTAATCTGGGAGCGTCCCGTTTGACCACGTAATATTGGACACAGGCCAATAATCAAATTGCTTAGTAGTTGGGTTGAGTTAGATTAAATTTGACTAATTTTATTGGCTGCGTCCAATATTAACGTGGTCGATCGGGTGCCACCCTGTTAATCTCCGTCTCGTGTTCGAGGGTGCATACTATCTTATATATACACCGTAAATGATAACGATGGACGCGCGATGGTAACGGCAAGGAAAATAATCTTGATAATCGGAGTCCGGATTTTGAGATCTTACAACTGTTCCCCAAAAAAAGCAGGGGGGGGGAGTAGAGGCACGGTATTTCATTTTCGATTTCCCAATATCCGCACTGCGTTACAATAACATTAATAATGTAATGTGTGTATGTGTATACCTGTCGAAATTAATGCTACTTTAAGTAAGTGCATGATAAAACTTCTTCGATCACACAGAGAGCGTACTATAATCTAGCGCTCGGTGCTTAACACAAGGACGCGAGAGAGAGAGTATACACGTAATTTAACATAATTATACACTATAGTATACATAACGCGTGTACCGACCGGCCAGCCAAGCTGTCCCGGATAATCGATAGCGTGTAAAGATTCAAAAAAGTATCCTTAGTGTCTAAGTCGCCAGCAAACAGCTCGTAATAATATCTCTATCTTGTATCTAAATTGTGTGCAGTGTTATACGACCGCGTCGTATACATTATAAAAATCACGCGCGTGCACGATCGCATTCATGTATTTTTAATTATTACTCGCTTGGCCGTGCCGAAGGCCATGTGTGGAATGGAGGAGACTCTTATTCTCATCCTTGACACGAGTCACGTGATCGTTTTCCCCGACTCTCTACGATTGCCTCGACATGCCAGCAAAGATGCTGAATGATTATTAATGACGGATCGGACGTTCCACTGACATAAAGGAGTTAATTGATACCGCGATCGTATGTTTCTCCACTTATTATGAATCACATTGAAGTATCGTCACTGAAAATCCGCCATCCAGCGCAGATATAAATTCACAACGTTGTCGGTGATTCGAAATATCGTAAAACTCGATTTTGACATTAAAAGATCTTGTTTTCGTTTAATGTATCCGTCGGCGATTAAATTTCTTCCTTTTTCACTGACACACACTCTCTATTAAATAATTATTTTTGGTTCTATTCCTTCCGTGTAAGTATTTATAAAATTATAACGAGTAACATTATTATTAGATCCAAACGTATCATACAATTCAAATAAAACAATTAATATAAGATTACAAAATAATATTTGGTCGCTCTTTGTTTCATAATTCAATAGTGAAAATATTAATTAAAATAAATCTGTAGAAAAGAAAACAATTTCGATTTCACTTACTGATAACAAAGATATAATTTTAACGGAAAACTTTAACCGTAAAAAAACGTATAACTAATTTAACCAATTTCTACACACAAATCGTTTATAGTCGGTTCGCCAGCAGTTAAAAGCTAATAAACATGGGGTTTGTATACTAGACGCTATTTTGTCGAAAGATTTACGTGATCTGCAAAAGCACTTTGAATGCACCTGCAACGTTTATATCGATATGGTTAAAGATTATCTTACATACCAGGCTTCCAGAAATTCATTCTAAATTTTTGCCCAACACTCTGTAGCTCTGAAATCTCGTAATAACTTCGTGCAATTAAAAAAACTTTGTTCCTGTTTGTCTCTTTCTTAAAGAAATAGCCTCTTCAATTTCGCAAAAATGTTATGTCTATTAATTCTCTTCTTTTTAGGATAAATTGATATTCGCCTCGCCTTGTAGCTCATTGATCGCTCGTTCTTTCCTTTCTCTCTCTCTCTCTCTCTCTCTCTCTCTTTCTCTGTTTTTCTAGCACCTTTCGCTGAATATTTATACGAACTACAGCGCTTTATCGATCGCTTTCGTTCCTATATCGATATACTATACATCATATCTACATTGAGCACGTTATCTACCAGCCGTCACAACTGGAGCCGATAATTCGTGATAGGATCAAAATCCTTTTGGTGAGTGGAATTTAAAGCCATCACATAACCCCACAATTGCATGGCACGCTCACAAACCTTTTGTATCTTGCGAACCTCCTCGAAGTCCAAGTCGGCTCGCCAGTGAAACGGCGCGGCTTTGGAATTCCGGAAGGTGCTCGACACACCGCCTACGTCGTTCTTCGTGTGCGTATCCAAGAATCTCTTCACGTTCCCGTGAAAGTGCAAGCCGTAAAAATTGTAAAGCTCGTTTACGTGCTGGTAAGGATTTAGGGATAGATCCTCATAGCGCACCACCCTGTCACGACCAGATCGAAGATCATATGTTTTTGCAGCGATAAGAATATTGTTCGTAAAGCAGAAAACGTAATAATAATTTTACGTCGCGACGTAACTCGTTAATAATAAATTATTAAAATAATAATAATAAATAAATGTTACATGATGAACATTTTTTGATACGTTGATTGGGCGATGCCATACCTGAAAGAATGCGGATATTTCTTTGAGAGTTTCACCGCCGCTTCAAAATCCGACTCCATGTCCTTGCAAACTAGAGCTGGGTCGGAGCAATCAGGTTTAGCGGGACACCATTCCCTGTGCTTCCTGGATTGCAGGATGCCTCTAGGATCGCGGACGAGTAAAACTAATCGTACACCTAAACTGCACAAAGTAAATGAAGGCATAATTAATGTGATACTGAAACAACGTAAGCGAAATTCAGAAAGAATGTCTTTTTAACATTTTCAAATTTTATTAAACGTTATTCCTTACTCTTCTTCAGCCAAAAGCCTTTCTGCGATATGTAGCCTCAATCGCACAAGTTTCACTGATTGAAATGGAAAGAGCCGGCAAAATCGGGAAACGAAACGCGGATCCCAACATATGCGTTTATGCGCTTGGCATTGCCGCCACAGGTGCGTGTTGTGATTGAAGACCCACGGGTGAGTCTTTCCATAGTTCAGATACCGGTCTGCAGCAATAACACGATCATTACACGAATTATTAAGCGATCTCGAAGAAAATAATATTTAAAGCGCGTGAAATTACCGAGATCCTTGTATTCGCAATTCAACAAAGAGATAATCCTCGTCAGAGATTCATCGGCGTATGGCTGTTCTCTGATCTGCACGATTCCATAGTCGAGCAGCGGCTCGTAATGATAAAAATTGGCCGGATGTGCGTTCACGACATCGCCGAGAAACGTGCTGCCGCTTCTCCAGCTCGTCAAAATGATGCTCCTCATAGGTCTACCACCCTTCTCCATCACTAGGTCTTCAAGTTTGCTACAACAAATAGGTAATTAACATTTAACATTGATTTTCTTAATTAATATATTTCAATGAAAAACATCTCTGGAAAGTAGTATTTTTCAACGTGCGTAAGATTTACCTCACGTTTACCCCATATCGTCCATTTAGATATTTGTAATTTTCCATTTCCCTTCTGATCGCTCTTCTTTGCTGATCAACCACTTCCAAAATTTCAGTGATCGTGACATTGTCCGTGTATCCCGTAATATATGCCTAAAAGCAAATCAAGCCGATCATTAAACAGAAAGTCATTAATCATTAATTTATTATTATTGATTGTAATATTAATGGATGCTTTAATCTCACAAACTGGCAACATACATACCGTAAATAAATAATAGATTTAGATTACAAGATCTAGATACATAGAAGCAAATAAATTTCTATAAGCAGGCATAATTTAATAAAAATGTAGTATAGATTCATCTAAGTATTAATTACAAACAATTTTCCATATGAATCTTTATTAGTATTAGAGAAAAGTAAGTGCACGTAATAAAAAACAAACATACATACTACCCATATAAATTTACAAGCAAAAAAAGTGAAAGTCCATTTTCAAAGCAAAGCAGAGAGGAAACGTGTTAATGTAAAGGAGTTAAAAATAATGCGTATGATGAGCAAAGATCTTATTAAACTAATATAATTTTGTTTGACGATCAGAGAAATCTTTGTCGGAAAAGCCAGACTTATTTTATGCAACTTTATCTTTCTAATTGATAACAAATATTGATAGTTGACACTGTTGGGAACATAAAATGGTTTCGCGTCATTATCGCGCGCTTACGTTTGTTGCGAGCAATGCAATGCACAAGATAATGAACTGAAAAAAATACGGTAATTCCTAATAAGTAGGATAAGAAACTAGTTACAGTTTTTTACCATGCTGCTTGTGTCAATATTACGATAAGATAAGGCACTCCAAACTTAAGTGGCACTTCAATGGTAAGTGACATAGAATAACATTTACAAACATTGAGATGCGTACGTGCGTACCTGGCTTACCGTAACTGGTTCTTGGATCTTGGTAGTTCGTGGCCTTATTTCAACATCCTATATTGAAGAAGAAAGCATTCGATGTTTTAGCGTTCCGAGTGTGCGTCCGCATCGTGAACACGAATGTGACCACTGATGTGACGTGATCATCATCCAAGTACGAAGTAACGATCTCTCTCTCCCTCTTTCTCAGTCTAGGTAGCGTGTTAATATTTTTTAAAGAATGCGTGAGTGCAAATAGCAGGATACCCCCACGAATGTACACCGTGAAGTTGTTATACATTATTACGCCAATTAAAAGTGGAAGAGTATAATCAAAAATGAATTACCAGTAAAGTGAAAGTGAATAGAATTAAAAGTGAATTACCTAGTATATTAAAGTGCAGAAATCTACGAATGCATGCGAACTTGGATAAATAACTGTACTGTTTCCCGAAATAGCAACCAGACTCCTCGAGAAGAGTTGCGTTATGTATTTGTTTAAGTACTTATACTAAAATATTTATACTTTGTAAGCACAATTAATGTTATCAGTGTACTGTTTATTATAAAGAAAGAGAATGCAACTCAAAGTTCTGGTGTCGCAAATCATGGACTAACTTTTGCAATTGTTTTCAATCATAGAATTTTTAATTACCGAAAGTTTAACACCCGATAACACTTATTTAAATAAAATATATTAGCCCCTCATGAGTATACGTTATAAACGATAGTCGCGCCTGAAAGATGCGAGAAAACGGGACACAGGAAGAAAGAGTCGTGTCGACGTTGTCACGTTACGAGGTATCGTAAACGCGTGAGAGATGGATTAGAAAGAGTTAGGTGCACAATAGAGAGACTTTACCGTCAGAAAGAGCGTGTTTGGCGTGACTCAATTTAGAGCAATCCCCACCTCCGAATTTTTACTGACCGATATCATCGGCTGCAGTCGATGCTCGAAGTAGCTGTAGCGCTGATTAAACGCTAGGAACAAGATGCAGATGAACGCCAGGGCTACCAGACCATAGAAACTCAGCCGCTTCGACATCCTTATTCCTATAAAGCGCAGGAACTTAAAAAAAAATAAAGATAATTTAACTAGATTAAAAGCGTTTAGCGTGAAACATGATTACAATTATAAA
Source organism: Ooceraea biroi (assembly GCF_003672135.1). Taxonomy (NCBI): domain Eukaryota; kingdom Metazoa; phylum Arthropoda; class Insecta; order Hymenoptera; family Formicidae; genus Ooceraea; species Ooceraea biroi. Next base: position 10,817,580 of record NC_039513.1, on the reverse strand, counting down.
AACGAATTTCACTATAAAAATGTGAGAATTTACACGGCTAAGCGACTAGTACGTTACGCGATCAAACGTTCACTTAATTGGTAGTACAATAATCCTAGCTCGATATGGCAACAGCAAATAGCAAATATTTATTACTTCATTTTGATCTCAGGGATTCAAAGGCTAATTAAACGTGACACAAATAAATATGCCGGTATACCATTATTAAGAGTCAAGGAAGCACATCTCCGATACGTAATATCAACTATTTAATTTCCCGTGCTCATTAACGTGCTCCTTTGTTAAGCGCAATAGCGTGGTATAGGTACTACGTGGCCGGGAACTTAATTAAATAAAATCACAACGATAAAAAGTAGCGTTTTCTTTACGGTTCGATAACGGGAGCACGATAAGACACGAGCGCGACCTACCGATCGATTGGAATTAATTAGCGGTAACGGGAGCGCGATTCGTCTCACCTTCTGTGAAATGAAATCCGCTGTTAAATAAAACCTCGCCATCGGTTCGTGAGTCGCGTCGACTGGAACTCTTCCACGGGCATTATCTGCCGGACGTCATCGTGCCGCGACACAACGGCGAAAACATTCACAGCCGAACATCACGGACAGCTCGCAAACCTCGCGTTATCAGCACGTTCGTAAAAGCAATGCGGTGTATCATCGCATCGCGGACACATCATGCACTTGACCGTTGATCACTGACTTTTCGCTTCCTCGTGGCTTACATCGAGCGCGATCTCTCGCGAGGAAATCGATCGAGCAAGGAAACTGGAACTGCCTTGCCGTGAAATGGAGCCGAAGCGAAGCGCTTGCTGGTCCCGTCGCTCTGTCTCATCGAAACGCGCAGCTAACCGTTTATCTAATGCGGAAAGAGAGAGCTAACTGCGGTCAGCGACGGTCCTAGTCCTCCACCTCGTCCTCCACCTCGTCCTCCTCGCGTTCGCCGTTTCTATGACGCGACGGGTGGCAGCCGGCTCGCGGAACGCGATGACGCATTCTCGTCAATTCGGCCACGAAATGCCAATGCCGGGCGGACGCGCGATTCCGTTCGCTGCTACTGTTGATAGCGATAAGGCACGAGGTTTCGCGAACTACAACCGAGGAGAGGGAAAGGGGAAGCTGGAGGGGTGGCTCGGACCGCCCTTATCTCTATCTTTCTCCCGTACTCTTTCGTTACCGTTTTATCGTGCATCCGCTGAACGCAACGGAACTCTCGTTGTCTCTCTCTTTCTCCGCCTTGCTCTTTCACCTCGGAATCGCACATCGGGACTATGACGTTCGCCGTGTTTGCTCAGTTCGACCTTGGCAGGACGACGGAAGTTGCGTGAGGTTACGAGCTGACCCGGAGACGCGGGTAACACGCTGCCGGCGAGCAGCAACGTTCATCGCGACGATCCCTGGCCTACTAAGGAACGGCCGAGTCGCTCGACCGGACACTGCAACGTCGGAGGCGACGGCGCCGCCGTCGTGCAGCTCGTGTCATACAGGCACGAAGTACATCTAGCACGCTCATGACCTATCAGAATCACTTGTTCGTTTACACTCTCTGCACTTTACCTGTTTCCCCGACAAGTGTTGTTACTAATTTTCTTTTGTTGTTTACATCTAATGTGAAATATCTTTTAGAGTAATATCGGCAGATTTAACCTCAATTTGAGGTTAAATTAATACCTCGACAAACACTTCAATATATGTTATTTAATGGACTTTATCAAATAATTGCTTTTTGAAAAACAAAAAATTACGATATTTCCTGCTAGCGGAGATAGCAGGAAATATCGTAATTTTTTGTTTTTCAAAAAGCAATTATTTGATAAAGTCCATTAAATAACATATATTGAAGATATGATCATATTTACTATCATAAAATTAAAGTAAGATAACATTATATCTTTTGGGGATGAAATTATATAATTAAATCTATTAATTTCTTTGGTCCTAAACTTTTTGACGGTAGTATATACAGAGTAAATGCAGCTGAAATAAGTAAATATATCGATAAGAAAATACATATTTAAAATAATAAACATTTAGAAATAGTGATTCTCGTGGTACCAAGCCCGAGTAACAAAAAACATCGAGGACTTACTACGAATGCAGATGCACTTGACGTACTTGCTTTCAGATGTTGATAAGCGTGCGATCGCCATTATTGCGATATGTATACCCGATTCTATACTATTGTATCTCTCTTTTCGACAACCGATAAATGGACGATTCAACATTAGCATTTTAAGATTCCATTTTCACAAATATTCTATAACATAAACCTCATTTCAACCTGTAAACTTTCATTTTTATCGTAGAAACGGAATCGACAATATAAATTGCCCGATATATATTTCAAAAATCCATGTAGTATCGCATTGTAATTTATAAATCATTTTTCGAATTTGCATGGAGTTATGCAATCGCTGCGAGGTACACGTAGCTGCCGTGCAGCGGCGCTGCCGGCACCATCGTCGCCGCGCGTGGCGTTCGCAACCATTCGCAACATACTTCAGTCGGATGCTGTTGCTCGAGCGGCACGCACTTGTTCTCTGTGGGGTGGTTTCTCTCGCAGCGCGCGCGCGCGTCACCCTTCTCCCTTCTACGCTCTGTCTCTCTTTCGTACCCCACACGGGCATGACGCGCGAAGCGTAGTCGCTCTCGTCTCGACCGCGGTGTATCGAATTATCAGACTCTTCTCCCTTGTTCGTCGCACCGCGTTCTCGTTCATCGTACCGCTCTCTCGACGATACCGACACGCGCGCATACACACGTAATACGCGACGTGCGTAACTCTCTCTCTCGCGCGCGCGCGTCTCTTTTTCCCCTCCCCCTCCCGTCCCTCCTCAACCCTTTCCACTTGCCAGGGCGCGCCGAAAACCCGTACGCCGGGCCTCTCGTTTCGAACCGGTAACACCTCGTGATTAACGAAGGAACGGGAGAAAGCGAGAGGGAGAGAGTGCTGGCTGGTTCTTCGTAGTCATCGTCGTCTTCCTAATTTTATTCGCACAGTGTGTGTGCAGTGTCGTCGACGGAAACAGGAGAGACGTAAAAACGCGATTCGCCCCGGTGAGATGCGCGTCGCCGCGGTTATCTACGTGCTTCGGATGACGTGAACGAGATCCCGCGTGACGCGGCCGAAGGATTTTGGGAGGTGCGCCCGGTCCGGCTTACGATCGCCGGTTGCCGTTCGGTGGCATCGACGAGAGACGACTCTTGCGGAAGAGAAGAGCATTATTTCGGCTGCCAGGAGAAAGATGCGCGGTTGAACGTATCTCGGGTGAGTATCCTGCACTGCATTCATCTGTCGCGCCCGTGATTGCGAAACTGGTCCAAGGACCCGATTCCATCGAATATCTCGCCATCCTTTGAACGATCTTCGCTTTCTATGCATGAATTGCGATATGTTAATCGTGATACAAGTGGACGTAAACAATTCAGTTATAGGTACTTGGTACTACTGCGATGTAAATAGAACGAGCAAGTACGTTTTCCTGCACGTGTTCAGATTATTAAAAGAGCGTTGAAATATTTGAGCAGTTTTTTTAAATGTATGAAAAATAGTTATCGCGCAATATTAAGCCGCTCTGTATAATGGCGATGTGTCGCACAAGTACCTTGTGCAACGATATAAATTAACGTATACGACGCGACGTGAACTGGATTTCTTCATAGCGTCATGTTTTCGCAATCACGAGTACGTATAATCAATTGGTTAATTGGTTGATTTAATTTTTATCTTATCGTAAATGGAACATATTTTGTGACACACAAACTGACAATGAGTTGAAAATACCAGGAGTATCGTCCAATAATTCTACAAATTTTCTGCAGACTAAATAAATAGATGGATTGAAGAGACATAAAAATAAATTAAGAATAAATAAGAAATGAATATGTAGATCGTGCGTTAATATGCATCTAATCACAAGTATTTTACACGATAAAGATAAAATCTTACAGTTTGGAATGAGGTTTATGTTATAGAGTATTCACTTATGGAAACGAATGAAAATTCAATGACACTTTTGAAATATTTTAGGAAGAATAAAACTGAGTATTTTTATGGAGTTCTGTAATTTATATATATGATATATGAAACCTGCGGTTTGAAAAATATTTATGTAACAAGATAAGTAATCATTATTCAGCCATTAGATGAACGTTTCAAGATCGCGTTTACTCAATTTGCTGCAGTGAATCAAATGACAATTAAGTGCAGACAATTAATTCCAGCACAATGCGAAAATTAAATTCGACTTCCGACGTTTCCGTGATTCATTCAAATCAATCACATTGATCCGATCGTCAATAATTAATCTCTTTATAAGCCAGAAATCTAATTACGCTTGATGAACATTTCCATCTGAATTCTTCCCGGCAAGAAAATTACGATTTTTCAGACAGTTTCTGCGTAACGATCGTAAACAAACGGCTACAGCAAAAGCTCGTTACGGCAAAGTCTGCAACTGCTGCGCACGTCGCTTTCACTAAAGCGAAGCTTCGTTCATAACAGAATAATGGTTGGATATTCAATAAAATGATATTTGTTGTTACAAAAATGACATTTTATGGTTATTCATCCCGACGACGAAATTCCGCCCATAAACGCTTTATCTCGCAAATTTGCCAAAGAGATACGTGACCACCGCTGAGGTTTTCTTCGATTATAATTTAATAGATACATTTATCGCTTGTTGGATAAGTCATGCAGTTAATAGATGTTTAGAGAATATCTTATAGAAAAAGAGAATAGGTCATAGAAGCACAAGTTTTGCACATGTTTTAATACAATATTATATTTAATATTAATAAAAATTAATAGCAATATAATATTGTGCATTATAAAATTATTTGAGTTAATGGCTGCAAATTTGGAAACGATGATTTTGCATGATAGTATACAAGTATAAACCTGGTATAAAGTGCTGAAAAAAGTGAAACGCGAGACGGAAGTAATCGGAAGTAATCAGAGCTAATTATGCGCGCGGAATCTCAAGAAGTTTCATTTTCTTATTATAGACGGTGTTAAAAAAATTTTGAAGCAGATTGCACTCGAAAGTAATTGAACAATTATGAATGATGAATGAAAGCGATATAATTTTAGTACACTCTCACGCGGATATATGATGCCCTAGATCCGCGGCTTTCTTTCATCTATGAATGTTTCGATCGATTTGAGTTCGATTTTTCTTTAGCTAATTGTAAAAAAAGAAGTATTCATTAAAATTTCAGTAAGTATGTTCAGTATGTTGCTTTGCAACAGACGTTTTTACATTTCTGTCCTTATACTATGTAGAAAGGAAGTCTATATATTGATCAACAAATTAATAGTTGAAAGCAAGGATGAGAAATTGCGATATCCTACAGATAAGTCTGTCGTCGATTATGATTGTATAATAACCGTGAGATATTCGCGATTCTCTATTGTTTGATCTCGGTTTTAGTCTGTGCCTCTATCATGTACGCAGAGAGTTTCGTAGACGCATAATTTCGTTTAGATCTCGTCGCGATATGAATTGTTTGTATCGGCGAGGGATGTCGAGTAGGCGTATATCAGCTTTCGAGGGAAGTAATCAAATATCGTTCGTAAGTGGGATCTATGAGCAACCTTTGTAGTGATCAAAATATCATGACGCATCAAAGTTGTAACGTACGTGGAAGACCTAATCATCTAATTCCCTGCCTGATGTAATTTTTATAGAAAGCGATAAAACCAAGGGTAAAAACAATTGTATAGTGAATTTTCGTGCGACATGTGTTACAGGTAATATTATTAACGATATATTAAAATTAGAAAGTTCTTAGAAAGATAAATTAAAAGAACCATTCCAAGTACGAGGTAGAAGAGAGAACAAAAGCTAAAGAATCTTTCTCCACTGTCAAGCCAAAACTTAAAGCCCAACCAATCTTGGGCTGTTCGCTTTTCAAGCTATTTCCAGTAAGTGGACAGTCCTGGGAAAGTTGACGAGAGAAAACAAAGCAAGGCGCATTGTAGCACGCAGTCTTTCACGGGACACTCCGTATATATCGGTCGTATCTATTTCTGTGCGTCCGCCGCGGCGTGCTGTCAATCGCGTGTACCAAGCGTGCGACGCTCGGCATCCGCACGCGCTCTCTCGTTACTCGAGATCACCACATGGTCGGGGGTCCCCCACGGCAGATCTAGTTCGCGGTAGCGTGAAAGGGAACGTCCGTTGTTGGAGAGTTGGTCGCCGAAGTGTCGCGATCTCTTTTCGAGTCGGTTCGCCCCGAGCAACGCCGATTAAACCGCGTTGACCTTTGTGGCTTTGCATGTGGTGCTAATGCACGCTTCAATATCCGGGAGCACTCCATAGAGTGCTGATACTAGTCGCATGGGAGATATTTGTCTTCTAGCTTTTTATTCTTTATATAAGCGTCTTATGGAGCGCGCCTCTTGAATCCTGCTGAATATTTCAGATATAGAGATGGAGATCCCAGAATGTAGATTTGATTATGATAAGAACGCTTGAAATACAAGAAAGTCGGGAATTCCTGATGAATTCTCATGATCGTGACTCTCGGTTTAGCGAACATTTTCAAGGCACACCTAATTACGAAGATATTTCACATCCTGTGTAAAGGGCTCTTTGTGAGAATTTCCGAGATGCAAATGGATAAGGAAACTTTGTTTTCCCGTTAATTATAGATCGGCTCGACTCTTAACGGAAACTTACACTTCATACGAAACTTTACTTGAGGCTCACTCACTCACTGAGAAGTTTTAACGTTTAAAAGAAAACCACTCTCTATAAATGGTAAAGTTTCTTGCTTTCGCGGCATAATGTCTTAAGCTTTCATTTTTCATTAGCTTCAATCGCATATTTTTTCTTTGGAATAAGTTTTGATAGCATGTTGCATAATCTATACTGGGAGAAATTATCTTTATCTGTAAAAGAGACGTAAAAGAAATAAAACGAATTTTACTTCTTTATCAATGTGCAAAAGGAGGGATGAGGATGAAATTGATAAAATATACATAGGACTAATTTGATGTCTCTTCGGTGACGCGCTAGCAAGTTAAAATTAGTGATGATACCCCAAATTAGCATGTAATGTTACAGTTGCTGGCAAATATCTTTCTCAGCTTGCAAAGGTTAAAACATAAAAATTGCATAGTGCCTACAGTTTTATAATAACACACTTGCAAGACAGAAGAAGCTTTAACGTAAAGTTTCTCAAGCCAGACTGAAGTGTATGATCCGTAACTTTCGCATAAATTTTTATACGCATTCGATTTTTTTTTATGGCGAATTAGGATATCCAATTACCGAGGAATTGTATTTCTACGATCGCGTATTAATCATTAATGTCTTTATCAAGCGTGTTCCAGGTTCATTCAGTGACGGTTCACTCATAAATTGATTCTTACGATCGTGAGAAGATAATCGTAGCGATATACGCGAGTTTGCGATATAAATATAAGCTTGGCAGGATCTGCGCTGTTATCTTAATGTCATGTTTGATGAGTCGCTGTGATCCGAATTGATATTCACTGAAGCGTATGATTATTGGATTACAATGCAATGTTTCGTGTTCAATTTACGCAACCATTGACCCGCGCTTAATTCGCGTAATTAACTGTTTGATTTGTGAAATTAGTTGAAATGATCTCTTTCGTTTTTAATTATGTTTATCTTGGCTAGTTATATTTAATCAATTGTGACTTTTTTCTACTGGAAATACGATACGGTCACTGCACCTACGGCGACATGATGCGTGAAAGCGTTTATTGCTATTTGCAGACAGAGTTGTACAATCGTATTGTCGCTTGGCTCCCGCGTATTGCAACGATATCGCAATATTACATCGTTATTTGTTCGTTGCGTCCCACATTGCAGCACGAAACGCATCGCTGCTTACACACAATCTCGCACTGAAAGGGGCGGTGATGTTTCTTTGCCTCCTTTTTTGTGCACAAGTTATATATACAACAAGAAGAGTCTATATTCCGGGAGAGTTAATTATTTACGTTTTTTTAATTTTCTGTCGTCAGTTACGTGAAATTGTGGAATACGCTAAATACAGAGCTATCACCTACGTTTTGCACAATATGTAATTTATTTGTCACGTGAACTACAGCGGGAGAGAAGTTCAGATGTATGCATATATCAAACGAGATACAATTTATCATACTGATACTGGTGGATGAAATTAACCACTGGGTTAGAGCTTTACGTAGGAAGAACCAGCGAAAACAATTTTACATAGTAAACGTAGCATGCGACAACGTAATATGAGGTAGAATATTAAATACAGATTTATTAATTTAAATATAATTTAACTATAAATAACTTTAATACACTTTAATATTTCATACACATGTGTAATTCAAAACAAAATGGTGGATTATAATATTAATAATGAAGATCTTGAAAGAATCTTGATGAAGAAGAATCAAATTTATTCATAAAAATGTGCTTGTTTGGACAAAACTTGAGCAAACTAGTGGATCGTTTCGCATAAAGCTTGTTCTTTTGGGAGAATGCTTCTAACAAAAGAGCCAGGTACGAAGCTACTCTTGCTTGCACAACATACAACACACGGTGCTAAGATAGGGCGGCTGTCGACGGTAGCAAAGCAGAAAATCGATCGGCCGGCACGCTGTTCACCAGTCGGTTTCACCCCAACATAATTCCTGGCAATGAGAACACGCCAATCCAAAATTTGATTGTGTTTTCAGTTGCTGGCCACCGTCCAAACGAGTGTTTCCGCTGGATCGATTCTTTCGCGGAGAATGGAGAAAGATAATTTGCAGATCTCGGATTCGCGCTCGTGTTCGCGCAAAATTGCTTCGATCGTATTGTTTCGGTAGGCGCAAATTCTGCTGCTATGCGGATTACCGTTCTTTTTTTCCTGGGAAAATAAACCAAGAGCTGTTATAACGATATAAAACTTTTCGCGAAGAAATGTAACTCAGAATTGTTAATTACTTTTTTAATATCTCTAAATTAATTTTGTACAGTATTTATTTTACTATGTAACAATTTTCATATATTACTACTACTATATTACGTAGCATACAGTTGATATACGTGTTTTAACTTTTGAAAGAATGTTATTCTCTCTCTTTCTTTCTTCATCTTTCAACCATCTCTACGATCAATTATCATACGTAATGCAAATTTCCTTTGCAACATCTGATACATGCACCACCACGTCACACTGGCAAGGAATTCTCGCTTCTGATCGTAACAGGATATTCCAGGCGTGTTTATGAATCCGCGAAAAATGCGGAATGGTGCATATTCCGTTCTGTCTCTTTTCTGCAAACGTGTCGTCGCGTGTCGCGAAAGACCAGCAGCGAGGCTGGATCGTAGCCGAGGTCGAACTGGAACGAGGACGAGAGCGTTGACTCGCGGGATGACGGACCTCGAGATATCTAAATTGCGGATTCTCGATTATTATCGAATTAACTTCTTTGCTGCTCAACGCCGAGAGTGAGAATGACTTTAACGATCGCTACAGCCGTTATTGATTTGACCTCACAATCGCGAACTTTATATTTCCGACAGAGTGTCCATTAAATGACATCCTTTCAAGTATAAAGAATGGACGAATATGTGGCAATAAAATATATGTAACAAAGATCAAACGCAAGAGTATAATATATTATATATAATAGATTTTATAAAAGTATAATAATATATAATATAAAGTATATAATATATCATATTTCTATATTTTGTCATATCTTAGCACTTATTGAGAATACCATGGCATAGATTGGTTTTAGGAGAATAGGTCCAACCTGATTTCATCTTAATCCAAGCTTCAAGTATATCAGATTCAAGATTGAAACTGCCAATGTAAGAAAGAGCGAAAGCGTTCGATAGGCTGGTCGAATGCAGCAACGCGACGAATCATGAATCTAAAAGAATCGCGCAATAAGAGAACGTAGGAGCGATAACGAAGTGCCGATTAATGACGTGTACCGAACGTTGTGGCCGACAATAGTCTAGGTCAGGTCTCTTGGAGCAATCGCAACGGCGGTCGATAAGTCTTAACACCTGCGCCCAAGTCGACGCAGTCGACGGCCACGATAATCATAACGGATCGCCGAAATCCGTCTTGGGATCGATCGTGTCCTCCTTACAGCGCGGCATCAACTTTACATTAATTCGCAACCGACACGAACGGTTGCAAAATACGCGGCTACTTTGCTAATGGCTGTTTGCTACCAGTTGAGCTCTTTCTCTCTCTTTCTTTGCGCGATAAAATGTATTTTGCATAATGGCATTATCATCAAATCAGCAATCTGTGTAATAAGAATGCATAAAATGTCTACGTATAACGTATAACGCATGATGCGTACTTAGAAATATGCAAATGTCTGGGACTTTTTGCATTAACATTTTTTCAATTTTTTCCAATGACGGGCAATATGTACATATATATGCACATATTCTAGAAAAATTTCTATTAACTAATATAAATCAATTTACTTTTAAATCTTAAAATTATTAAATTTTAAATTTTCTTAAAAACCTAATAAGTAACTTATTACTCATTTAAACCTAGATACTCTACATCTGCACTTTGATTTGAACTATTACTCTCGTTAACAAAATATTACATTTATACCTTCTAAAAATAAATTTAATGTTTTATAACGAAATTTTCTGTTTAATCGCGATATATTTTAATCTCGTATTAAAATAAAGTTGTTGCACAATGCGATACTTGCGTCAGTTCTATGAAATATTAGCAGAAAAATTAACATCTGCTTCGTAACGTAAGATGAAATATTTATCAGACGTTCGGACGCGTTTCGTTCAAGTTGGAAAATACGTGGCCGCGAGGCGAAACTATAGCAAGCCATCCACCTTTAAATCTTAAATATTTATTTGTCTTATCTAGGCAAAGTGCACTTACTGCGAGCACATATGGGTTACATGCATATTCCAGTTACAATGACGCAGAGGTTGTGTGACATCCTCGAAGCGACCTTGGTGAGAGTGCGAGGACGATCGTGAGGTGAAAGCTCCGTTCTGGCCTTCCGATTGATGAAAGTTACTCGCATACTCACATGATGACAGCGATGATCGCCCATTCCTCCAAGCAAGAATTGCTGTCTCCACAGAGAACGATTTGCAGAAAAATTTTGATGGATGACGGGAATGATCATTTAGGCCTCTCGTCGGAGAATTCATTGCTTTATCAAATGCGAGGTGATACAATGATTGCGTCACGATTGATCAAAGATGATAGAGGGTGACGTTGTTGCATCTTTTCTTGTAATTAATGACTCAGTGGTTTTTGCGCTCAGTCATCCGTGGCTATCTTCACCGAATAATTCGCCTTAATTATCCAATCAAGCGCTCGAATAAAACTAAAAAGCTCTGCTATAATATTTTCAACAAAATCATTATTGGACAATAATATAATATTTAGATATCTTGTAAAAGAAAGTACATTTGATTAATAAGAACGATAAAAATAATTAATTATATTTGTTAATTGTTTTACTTCTATCACATACTTTATCTGAAATTTATTCTATAAATTTCTTTAGAGATTATCCGTGCGTGAATAATCATTTCGCGCGTATGCATGCATCATAAATTCGCCATTGGTGAGTTAGAAATTCCTAGCATTGCTGTATCGAGGAATCTGAAAGTCTATGCTCGTGTATTATCTCGAGATCGCGAAAAATGGATAATCGGGAGGCGCGAAAAACGGATAAGCTTCCCGGAGATGAAGGAGAGATCTTGGCGATGAGATGCGAAAGTACTCGACTGCGCTCCAAACAAGACTTCTCGATCGATCCGCATATCACACATCTTGCAAGTGAGATCAGCGTATCTATCTAAAGATTCCTATTTTTTTTAAAATCACGTTTCACGAGAGCGGCAGTTTCTCTTTGGCTATACCGATGTTAATTTACACAGATAGTACAAGTGCGCTTATACAGGGGTAGATAGGGGTGAGCGACCGGTCAAAGTGCCTCTTAGTGAGAGAGGGTGCATCGTAAGGACGCAACGTGCCGGAATCAATACGCATGATGGAATAATATCGTATGGAACATCTCTTTATGTCATATTTATCTGTGCATAAAGTATTAATTGGAAACCGTACGAATCATCTGTTGATAAACGACTAATCTGATTGTTAATTTATACAACACGCATGATTGTTTTTGAAAGATTCATCAAATCTCACAAAATAATTCTCCAAGCACGGAGAAGAGCGTTTGAGTTAATAAGCTCGATTGTTTTCTCGTTTACGTTGTAAAATCGACTATCATCAATCATGATGTCCAGAGAATTTGCATTCGCAATTATATATTTACTGGAATTACTCCTGGTAATTCTTTTTAAATTAGCGGATATGTATAATTGAGTACAAGTCTACAATGCAAATATTATATTTTACTAGCACCTTGACCTAATAGATATTCGTAGAAATAATATATATATGCTAATAGGTGACTGTACAATTTTCCGTTTGCGTGAAAAATAATATTTACTACTTTAACAAAGTATTGCATGTCTCTGGCTCAGGCGTGTTCGTTAATTGTCATATAATTCGATGACTTGGCAGTTACTCTCAATGTCATATTCGATACGCGATCTTTATGAAACTTTATGGAAGCAGGTAACAGTACATGGATTACGAATGCACAACAAATGAGCTATTTCCTACTTTAACTGTATATGATAATAATAATAGCAGATATATATTCCTATAACAGATAGGTATATGTTCTTATTAAAAATTCTTTCATGAACACATTAAACATGTTAATAATCGCTGTTAATAAAAAATCTTAATGATAACAAATTAGGGTTTCCTAACGCGCCGGTATATTTATCGTATTTAAAAACGTCCGCCTCGAAATCAATGCATCTGAATAAGAGTACCGCAATTTCATATTCCGAGAAACGTTCGTCGAGATCGACGCGAGCATGTAAATAAAAATGTTACACTTTTGTATTCAGCGGAGCGTTCGTTCGAATCAATGCGAGTAGCTGAATAAAATGATATCTCTCTACCTCTCTCTACTCGTTTCTTGTGGAATTTAAGGGGCCGTAAATTTATCACAATTGTGCGGCACACAGAAGAATTCGTTATCTGCGTGATAAACGGGAAAGCAGGAGAGAAGAGCAAGCCTGCCGCATAAAAATGTATATATTATCGTGATGCATAAATATCGTTCCACAAAATACGCCGTTGCGGTCAAGCAGTCTCTCTCTCTCTCTCTCTCTCTCTCTCTTTCGGTTTAGGGGAACAAAGAACAATCTTCTCTGTTGCCTGCGTGACGTTTCCTTTCTCGGTTCGTGCTTTTGCGAACGCATCGCGATTCGCTGCCGTCATTATGAATTCGCGTTTTCACGACAAATCAATCCTTCGTGACCGTCCACGAAGACGTGACCGTTCAACCGCCGTTTAAGTCTCGCTACCGAGACCATCAATTATGGAAACGCGGCGACGAGAAAATACAGCAACGTTTCCCGATGGTTTGCCGAGCGTTGAAAAATTACGAATCCCACAAGTTGAAAGAGAGATTAAAAATATACGTCACGAATGTTGCACAACGTACGACTAAATTGATTTAAAGGCGAGAATGAAAAAAAAGTTCGCGTTGGAATAATCAAAGTTGTGCAGGAGGTAATTGAATTTCCAGTGAAAATTTCACGCTCGGAAAGCACAGCGCTGGAATATTGTTATGGTGATTCACGAGACGAGAGAGAGAGAGAGAGAGAGAGAGGAATCTATGTTAAGGTGAACTCATGCGCTTCGACCGCAAAAATAAATTACGATGATTTATTGGAATATCTGTGCTGCTAATTACGTTAAAATCAAATTCGTGAATTTAGAGGCCGTAATTGGAAGTTACACGATGATTTCAGTAACAAACGTTACGTGACACAGCTTCATTTTCGTCGAATTAAATTAAGCGTACATTTCATCAATTTATATTATCATTTTTGTTGAATTATATTATCGTTATACAAATATCTTTGCAAATATTAAATTTTACATATATTAAATGCGCGGTAATCCAAATCGACGACATATGATTTTCTCGTGTTTAAATATCCTTCCGCGATGGTTTAAATTGCGTTCTTAGTCGAACGAACATATGCTTTCAATCTTTTTACTTCACATTAATACAACTCTTTATCCGGTTGTTATCTCACTCAAGATTAATTGAAATATTGCAATCTTCATAAAGAAAACTTGTGATAATCCTAAAGTAGATACGACGGGATGCATTTACTTGATAAGTGTTTACCGCTTGGTAAGACGAATGAAAGTTTTTTTAAAACGATCTGTTAATTTGTTACGCAGTGTAATTAACATTAAATTTTTAAATAGCGTAATAAATGTGATAAACGTGATGAAACACGTGATAAATGACCAATCTGTTTTCAGTAATCGAAGCTCACAAATATAAAAACTGGGAAAACTTCTTTTAAACTTCGGAGTCTTATAAGAAGAAATTTACGTGATTTTCCAAAAGAGATTCTATCAATATAAATGTTAGAAATCATTGTTCTTATCAAGGAAAAGATTTTAGGAAGCGAGAGCTTTAGCGACGGTGAAAATTACATATGTAAAGCTATATAGTGTTTATATGTAACATTTCACAATAACCTCCGGAACATTTTATTTTGCAGAATAATATCGTGCACAATCGCGAGTGATTCATTCCGTGCAAAAAATTCCGATATCGTAGATACAGACCGTATACAGTGGACTGTATTATTTGAATACGAAGATATAGCAGAGTTATCATGAATATGTGATAGATATATTCACATACTCTGGCGAAAAAGACGAAGGTATGTATTAGTCACGTTTATGTTATAAATAATCACGTCTGTTTATTATAAAAAAAGAAGAAAACGTTTATCGGAAGTGAAAAATAAGAAACCGATATGCAAAACTGGTTGATAAGTATGTTAAAGTATCCGTTAGATTGTGCCTATCTTGAGACGATTTCTACATAGCACGGGCAATTGAGTTTGCTGTTGAAATGTGCGAAACGGGAACGCATGTCTCAATATTGAATAGCCATGCCTGATGTCGTATATATATTATGTGAATATGAGCTTTTCTCATCAAACGATCACACATAGCAACGCTGAATCAACGTAGACATTCGCCGCACAGCAACTAAATCGTGTTTAACGCTAAATACAGGGAGAACACGTGTCTCAAGATCGGATCGCCGTATTAACGTCCGAGCCTTTGAGCGCAGGAGCTCCTGAAAGCATCCTTTCGCAATCCTAATTTCGGTGATATAGCAGCTTTGCTCGAACGAGGAGATGATTCTGAAGCAAAAGCGAGCTTCTCTCAAAGACTTACGCGAGAATACCGACGTCAAAATCAGGCAAAGCTGCGAATTTAGTTAAATCTGTAAGGACGAGACTATTGAGCTATCAAGAAAGAAAGAAAGAGAAAAAAGTAAGATTTTTCTCTGTATAAAGGAGTTTATTTAGTTGGATATTCTGTCGCGGGGAAGGAATACTGCAGTATCAAAAGCGCACATATAAATTTAACAATTTTAATGTTATGGAAAGAAAAAACCAAGTAGATAATTAAAGCAGGTAATTAATATACATTTATCTCTGTTATCAGGTAATATTTATTTTAATATTTATCATATTTATATATATTAGAATAATATATATAAATTTTGAAAACAGTTCTTGCAAAATGTAACAAAGTTAATAAAATTTGATTTGCGTTAAAATATATAATATCTAAATTAACGAGTATAATATTCATAATAAAATTTTATACTCGTCGTTATATATATCATTATTACTAATCATCTATGTGATACATTAAATTTAATTATTTCACATTATAGACGTCGAATGGAGAACAACGTTATAACGCTCGTTAAAGGCAGTTATGATTATCCGACGCTTTCATTCTTAAGTTAATAAATGAAGAACTCACGGGTTGCGCGAGAATAGTGCTGATATATATCAAACATAGCTCTAGCAATAATGAACTATAGCTGATACCGCTATCATTTTACGTGCAGCAATCAAAGTCGCGCCTACGCTCTATCGGAAAGTCGGACGATTGCGCTGCGTGGCGAGTCGCACGTGCGCGGATCGAGAAGCCATGAACTTGCACCATTAAGATTTGCAGCATGCAGCTTCCTTGGCGCGGGGAAAACGCCGCGCCTGGACCACCACGACGGAGCAACGACGGTAGTGCGTTTGCAGCTCAAGGTTGCCGCGGCGGACTTTCCGTCCAACCGGTTTCCAGCCGCGACATTATACGTCGTGACTTTCCTCGACGAATGCGCGGCTACACGAGCGTGAACTTCCGCGAGGTCGCCGCCAGTTCTCCGCTCCTGCGAGCTTCCGCGAAAGCGCTCTCGACAAGATAAATTAAGATTAACGTATGGAACTAATGTAAGAAATGCGATGCAGGGAGAAAATATGATACTGCGAAGTACCATGCCTTTCCACTTTTCGGGATTGAATGTAACGTGAAAACCATTTTTCCGATAGAAATACGTGGAAATATAATATTCATATTTCATATGATAATGTAAAAGTAAACGAAAGAGAGGGAATAAATAAATAATTATAGGCCTAAGAGAGCACACTTTTTATATTTTTAGAAAAAAGATTTTGACAAAAGTTGTTAACAGTATCTTTCAGAATCTTTTCTTTCCTTCCACAAGGTACAACTCAGTTTAGGTCTGCATTTCTTCGGCATTTGAAAAGAAGAAGGAAATTTTGTAGAAAAATATAATAATAATAATAATAATAATAATTCCACAGGTGACAAACTGTTCCGAAACTGCTATGGTCATTTCTCCTGATTATAGCATTTCTCCGACCATAGCATGATCATAGCACTTTATAAAACATGGCAGACACCTGGAAACTGTACAACGTCAGACACTGTACACGAGGAGAGGCTTCAAATAAATCTAAAATCTTCGTTTCTGTTAGTTCAAGCCAGATATTTCTGATGTTTATGCGGAAATATAACAACATGAAAATATTTTTACAATTATGACGTTTTTCTATAGAGCGTTAAATCTCCTGTTGTAAATACAACTAAATACACAGACTGAGTGATGACACAGCTGTGTGACTAGCAACAAAATCAGAGCGATTGGTCATCTCTCTCGTATGGCCATGTATCCTGGAATTATTTTAATCAAAATGACTGATATATTACAGTTTGTACGTACGGTGCTCTTCCCGAGGCGTCTTCAATTTGATCGCACAGTCGTTTCGTGATCGTATCGTATATTGTACGATCGTAAAGATACAACAAAGACGTCTTTCTTTTCCCCCTATTTTTACTTCACATAACATGCTACGTCATATACGGTGCAAATAAAGGCGCGCCCCGTACAAATGGGTGCGATTCGTCATACTCGTGATCAAGGGAGTGCTAAGTATTGCGCGTTCTAGATTTTTTAATTAAAGGGGCGTAACTGACGTGCGCGGACGCGGTGTACCGCTTTTACGTGATCCAGCACGACAGTTCAGTCGCGACCATTGCGTCCAACGTTTCGATAATGGGAACCTTTGAGAATTAGAGAAGGGAGAGAGAGAGAAAGAAAAGAAGAGAAACGAGAGTGTACGTGCCCGCACGTGTTCGCACCGTGTGGCGATTTATCGTTGCAATTTTGAAATGGAAAACGAGACCGCGGCGCAGCAAGAGCGGTTGCGCAAATGCGCACCTCATTAACGGCATACCATTATTTAGCGTTGATTTATGCGCACGTCACTCGTGAATAACGCTTCTGTTTTTGTTGAGATCCCGGCGATCTCGATCGCGTGGTTTACCGTTGCAAGCGGAAAGGTGAAAAGCAGAGATCTTCACCTTCGTTCTGCTGAGAATTGCACAGCATGAGAGTTTCATTGACCACGATGAGAAATAGTGCTGTCCTAACAATTAAGTTTATACATTGAGAGATGCGTGAGACTTTGGGAGCCATAATAGAAGTATGAGATCAGTCGTCATGGAAAAAATCTTGTTAGCGAGGACAAAAGGAAGCAATAATCTCGATCGAACGGGAGGCAAGTGAAGGTGCGAAGGTGGAGGGTATGTACGTCTTCTTTTTTGCCATATACTTGTCGAGATCAGTGTCGACGCGCGAAGGTAAGCGCGATTCAAGAAACCGGAAAGTACGATCGAATATGCGTGATGCAAGAAACGTCATAAAATTATTATATCAGACTAAAAGGCGGAAAACCGGATTACCTTGAGAAGCCGGCACAAAGCTAGCGCCTAAATATAGAATCATGCTTGTGCACGTGCATAGACGACATTATCTTGACTTATGCATTTACACGCGCGTCATTTGATGAAGTGAAGCTGCTTAGCGAATCTGTGCCATGACAAATTTACGAATTTAATATCGCGTGAGAGTGTCTCGAATCTTTGAAACGTCATAGTCATTCTCGTTGAAAGTTGAATTTCCTAGATTTTCCAGAAGAGCTTCTCTTCATCTCCAGGATATCTTATATTAAGTAGTTTCATGATGAAATTCGTTTTAAACATGTCAAAGTGTTGAGATCCAAGGTACGACCGCAAAAAGCAAGAGTAACTTGTGCTCCTAATAGCGATGTTAATTTATTAAGCCCCGAAAGATTTTCTGTATCAATCTTTATAATAAATGTTTATAATAATCTTTATAATAAATGTCTCTCAGGGAGAGAAGAATCGCTCGAGATTCTCTGCATTTATGGAAGAATGACGACCCTGTTGAATGCTCTCGTTGACGATCGAGAGCACGGAAAGCTCGCGCGAGATACGTGTGCGATTCGTTCGGAAGAGCCGGCAGAGGCTTATTACGAGCACGAAAGTCAATCTCGAGGATAGTCAATACTACCTGGGGATTACCACCAAACCGCCGGAATGCGCGAACGATCGAGCGTGCTCGCGAACGCTAAACTGCACTTGCAACAAATCGCCGGTGCAAATTGCGTCGATCGGTACGTGACGATGTGCATACGTGCCGTAATTCGCCGTTGTTTGGCCATTAACGTCGATCGCGGTCTGTATACGTACGCGCGGTACATATCGTGCCTAATAACAGGCCTATCAATTCGTGTGTTGTTTTGACTTCTGTCCGTGAACTCGATCCGGCTATTCGAGAATATCGAATGTCGCTCGTACGAACGTTGTATCTGCCTGCAAAACAGCAACGATCGCGGGGCGAACATGTAGCGT
Source organism: Ooceraea biroi (assembly GCF_003672135.1). NCBI lineage: Eukaryota > Metazoa > Arthropoda > Insecta > Hymenoptera > Formicidae > Ooceraea > Ooceraea biroi. The sequence continues at coordinate 10,798,402 of NC_039513.1, read as the reverse complement.
ATAATCGTCTTCTTCGTATCCAAACGTTCGAAACGGTTTAGCGTCGTTTATCATCAGCGTGATCAGCCGTACAGGTAAAATACGTCTTGCATTATTCAGTTAGTTAACATCGTTATCGTGTTTCTTTGACAATTCGCGCAAAGACACGTATCAATTTACATTGTTACTGGATGCCCGTAATTTATTAGTATTCGCGACATAAAATAATTGCAGTAAAACAATTTTGAAAAATGATACGTGCAATGGAATATTGCAGTCATTTCTAGAATGGCTCGGGATTATCGGTTAACGATTATTTATGCAACATTTCCTGCGTTCTTTTTCAAAATAAAAATCGGAGATAAAAAATTATTCTGCTATGATTGCATTTTATTGAACTGATTACTCTATTAGTATTGACGTATAATGTGTTGTTACACATGGAAAGTTTTTCAGATGGAGCACTAATCGAGTATAAATATTATAATATAATTTTGTCTGTATAAATTTTATATCTAATTTGATTTGCCATCCTAAATTCGGATCAAGTAATTCACGTAAATGATACATCACGCTTTGCGTTGATGAAAAAAGCATATGAAACATGTAACAGATTTCATTAGGACGCTAATGAGACACATATGGAGCATCGGAATCATCTTTCTGAGCTTATCATACCAGAATGATTTGTCACGTATTTGTGTCACATGCGATAAATAAACAGGCGGTACTCTGTTTTCCGTGAAGCAATTACGCCCCAAAGAAGATCTATTTGTTCTTATAATCCGGTCATATCCGAAGAAATTATTGCTTCGTACGTATTAATAACGGTTATCGCGAGCATCATACTCGTAATGCAATCATCGATGGTTTTAATGACGAGCTATATAAATTCCTTTAGATTATAAAGCGAAATGCATCAGTTTTATCGACATTGTATTGAGAAAAAATGCTTTTACGCTCGAAACCTTTTCTCTCTTTAAAATCCTGGCTCCGATTTCATTCTCCGAAAGGTTTCAGCTTTAACGTCGCCGTACGCGACTTTTCGCGTCTTCATTCAGCTTTCTCGATCGCTTCGTCGTCGCATCGATCGCGAACGACATGCATATCGCGTGCACAAGGTATACCAGGACTACAAGACGATAAATAATTTAGTTGGACTGTCAGGCGTGTAAGTGAAGACGCTCGTTTCTGTCGCGCGGCGCGACGTCGTTTTTGCACGCACGGATGAGAGATGCGCGTGTAAAAAAAAGAGAGAAAAAAGCTATACGTGCACGGCGAACAGCTGCCGAGAGCGCAAATTATTCACGCACACGCATGCATTGTCACGCAAGTGTGCCGAGATTTATGCAGTTGCAAGCGCGAGAAGAGTGAGACTTCATATCATCGATCGTTGAGACTCTCGTATCGGTTTCCACTCGACTAACGTAATTTTACCTCAATGCTCAACGCGTATTAATAAATTTAATTGAGTCATCGCGCGAAGGCGAGCAGCGACAATTAGTTAATTTCTGTCAGTTGTCACGGGCGTGCATTATAATTAATTAGCGACGATTTATCGCATGAAACTTCGGCTGCAAAACGAAGACCGGAAAAGCGCGCAATTTCAGCAAAATAACGGCGAACGTGCCGCCGCATTGTGAAGCAATCGGTGATAAGCCGCGGCGGAATTAAACAATTTTTTCTTCGTCGCGATCGCGATTTTATTGGAGTGCGATTCGCACCTCCCGGTGCAACATGCTCCGAGGCTGCGGACTCGTCGTCGCGGCCGATGAACCCTGTCAAGTGCGTCGATTCGTCAATAAGTGCAGTCGAAGAGAGCGAGAGTATCATCGATACGATTGTTGATACACGCGTGATTCATCGGGCGCGGCTCGTCAAACTGTGCGTATTCGTCGGCGAAAAATATATAAAATGCGATATTTTAATCGGAACACTAATCAGTCTCGAGGGTGGGAACGAGGATTTCCTTCCCTTTAATCTTCTTCGTAGCAAAAATTGCGACGAGCGATTTTCCCGGAGCGGAAGGTACTGGCGGTAACTCGTTTGTTTTAACTTCCCTGCGTAACTTCGCGGTCGAAATTATTAATCTCGTGCCATTTTTTATGGAGTTACGACTCCGTACTCACCGCTTTCCTTGACTTTTTTCTGCGAACTCTATATGATTTTTTAATTTCGTTTTTTTTTTCTTCTTTTTTTTGCTTGGAACAATTTCCAACCCGAGCGTGAACGTAAATGCTCGAGCACATCTGTTCTACGACGGTAATTGCCACGTAGGTATATAAACGCGAGCGCGAATGAATGCATTTGCTTCGTTTTATGCATTTGACCCATAAAAGTTGCCGATTGACTTTTATTATTTGCCTGTCGCAGGAACGATCGATCGATCGCGCGCGCGCGCGTCATGTCGGATGCAATAAATCGCGGATATCTTCGTCATCTGCGCTAATAAAATCAACGGATTCGGATTTCGTGCGTAAATGTCTATCTCGTGTCGTATTACGTAAATTTCGCGCGACACGCGGTGATCGCGTTGAAGGAAGATTGATTGTCTGTCGCGACTAGTAAATTGAATTCTTTACTGCTACACGAATTCTATGCTCTCAGTTGACTGAATACGAAAGAGAGCACGCTCATCTTTTTGCGTTAAACGATTCGATATTTTAGGTCATTTTCAAAATCAATCAAAAAGTTCTTAAGAGACTTAATCTTGAAACGTTAATATACCACAGATAGCTTGAAAAATTGGTTGTTACAATCTTTGAAAAATTTACGTGTATCTATAATGGTGTAATCAATATTATAATACATATCTTTTTTTTGTATTTTATAAAAATAAATCACGTTATGATCCTGCGCGTCATAAATTGCGCAAGAAAAGCAATTAAGCAGCTACCTGCGTTGGCACTGCACGGCGACGATATTTTTAAATGTAAGATTTATCACACAGAGATCGTACAATCGAATGATTCTCACTATATCTCACTGATGGTTGAGAATAATTTATTGGCGACTCCATCGCACCGTGAAATACGTGTTTGTATGGTAATAAATGCGCAAGCTCGAACGTGTAAGTCGACGACATGGTTGATTCACGGCTGTGAAAGACTCGGCTGCGAGCCCGTTTCCTTTTTTCACAAAACATCGCCGTTTTAACCCCTTTAAGCTGGCCATTTATGTAACGTCAGTAAGCTCTTGGTACCATAGTGACGGCGCCACGCGAACGCAAAGGCTTAATTTCATCCATTGCGTCGCATGGAATCACTAAATGTCTCTCTGGTTTGCACAGTCGGGAAATGTTCGCATGATGGAACATCAATTAGACGCGTCTTCGCGTCCTTTGTAACTACAGCATTTAATATCTTTCGCATTAAAGCACAGCAATGGAATAAATTCCAAGTCATTATTTAAGCTATAAATTTCAATGGAATTAACATTAAGTCGCTAAACATCTAAAATCATTAAAACTTTCGTAGAAATCGTGCATTTACATGCAGCAAGAATGAATTGTCGTAAATGTAACTGTGCGTAAAATAATGTAAATACGTAAATAAAATTTATGTCTTTATGTATTTGTACCGCTGTAATCAGCTTTTTTAAATAAATGGTGATAAATTGCGAATACGTTAAAAATGTAGTTTTCTGTTTGTGAAAAAATCGTCTAATGACTAATTCATGATTCATTACAAAGTCGCAGTAAATTTGAAGTTTCATGGCCACTGAGCACCCGCATGGGGTGTTTGTTGCAAGGTAATGATTAACGAGCATAAAGCATTTTTATGGTGACATGGTGGTTACTATCAATTTCGGTCACCCACGCCCACTTCCTGAAAGAACAGGAAGAAGGGACGGATGTGTGTAGGTTTTCAGGATCGTGATGCTCGACGATCGTGAATTGATAACGCGGACGGGGTCGTTGGGTCATGTACACGCTTTGGCGAATTAATTTGAAGAATATTAGTTTTTATTTTCTTTTGAAATCGAAAGAACTCGTCTGTGTATACGGCAAATGTACTGAAGAGTTTGAAAAATATGCGAGTCGCAAACAGCTAAAACATTCTCTTCGTAAATATCGTGTGCTAACATTGCAATGATTTTTGTCTCGATAAATTTTACCAGAATATTTTATGATACGAATTTTCTAATATTTAGACCAAAAAATCGGAGAGTAATGTAATTGGAGCATGAAAGGTTAGCGTGAGATTAAAATGTAACTTAAATAACTTACAAATTTCAGATTATAAATAGATTAAAAAATTATACGCGACTGCTGCACACTGCTATCTATTTTTACCATTTTTATTAGAGAGTAAAAATCAAGTAAAATTCTTGCGACACTGATCTGTTAATAGAAGCTTCTCGCGAATGTGAAGTAGGTATCTTTTGTTGAAGAATTGCGCGAGGCAATGAATTTAAAAAATGGTAGTGTTTGTATTGCTTTAACGATCAAAGAACTCTCACACTCGATCGTTGATGAGTTTTCACGAGCAATCAATAGTACAATAAACGGATGGCCGGGTCTTTGAGAAAAGTCGATAATTAAAAACCGTCGCTTTGGTGCCAAAATTGGGTTTTGCACTTGTGATAGTCGGCGTTTTACTCTCTGCGATTCCTCGCGCTATGCAATCGGCTTCCTCGCCGTTTCGCAATTCCCCGCTAACTATTTGATACCTATATCGATACAAATGTGTTACACGTTAACAAGCACGTGTGTGTTCTACGTAAACAATAAAATATTGAACACACTGTGAGCTTAAAGACAAATTTACATTAAAAATTACTTTTGCATAAACACATGATACAAAAGTAAAAGAGGCTGAATAACCAAGAAATCAGTGCTAGCTTATTTTTTATCTTATTTTATATTGCTATCCTAATTAAATTTGCGTAAAATTATAAACATGTACAATTACTTAAACTTGTTAATAAAATAATATTGATAACTGTGGCATATTGTAGCGATATCACATTGTAATTATCGAGAAAATCTGTTCATATTTTTTCAGTGTAATAAATCATTATATCTTATGAAATTCCAATATTACAGCAATTTGTTGCTGCAATATAATATAACATATGAATAATTTTGATGTAATTTAATTGTTAATAACATTTTTCCACATGATTTTAAGCGCGTATCTAATATTAATTTCCATTTTAAGTATTGTTGTATCATTATATACTATGATACAATGTTGAAAACAATAATATAGTTGACGCCAACAAATATAAAAAGAAGGCACGCTTATATTTTATATAACGCTTCTCTATTTTTGTATTAAATTATGGAATAAATTTTAAACAACTTTCTCATTCAGAATGACTGAACGAGTCTTGGCAATATAACTAGCTTATTGCTGATAGTTTCAATTTTATAATTGAAATATAGATTGTATAACGGTAGAATATTGCATGCTGTTCGTAATTATTCTTATAGCGCATAGCACTATTAAGTTTCGTTTACAAAGTAATTGCGTCTGCAATAAAATCTATTTCGGTTTTCATAAAAAATCTTATGATAAGACGAGATTTTGTACAAGACGATCCCATTCCATAGTGTCATTTAATTTGCTTGTTTGTTTGGTTTAGTACCAATTTAGCTCGATATTTAGTATTATATATCTTCTTTTCAAATTGTATTAAAAACTAAATGCACAGTTTAAGGTTTATTTAAAAACGAATAAATTTCAAATTTTTCTTTCGGACAAGGAATCGTTCGAAGAATCGACCGAAGAATGCAATGAAAAGAAACTGATACAATGGCGAAGAATGGGCCTACATTCTTGCGTTAAAGTCGTCAAAATATCGGGCGTTTCGAAGTCAGCATCAAAAGGCGCGTTGGTATTTGTCGCGGAGAAACTGATGCAAGATCGACCACGGAAAAAGGTCGGCGATGAAGACTCGTCAGTTTCTTTTATTAATCCTTTTCGGTCTGGGCTTCGGTAACGGCTTTCCTGTCGTTCCCTCTCGATTTCACTCGCTGTTGCTGAAACATCGAATCGTGATCCCATGGAATCGGCCGACGGACGTTGCTCAACTCAGACCGTCTGGGTCTGATAATGTCGCGAGCTCGTCGTCCGTTGCATCTCATCGCCGGCCCCGATGCAATGTTTGACGTCAACGAGAAAGAAGAGACGGGAGGAAAGTCTTCTCGCACGTTGCAGCTATAAACTAGATCGTCGTCGATGTACCGTGACATGAACGAGATGCGATCTAACGAGGAATATTATAGCTATCGTTGGGACGAGATGGTGCAAGTCGGAACGACGCGACGTGTACTTACAGCGAATGCTGTAATATTTAAAGATGTAGTAGTTATTTATGCTGTAATAATTTCGACGTTTATTTATGTAATGTATATTAATATCTAACATGTAGCTCCTGGATATTAATTATCTATGTGCCAACATACTCATATGTGCGACTTGTGTATTATAATTTAACAGAATCTACACATTGACACATGATATTCTCCGCAAGAGATTTGTTTTTAAACGGCTAATAGCGACCAACTTTCCACTTTGAAGAATCAAAGTCCAAGACCTTACAAGATTGATTAAATATCTTAGATACTTTTTAATTCGCGTATTTCTAAAAAAAGTAACTCATTGCAATCTGTTATAATTAAAGTTTCTTGCCGTTCTTTCAGGTGCTCGCGATCGGGTTCCGATCGGCAGCCTCCGGGATCATGAGCAAGTCCTGATCACCAGTGGGTGGCAAAGGGATGGATGCGGCGAGTCGACGTCAGCGAGTGGCACGGGCCTAACATTAACGGCAACGCGAGGATATCATCGTCCGGAGGGATTTACCGCGGAGATTCTTCAGGATTTGAGGAATTGACACGCGCAATCCTTCTGTCCTGTTCTTCAAGTCCGTCTACGGTAATCGGGGACTAGAGAATGAGCATCGCAGCTGTCGCTCGTAGGAACTGGGCACTGCGCCTGTCGGTGGTGCTGAACGTATGCGTGCTGCTGTATGTGTGCGCCCATTTCGGTTCATCCGGACCGTGGATCGAGGAACCGCCGACCAACTGGGCGGCGCCGGAGGGCTACGGCGGCGCCGTGAATGATCTTGCGAATGGCACTCAGAAGGGCGCCTCTATATCCTCGTCGTCGTCGTCGTCGTCGTCGTCGTCGTCGTCATCGGCAGTTGCGTCTATCGTCGTGGGCAGCGTAAAGGATGTGGCGCCTGGAACAAACAACGGCGGCGCCAGTCATCCTCTCAGGATCAGGCTCGTCACCACGACGCCACCTCCCAATGGGGCCAAGGTCGAGACTCTGGACAAGTCGCAAGAGCACCCGCGTAATCAAATGGTAATTCCTTTGCTCCTTTTTCTTCAAGTCGATTCAGTCACTCAATTTCTTCATTTGTTAGATGTAATTTACGACGATAAAAACAATAATTGAAAAATAATTAGAAATCAGCGTTAAATATTGAAAAATGTACTTTATACAATTTATAGAGGGGAAGCATGAATGTTCATTGATCCCAGCAGGATATTAATAAAACATTCTTATGATTTATAACAAAGAATTAAAATCGAAATTACAAGAAAACTAAGACATACTTTATTATTTGAAATTAGTTTATTTCATAAAAGATAAAAAGAAATCGATGTAACGAAATCAAGATATCACAGAAAGCAATTCAGGTTTCGAGGCGGCCATCGTTATTCGCGGCATTTCCGCCGCCAAAGGTAATTTCACTTTAAACGGCAGTTAAACCAGATGCTTTCTCATCCTCAGATAAAGAACGGCACGGTGAGCGTCGTGCGCGAACCGATGAGCTTGAAGGACGCTGTGCCCTGCAACGAAAAGTCAACCGTACCGAGACGGGCGCAACGCGGTGACTACTGGGTGCTGTACAATTACGTGCCAATGAGCATGGCTGTCAAATGCTGGGAAAGCGTGACGTACACCACGCACGCTGACTATACGTTCCTGGATAATCTGGAGCCGCTGCTGGAGCGCTGGCAGGCGCCAATATCGATCGCCATGCACGCACCCGGCACCGACTTCCCGGCGACCCTTGACGCCATCAGATACTCGAGAAACTGCGGCAGCCCTCTGGTCTCGCAGCTGGTGACCTTTCACGTCTTCTTCAGCAGTAAGCACGTGCCAAAAGTGGTAAGTGGATCGATGATTCAGACTTACCCAAGTCCCACGTCTCGCACGTGTCAAGTCCATCTCGAGTTTCGGAGAAACCATGCGAACCCTGTGACATCTTACGAATTTCCTAAGTCAACGTAATGGATGCATATTCATTACTGTTGCCGCCACTTTCAGAGTTGCCACTGAGAGCGACTACGTGATCACTCGTTATCGTGATCGCTGTTCCATATGAATCGATGATACCTTGCAAGTATTCTGCAAATATGTTTCGAGTCTGTGCCTGCGATGTTAACGGTAAATTTATTACGCATAAAGAAGTTATAATTATGAACGCGTTGTATGATTTAATTACATTATTTCATATTTATATATGCGAGATGCGAATCTAACAATCTTTTTTTATATTAAATGAATTATTCTTTTAAGTGTTGCTCATCCGTTATGCTTACATTACGTTTGTCAATCACCTCAGGTAAACAATTGATGAATTACATGTCTGCCAATGCATCTGTCGAGCAACATGACAAATTAATAATAGATCTGGGTGGTGCGAACATTCTGTTACGGTAGGATATCTTCTCTCGGTAATTTCTCGAACATAATGTACAGCCCAAGATATGCATAAATCTTCCTTATGCATATGCAACTCGACGTTGGCACGCAAAGAGATATTTAGATCGTGCCGCTTTATTACCGCATTGTTGCAATGCGTGTATCCGTGCATAGGCTCATCAAGTTGATTTACATCGTAATAAATACCTCAGATCCAGCAGATACTCAGCGTATCCCGGTACCGTAAAATAGTTTCGCGGTTTCCGCAACGAGCGGTTTAGTTTGCGTAAGATTAGCGAGGTTCATCTTACAAACGGATCTTTAATATAATCGTGATTACGGCGGAACCGGAAACCGCGCGTTATCTTGCGGTGCATTTGTCCTGCATGAATATCCGTCATCTACAAGTTTCGCCTTTTGATTTTCCTGTAATATTTATCACGATAATATTCAAGCCAATTGTACGGAATAATTTCTATTAAGGTTCTATTATTATATAAAACATATAAAAATTTATTATATATTGTATGTGTAATTTTATTAAATTAATTCAAATATCTAAATTAAATAAAATCTCAAATTAAATATTATAATTTCACAATCTTCTATAAAATCTTTTTAACAAATATTTGTTATTGCGCGATGTCATGATGCACATATATCATATTTATTATAGCTAATCTCACGATTCTGTTGCAGGTACCATCGCCAGAAAAGATTGCGTCCGACACGTACAATTGCTCGCTCGGGCCGCCGTGGATAAACGTCAGCTTCGCTAAGATGTACAAGAACGAGAAGAAGCTGCTGTACCCAGTGAACGTGGGCCGCAACGTAGCGCGCGAATCCGCACCCACCTACTTCGTGTTTCCCAGCGACATCGAGCTCTATCCCAGCCCGAATCTGCCCGCCAAGTTCCTCGAGATGATTCGCAGGAGGGATCAGCCAGCCCTCTACAAGCCAAATCCCAAAGTCTTCGTACTGTCGATCTTCGAGGTGGACGAGAAGAGCCAACCACCCAACAATAAAACGCATTTGGTAACGTTACTTGTGCCTCATTTGGATGAGTCGTGTTTCGCGTGCAATCTGTAATTTCACAGCGGCAATTAAACATAAGTGCGTGAGGAGAACACAGCGAGAGGTGCATCCGACCATGCGTGTTAATAGCGAGGGTCGACGGGTGGAGATCAGTGGTACTTCCTTTGACCGTGGACCTTGATCCACGGAATTAACGTTGTTATTGTCCGCCGTATCGTCCGTGCGTACCGCACGGCATGATACGGCACGGCACGGCACAATACACCTTTTGTTGCATCGCATTCAAAAGTGGAACGATGTAACACAATAGAGCGATTGTAATCTGTATGCACGATACAGAGCGTCTGTTATTTGTATCTTTACCACCGATTGTAAACCTTTATCTATTTTACCTGTCAAATTTGAAAGAAAGATCACTTATGACACGTCGAGCAAGTCCGTCATTAATCTCTATACGTACAAAATGCCCGAGAAGCAGGGAATATATCAAGAACAGAGATAAACCGTTTACACATATTTTTATTTATTTATTTTTTTAGTTTTTATTGAGGCATTTTTTTTATAGAACTCCATTTTGAAAGTATATAATAAACTTGCAGGTGCAAATGCTGAAGACGGGTACCGCGATACCCTTTCATAAGAAACTGTGCTCCGGCTGCCACAATGTGCCGAAGAGCAAAGAGTGGCAGGACACGTCAGAGACCGAGGACCTGCACGTGTTCCACGTCGGCAAGAGGACTGGCAGTTTCGTGCACTGGGAACCGATCTTTATCGGGACCAATAACGATCCTCTCTACGACGAGAGACTCAGCTGGGAGGGAAAGAGTGACAAAATGACACAGGTAAGTGCAAAAGCAAAAGATCTGCGGGATATATACATTATATATAAGTTAGCACATAAATAAAATAATGGAATTGAAAAGGCATGGTACTAGTTGAACAAATTTATATCTTAATGTCATCATGCAACTCAAAATAATTATTGCTTGCAGGGTTACGCACTCTGTGTGCTTGATTACGACTTTCTCATTCTGGACAATGCCTTCCTGGTACACCGGCCCGGCATCAAGATCTTCAAGAAGGATCCGCACCGTGACATGCTAACCGCCAAGACGAATGCACTCATCAAGAAGATCATCATGCCGGAGTTGAAAGTGCTGTACGGCACGAGGAAGGGCTGCGCCGTGTAGCCCGTGGAGTTGCGGGCACGACGGCGCGTGCTCTACAAATGCCCGCCTGTACGGTGGAACCACCTGCGACCTTCTCTGTCGTCCTCATCGTCGAACCTTGTCGAGCAGCGACAAACAGTCCGGATTCGCGGTGAGTTGCTGCGGCTCGCTCGTGGTTCCCGGGATCGTGTTCATGTGCGCTCCGTACGACTTCCACACGGCCGCGAGCGAAGCCCGGGAAACGTACGCTGCGACGTATAGAGGCCTTCTCTACGTCCTCTCGAATAATGCCAACTCAGCGGTGCCGAACGAACGAATGAACGAACGAATTAATCCATAAGTATTCGACGAATTTAGAAGAACCGTTTACAATGGACACGTCGTGCTGTAAAAATAAATAATACTAATAAGCGTTACGTCGTCTTCGAGATCATCGTCATCGTCTTCGTCATCTAAAAGCGCTAGCTCATTATTAGCGTTATGGAAAATGTTGAGGCGACGTGTGAACGGCTGAAGTGACGCCTGAAAAGCGCTGAGGAGTACGTGACGATGCTCAAATCCTCCTGGCAGTAATTCTCTAGCTTTCGTAAAAGAAAACCTAGGCTAATAAGAGTAAGTAAGGGAATCGTACCACTTATTTTTCACTCGGTGGATGTATCCACCTTTTAGCGAATACTACGGTTGTATATAATGAAATGGTGCCTCATGTACATCGGTACACCACAGGATTATTGCGCTTTCGGTGAAAGTTACGAGCGACGTCGGTCGGTTTTCGATGAGACTTCGTACTAACGTGACTGTTATTATGCTCGCAGCGTTTCCTACTTCTCAAAAAAAATAGGGATATCAAGGAGTAGAGTACAATTTGGTGCACTGACATTGCAAATTTTCACGAAATAGGTAACTATTTATTTGCGAATAACCAGCAGGATAATCGAATTTTGTATAACAAAGCAATTTTCTACCTATACATGATTTAAAACTTTTACAAGTCCTCGTATAAGTCGAAAATTATACCTTGCTTGGAAGATTTATTCAAGTTATTTTTCCTGTAAGATCTAATTAATGTTCTGTATATATTCTCATAAATAATAGCATATATATATACACACAATAAGTAAAGTATAATTACTATAGGTTTTAAATTACTTGATAAAAATTAGTAACGAAATTTTTTTTAATTTTTTAAAATCAATTTCTACACTACACTCAAATTTTCACATTCGCTATTATCCTTATCAGAATATCTTAAGTATTCCAACATATTTATCTATTTATCCGTCTATCTATACTTATAAGCATTTTGTTTGAAAATTTCCATTTGATTATTTTATATTAACTGATGACTTTGGCGAAACTGAGCATAATTCAGTTTACATAAACCAAACGCATTAAAAGTTACAGTCAGAGCTATTTATCACAATTACGGTAGACATTTACATCGCGCTACATTCACTAGAGTAGCAAACAAGTTCTCTTTTCTCTTTCTATATAAACTTTATCGGTCTTTGAAACGTGGACTTTGTGTGCGTGAAATAATTCATGAATAAAGGAAAAATCATCGTCCAAGACTGAAGCCACATTTGACATAAATTTTCTAAAACCTTTGTAAGTGCGCGAGTTACTTGATCAATAGATAATTAATTATTCAACTTTGCGTTAACGTAATATGATGATTTCATTTAATAGTGTATTTCGTTTCCATCATGATGAATAACTGGGCAAGAAAGATAATACGAGAGCGAGATCAAATCGAGATATGAACGAATTCGTTTGGTCGATGCAGCTTGTTCGTCGCACTTGTGATAAGAAGCCGTAAGCGATGCCGCCATGTACTCCGAAAAAACAAGGAAAGTCTTACAATAGAAATAGAATTCGTCTTATATACCAAATATGGTTGCGTGGTCATTGTCCATCGATCGAGAGAATTTTCTAATCTTAAGTAACTCTAAGTACGCATTACTACATCTGTCTACAGTATTACTCCATACTTGCACACACAAACGGTTTAATGTAAAGTGTAATTGTATCTAAAAACGATACGTTCTCCATAGGAAAGGTTCACAATCTTCATAACATAAATCTTCGCTTAAGAAATTAGTTATAAAAAAAAAACTTTAAAGAAACTGAGATGATTTCCTCTATTTGAGATTCCATATTGGGAAATTTTCTGGAGAAAATTTGGCGGGTGTAAGAATATTTTGTGCGAAATTATTAGTAGTACTCCTCTTGCAACGCTGTAAGAAATTAATAATAATGCTGCCATATTGTAATATTTCACTCGTTCATTCTATTCAAAACAGGATCGATAATTTTCCGCGTTTATACTACGATAGAAGTGTATGCTGGTGTAAAATACGATATAATATTGGATACCGATTCTCAAATGCGCGTAGTAGTAAAAACGCTAATTATACATAATATACATAAACGCATAATATAAATCATATACTTTTCTATTGTCAACTCGAGTAATGTGACCAGCAAATGTACACATGTACATACGATCGTTTATAATTATTAAGACTTTGATAAAAGAATGAAAAAAGAAAAAGTTGGGTCAGTATATCGCGAAGTAACGTTTCGAAGATGATTAGTTAGGTTTTCATTGGAACAGCAGGATACTGACTCATTTTTTGTGATAATATTAGGGCACAAAGTAATTAATATTCCTGTAATCGTGCTTCGTCGGCTGTAAAGGCATTTTTGAAGCCAGAATCGTATGATTTCTTGCATACACGGTAGATAGTGGTTTTCGTTGAGGATATTAATGAACGAAACTTTCGAGAAATACAAATATATTTATATATATTTGTATCTTTAAATATATTTAAATATATACTTTATATATATATTTGTATAAAACTTAATTTTATAATTGAGTTTATTAAATCAAACATTTAAAAATATTTTCTGACATTATATTATTTTATTCAGATTACGTTATATTTTTTTTATTACGTTATCTAAATAAGTGCTATTAAAGAGAGTTGATTAATATCCTCAGACATACATAGGATGTGTGTTAAATGAGACGCATTCGGTCTACACGTCGCCGATAACGTTTTCTGTAAAGTATGGAGTTTGACTTACATTGTATAAGTTCCTTTTACCTCCTCGCCTTCTTTCTTAATTTATCGGGGCTGTGCAACCGCGCATGTGTGTATTTGTCGCTCGTGTATAATATATGTGTGTGTGTGTGTGTGTATATGAAGTATGTGTATTCTGTGCCTTATATATATATTATCTCTGTCTCCTCGCGTGCGTGCGTGCGTGCATGTGCCAAAAACTTGTATGCGTGCATTTACAGGACAGGTATATGAATGACCAGAGAGGCAAGTTAGGAAAGCTGATTTAATTATACGGTTGATACAAACCTATTAGGTATCAGGATTTAATTGTAGCAAGATTTTTATATTTACTTCAAGATATTGTAATAAGGAAGGAAACAAATCTCATGATTATATCGCGTTACATTGTTCTCTTTTTCTACTTTAGTGTGATCGAAAATCTGCGACAAAAGTTACATATTAGTTACGTTCAATGTAATGCCAACGTTATATACTGCTGAATTTCATTCTCTTGACTAAGCATTTTAATATGACCAGTACGAGACTGCAAGTAAAATCGGAGGTCAACTCGTTTTTTCTAAGTAAATTATGATTTATTTGTAATTAATGTAAATACGTGTGATTGTAGGCAAGAAACAACTATTTCACTCGACATTATATAATCGTAGACTATTACACAGAGCATTTAAATTCGCAGATTGGAATGAAGAAAACCCGTCGCATTATATTCGTTGCGTGCAAGCAAGGATACTTGGAATTTAATTGTAATGATATCAAAAATGTTTAGAGACGTGTGAATATATGCTTTACAGCGATACTTCGCAGATAGAGAAGGTAGGATTACAATATTCTGTTACCAGAAAACACATACACATAATGGATGTAATCTAATCCTTTGAAAGCAATATTCCAGCGCTTTGCGTCTACAATCTTCTATAATTCCGGCGTTACAAAAACAAATGTTATCGAAGACATGTTACAAGACTCTTAACTCTTTCAATGATAACCGCGTTTCTATTCCTATCGCGAATATTAAAAGATTCACAGCTTTATATAAAGATGCGCAGTAGGTATGCTCGATGTACATATTTGTAAAAGAAATGAAAAACACAATCACATGTTCCGATATATATGTATATAGGTGAAATTGTATTTTTTCAAATAAACGGAGGCGGAGAGGATTGATTTTTGCGAAGAAAGACTTGTCAAAGTAACCATGAGGCTAAATAATGTTGTAAACAGGATAGCAGTAGCTTGTCGCTTGGATCTTTTTTCTGAGCTTATTAAGATATTTTTGAGATGAAATGTTGCATGCGCAAAGTTGTCTCTCTCTATGTAGAAGAATTTTGAGCGTTGATAGAAAATCCGAATTAATTCGAAAATTATTTAGAATGATCCAGATTTAGTTATTTCATGTGAAACGGCATTATGATCTAAATTTCTAAATTTTATTTGAAGGCAACAAAGGTTTAGACAAGATTAAAAAAAATAGTATTCTGAATATTTAAGGATGAAGTATGCAGATAGACTAAGAATGCAGTAGCAGTGAAAGTGAGAGTAATAACTGAATTATTTAAGTAAAATTATTTTAATTATTTCCCAAGATTTGTTGTATAGCCGGCATTTAATTTATTTAGTGCATATGACAGCGATGATCGGAGTGTAAATTGCATACCGTCATGTTCCAGCGTCGTGCCTAGATAAATAAAGTAATTTATGAAGTCGAAGAAATATTGCTTTCACCTTTAATTCTTATGCTTTAAGTTTGTCAGAAACAGAGATTATTATAATACACATGCATATAATTTATTTCTCTATTGCATTATTTATTATACATATATTTAATATTTTTATGCAACTGCAATTAAATTAGGAATGCAAATTAATTTCGTGCTTTTCTTTTGAAAAAATTGAACCTTTATTTTCTTTCGCTCAAGAGGAAATTCGTTATAGTGGATAGAGGAAAAGTATTAGAAAATGATGGCAAATATTTCGAAGATTGATATGTTTATTATTTTTTTGTAATAAATGCTCAATTGTTTCAAAAGCTACCGCTAGCGCTACGCTATGCATAGAGGCGGCGCCTGTGTTCAGTGAACAGAACTCATTGACGCTATTTTGATTTCGTTTATCATAAGACGCGCATCGATGAAGCTAAAATCTAATAACAATACTATTTACAAATTGTCACGACACAGTAATATTATCTTTTGAGAATTAGCATTATTAGAGTTTAAATTATACATGTTACTTTTGCCGTGACATAAAATTGCTGTGCGATTAAAGTTATCAAAGACCTTGTCTTTGGAAGGAGAGGTTAGAATAATCAGACATGGCTAATGAATTTGCGGATCTAAAACGGCCTGAGGCAGGTGAAGAAGACGAGGAGGAATTATTGCGGCAACAGGAAGAATTTTTAAAGTTGAAGCAAAAACCATCCGCGAAAATATATCCAAGAGATTCTGCCAATGTACAGAGGAAAGCTCCAACTCTAGACAAACCGAGATCCCAATTTTCAATGACTCGCACAAAACGGGATAAAACAGGAATTGTAGCTTCGCAAAGCAGTGGACAGGTGATAAATCCTATTGTCAAGGAAAGGATTGAAGAGACATCACGAAAGAAGGTAGTGGATTATACAAAATTAAGCAACTTACCAGAAGCGATACCGAAGGCAGTACTTGGAGATATCGTAGAGAAGAAATACTCTGTTGAAGAAATGAAAAATTGGAATTCTAATGTACGTTATTATGAGACTGGCTTTCCTCCAATTATCTCAATTGACGATGAAGCAATACTTACGCAAAAGGTATGTCATATTTATAAAAGTATGCTGTTTGCACTATTTTTACTTATTGTATCATTTATTTTTTTTAGAGATCCAATGACATGCCAAGTATACAATATGAACATATGTTAAGATTGCAATCTAGTAAGAATAGTCCAATGGAAATCCAGGGGAATAGTTCTTCCTCTTGCACCAGAGAAGAAGAAGCAAACGTAATAGAAAACCAAATGGCCACTGATATTCACAAGGAAAACCTGGAAAAGTTGGCTAAAATGAGTGAAAGGGAAATACTGGAAGAAAAGAGAATACTGGAGGAAACTCTTGATCCGAAATTAATAGAATTTTTAAAAAATAAGAAAAAGAAGCTCAGAAAGAGATCAGCTGAGCGGAGCAATGATGTTTCAATTGTGAGTGAAGTAACAATGGATGCAGAAGTATCTGATAATAAAGAGATAAACCTTGAGACTGATGCAGCAAGCATTTTAACTGCAGAAGAGGCAACAGCAGACATGCATGTATCCAGTAACAAAAAAATTAAACTTTCTCTGAACGACCACGATGATACAAGTATAGATTCGAGAAATGATCAGTTGAATATACCAAACTCGCCTAAGAAGATATTAGACGAAAGCAAGCAGAAGGGATGGCTCCATATGGATGCCCCTGAGCCAGAGAAACTAAAGTGGATGGAGGATTTGCCTGAGGAGAAGAGAAACGAGCCTACACCAAACGCAGACTACAATGCAAGATTCGATTTCAATGGTGAATAATATTTATTGTGTTATTACTATTTATTACATATAAATACCATAAAGATTGGCTGTGATTGTCAATAATTAGTAGTACATTTAATCAATAAGTTTTCATCATATTTTATCATGTCTTGCCATTTGCAGGTCTTTTGCTGCCATACAAAGATGAGAGTTTAATAGACAGGGGTCTTTACCACCATGGAGAGGAACCGGAACGTCCTGGATATTCCCTGCAGGAATTGCTACATTTGAGCAGATCTGCTACTCAACAGCAACGGTGCACGGCGCTTATCACCATGGCTAATATCATGGAGAAAACGCGCAAAGGCTGGTACGACGAGGCTTTGAACCCATCGCCGCTGATTGCTCTCGGTCAAATAAATATTCTGCTGCTGCTGAGATTTTCGCTGGACGACTCGTCCGTGGCAGTAGTTACGTCAGCTCTGCAAGCACTCAGAGCGTTTTTGGTCAGCGAGGTGGACGAGGTCTGCCTGGACAGATTGCACGAATTTGAGGGATACGCGCAACCGACATTGATGCCTCAATTGGAGGAGAAAGACACGAGCGATCTGAAGGATCATCAGTTGGCGCAGCTGGACGCCGTGGCTACGTTACTGAGATCGGATGTTTTGTTAAGAATTAGGTATCTTGGAAAGCGCAACTTGGAATAAGATTTTTCTGATCGAGTAGACTTGAAAATTTGTAACTTGATAAATAATGTTTTTGAGCTAGGCGTTGGCGATATTGGATTCTTATTTTATCTCTTTTACTTTGCCATAAATACGTGAAGTTGCGAGAGTAATTCTTTCTAGATACATCTTGAGTGAGATGCATCCACCACCTATTGGAGTTACATGTGCCTTGGAGATACTTATTCGCCTTGCAAGACACTCGCACACGACGTCATTGAATATATCATGCACGCCGCTCTTGCTGGACACTATCGTCCATAATTTCATGCCACTGTCGATCGATCAATTAGGTATCGATTTAATTAAACAATTTATTTTATTTAAATAGATTCACTTGGCTAAGATAAGTAATTACTCGAGCAATATTTAAAGGCTGAAATTTTTTGTAGCTATGAAGGATGCTATTAATAACGTTTACGGAATCCCTGTGATTACGGCAGTGAGATTGTGTCGCGTCCTCGTCATGTACGGTAAGGAGCCCGTCGCGGAGAAATTAAATAACTTCAAAGTTATCCACGCTATCTTAACGTACATCAGCAGTGACACAAGGTAAATTTTCTTCGGCGCCATTTTAGTTACCATGTATTATATGTGTTTATTCGCTATTATTTCACTAAAAGCATTTAACATTTTAGTAGGAAAGATAGTATAAGTCTCAGCATCGAGAGTCTGCGACTCTGGCAGTCGCTGCTATATTATGACGTAGGACTAGACAGCATCGCCGGTGCCCGGTTGACTCTCATATCACAACTGCAGCTGTTACTGAGTAATCACGATATTGAAAACGCGTCCGAATTGGAGTGCGAGTACGCCACAACATTAATTGTCGTAGCGAGCAGAGAAAATACGCTGAGATCGAACATATCCACGTTGTTAGCAAAGTGGAGCACTCAATTATCATCGTTATCTAACATAAAGGTAAATTATTATAAAATTAATTTATTAACTTTCGAATTCGTGAAATGTAGTACGGCTATATTTATGCTTTATGTACTTTCTCATCATTTTTCACATTATTATTACGAGTCTAATATTTAATAATTATTATTAGAATTATTATAAGCTAAACATATTGCAAATTTTAGTGGGGTGTAATGAAACTAATTGCAACGACTTTGTCCGTCGTTGACGAAATATCTGCGTTCAAAACAACATGGTTATCGAATCAGCTCATTTTCTCGACACTTCGGTAAGTTTCCACTTTTACTTCGAAGCGGCATGAAAAGAAGAATTATAATAATGTTAATATACTTATTTTTTTGTAGATCCACTTCAAATTTATTGAGCGACAGCAATTTGGCCACAAAACGGGAACCCTCTTGTCTTCCGAATTTGGCTGCGCTGATGGAAAATGAAGAGTTACAACCGATTCTCTCCGTAAATTCGTGCACACCCTTTTTGGCGACGGTGATGGAGATGTTTTGCAAGCACTCTCGCACGGCAGAAATTCGCTCGATACTCGAACACTCGTCCTTCCACAAATACATACAGAATTTGGAAGCGGCCGATTGGAGCTTGGAGAGATCATGGTACAGCAGGATGGAGTTACGGCTCCTGACGGTGCTCGTAAAAGCGGCTTCCGTGCTGGGAAATAGAATCAACAACCAAACAGCCCACATCATATGGAAAATCACTATCAAGCTCATCTCGGCGTTACCCGCGGACAGCACGGATCATGTGAGGGAGCTTTTTCAAATCGCGCTCTCCAAGGAGAAAATCAGTCTGGAGATTATCACGAGCGACTTGGCTGAATTAGACCTGGCGTCCGCGGTAGATCAAGTCAAGACAGGTTTAAGTGCCAACGTAGCGTCGTTGTACGCGAAATATATTGTTCGAAATGGCGATTGGAGCCAAGCGGCGATGCCCAGGGACTGGCTCTTCCTACCGTTGGTCAAGGCGTACGAAATTAATATGCAGAAGATGGATAATAGAGTGCATGAAGTACAAAACACGAAATGCGAAAGAAGCATTAAGTTGAGGGAAGACAAGGACAGTATTCTCGCGGTACTAAGTTTGGCGCTGATCTTGCCCGAGCTTATGGAGCGGCTACCGCCCAGTCTGAGGTTCAGCAGATTGATTCTAGTATATCTCTGCGATGCCGTGTACTTAGATGAGGATGTATCCGCATTATTGCCGAAGGTGATATCGAATTTGCTACGGAGGCACCACGCGGAACTGAATTTCAGTGCGGAGGTACCTGGACTGAGCTCGTTCACTGACCTGTTCACGGCGCTGTGCGAGGAGTTCTGCGCGAGTTCCTACGGCAATGACCACTTCGCTATGACATTGCTGGTATTTTTGGCGCAACGACACGACGTGCACTACCGGAGACTGCTGTGGTCGGAGCATGCGGGCGCGTTGCGATATCTGAGGTTGCCACGGGGAAAGTTGGTCCTACCGCTGAGGGAGTATCTCTATCCAGAGGAAGAGAATACGTCTCTCATAGAGAGTTACATCACAGCGCTGGTGCGAGGAACAGTCAAGGAGACATGGTGTTCGATACCCTACTTAATCGCGCTGCATCACTCTGCAATGTTCCTCAGGCGCTCAAACAAAGTGGCAGCGAAAATGAGAGCGCAAGTTGAGAAGCTGCGAGACAAGGATCTCGCGAACAGATTGTTGCATTATGAACCACCACAGTTGTAAATGTAAGATACTGATGCGACGTGATAATTATGGTTGTATATACATGTACATCACTTGTTAAGAATTCTATCAACATCTATTGACGTTAATAGTACACAATTGTGCTATTAATAATTATTAATATTATCGATACTATTGTAATAATAAAATTTAATATACTATCTTTTAATGTTTTTTACGGAATTTTTGTATTTCAAATAGCCAAAGTTATAGAAAGTACAGATATTGCATTATCATCGGTATATAGTATTGCAGATACAATACATCCATACAATGATGTAATATTGTTACAATTCAGTGAATGAATGAGTAGAAATAATCTGCATGATTAGCAGTAAGCGTAGCATCATAAAGGCATCGATTGGTCACTTCGCCGATTGCCAAAGTTTTCGAATACCGAGGTGCATTGAATTATTATTGGCAATACATTTTAGGATACTTCTATTGATTTACGCGAGTGACGTATTTCAAACTTTCGTCGTGTCATATATACTAACGGGAGAGAGAGAACGATTATAAAATTCTAAATTTTCTAAAACGTGCGAATATGTAAAAAAAGAGCAGGAGTATCATTAATAAATAAGAAAAATAACATGAAAGCGAGCACATGGCATTAACAATTAATGCGCACTGGAGTGTATCGTGCGCTTCGATCGCGAAGTTAACACCGCGCCATCACGCAACTTCCTTTTCCTTCGATATTTCAATTAAAATGTTCGACATTCTTCTTCACTGATGTATTGCTACGCTATTGATTCACCCAGTAATTAAATATTAATTGGTGATCAATGACATACACGTACATACATGCACTCGATACGAGATGCCTTTCAAACTCTAGAAATTTAAAACTAAAGTCCAAATTCTTAATTTACTACTCGATTTTCTGTAAGGAATCTTGATTTAAAATCTTTAGCGGTATTTTCTCAAGAGAGTCTCAGAATTAGTTCGCGTCTGGCTTCCTCGAATGACTGAATCCATACTGAACGCAATGTTTGCCAGCTGGTGACGATCGATCTTCATTATCCATCCATCACGACAACGCTTCTGCGAAATCTTTACGTAATTTACTCATTGTATTGCATTAAAAACAGTTTAACGAAAAACATTATTTGCGCGACATGAACTGATTCCTTCATTAATAGACTTGAGGCCCATCTTTAAAATATTATTGAGCTATAATTTTTAGGCTCCTATATCAATGAGTAAGTTGATGCTACAATTGAAAGCTTACATAAAAATTTATTAGTTTTATCTCGTTATCTTTGTCAGTATTAACGATTTTATTTGCCTGTGTGTTATTATTTGAAGCTCTTCTAGATTTTGAAAACACGAGACAGACTTGAATTCGTTCAGATGTAAGATAGGCCTCGAATACAACCCGCATTCATCGTTTAAAAGCATAAAGCAGCCCGACATAATCTGGTCGATCGCGTGCGAGAGGCATCGATTGCGGCGCGGCGTCGGGTTTCTCGTCATCGGATAACGTTGATGACGAGCGGTATCGCGAGGCTGATCGGTTAGTTAAGATTCTATGCCGAGTTTTCTGTAAGTCTCCCGGTCGACCGTGACCAGACGTCCTTCCACGCTGGAGCAATCGAGCTCGATGCAATGTAGCCTGGCGCCCCACTCGCAATGACTCTGATCATCCAGTCGATAGTACTTGATCTGTAGGCACGTAGTCAGGTATCCTGAGCCGAACACTCGCATGGCAATCGGCAGATCCTCCCGATGACCGCGCGCGCTCGCCGGGATATCCGTGGTGCTGTGATAAGCGCTGTAGGCGCACGCCGTGCCATCTCTCGCGCGTTCGATCGCCTCCACCGGTTTCCCGCCGATGCTCAGGGATCTGGAAATATCAGGGTGTCTTTAGATTAAATTGTGTTACGTGCACAATTTTTGATATTTGCGCAGAAGTTTTGATATTACGTCAGAAGTGTATGTTTGAAACCTTAAAATTTATGTTAATTACATTTACATATTTATCTTCATGCTCATTATCATAATAATACTCGTATTATTTTCACTTTACTTTCATAATTATCGCCTGTTTTATATGCAGTACGCTTCAGAGAGAAAAATTATCTCTTTTTATATATTATTAGTTTCATTTAAAATTAATCTAAATTTGACGATATTTTAAAATGCAGATTGTTTTAAAAAAGTAAGTAGGAATTTTTTGACACGTGCTTTCGGATTTGATTAATTTATTTCTACATTGTTCGTCGCAGTGTCACATTAAAATAATTTAATTGAAAACGACTGCCCAAGGTGAAATCTAAGAATTACGAGGACATAGGAAATCGATTGAGTTTTTACATCCCTGCTTGTTTAAAAGTACACGCTTTTAAATGTATGCTTTCATAAAGAGCTTTTACGAAGGGAAAAGTTGACTTATTGGATATCCTCACGCTAGCATTTTGTTTGCTGATCCACTTTTTTCTCGACAAGACTATAGTTATTTGTTTTTAGAGAAGTACAGTATTTGATTACTCGGCAAAAATATTGTCTATCAGTGATAACCGACGAAATTTGTGTGCAATATGAATGATGTGAGTCTCGATGAGGCGCGAGGAGTACATGCTTTTTGACCTATTCAAACTTTTCTTGATTTAGAAACGAAAATAGATGTTTTGCATGATAGAATGATTGCCACGTGTGTGTGTATACTTTGGTAATATTTTTCCCGTGCCTGGCGTAACGTCAAGATAAACGAATCGATGATCATTAAGTATACCAGCAACATTCCTATAAGTCGACTAGTTATAAAACCGCATTACGTCCAACGCTTAAAAATAGCAATCTAACTCGGAAAGTATTATATAGAAGTCAGAAACAAGAATCATACTATTGTATTCGAGAATTGTAAGCATTCTTAGCCACTTGGCGAATCTCAATTCAGTCAGTCTTTGCAAAGAAAAGTATTCAAGAAATGTTTTTATAGCGAATTATAGTATAGTACAAATATAGTAGATAAGTATAACTTATATGAAAAACAACATTTGAAGAAATTACTGTATTTCTTAATATTTAATCGTAATATAATTTTTTCAGTGTTTTATTTAATATGTTATGCGGTAACGTCAACTATAGTTTGATCTAATTACTTAATTAAAGGTTTAACGGTGCTTATAAAGTGCTTTCGAATTTTTAGGCAAAGCCATATTGATCTCCTACTTTCAACCGTACATGGAAACAATAAGTTATTACAACGTAAACAACGAAAGTAGTTCCATCATTTCTGCATCCTTGAATCCTGCTATGAATACAGCATTTTTGGGTCTTACGTCAGTGCTTTACTGAGCCGTATTCTTGGATGTTTTGATCCTTAGATCGACAGGTCCATATATCTTTAGAATGTGCCAGTTTCTCATATGGAGACTTTGACTCATGCTCGACTGACTTTATTTTTAGAGTTTTCATGAAGGCGATGACGAGTGCGTGCAAATGACCTGTGCGTGTACAGTCGTACCACGGTATCAGTTGCGTGTATCAACTTATCGTTCAAGATAAATGACCACATGACAGGATCATTATCTAGAAATGGGCGACCTGTTAGAATCCTGCAATGACGAAAAATAACAAATGTGAGATGACATGTAACATACATATTCAAGGGAGAATCGGTGTGTTTGGATCTTAAGGAATTGCAATTTACGTTCATTGATCAACCAAGTGACTAGAATTTATGTTTCTAGAGCAGTTATAATGGCAATACGTAGATGCACCGGCTTTTTTGTAGATCTCGTATATCAGCTTTCCATGTTAAGATTCCGCTCGATTAACATTGAACTTGTCAAAGTTAAAAAGAAACGAAATTAAAGTTGTTATCATACAAAGTATATCAAGGAGCTAAATATAAATTCCAGAAAAAAGATTAAGAACTTTAATTTCTTCTCTTTATGTACGTATTTTCAGAATGTATAATATTTTCTTTATAAAATAGAAAATAAGAAACGTGAATTGAGACGGAAATATAAAAAATATGATTTATACACGGGACAAGTTTTACTAAAAATACTGAAATATTTCAGATCTAAACTGGATAAGTCAGAGACGTGCGGCTTGCAAAATACATCGCTAGGTACAGATCTTAAAAATACATGTGCGAAAGCTCCACCTAAAATAAGAGATGAAGCGGACCGAAGCAGCATTTGTAGTCACGGGTCGGCATCTATAAAAGCGCACACGGTCGATGTAGCATTATCACCCGTAAAAAATGCAATACCCGCCGTACTGTAATACTCGTAACATCATAAGCTCCTCGGTTTGTCCACATTTCGTGTCCTCCTGCCTTACTTCCGTCCGTGAAGGATATTGAAGCGTAAAACGAGGACGGTGAACTTTTCGACGCTTATTGCAAGCTTCAATCATCTTTAACGCACGAGGAACAATTCCCGCGAACAATAGGACGTAAGTGTTACCTAGAATTTTTACAAGAAATCCGCGAATAAGTAACGGAGTATAACGTGCACAGTTAATCTGTAATCGTTAATCTGTTCTCGACAGTGACACAAAGTTAACGTTTCGTTGAGGGATCGTCGGTTATCGTGCACCCGTGACTAAAATCGAAAAGCAGGCCATGCAATAAGTGCATCGCGTGATTCGCACTAATAAGCCGGGCGGCTGCTTAAAATTCCAGCGAGATTTCGGCGATAAGGACGTCGACAAGGAAAGCCGAATTTTCCATCGCTGGTTTTTCCATTGCACGAAAAGTGACACAGGAAAACTGCTCTATTTCTGCCGCGCCGCGCCGCGACACGCGAGCCTTCGTGACTTTTCAAAGATCACATGGACGCTTCGCTGCGTGACTACGCCGGAGTAAGACACTTTATGCATTTATTTCGTTGTAATAACCGTATTTCAAATACAATGTGCGTGTATATCGCGTAATCGTATCTGTGCGTCATAAATCATCGCAAAATGTTGGACTGCAAACTGAAGAGGAACGATTCCAATCTTATTTGTTAATCATATCTCTTCCTTACATTTTTATTTCTAATTTTGCTGAATCATTAACTTGAAATTTGCCCAATTTTTCTTATAATATTATTCGTCCTCTTTGACTCACGCCATTCTTGAAGTTCTAAAATGTTTGAGAACTTAAAAATTAATAATTTTATATCTCTTATCATCTCGAATTTCGGTCTCTACAATTTCTCATATCATTCATCACAAAGGTCTGATAAAGAACACTACATTTTAATCATCTCAATCGCAGCGTGATTAAGAAGATCATGTATTTAAAGTAATCACGGGCTCGACTTTCTTGGCAATCCTTGACATTTTTCGGATCAACGATGGCGCAATTGTTATTTATTGCCAACGTAATTACAGTGTGATTATAGCGTGATGCTTATCGATGCTGCAGGCGTATTGCAATAGGAGCAGGCAATATCTCAAGCCTGAGCGCGATTGAATTCATCCTTGTGACACGTATCCATTACACGGCAGTAACTGATTGTAGCAGCGTACAAAAGACGCATCCATCATGTTTCAACGTTCCCGCGATAAGATGATCCAAGTGTCATACAAGTTGATCATCTTGCATCATTACATTCTGCCCTCATCGGGGAACATGAGGGTCTATCATCGATCAGCTGGCTTATAAGCCAGCGAGTAGCTGTGCACCGTTAAATCGCGATCGATTCTCCGAGACTGGTGCAAGTTTTGCAGTTCAAGGCGATAACACGTCTATCTTTTTTGCGCCCGCTCATGAAATGGGAAGGCGTCGTTGTTGCAGCTGGTGCACTCGCACGTTTAAAGAGCGACCAATCCCCCGCACGCCACTGATTCGACGCCAGGACTCGAAGCTTGCGCTCGTTTCAAAACTACAGTATGTAAGCGCAGCGACTAGTTATCGCACCGGAATCGCGTATACGTAATGCGGTCTCGTCCTATAAAAGCGTCAACTCGGTCGACGGGTGCAACGTTTCCCCCGGCGAACTTCGATACTTAATTGCCTGCCTATGTAAATCAATCCCGCTCGTATTTAATCTGCCGACTGCACGCCGGCTATTGCCGTTCATTCTCGCTTATTTGATTTCAACTCGCGTTCTAGCTTTTCTCCTCGATCCACACAGTAAATCCTTAAACCCTGGACGCGCTTTAGTAACCGAAATGCGGTTCCGTGTGTATTCGTTTCGCACATTTTGTAAAGTTTAATATAAACAAAAAACTTCTATAATAATAAATATAAGTAGACTTCTTTCATTGCGATATATGTAGTATTTGCATAAATTAAAATGCCTGAAAACGAAATCTTTGCCAATTAGTTTAGCCAAATCTGAGAAACTTTAATGTTACAATTTGAATGCTATAATACCACATAATGAAACATTGATTATATGAACCATATAATGATCATATGCGCATAGGACACTTTCGCGCATGAATAACAATCTTTTTTCCTTTTTTTCATTAAGTATTTATAGCTACAGTAAATATTTTCATGTGCGCATTCGGCAGTCGAGTTTATTTTCGGCTAAGTTGGCATTATTAGCGATTTTATATCCGAATATACGTAGTGCGAAATCGTAATCCTCGTCCCGGCGGGCCTGGAGCATAGGAGCTCAAGCGTCA
This sequence comes from Ooceraea biroi, assembly GCF_003672135.1. NCBI lineage: Eukaryota > Metazoa > Arthropoda > Insecta > Hymenoptera > Formicidae > Ooceraea > Ooceraea biroi. Next base: position 10,771,025 of record NC_039513.1, on the reverse strand, counting down.
AAATTTATCGCCGGCTTCTACACTGCGTCTCCGCGCTGAAGATGATCGTATAAATTTCTGATAAACTGCTATTAGCCGTATGGGACTTTTTCACGGAGAAAATTTATGGTCTCTCTTCTTTCCATCGAGAACAGATAATGTTTCCTATGCTTATTATTATTATATGGTTTCAAATAAACCTGGATAATTTAATGTTAAAGTCAATTAATTTAAATATATATTAATTCGATTTATATAAATCTGGAAGACGATAATAAATACTATATATTTATATGTATTAGAACAATACTTTATCTATAATGGTAGAAAGTTATTAAATCAATACATTAAAATAGCGATATATAGAATAGAGCCAATATGTCAGACTCAATCCGGTAAACCTAGTAAACACGTGTATACGTAACTTTCCGAAACGAGTAAAATAATAAACTTGATGATGCGCGACGAGAGAACTTAACTTTTTCACTTAAAAAGTGTGAAGAATCTGCCGCATGACTGTCTTACCATTCCCTTAAAAATCGCGAAATACCCCCTCTATGCGATCGAGACCGTCTGATACATATAATGTGTATATAATTGCACATTTATTGTACCCACTGCAACAGTTGCGGCGGCTTGAAGCTGATGTCGAGTCGGTAGGTCGCGTCGCAGCTCAGCTTCACCGTCTTCAGCTGCCGGAACCTGGCGGACGTCTCCATCTTGCAGTAGACCGGACCGGCACCCGGTTCCTTCCTGAGAGACAAGGTCACGCGAAAATGTCCATCGGCCCCCATTTAGCCGCCACGCAACCCCATAATAATCGTCCAGATTCACGCAGGGTCCTTTGGTACCTCGTAGCGAGAGAAGAGACCGAATGGTCGCGCAGGATATCGAACACGCGGTATCATCGGCGTTACGCGACGCCTCGTCCACTCAGCACACGTATCAGTAAGCCGCAAGAAGAGGAGACGGTGCAACCTGCGCCGCGGGCGTCGCGACGCTCACTGATCCGGCGTCACGACGTGGTTTGTAACGTTGTGACGTGCGCTTTCTGATCGTCTCACTGGCACTCTAGCTCTTTCTTCTTTATTCTACTACCTTTTTCCAATGCGGATTCTTCTCGATCAAGCGTTAAACTTTTTGCGACGATAAGGCGATGACGTGGAAATCTGTGCGAACGAAAGAATCCTATACATAGGACGGTGTTGGTATTTGAAGGATTTACGAGAGAAAATAAGGAGAGATAAATTTAAATAATTGTTGTATGAAAGAAAGACAAATTTAAATCAGAGTAGCAAAATTTACAATGTTAGTATCGGTATTTGAAGGATTTATGAGAGAAAATAAGGGAGGATAAATTTAAATAATTTTTATATAAAAGAAAGACAAATTTAAATCAGAGCAAAATTTACAATGTTTGAAGTAGCATGTAATTAATTATTACCTAATAATGTCGCGAGACTGATCATTTTTAGATGCATAGGTGAATAATTCAACTTGCCTCTGATATTTGATATTTTTGATTTTTCGATGAACGATTCGTCATCGATTATATCGCCTACACGTATCCGGAAGCTGTATATTGGGGCTATGCACATCAAAGACAGCTCTTAATTTGTTGCTTGCATGGTATATAATCGAACAGGACAGGACAAGGCTTTTACGGCTTTCTAGGACTAAAACAAGAATACGGGAGGTGGTTAATTAAGATAATATGCATATTAGAATATTGCAAATATCTTTTGGCTAACATGAGGAATTCGATTATAATAACGAAATGAAATAAGACAGCGGAATAAAATAAAGGATAATACGATGGAAAGTTATCTGAGTATGAATTATTGTAATAATAGATTTTTTTATTTTATGCATTCGCATTATAAAATATATCTTCATGCGCAGAAAATGTATTCGTATTATTACATTAATTCTAGTTTAGCGTAGTCATGTTCGCGCGCTGGGCAAATTAGGACGATATTTTGATTTTCATTAATTTAGAAAGTAAATTTTTCAAGCGACATTAATATTAACAACAAAGAATTGATAAAAATGCTCTAGTAAGGGAGTCAACCAAAGAGATACTCTACGCGCGAAGACTTACAACACGCAACGTGTCTACTGTTTTCCGGTTTAAAAAGGGAGCTAGAGCTTTAATTGAGGAAAGTGTTTCATCTAACGGCCTTGACCGACCGACTTAACTGCGAACGAAGATCGATTTGGCATGCAACTAAAACAGTTTATGATCCGACCTCTATCGGCGGTGACGCACAAGGGGAAGAGAGAGAAATATGATCTCGCGCGCGCCTGAGTGGTCCCGGATATGGTTTTCCATCGTGATCGCATACGGCTTCGTAGAGAAAAATATGCGTTACACGACTCGTTCGCCGTCCACATATTAGCTAAACGACACAACGCGATAAGTTAAGTGTGTCAAACTTATCCTAAATCACCGTCTTTTGCGTGTGACGCTTGATACCGTGCAATTAAGGCAACGAATACGGATACGGTATCGTGAAAACTGTATTTCCATATAATTTTAGATAAACCGCATGAGAGTTTTTCTGTACACGAATGCTAGTATATACAAAATAATCGAATCAAAATCGATACTCACATACGCTTGAGCAAGACCGGAATCTTTAGCGCACGGTTCTTCACGATAATCCTATCATTTCATTTCTTTTCTTTTGCTTCATCTACAATTCAGCTTCCTTGCAAGCATGCGAGCAAGATGCGCGAGTACGTCTTTAATTTGCCAATTATTACTATTTACAATTTTTTTACACTTTAGGCTTGCATATATCTTTCCAGTTGTGTGCGACGTTCATGACCAAGTGTTGTTCGATCTGTCGTCCGTCACGCTCGGAATTTCGCTTGTCGAAACACGCGCTCAGTGCCTGACCGACTTTGATAGTCTGATCGAGCTGCAGACAAAATTGGAAGTCACGTGGTGCCTCAAACAGTAGCACGATCGTGGAGCCGAGCCTGAATTCGCCAAATAGGTCGCCCTTGGCTACGCGTGTGCAGCCTAAGCTCGCCTCCTTCCAGTGCACAGTCTCCGGCCACTGCATCATATTGGTTGCTAATTCTCCGTCGCAGTAGATTTTTATGGAACCCACGTTTGTCGCCCCGACCGCCGCATAAGCCATGAAGCCACCCGCCCATTCTCCAACGTACACAACGCGCTCGTTCAGTGAGAACAGATTGGGCATGTATCTGAGCACCTTTGGATTCACGCTCAACAATTTTCCTGAGAAAGAAAACAGCTCGGAGAAGTAATCATAAATGAATTTTCCAAGTTACGGAGCTTTAATGACGTACCTGGAAAATGTCGTCGGAATTTTATATTCCAATCGCTGGGACTGTGAAATCGATGATAATCACCAGGCGCTAGGTAAATAATTAATTGATATAACCTGTTGTCTGGATTCTTTAAGAGTGAAGTAACGTAATTATCCTTTACGTCTTTCGTCATTTGCGCGGACGAAGAATCGGGCAAATCGCCCAGGAACTGTCTCAAATCATACGTTACGCCCTTCACTTGTTCGACGCGACACGAATTCACTGGTCCAAAATAAAGAACTTTACCGTCCGCAGGTGAGATCTGTAGAATTCGGCAAAAAGAAAAAGATAAGAAAAAGAAAAGTTATTTTCTATATCAAATTTTCTTAAGTACACATAATGCAACCTGCGACAAATTACCATTTCTGCATTTTGAGCAACCGGTCTCATACCGTCCTTAAGTGCCCTTACAAAGAATTCCACCAGATTTGGAAACACAGACAGATCCAACTCTACTTCATCCAGGTTGGCGTGAAACATGTTTGCATAAAGTCCGTACAGCGTCGGCCTCAGACTTACTGGCAAGTCGATGCTCATCAACCAGCCCCATATTCTGCTGGTTGTTCTCAGTGGCAGACAACAGTAACATGTTACCTACAAGAAAAGAGCTTTACGCCTTAATTAATAATAACGAGCAACAATTGGAGGGGAACGTCTATCGTTACTTAACACGTCATTACCATGACATCATTTAGCAATTCTGGCCTACCATCTACGTCAATGGGATATCCATGCTTGTGCAAGTAATTCCACTGTGTCACTGCGAGGAGCGATAACCCAACTCCAGTTGGTACGATCAACCGCCACCGTCGACCGTCTTTGACATGTCTACTGTTGGCACTCGATGTACATCTTCTGACAAGCTTAGTTGTAAATTTCGGTGCCGTTCGCAGTGAAAGATAATGTTGACATCCTCTGGGAGAACCATCCAAGAGGTTATGTTAGATTGAGATAACAAAATGATTGAATGATAATGCTCAAATAACAACAAAACATACCTAACCAGGAATCCCAATCGCCATATATTATTCATGACTATTATCCGATTTATTTTCTTCTTATTTAGCCCGTAAATTACGTGAGTACAAACGTTTTCATCGCAGTCCTCTCAAGCCGGCTCCAGATTTAAATGCGCACGCACTTGCCCTGATGAAATTTAAATCAAGTTTGCTTTCGAATTCTGCGCACGGCCTAAAGTAACAAGAGAAAGTTTTAATAATTGTTATTGATAATTGTGTTTTAAGCGCGCATGCAATAAACTTTTTATTATTTTGATTCCTCAATACTGATCTAACGTAAAAACCGATCAATTTTATGACTCATATTAGGAAAATGATGAAAGAATTCTTAGCTGTGTCGCAAGACAATATTTTAAAATTTCTTCGAAACAAAATCACCAAGATTCATCTTAAAAGCCGCTGCAGGTCTAATCTAACTTGATACAATTTCAATAGAACGTATATTTTCTAATTACAGGTAAACAAATTGATTATCAAGAATATTGCTGTCACGCGCACGTAACGTCTCCGTCGCGGGTCGGGTATCGGAGCGCCGCGCGTAGCAGCTGACGATACCAAACGCGACGAGTAACATGATCCACGCGGCGCGCATCCACCTGTGCGTCGCGCGTGTACCGGCCGTGCGTGGCACGCGCGACGCACCGACCGACACTGACGACGGGCCGCACACCAGGAGACGGGGGCGCGATAACAGGTGGCTCCGCGTCGCGGCAGGTGAATCGTCGTGGCTCGGGGGCTTTTTTTGGTGCACTGTGTGCTGCTGCACGCGAGCTGAGCTGACGCGAGTACGAGCGTTCGTTCGTCGGTTCCCATTGTTTTTCGCCGTCCCGACCTCGACATCTGCCTCGGCCTTGCGCGTCTGGGCCCGCAAAAACAGCGACGGTAGGTGCGACATTGCGTCACGGAGGATCGCACCAGGTGATCGGATGGGCCGTCGCTCACCGCGTCGATGACGCTCCATCTCCGTGCGGGAACGTGATGCGCGCGAGGCAACATCGCACCAGAACGTGAGGCACCGAGTGGTGTAACGCACGACGTCGCCCACCTCGGCGCCAAGAGGAATCGCACGAGAACGAAGACGCTGCGAGCGGTTCGCCGTACCTGCGTGACGGAGCAGGTAAGCTCGGACGTATGAAAGGTCGCGGCTGCGGCAAGATCAAGAGCGAAACAATGCCGCCGTCCTCGCACACCAACTGGACGAGGCCGTTGCTCAAGGGCGGACAGGCCATGCAAATGCAGATCACGAGGCAGCAACACCAGCCGATGACGACAACGGCGACGATGATGGCAATTGCGACAACAACATCGTCGACGGCTGTTAGTGCTGCAGCTGGAGCACAGAATCAAAACGCGACGGAGCACCCCGCGACGCCGCTTGATAGGAGGATCAAAGTAGTTCTAGTGGGTGATGGTGCAGTCGGTAAGACCAGCCTGGTGGTGTCGTACTCCACAAATGGCTTCCCTGGTGAATATGTGCCAACCGCATTTGATAATTATAATGGTTTGTATAATTCTGGATATATTGATGCATCTGAGCGATGATTTAAAGATATATCTTGAAGCAATGTATTGGGTTGGCCAAAAAGTAATTGCGTTTTTTTTTTATATAAATAAAAGGCGAATTTTTCATGGGAAACAAAAACTTTATTAAACAATATATTGTCCATTTTGTTTGATTATCTTTTGCCATTTTTCAGGCAACTTCATGATTCCGCGCTCAAAAAAGTTCTTATCTTTTTCAGCAAAAAACAATTCCAAGAACGATTTGATATCCTCATCAGCAGTCAAGGTTTTACCATTCAAGGTGTTTTGCAAAGAACGAAACAAATGGTAATCTGATGGTGCCAGGTCTGGCGAATATGGTGGATGTGGTAACACATCCCATTCAAGCTGCAACAATTTTTGACAAGTGACCAAACTTATATGTGGTCTAGCGTTATCATGGTGAAACACAACACCTTTGCGATTCACCAATTCTCGACGTTTCTGTTTGATGGCATCATTTAATTTATCTAGTTGACGACAGTATACGTCTGAATTAATGGTTTGATTCCTTGCAAGCAGCTCAAAATACACAGTCCCACCAGACTGACAGCATAATCTTTCTTTGGTGAATATCTGCTTTTCAAGTGCTTTCAGCAGGTTCATCACGCTTGCTCCACCATTTTTTTCGTTTGACGTTGTTGTAGACGATCCATTTTTCGTCGCCTGTTATCATACGTTTCAAAAATGGATCATTTTCCTCACGTTTCAAAAGAGAATCGCAGATGTCAATACGCTTAGTGAGATGAATTTCTTTCAGCTCATGTGATACCCAAATATCGAGCTTACTAATGTATCCAAGTCGTTTTAAATGGTTTTCAACACTCGATTTCAATATGTTAAGATTCTCAGCAATCTCTCGTGTCGTTAAACGCCGATTGGAATCGATCAGTGCCTTTATTTTGTCATCATCAATTTCGATTGGCCTTCCTGAGCGTGGCGCATCTTTCACATTAAAATCTCCAGATCGAAATTTAGTAAACCAATTTTGACACTGCCGCAGTTTTAAAGCATCTTCGCCATATACATCACGTAACTTTTTATGAGCTTGTATGAGGAAAATGTTCTTTTTGATTTTCCATTTTGAAATCGACGACAAAGAAACAATTGTTAACGAAATCGTGTACTTTCTTTTTCTAAAACAAGCTTGAACTGTGAGTTGTTAACCTACATAATGAATTTGCGGTTTAGAATGAAGTTAGTTACATTTCAAGATATCTATATGTCCATCTATTGGAAAAAAACGCAATTACTTTTTGGCCAACCCAATAGTTCTGAGATAGTTTCAAAGTTAGAAAGACCTTGTGCAAAATACAATTTCATAAAAATTAATGTAAAGCTACTAATTTGTATATGTATATATACATATATATGGTAAAGTTAGCAAGATAGTTTTGTTTCTGTTATAATTGACTGTCATTTGCAATGTTTTTCTATATTACCTTCTTACTTTGACAGTACTAATATCTTTGTTTTCTTTATAGTGGTCGTTAACGTTGATGGACAACCATTAAATGTCCAGCTATGTGACACAGCAGGACAGGACGATTTCGATCCTTTAAGATCATTGTGCTATCCTGAAACAGATGTGTTCCTAGTTTGCTTCAGTGTTGTATGTCCATCATCTTACCAGAGTGTGACTTCTAGGTGGATTAATGAAGTACGAAAATATTGCCCCAATGCTCCAATCATTTTGGTGAGATATACATGGACTATATATTTATATAAGTCAATTATGCAATCTATTTTCAAAACTTAATATTACTGATATAATATGTTTATATTATAATATTAAATAGTACGTATAATGTATTATTGAAATATATCATATTTATAAATAATAAAATATTATGGTAAATTAATAAGTTTTGAAAATAGATTGCATAATTGATTTATATTATTACATGTATATTTTTAGCAATAGAATTTTACGCAATATGCTATAACACAGAAAAGAAAAATGTATACACATACTGTGTATTTTTTTATGTATATAATACATACATAAATTATGTATAAAATAATGTATATAAATTGCATATAGCAATTGTTGTTGTAATTCTGTTTTAGGTGGGGACAAAAAGCGATTTAAGATCGGATGTGCGTTTGATGCTACAACTAGCGAGATACGGTCAGGCGCCGATCACGACTATCCAGGGTCATCAATTGGCGCAGAGGCTAGGCGCTGTTAATTATGTGGAGACGTCCGCGTTAACGCAGCACGACCTCAAAGAGGCCTTCGACCAGGCGATAGTCAGTGCCCTCAATACGCGGCGCGGAGGCGCCAGCTTATTCTATCGGCGTAGGAAGCCGCCCCCATTGTGGCGCAGATGGCTATGCTGCTGGGAACGATCGTCTTCGAGCGAGACCTAAACAACTCTAGAGTAATGAACTCTGTACTTCTTTAGAATCCCTCTGTGATCATAGGCGGTCGCTCTTCCCTGTCAGAATCACACCTCTCTCTGGTATCACGTACCCACGACATAGGTTTTTTTGAATTTTTATTTTGATATGCGAGAGTGCAGAGAGAGAGAGTGCAGCTGATACATTGTTATTGAGATTTTAGGCAAACGGATTGTTTCAATATATGTATATACGATTATGGCAGCGATCAAAGAGAATATATCAATAGATAATTTGAGAGTGGACGAATTGACATTGACACGAATTTTTAAGTACAATTATTGCTCCAGTAGAGTTCGTTCATCTCTACGGTTCTAACATGGTGTTTTACGCGTTTTGCGTGCTAACTAATAACTGCCCAGTATACCAATATATGATGTGAGGTAGAAAATAATGTGTGCCAGTAATAACGATGCCTAAATAATTCTCTAATGGACGTAAACTGTTCTTGACAATTATTCGATGCTCGGCAGCATTGTAGAATTTGGTGCTTAAGAGTTGCTCGACACTTGCATAGTATCAATAGAAGGAGAGAGAGGGAGAGACACTTGGTTGTATGGGAGCAAACGTTATAGTTCGAGTTGCAATTCTGACAGACGGAGCAAATGCCGCCCTTGTAAAATTCCTGAAGCCGTACGTGGCATAATTTATTGTAATATTAATCGTATTAACCATTATTTTTGTTACTAGTATAGTAATTGGCTACTCGTTGGTTGTGATTTTTCGTACATGTACGTATATGTCTGTTTTAACAGTCGTGATAAAGATCAGTTTTCTCCCAGTTCTCATCCAGGGGATATTAGATGGCCCCTTTTTGCGACCACGTGGCGTATATAACGATTGTATATTTTTTACTTGTTGCAACATCATACATATACAAATATATATATATATATTTATTTTTTAATATCTTTGATATATCGGTATTTTAGTAGAGTAACAGTAGCTTTAATCGCCATTTTCGCAAAGCGACGGTAATCGTGTGACATCACATGTATTTAGAATTTATACAATACAAGTGACGCTGATAATGGATGCAATGATATTTCGTATAAAATATATGGTTTTTATATATTATATAACATATGTGATGTAGTAGTGTTTCTACAAGCGAAACAATTAATGATAAGAGAATATCGTATACAATAATTAGCGGGGAGAGTAGTAGATGCGAATAAACGCGAGTACTCGACGATCTATACGTACTTGAAGTCGATAGAAAAGTTGCTGTGATCTTAATCGAAACTTTCTTCCGGTGATTTTACTGTGTGTTGCATATGGAATTGTACGAATAAGACTGCAGGTAAAATTCAAAAATAGTAATAATGATATCTGCATAATATCATAGGCTTAATTTACTATAATACTTTACTTTTATCATGTGGCACATCAAAAATAAATTGTATATAAATAAGTATTTATTCATCAAATTAAAATTGTATTTGTTATTTACAATTTTATACCTGAAAAATTAGTAATAATATTTTTTACTACAATAACATTTTTCTATTTCCTTTTATATTTTGTAAAATTTTAATTAATGCGTGATTACGCATTAATTAAAATTTCCATAGTCCTTATTTTGGTCTTATTTTCATCAATATTCTTTTTTATTTAATAAACTTTTGATATAATTTGATATTTTTTGACGATTTAAAATCATTCTTTTCTGAAAATGATAAATGTATGATATGGTATAAAGTTTGGTTAATTATTACTTTATTCCATAAAGCATCATGTCGAAGTTATCAGAATATATTTCCACAGGAAGTTACACAAATTAAAAGTGAGAGTGATTATAGCTAGAAAACACACGTGTTGGTTTGGAGCGGCGAGGTATTAGGAAAACATATTTCAATAGGAGGTTATAGCAAAATAAAATTTACAATTAGTAAGAAAGTATAAAAGCTCTGAAGTAAGCTTTGGATCCAAATTTAAATTTAAATTCAAATTTCATTTCAAATGTAAGGAGCTAGAAGTAGATTTCTCTCTGGTCTTCTTATTGGTAAATTTGATATTAGGCCATCATAAGTGACAAGAGATGAAGCGATTATAACTCTGGCGCCAATTTTCAAAAAATACAATTTTTGTATAAATAATGCATTCTTGGAAATCTAAATTAAATCTTATTTTTTACTTAAATGAAGAAATGTTAATTCAAGCTAAATGTAATAAATATTTTTCAATATTGTTGTATTTTTCTGTTTTTCTTTTATAATCTCAATCTCCAGAATCTCATAGGACATACACATGTATGTACAAATGCTTAATTATTCATTTTTTCTATCTATCAATAATTTCAGCGACTGTTTTTAATGTAATTGCAGTATTTATATCTACTAACAATTCATATCTATGCAGTCAGTTGGCTCAAAAGATCTCCACGTGCGCTCGTGACACTGACCCTCCGCAAAACAATGGCGAATCGAGCGCTTGGCGGATCGAATGCGCCTAAACAGTTGTACAAATATTTATTGCGCGAATGCGAGAAACTGCCAAAACACACACAAGAATTTTACAGGCATTCTGTCAAACAGGTACGCGTACAAAATATTTTTTATTCTGGTAATAATAAAATATTTAACCTAACCAAACTACTGTACAGCTAGAAACTAAGTGTGGATCATAGATCTGAAAGAAACGGAACTATTTCTCGTAGAAAAATACCTTTAGGAAATCTTTAGGAAAAAAAACAAGTAGGAAATCTTTTGTTACCAACTTTCAATTGTTAAAAGTATCTTTTTCTAGAGCTTCAAGCAGCATGCTTCGGAGTCAGACGAAGAACGTGTGCAGCAAATTATGGAGAGAGCGTTGCTAGACGCCAAGTGGGTAATACAAAAGGTATTATTGCTGTCAGTTATATCAGTTATAGTCGAGGTTGTATGGTAGAATTAAATTAACGAGATAATTTTCTCCCTTTCCGACAGTATAATCAACCAGGCAGTACTCCAGTGCCAAAATAATAAATTGATATACATTGTAACATATATGCAAATATTAGTATATTATTAGATAGAAAAATGGACTTTGAACAGATTGCTAGTGAGAGCACTAATAGCAGTGCCTCACAGTTTTGGAAGGCCGTTGCAATCTGGATGAGGAATCCTCATGTTGTGAACCGTAGGATCTTAGCAGCGCAAGAGTTACTAGCAATCAATGTTAATTGTAACGTTCTGGATATCTTTGCGCATATTAAGAAGCTGCGGATCCAATCGAATGATTTTGAGTGCGATTTATCCTTAAAGGACATAAAACATTTATTAAACACGTTAAATATCATGGAATATTATCAACCACATGAATCCATCAACCCAATTGAAGCGTCGGACGAAGACAAAGCTTCTTATTTGTACGTGAGAAAGTTACTGCCTCGCACTACCCAAATGTTCTCGTCTGCGTTGGAATTCGTATTCGTCGATAAAAGATCTGCCAGCATCACTTGTTTCTATAAGCCAATTGTTCAAGACAAACAGCCTCTGGGTCCAAGCATGGCATACAGCGTACAGCATCACGAGTACAATTCCACGTGCATAAGTATACATAAATCGGATAACAAAGATTGCAGCAAGAGTCACGTCTGGCTCAAGTCCAAGTTCTTCCCACGTTTGATAAAGTGGATGGGAAGTGAGAGTAAGAGCAGTGGCCCAAAAATTAATTCTCTTAACCTTGTGTCTGTAGAAAGGTACACCTTGTTGTATAATCGACTGAAAGAGAGATACGGCACGGAAATGGTGAAGATGTGGCCAGAGAACACGGATCCAGCTAAGTTCGTTTACGAGGACGTCGCAATCGCGACTTACCTGCTGTTACTGTGGGAGAAGGAGAGGCTGGAAAAAGATATGCGGAAACTGCAATCGTTTGTCGATCTGGGCTGTGGAAATGGTCTCCTCGTCTACATTTTGTCCAGCGAAGGTCACAGAGGAATGGGGATTGATTTGCGCAAAAGGAAAATTTGGGATCTGTTTCCAGAAAACACTTGTTTGCAAGTATGCAAAAGAGAATACTGTATTATCATATAGTTAAATAAAATTAAATATTGCAGTAGTCCGTAATTAAAAGCTTTTGTTTCTCTTGGATTTTATTTTTATTTTATTTTAGTCTGATTTTTTGTTTTATATTATATAGGTCAGCACGATTGTTCCGTCTTCGGATACCGTCTTCCCAGAAACGGATTGGATCATAGGGAATCACTCGGACGAGCTGACACCGTGGATTCCCGTGATTGCCGCACGCAGTTCCCACGAGTGCCGGTTTTTCTTGTTGCCGTGCTGCGCTTACGAGTTCGATGGCAGGAAATATCGGCGGGACAATGCCGCTGAAAGCCAGTATTCGGAGTATATGTCCTACATTAGAAACGTGTGCGAAGACTGTGGCTTTTACACATTGGTGGATAGATTACGCATTCCGTCAACCAAGCGCACCTGTTTCGTCGGTTGGAAGCGGACCTACGCAAAGGAGGATACTGCGACACGGGACGCAGACATCCGGAGGATCATAAATGCGAGATCAGCGACGACACTTCCAAAGGAGACCGTGGAGACCGAAACGAAGGAAGATTTGTGGTCCACCAGCTTCAAACCAAGGAGCACGACGGAGCAAACGAGGAATTGCACGCAGCTGGATAGAGGATTGGTTCTCGACATAGTCAATACTGTCACGGCACATCTCTTACGCACTGGCCGCAGGATATCGCTGGAGCGGAGACCTGGTGAAACGTGGAACGCTGGTGGACAAATCAGCATTGGCGACGTGGCCAAGCTGGTAGCGCCCGAAATGCTGCGTCAGCTGCGAAACGAATGTGGCGGATTGCAGACGCTGTTGAAGAACCATAATCACATCTTCTGCGTCGTCCAGGGCAAGGTGCAATTTAGGATTCCCGGCAGTAGCGCTGCTGGCAAAAGAAAGAGAAAGAGGGGAAACGGTTGCGCGCCTAGGAAAGTGAAGCTCTGCTGGTTCCACGAGAATCATCCTGACGGGTGTCCCGTTCCTGAAATCGACTGCGACTTTCTGCACTGAGATTCCTTCGTTGCTTGTCATTTTGTATTACAGTTGTTTTATTCATATTCAAGAGGAGCCTACTAGGTGATGTATATAACAATGCGCTTTATTTTAAATAAAAGAAGGTAAAATATCAGTTGTGCATGGCGCCGCTAAGGGTAGAAAGAACACATACAACAATTCCGATATAGCTCAGCGATATAAAATGTAACAATATTATTACACAATCGATTAAAAACGAACTGCATTAAATTATGCCACCAGTACTGCTATGTTATGCACAATATAGTACTGAACTAGAACAACATCATCGATATACTGAACACACACACACACACATCACAGTTTTCATTGTTTCTTTAAAATTTAATATCTCTTCTGTTCAAAAGCGTAGCAGTTAATCACCAACGATTACCGGTAATCACCACAATTACCTGTAATCGTTTACAGGACAGTAGTTAATGAGCACGTTATGTTACATAGCTATGTTACCTCCTTCGCGTCACCGAGTACATATTTCCTCCTCGACAGGGACCACCTTTTTACAAAATGTTCACTTGAGAAAATCGACTACAAATACGTCGTCCAGATTCACTAATTTCCCATCACTCCCTTGATTGTCCGGCAGAAGCGCGTTCAGCATCTGGCTGTTTCGGAACTTTTTCGACGTGTCGCTCGCCGTCAGCTGATGAACGCGCCTCAGATGCGTCTGCAGGTTGCACTTCTGCGTAAACGAGTGCTTGCAGTGCGGGCAGGGGTACGGACGATCGCCGGTGTGATGCTTCTGGTGCAGGTGCAGCGTGAACTTCTGCGCGAACGACTTGCCGCACAGCTCGCACTTGTACGGCCGTTCGCCCGTGTGTATCCGCTTGTGCCGTTCCATCTGGTACGGTTTCGTGAACGTCTTGCCGCACACGTCGCATTCTTTCCTCGACTGCATCGTGTTTTTAGTCGTCTGATTGCTCGCGGTCGTCGACTGATCACTCGTCTTCGCTTCGGTCGTGTCGCCACTGTTCGCCACCTGATCCTGCATCTGCATCATAGATACAGACGGTACGCAATCGTTTATCTGGATGACCGCCGCCGTGGCCGCATCGCTCGCGTTCACGGTGGTCTCGGTCGGTACCTGGCTGCTTATCACCACGTGATTAGTGTTATCTAAGCTGCAAGTCTCCGGAAAAGGATTCGGATTGATCAACTCGATCACGTTGGTCGGCATCTCGCTGCCGATGCCGGTGTCGGAACTACTGGCCGCCGGCTGCGTCAGCAACGTGTCATCCGTTTGGATGGTGACGAGACCATTCGCCAATAAAAACTGTAGATTCGCTACCAGCTCGTTGCTCTCGTTCATGGACAGCATAGAGTTGTTGTTGAGAATCGTCGTCGCATCGGGGTGGTTGAACGTGATTTGATTCGGCAGTACTGCCGCCGCGTCGAGATTCACCGTATGTTCCATGGATGCGGAGTAGTTCAAGTTTTCCGACGACACGATCTCGTCATTGATCACAGACGTTGTCGCGGTTTCCGCCGCCGCGCCACCACCGTCGACCACCGTCGAGCTATCATTGATCTTCTCGAGGCTAGCTGCCGCTTCCGCTACTGCTGTAATCTTCAAATGTTTCGGCTTGCGTTTCGCGCCACCCTTGTGCTCCCTCACGTGCTTCAGCAGGTGTACCTTTTTGTGACCGGAAGTGCGGAATCGCAGGTCGCATATCGGACACTTAAACGGTTTCGATCCTGCAAAAAGATTGAAATTGTAAATTATTTCTCTTTGAATTTAAGATACGACGAAAACATGATAGAAAAATAGGATAGTAAATATTTATCACGCACACTATTATTATTCAAGAAGTTACTCACCAGTATGCAGTCGCATGTGGACCTTCAGACTGCCCTTCGTAGCAAACATGCTGTTACAGACGTGACAGCAGAATGTCTTCTTACCCGTGTGAACTTTCATATGCGAATCCAAAGTACACTTGACCGCGAAGCTCTTGTTGCAATGATCGCATTTGTACGGCCGTTCGCCCGTGTGCGTGCGGATGTGCCTGATGAGATCGCTCGGTTTGCGGAAAGTTTTTGGACAATACTTACACTTATTCGTATACTCTCTTTTCTCTTTCTTTTTCATGTTCTCCTGAATAATACATTCATTAATTATGATTATTATCACTCGCGCAATCGGAATAAATGTTAGACGCCAATACATAATTAACAATGACACTCACATCCGGATAGCCCATGATCTCTCTCTCGGCAACCGCGTCCATTAGAACTTTTTGGGACACCGACGAGTCCGGATCTAATTGGACATCCAGTGTTGTTATCGACGAGAGATCAGAATTCGAGGAGATCAGTTCTTTCTGAGAGCTGTCTGCTTCCATGGACGAAATATTCCAAGCCTCGGTGTGGACCTTAGAGTGTAATTTCAGTTGCAGTCTGCTGTCCAATACTTTCTGGCAGGTCATGCATTTCCACTGTCTGTGTGACAAAAAGCAAAGAGTTCCTGGTCTTTCATCGAGTTCGGGGATGCTCTTTATCATCGTAGCAGTTAAAAAAAAATTACTTACTGCTTATTCGTGTGCATCTTCATGTGTCTGCTGAGACCACCATTTGTACAAAATCGCAGCGAGCATTCCGAACATTGATACTCCTTGTCACCGCGATGGGATTTCAGATGTTCCTGCGACAATCAATTTTGTCACGCAACTCGGTTTTATAATTTATTAAAAATATTAGAAAAAAAAACAGTGATGGCGTCAAACGTTTTCTGACATACAAATATCTAATGAATATTATTTTGTACCTTCAAATCCTCGGTCATAAAACCTTGATCACCACACATGTGACATTGCAACAGAGTGCTGCATTCAGGTATTCTTGCCGAGCTATTCATAATACCAGAGGAGATCTCCGATTGCATCGTATTTGGAAAGTTTTCCCTAAAAGTATCACAGATTTTCTAATCGCTCAATTCTAGTCTAATCAATAAAACTTTTCACAAAGAATCAGGAGAAAAACAATTCACTTACGTAAACAAGGGATTGTTTTCATTCTCGCACGATGCACCGTTACTTTTCTGTGACGTTTTTTCGGATGCACTCGCACCTTGTATCTCCGATCCATTCGTGGTGTCCGCCTTTGCAATAACCTTCGTGTACTTTGATGGGCATACTTGCGCAAGCTTCACCAATTCAGAACAATTCTCTTTAGGATTTATTATCATCAGATGAGTATTTTTCGTGATGTGAGAGGAGTCTATATTGCTGGCAGTGGTAACTGAAATAGTCCGTTGCTCTTCTTCTTGCTGCCTGCTGCTTTCTCCCAAAGATCTGGGCAAAATGCTGGACATACTCGTGGTGTTGCTTGGGTTCAGACCAATATCTATCTCGTTATCCGTCTAGGAAAATCAATTATATTCATCGTCATATTCTCAAAATATCAATTTCAAAACATCGAAGCAGAATCTTCATTTTTACGAAAAGCTGCATTTACCTGCAACGTGATTTGGCTCATGTCAAACGAATCAAATTGCGACGTGAATATAGTATTGCCGGACGAGTCCAAACTTTTATTATGCTCGTATATATTTAATACCGGTTGTTCCCTGGAGCTATCGAGAGAACTCACATTCGTCTCATCCATCTGCCTCGGCAGATTGTTTCCCAGCCCAAGATTCACACCGATATTAAACAGTTGTTGGTTCAGAGTCTCCTCGATTTCTCGTATGCTTTCCTGCAAGATTTTTCAAACATCACTCGTTTTTTTTTATACTGTAATGCATGTGTATCCTCTTTATTACATTACATACCGGTGTGAGTGTTTGATCCCCCGAGTAATGAGGTAACGTGATGGTGCCGGTTTCATCGGCGTGTAGAGTCTGCGATGTTCCCAAGTTAGTCGTATCGACAGACAAATTCTCTGAAAGCACATATATAAACACATATCAAAGTTTACATTTTTTTGTTCAAATTTTTCATTTTACATTTTTGTCAACTTCCGTGTTATCTTAATTTTCTTTCAAATTTACGCGTGTCTTTTTTTACGTTTATAGAAAACGTACGATTTGCGATGGCTGACGTTGTGGTATCCGTTAGCAAGAAGGACTTCTCCTTTTCCGCGCTGATATTTTGAAACTGGTCGGAGAAGGCCTGCGTGAAATCTGGCGCCATTTGCGGCTGGAACGATACTTCCATATCTTCGGCGAGGGCGATGCCTTCCGATAACGTGGCAGTAGGTTCCTTATCCTGGCTCAAAGACTGTTGTCTGTTCTGCTCCTGCGTCTTTTGTTCCTCCAATTGCTGTTCCAATGCATGTGGATATTTTTTAAATACTTATTATTCTAGTCATCAACTAGGCTTTCTACAGAAACGTTAATATACTAACCCGTTGCGCTAGCTCGTGCTTATGTATCTTCATATGCTTCCGACAATTGACGTACGTCTTAAATGTCTTGTGACAATACGGACACATAAACGGCCTTTTATTACTATGCGTAACCAAATGCCTCTTCATGCTACTCTGCGTGGAGAATTTCGTGTTGCATACTGAACAACTGTACGGCCTCGCGTCATCGTGCGTATGCAGATGAGATTTCAGAACACTATTAGATGTGAACGTCCTGTGATGGAACATTAAATATATTTATCAACGAACATTTTACCAAGCGTATTGAATTAGATTAATGCAATTTATCAGTTTTCGCTATATGATTTGTAGAAATAATAATGTAAGGTGAAGAAACTTTATAAACTTTGTGATCAAATCGATAAATTAAATTAAATTAAGTTAAAATAATCAGAAATAAGATTCGTACCTGTCGCACTTTGCGCACTTGTAAGGACGCTCGCCCGTGTGCCGGCGAAGATGCTGCTTCAAGTGGCTGACTTTCCTGAACGCCGCGTGACAGAACAAACATTCGTGCGGCCTGGACACGCCGACGTTGTCGTACAATTGTTTTTGCTTCGATTGCACTTGCGCCACGCTGATTATATTGCCGGTGTCACTAATGATGAGCGGTTCTTGCAGCACTACTTGCGGTACAAGACTCTCCGCTTCCAGCGTTATCTTGGACTTCTCCCGCGTGTGGCTCTTCATGTGATTCTTCAAAATGGTGCTCGCGCTGAACGACTTATCGCAAATGTTGCACTTGTGCGGTTTCGTATGCAATCTGAAAGAAAGTAATAGATTTTGTGCATGAACATCTATTCCAGGGTACAGCGATAAATACATTCGTAATGACTGGAAAAGCAGTGCATTTAATGATACAATTCATACAATATATCTTTGATTAAGATATTATTATATCATTCATTTGATTTAAATATAAAGAAAAATTGCTAAAAAATCGGGAAACTTATGTTACAGATTATGTGATCCAGAAAATTTATGTTACGACCTAATAAAATAAAAATTTATAAATCCGTAGAACTTATATATTATGTATATAAAAATATATAAAAATATAAAAAAGTACTATTATATATATATATATTTATATATATATATTTATATATATATTTCTATATATATCTATTTATATATATATAATTATATATATATATATATATAAATAGATAAGTAATATTCAGAAAAGAATAAAACGAAATATACACAATGAAAAATATGAAGTTAACCAATGAATTAACTGAAAGCAAGAAATGCGAGATACGAGAAATGTACATGTATGAGAAATAATCGAAACCTACCTCATGTGAGCAGTAAGACTACTATGGCAGGCAAAAGTTTTATCGCAGGAACTGCAAGCATATTTCTTTGTTCCAGTGTGAGTCCGCTCGTGTGCTCTCATCGTCGACTTGAGTGCGAAAGAACGCACGCAGTACATGCACTGAAAAACGTAAAATGACGTTTATTATCAACGATTTATCGCAAGCGATCTTCAAAAACTTCTAGTCCACGTACCTTGAAGGGCTTCTCTTGAGTGTGTACGCGCAAATGGCGAATCAAATCAGACGGTTTCTTGAATTCTTTAGGACAGAACGAACACGCATACCATCGTATGTTCCCTATGCAACGTTGCTTTATAGTAAGATATTTCCTGCAAGCATTATGAAATACTCGATATAAAATAGATTCTCGCCCAAATCACACGATAACGTACACAAATTTGTTTCTAAGTGAAAATATTCATACATATTTTTCAGTTATCAGGTAATTTGTTATCGCGACATTATTTTATATAGAATGACGAATATTACCTCGCTGTAACACCTGCAGTTTTATCTAACAGCGTGACATATGTTGTTGGCGAATCTGTCTTTTTAATCTCCGCGGATTCTATGACCAGAGGGACTTATTAAACATCCATTTTTTTAGATAATAACTTATAGTAATAATTACATTACACAACAACATATTAATTTCTTCTCCTCTTTATATTCCGTATTTATATGTAACGTTTATCTAAGAAATTTACCTTTCGAAGTAACTTCATTTTTGTTTGGCAAACCACTGTTCTTCAACGCTTGCTGTAGGATATTGTTTTGTTCGACATTCATCGTTAGGACTGCTGTGGAATCCGTGTTATTATTCACGGATCCAACGGCAGATTCCAACGACGCCAATTGCGATATAACACTGTCGACCGTTGCACGCATGTCAGCTTCCGATGAGATGTTGGAATTAACTTCCGAAGATTTGATGGCCAATTCCTAAAAGTCTCCTTTGAAATTCTGTTTGTTTTGCATAACAATTAAGTATAATTACCTCCTGGGAGTTAGAATGCATTCGTTTGATATGGCCGTTTAAACTGCCCAGCTTTTTGAAGATGCAAGAACAATAGGAACAGGCATACGTGGGCTCACCTTCTGGCGCATTGTGGACTCTGAGTATATGCGCCTTCAAGTTTCCTAAAAAATGTAAGTGCAATTTTCAATAGTAAAATAGTTCGAGTTTCAGTAGTAAAAAGTGAGAAATAAAAAGCGAATGTTTGGAAGATAAAATAGAATAAAATGGAATAAAATGAAATAATAGAAACAAAAATAAAATGCTACCAATATACCATGCACAAATTTCTGTACCTTTCTGACTGAACTTGGCGTTGCAGAGACTGCACGTGTGCGGCCGAATGCCATTGTGTTGCCACATGTGGATCTGCAGCGAACTCTTTTGCGTAAACGCCCTATTGCAGACGGTACACTACGAAGATAAACATTCATAATGATGGATCATATAAACATGGATGTTTATTCGTTTATTCATTTTCACAATTTCTGTTTTATTATGCAAAATATTTATTACTTTGAAGGGCTTTTCTCCGGTGTGTACCCTGATATGTCTCATCAGCTGACTCGGCTTTTGAAAGGACTTCAGGCATATAGTACATTTGTACATCGTTTTATGTTTTGTCCCTCTCTTAGTTTGCTTTACTATCTTCGTTTGTAGCTGCGGAAAAATAAACGTGATAAAACTGCCTGATAAAAAGGCGTGATCTGTTTATTAGAGGCACACAAAAATGATGTCGAAGAAAGTAAAGGTTTTATATTAAATAAATAGAGGAAAAATAAAGAGAGTAATGATGCATGGCCGTTGTATTATTGATTCGCTTATCAAATATGTAATAAGCCCTTCTTGCTCACCCTATAATGCTCGCGAATGTGCAATCGGTAGAGTGCAGGTTGCACGAATTGTTTGTTACATAATTTACATTTTCGCACATCCTCGCTCGCCCACTTTTCCCCATGGAGTTTTAAATGCGCGTCCAACTGGGCCTGCGACATAAGAAGAAGAAAACTTATAAATTTTTTTCAAATTAATGCAAAAAGGAATCATTTTAGATTTCAAAGTTTCTCTGTAAAGTACACGCGTCTCAATAATTTTTTTTTATTCTTGAAAGCATTGTTATAATTATAGTGATGATTATAGTGATTTAGGAATTATCTTAAGATTAATATACCTTATAATACTGAGCGCTGATTCCAAGAGCGAGATGGAACACGCGTGTGCAGATGAAAAGAAGCGCGAAATTTAGGCAGTCTACGGTGAACGACATATCGGAAGACAGCGCTGCGTTTCGAATTATATCGTGTAACATAAAATGATATGCGCCGGCAGGCAGTAGGTACTTATATGGTGGCAGTGCTTGGAGCAAAAAGTAGGACGAACACAACGCATTGAACACAACGTGACCCGCCGAATTTATCGTCACTATCAATCAGTCGTTTCAAAGGAACACTTTTCTTTGCAGTATCTCGGCGATAACGAACACAACTTCAATGTGAAATTTAATTGTTATTATCGAGCTGCAAAAGTAAGTTGAATGACGTTCGATGTGCAGAATCTCGTCAATATATTAGATAACAAAATCGAAGATCGCTCTCGCTCATACAAAAAAACACCAGCAAATAAAGAGCAAAATAAAATCGAGATCAAATCACTCGATTTCAAAAATTGCAATTTATGTTTCCTTTTGTCGATAATCGCAGTAGTACGTGCGACAATAACGCGACTCCACGTGATTACATCTCATGCAACAGTTGGGTGACTGAAAAAACCTCGTGTTTCATTCTCTTCTTTTCTCTCCCCTCTCTCTTCCTCACTGTTTCTTACTACTTTAGTTTTTTTGTTTTCTCTCTAAAAGAATTTCATATCGAACATGCAACAAATTTTCTCTTTACTCTCCATTATTCCATATGCTTTTTTTCAATCTTTCCTTCGCGGATTTCATATGAATAGTGCATATAGCATAAAATTCCGTTTTTTTGCGCTCTCTTTCCGTCTCTCTCTTTTCGCAGAGTGAGTACCGACGGTTGCGAGATGAATCTCGAGATCGCTCGGATTACCGTGTCTCCTTAATTCGCCGCCACCGCGACTGGTATCGCGCCTCCGAAGGAGGACATTGCACTTTTTCCGACACGCATACCGCTCGCGGTCCAGAGCCAGCAGCTTCCTCCCCGCACGCCGATTGATCTTCCTAAAGTCGGCTCCTCTTTCTCGCCGCTCCTCCTTCTCCTCTTTCTCCACCTCCTCTCTCTTCCGCCTACGGCCCTTCGTACTCCTCTTCCTCTTCCGCTTGACCGCCTTACACGACCCCTCGCTTGATCGTCGTCCCTTTCTTCCTCCTCTTCTTCTTCGTTCCTCTTCCTCTTCCGAAGTTCGATTTCCTTTTCTAGCACTTCTTCCGTAACGATAAGATTCTGGCTGACCAGCGAGCAGTCTACCGCTCGCATCTCGAATTCCTCAAATATCGCCGACAAACGCCACAGGATGGGTTGGCGATCTGCATAAGTAAACTTGAGAAACTTGCATAATTCATAAGTCCGTGTAATTTTACGACGATTTTAATACTCCGGATATATATGATGACAAAATAAAAGGCTGCAACGATCTAGATGCTGTCTTTGCGATTTGTCTCTCGATGCGATACTATATAATCAGTCACAATAATTGTTCGCAATTTGAGGTGTAAAAATATAACCCCGTAAATTTAACAATGATATATTCTCAGAATTGAAAGAATAATAGTTCTCTTCTTAAACTCTTCACGAACCTCCTGCGAAAGAATTTATTTTGCATATCCGAAAGGCTGACAGAAATCTGCAGATCGAATCGGTGATGTGTTTTGCGGAGGTGACACTTTATAGCAAAACGCATATCGAACAGCGAAACATCTAATCGCGTTGGACATAGCAATCCAGGAAACAACCTCCGGCTTCAATGTTCCGCCCACCCTCGAGGACAGCACGAGCGCATCTTTATGCCACAGCTACTACTAGTTCATATTAAGTCAAATTTCATTTTAAAAATATTTGATAGAAGACCCTTCTCAAGAACATGTTATCGTGAAGATTTCACTACGCGGAAGAATGATAGAATATCAATGGTAGAATCCGTTTAACGCATCTTCTCTCTTTCGGCATTTGGATGAGAACGAGTTTCAGGCATCAAGAATCATTACACTGCTGGGACGAGTAATTGGCGTGTCAAGTGTCAAGCGGACTCGTGCCGTTGTACAAACGCGAATGAACAACTCGCCGCCGAGGAGCAAGAAGATCGATGGGCGTTCTTACGGGATGGGAGTTCCTAAAATACAAGCCCGAGGCGAACGTCATCAATTTCTCCGTATTAAATCGCCTTTCTTCTCGCTGCTTGCGTCACGTCGTGAAGACACAGATCCCGCTGATCGCTTCTCTGTGGTGTTTTCTTCGATGCGTTACGATTACATTGCTCTCAATTGGATTATTATTGTTTTGTGCATAACACACACGCGCACACCTTTGCGAGAGATCAGTGTCATACCGAGACGAGCTCTTCTGCGAAAACACTCGATCTTCCATGTACCCCGAAGCGGCGCGACGTAATAATATCCATTGATCGTTTTCGAATACTAATGCGATTAAGTTTAAATATCAGTCAGCACTGACGAGCACTCCTTCTCTCTCCAGACGGAGTCGATATCGAGTAATATTTTCAGGGTTAATACTGCTAATAGCGAGTTATCGAAACGGCGGCTACATCCTCACTCTTCCCAAGTAAAGTTCAACGGTTCGGTTCTTATCAACGACATAACGGCGGCCGCATTATCGGCGCTTTTATTTCGCCTGACGGTCCTTCCTTGCCGCTGACTTCTTCTTGCCTCCCTATTGTTTTGTATACGTCATCCTTTATTTTCGCGCATTCACCACGAAGCACGTACGCGCCGAAACGCATCGACCACCAATTTTACCATGAATGATGAAACGTGAATCAATTATTTATGTCACTTTTATCAATTTTTTTCACACATTGTATCACATCGCGTACTAAGAGGAAATACCATCTGCTTGAATTCCAGCATGGAGTTCGGTTTTCGAAGAAAGACAAGCGGGCGGACCACCTCGAAGATCTTTCAAGTCCAGTGCCAGAAAAAATATACAAATCCGTAGTGTGTAAAAAAGCGTGCTGGCACTATGCGTTACGTCCCAAGAGAAGAAATTTCTTCTTCTTCTACATATTTCTTCGGCGGTCTTTCGCGCAAGCAAATGTTAAGCAACGGACGTGGCGTGAATCTAATTCAGGATTGAATACCAGTTAATAATTGACGCAAACAAATAATTAATTTCGATGATACGCAACACTTTCACTGTCACGTCATTCTTCTATTTCTTCAATGATGAATCGGCTATGCAAAGGTATGACACACTGATAACAGTTTTAAAAGATGTGACTGATTTTAATTAATTACTGTGCAGATACTTTGTCTAATCTAGATAAAGCAAAATGCACATTTACGAGCAACGAAATGTAGATTCTTGCGACACACATTGGTAACGCATGTGTGGAGGTTTTCAACTTTGATAAAATCGTTCATCTCTGTCCGGAAGCAAATACATTCGTCAGCGAGATGACAATCGCGAGCACGTGTACCCTCTGCGAGTACTTGCTGCCCACTGACGAAGCGGCTGTAAATGTCGCTTACATCGTCGTCGGGAGCGTCATACTCGCCGTCATCGTTATCGGCTCTTTCTCTCCTCGCGAGTTAGCCTGTCCTCAGATTCATTCGAGAAATGTCACGATAGGCTAATCAGACTATGACATTATCTTTAAAGTCTTTATATAAATTAAAAATTGGACTTGAAACTTAATAGGCTTCTTGGTTTTACGTAATATGCCTTGTTTTTCTTTCTTCTTTTTTTATATTTTTCTTTTCTTCTGGAATGTAATTTTTAGAAAAATACAAGTAATTGTTCTTTCATTTGCTATCATATTCTCAATTTTTACATCAATTTCTTCTTCGCTTTTCTTTTCCTCGAATAAAGTTTCAAATTTAGAGTAAATTTATAATTAATTATCTTTATATATCTATAATAAATAATTATCTTTACATTTGATATTAAAATGTTTGTTTCCTCTCTTTCTAGTGTTCTATTTATTTTTAATAAATCTTCCAACGTATACACATCGACTTTCTGTATATTTAATATTTTTATATAAAATAAGTAAGCATTTAATAAGTATGATCGAATTGGACAAGACGGATGATGCGCGATGCAACGCGTTTCTCAGAGTTCGTCCCATATTTCATTGTCACACGCACGCGTTCCTGCGTGTAGCATGTACGCATATACGCATGTCAACGATCAAATGCGAGAGCAATCGGCGAGAGATCTGTGTGAGATCATACGATTCGGTTGCGTAATTTGTGCGTGCCGCATTAATATGGCCGCCACCGCCGCCTACTTACTTACATTTTACGGCCTACATCGCTATCACGGCCACGCACGACCGTTACGGTGATCGGCAAGTTATGCCGATAATCGTCACTGTTTCCGTAAACCTTTGAAATTATCCCGAGCACGTGGAAAGTGAAATTTAATGCGCAACGGGAAACACGCACGCTCTTCTTTCCATACCGATCGACCGAAAAAACACTTAATTGAGAACGCGGCGTCGCTATCTCGAATGTGATTCATTAATTCCATTCCTATCGAATTATTTCTAACAGCGCTAATTATACGCATACGTTGGTGTAGTAAAAATAAAGCAGCTAAATGTCATTGATGCTTGCGAAGTCTTTCAAGGCCGATTATCGTTGGCATACTTTGACGACGCTATGAGATAATTCGTCCTCTTAATTTTTAAGAGCATTCGGGGGAATTATTAAATCATCTCCTCTATTTATCTAGTTGCCGACTCGACTTTAATCTGGTTACGAGAATATTCAGTGAGAATCGTTGGTTCCTATCATTTTTTCACGTTTGATCTTGGTTGGCAAATGGTGGGTAGATAGATAAGTCGCTATGGGTCATTAAGATCGACCCTCGTTTAAACCGAACAAGATCATCCTTATCCCCAGTATCGGTGACACATAAAAACGTATTCAATCGAAATTGTCGTTTTATCTGTTAGACTCATCAGCATTATTAATTATTTTGTAATAATGTTGCTAAACTTTATTCTATCGTACGAATGTAAAATGTACTATCATGCAAAACGATAATAGAGCAAACAGGAAACACTCAAGCATTTAATACCTTGATTTTTAGTTGCAAGTTAGCAATTTATGTACATCGTATCTGTACAATGATGTATGTTACTTATGAGTTGGTCTGCGCGATCAGCAAAAATATATGCGGACAGGACAGAGCATTGATAAAATAATCCTACAGAACGTAATAGCTTTTGAGTGTAAACAGGCAGTCTCAGAGCTACCAAGAAGAGAATTAAACAATTGGTTTTAAAACGATTTATGTTCCACAAAGGTTTATTGTGGAATTTATCAGGATTGCACGGAAATGTGGATTCTATTCAATCGTTCTAAACTGCAAATGAAATACCGCTTCTTCTAAGTGAAAGCAAGGATGGACAATTGAACTTACTTTTGTCGAAAAAGCGTCTTCGCACTCCGTACAGAAGAGATTCTCCTCCTTTTCATGCAGCAACATGTGAGACTTAAGACTTGCCATTCTAGCGTATTTTCTACCACATTCCGGGCATTTCGGATCGCCGGTGTTATGTGTTGCCATATGAAGCGTGAAATTCGTCTGCAACAATAAATTATTACATTATTTAATCTGACCTGATCGCATTGTATTCCAAAAATAAAAAGTAAATTAACAAATTATTCTTTATTATAGACTCTATACATATCTCTCTGCAATCTAACTACTAAGAAATCTATGTATAACAATATTTTTTTATTTCTTTAAAATATAATACATGTTTCCTTCTTTCAAGACTCTGTTAGTGACGGAGAACTTTAAGCAACTCACTGGAATATTGAATGATGCTGGACATTTCGGACATCTGTGCGGCTTCTCTTCGGCGTGATTTTCCATATGTCTGCGATACAATGTCTGTTTAGTAAACTCTTGCCTGCATATGTCACACTTCAGAGGACGCGTATTCTATGACAGAAATATTAATAATATATAACTTTCTCTCCTAAACAGCAACAATTCATGGCATAATTGTATCAAATAAAAAATGGCTGCATTATTACTCAAATATAAATATCCAATTTATATGTCGTGCAGTAAGTAACTAGGTGATCGGAAGTGAAATAACGAAGGTGTTCCTGCTATTAACATACTTGCGAAGTTACCCCAGTTTTCTTTGGTCTTCCTGGAGATCTTTTGCAAAGATTTTGTATGGACACAGGTGCAAGTTCATCTTTAGCATAATTATCTTCCGTTTCTTGTTCCCGTTTATCTGACAACATATTGTCAGTATTGTTAACAGATAGCAAGGGTTCTGCAGTTATTGACTCATTCATATTTTGTACCACTTTCATCTGGTCAACTATCACCGATGCATTGTCAAACTGTTGCACTGGTAACAAGTTTGTTTGTTGTTGCATCCCAGTCCTAGGCAGACTGTCCAAACTTATCTGAAAAACAGGCTAAAAAACAGAAATATTTATTATTCTCAGTAGATAAAAAAAGTTACTTTGTTTCAAGTTTTATTACTATTAGATACTTACAGGACGCACAATAATATTTCCGTCCATACATTTCATCACTACTGATGGCCCCATGTTATTTTGCGGCACTAACGCAACGGGAGTTGCCATGATCTCCAGCGTACCATCTTCATGTTCTGAAAATAGAATTCAGAATTTAGTGGTCTCCTAAATAAGTGCGATAGAATAAATAAAATGCACATTCCATCAGCGGTTTACTTATTTTATTTAACGCTCCAGTCTTAATCATGTTACTTATTTGTACCATTTTAATAGAATATGTTGCAGTTATACTCTCTTACCAGCTACTGCCAAAAGTGTATGGCCATCATCCGTAGTGATAAAACCAATTGGCAACGTATCACTGGCGTCAATGGACTCCATAACTATGTTTTGTTCCGTTAACACGTTAGCAGCCATGTCTTCAACGCAATAACAACCTTCTTACGGTAAATTTACGCTTTATCTACACAAGTCTGAACGAGCACTCAACGTAGCGCACTTGACTGCAATATTCACTGTAACAAAAACCTGCGACTGTAGTTGACAATTAGATCTCAATCTCTGCGCGATCCTAACCTATTCGAAATGTACCTTGCATGAATTTTCAAACGTGCGCAATATTGCTCAGATAAAATCGCGTTCGAACGTATCTCTGTGCCTTTTTTGGTTACGTACAGAGCATCATTGTCGCGATCATGCCTATCGCGAGAGGCTTACGTTTCTCCGCCCACGAAATCCTTATCTACCTCATGTAAGAGACATCCATATGTTGTTTTTTCGCCACTCTCGTTCCTCTTATCGTACGTTCTTTCAATGGGAATGTACGTCCTGTCGATCCTCGCTTTATGTTCGTCGCGGACGTAACGCATAGTTCTTTCTCTCTGATTAATTTTCGTTGGATCATACACAGTTCTTCCTGTCAGTCACTCTCCTGTCAACGAGTCAATGAGAATCAACGTCATTCACTATCGGCGTTCGCCATTGCCACCATCGTGTGTTTACGAAATAACGGATGTGATTAATTACAGGGATTGAAACGTTTATAATTCTTGCAGAGAGATACACATTATTTATGCTAAACATTCATATTCCAATTGACAATATGAAACTTCGATCATTTCTGCAATATGTAAACTCCAGATAAAGTAATCTAAATTTGAACTTACTGAAACTATTATTATCAGCAATTCCAAAGATCAATATAAATAAGAGTATACCATTGGCAAATCACGAAGTTATTGAATTAACTTCAGTAACGGGCTATTTGTTTTCTTTTTGCGTTCATACAAAAAAATATTTCTAAGATTCTTCAAAAACTGACTGCGAAAGAGAAAATAAAGATGGATATCGAAATGTAAAGGAGAAATTATGATAAATTTAATATTAATTTATCAGTCTTAATTTTTTCCTTGTAAAGGTAATATTCCATTTTTTTATTGCTAATATTAACAATATTGATTTTGTCTTTGCTCCTGGAGGCCTGGAAATTGAAATTTTAGATTTAGTCCAAATTTAAATTGAAATTAAATTTTTTAACTTACTTAAATTTTCTTGTTTTTATGTCTTTCTAATAATATAACCTCCCATGGAATTTTTTAATTTCCTCACCTCCCATACAGCACAGAAGCTTGCACCAACATTGCAGCAACGTTGCAACGTTGCAAATTGCAATGCAACAGTACAAAGACATTGCAGAGAGATATATATCCGCAAAATACCAGCACACTTGTAGCAACATGACATTAATATTTCGGAAACATTGCACAATCAAAATTTGTAATTAATTAATATTAATAATTCATTTTATTAAAACATTGGAGTCTTCCTATCCTAACGAGATTCGTCCAAATCTCTTCGACCAATGATGTGTGATGACCAGAATCTGAGCTCGGTAATATATATGTGCATGCAGTGTTTGTCTCTTTCGACTATCTAAAGAACATGGTGGTTGTACAAGCAACGGCATAAATGCCTTCCTTCGGGTATGAGTAACGGTCGGTAACGGCAGATGGCACGACTGTGATGTGGACGGAGGCGGCGCGGCGCACACAGGCGAATTCTTACAAATTCAAAACCTAAAATGTATTAACTATCAAAGAATCATTTGCAGTTATGAACAAAATTAACCATTGTTTTTAAAAAATGCCATTTTTAATCTGACGAGTTCATATTTTTGCAAAAATTAAAAACTAAGTTATTGTTTGTATTTTAATAACATTAAGAACTTATCGATCAAAATGATAAGAACGTGCTAATAACATAAGCATCGCCAGCGTAAACATAGTATGTATACATACTATATATTGTTAAAGCTAAATAATAAATAATAATAATATAAAATTTATTAAGAATATTTTTCAATATATCTATTTAATATATATAAGATATATATATTTAATATATGATATATGGAAAGTTATTCAAGAAATATGTTTGAGACTGTTTCGACGTTATTAAATCTTTGGTGGCCCTGAAAAATAATATATATTACTGCAGATAATGCGAGTTAGTCGCATACAGTGATGACAGCCTTATTGTTTGCGAGTAAAGGTCGTTCTACATTAGACGCAAGCAAGCAATCGCATGAACGTAAGCTGCACTACCTCCGATCGTAAACTGCTCGCAAGCAGCAGTCGCAAAGTTTGGTCAAATTTGACATTTGCGTCTCTGCGATTTGCAAGAACCTGAGCGTCGAACTTTGTTATCATGGCAACTATATGATATAATCCCAGCAAACACAAAGTAACAGGTAATATACATGTTAGTTATAACTTCCCACTCAACAATGTAATTGTTACATAACACGTATGTTATGTTGTATTTATATTAATGAGTGGGAAATTATAACTAACATGTATATTACCTGTTACTTTGTGTTTGCTGGGATAAGACTCGTGCGACTTGCGATTAATGTGCATGTGGTCAATCGCTTGCGACTAATGTAGAACAACCTTTACGCAGCCTCGAAAAGAAGAAATAAGCAGGGAGAGTTCCGTCTTCTCTCGACGAAGACGTTTTGTTTATAACATCACTGGACTCGCGCATCGTTTATATACCCAACGGGGTATATGATGCGAACCAATGAAATGCATATAACAAATTCTTCAATTCCTATTGGCGATTAATTAGCGAGTCCAATGTTACGATTTCACGGAAAAACAATGCACAATCTGAAAATGAGCCGCAGCGCTTCCCGCAAATCGTACAAATACAACTCGCGGGAGGCGATGCGTTTTATCTTGTGACTTATTGCAGGTGCGCGTTAAGTCATGTTTAAAAATTTGTGCCCCGAGGTGAGAGGTCGCATAGTGGGACAGTGGCAAGCTGGAAGATCAGTAGCAGATATTGCTGCTGATATTCCATGCTCCACAAAGACAGTACGCACGTGGATTCAGCGGTATGCTGAAGGCAGTGATCATGCATTGCATAATCGCCGACCACGACGGACGACACGGGACGAAGACGAAAATTTCGTCGCTTCAATGCAACAACGGCCTTTTGGCACAGTTGCAGAAGCCATCCGGACTGCGGACGTCGACATATCGGACAGGACTGCAAGACGACGACTAAACGAAGCCGGACTTCACTACTATCGTCCAGCTCACAAAATTCCGTTGACTCCTGAACATCGGGAGCAACGTGTCGCGTTTGCTTTGGACAGCTTGGCGACAAGCCGTGAGAAATGGGAGGCCACGATCTGGACCGATGAAAAGGTCTTTGTATCGTGTATCGACCGTCAATCTCACGTATGGCGATTACGTGATCAACGGTTGAATCCTAATCATGTGCCTATCCACAGAAGTGGAAGGATTTCCTGTGCAATGTGGGGCTGGATTTCTGGCACTATAATCGGAGAGCTGGTGGACATTCCCACACGCATGAACTCTGCGCAGTACATTCGCATACTGGAAGAAGTATTTCTTCCGTCAGTACGTGAAATCTACCCCGCAGAGGAGGACATGCCAGTTATTCGATTAGTGCAGGATAATTCTAGTGTCCATTCATCACGGGAAACACAAGCATGGTTTCGGAATCATCCGGAGATTCATTTGATCCAATGGCCTGCTCGTTCGCCAGATCTAAATTTGATCGAAAATGTTTGGGCACAAATGGTTTAACGATGGGAACCAAGAAGGGAGAGGACGACAGTAGCATTAGCCGCCCATGCGAGTGAAGTCTGGGAAGAACTTCAGTTTCAAGTGAAACTTTCAACCCGACTTCCTCGCAAATTTAATTGATTCGATTCCTAATCGACTCAATCAAGTTATCGATCGTGACGGATACTGGACTGATTACTGACTGACGGACTATTCACTATCGACCTCTTTACCGGAAAAAATCGGTCCTTTTCAGGGCCACCAAAGATTTAATAACATCGAAACAGTCTCAAATATATTTCTTGAATAACTTTCCATATATCATATATTAAATATATATATATATATATATATATATATATATATATATATATTGTGCCATCTGCCGTTACTGACCGTTACTCATAACCGAAGGAAGGCATTTATGCCGTTGCTTGTACGACGCGAGCATCATTCTAAAAGAAAGTAGTTACGTAAAAGAAAAAGGTAAGTACTTTTTTATAATATTATGTCTAATTATAGCACTTGTGTGCAGCATCAAAAAGAATCGATTTCATCGAAATTCAAGCATCTCGATCGAAACTACGGTCCAGTTGATGTTCCAAATGCTTCAGAACACTATCTATTCTTTTTCTTCTTTCAAATAAACAGAAGGAAAGAAAGTGTTCTGGAGCGATTTGTCGTAATAAGAGAGTTCTTAGTAAATATCGTGCAGAATTTAATTGTTTATTAATAATTAGATCGATTTATTGAAGAAGACATGTCGGGTTCCACTGCAAACCGAGCTGCAACTCCAATAATAAAACTTATTCAAGCTATTTGTCGAGGTGTAAGTGGTAACCTTTTTATTGGTTATGTAATTTTGTATGCTGCTTAGTTTTTATTCACTTAATTAATTTATTAATCTAAACATTATTATATCTCTCTGGTAAATAAGTGTAATTGTTCAATTACGAACGTAAGTTATCTGCATTAGAAAATGCTGGATCTAGTTTAGAGAAATTGGATAACAAGTATCTTTGTATGGAAAATATTTTATTTCTAAATTATATATCTCGTCGTTGTCAACATATTGCATGCTTTAATATAAAATAGAGTTATTGAAATCCAGAATTCTGTATTTGTATAAATTCTTATTTCGATATATTTTGTAAAGAACTACATTGTTAAGTTCTCCTTTCAATTTTATTCTGGATTATAAGTGACAACGTTGCTACGTACTTCTAAGAACAATTTCTTTACATTGCAGAGGAAGGCTGTGATATTTACTAGATTTGCTAATGAACAATCTAAGCGTACTCAACCTCCACCACATGTACCGGGAGGTCCTTACGACAAAACTTCTCAAATTTATTATTACACTCGTGATGGGAGACGAGAAGTTCAGCCACCAATGTTGATCAGCGGATCGAAACAAATTGGTACAGAGTAAGTATAATTAGTAAATAAAATTGTTTCAAAAATCCAAAATCGATATATATTATTATATTTGTTATAATAATAATAAATATTTACCATTCTTAATTATATCAATCATTTGTGTAAGAACAAAGTTGTTTTATTCTGAAGTAAATTTTTATATCGTTACTGTGATATATAACATGACTTTCTTTAAAATGTTTAGAAGTAAATCCTCTCAGGAATATTGTACGCCAGGAAAAGCATATAACTGGGACTCTTAATTCTAGAACTAAGTAGCATCGGATCTAATGTCGCAAATCAATTGATGTAATAATAACGTTTAATAATAGGTTTGCTGACGCAGTTATTGTACATAGAAAATAAAGTAATATACTTATTGTGCAATCAGTTTTTTTTTACATTGCGTCCTTCAAAATTAATGATAATAATAACATAAAATTACAAAAGCGTTAAAAAATTATTAGTTAAGAAAATAACGAATTAAAGATGTACGAGTATATAGAATTGGAATACATGACAAGATTAAGGGTCTTTTGAAATAACTCTCGATGTGGCCATAGTAATTTAATTTAATTTTTAACCATCAACAGCGCATAAATTAATAATAAACAAGAATACACTAAATACAGATAAACTGCCTAAACAGACGTATACGTGCGTGTGCGTGCGTGTGTAATCTTATAGTTAAATATAATACATTATTACATATACATTCAGAATGTAACGTTCTCGTAAAATATATATGGGACTGAAAATAATATTGACACCAATACATTTGTACAACTTTGCAATCAAGGGTATCACATTTGCAATATCTAACAATATTATACGAAGTACTTGATCTAATCTGATAACAACATTCGTAAAGAACTTGCAATGTCACCGACTAACACTGTAAGGAAGGGAAGGAAGAAAGAAAAGGAGAGAGAAAAGGATGGAATGAGAAAGGAAGGAGAAGTTAATTATCCAGTTTAATACGGAATTTGATTCTGATAATACTGTATCATGTCGTAAGTCTTCGTGCGGATGTTGAGGCAACTATTGCGTATTATGCCGATCATAAAGCTCGCCGCGTCCCGATCGGTTGCGGTCGGCACAAATCGACTACGTAGTAGCTTAATTGTTTGCCCACGGAAGCATGGCAATCCCGTATCGAGCATGAGGGAAACGAGAGAGATGATGGCCTCCTGGTATGGTCTGCAAGACAAAAAATAATTAACATTATAGTTAAGTTACATTATATTAATTAACATTATATTAAGTAAGGAAGTAATTAAATAATTTTTTTATCTAATTATAAATTTGTAGACATACTGTTCACTATACAACTAAATAAAATAGATATTTATAATCTCATTTTGTTATTATGTACAGAGTTATTGTAACTCTTCCTTCTTTCTCATTTGAGCGGCATCCAGAATGCATGATAAATTTAAAATTGCTCACCTGACCGCGAGAAAAGCCTGAACGCATAACTCCATGAACCAGCGGAATGGTGCGGCCTCTATGCCGCCCATCACGAGCACCATCTCATCGGTAAGCTTGATGTCGGGCTCGAAGCCTAGGTTACCACCAGGTGAACTCTCGAACATGAAGCCGAAGTCGATGTGTATAATGTGACCCTGAGTATCTATCATGATGTTACCGTTGTGACGATCCTTTATCTGTAGCAGGAAGGTGATCACGCTGTACGCCGCCATCGACTTGACAAAGTTGCGACGGACGTTTTGGAATTCCTTAGTTGTCTCGTCGCCGTGTTGAGTGATGAAGTATTGATACATGTCACTGTCTGTTGTACGACCGAGCTGATCTCGCGAGGTCGCGTACGGCACGCATTCTATCACGCCACACTGATAATATAACAATAATATATAATTAGATAATTAAATAGATAATTAAATAAGACTATTATTGTCTATCAAAAAATTCTTTTGTTAGAAGAATTTATTATGTCTCACCCCAGGAGCCGTGGCCACCACCCTATAGGGGAACAGAAAGAGGTTCAGCCCGACCTTCTGGAATATGTTCTTGAAGAGGCTGATCACTTGTAGGGCCAGCATATCCTGCCTGACATCATCGCCGACTTTGAAAATAGCAGCTTGCCATGCCTGGTCTTCCTGTTCCTTCTTGTTCTCGACTTTCTCGTTAGTCGACACCGCTAGCGCGATATTCTCGAGCTCGTTGATGCCGTATTTCTGTACTTTAAAACGTGCTAGGAATGGTGCTTTGGCAGCGCTGTAATCATAATCATAAGATTTACGTGAGATTTATTTTGTTAATATATACCGGATTTGTATTTAAGTAATTTTTTCAGAAATCTACCTCTGCATAGGAGTGCCACTTTGATAATCTATATCGATAACCATTGCCTCAGGATTTGACGGCAGATAACAGCCAGGTTGTACTTTAACTTTGCCAAGGGCATCCAAGCACGCGGCTCTACGTTCTGGTCCCTTTGGGTACGGTCGGATTTCACCCGAGATATTAGTAATCTTATCGAAAAAGTCAAACTCCCTCTCGTAGAATTGCTTTGCCGGGCCGGACAGTACATTCAGAATATTCTTCGTTAACGAATCTAAGACGTCGTACAATAGAGGATCCCTTATCTGCTTATCCTCGTCCATGTACATATTAGTGTGCATGTTCCATATTAGCTGATGCGCCACTACCTAAAATTGAGTTAAAACAACTATTGTGTTTCCTCATTTGACCAAATTTAATTAATTATTTTATTAAATTTAATCAATTATTTTACTTTTGCTTAATTCTTATTACCTGCGATCGTTTAGCGATCTTCTTGATAAATTCAATTACATAGCCCATTGAGTCATGGCGAACGGCTTGCACCAATTGAGGTATATAGAAAAGTACAGCGTCGGCAGGGTAACTGTCCAAGACCTGTACCGCGTACTGAGCCGAGATAGGATGATGCGGAAATTGCCGCGAGAAGTACGCCAATGCCTG
Organism: Ooceraea biroi; assembly: GCF_003672135.1. Taxonomy (NCBI): domain Eukaryota; kingdom Metazoa; phylum Arthropoda; class Insecta; order Hymenoptera; family Formicidae; genus Ooceraea; species Ooceraea biroi. The sequence goes on along the minus strand of NC_039513.1, from coordinate 10,734,858 downwards.
AATGGGAGACACCCTTGCCCACGTTAACATATAAACTAACTAAAACAGGATCAGTTACAAACAATGTTACAAACGATGTCACAATCTAATTTTTAATTAGAGTAGCTTAAAATTAATAACCGTAGCGCATTAAATGTATATTAAAATATTGTAAAAGATATAATGTAATCTCATTAAAATCTAAGATTATTAATTATACATTTATATTATAAAACTACAATCCAATATTATTATAATTTATATACTTGATCTAATATTGTATTAATATTACAAGTTATAGCAGTCTTACTTCAGGTACATCGTTGAGTAGCGTGTCTGTCGTAATGAGGTACTGCAATGCTTCTGACACATGCATGACTGGCACTGGTTTAAGGCGCACCAAGCCGCAAATCTCCTTAATAATAACTTCGTGATTCTTTAATCGCACCGGCAAGAATATGGCTAACACGGGACTGATTTCCCATGCAAGCCGTGTGTACTCTCGCCAACGATCGTTCATTCCTTTGGCACGCCAGTCCGCGATGCTTCCTTCCCCTTGCAGCGCGAGCTCTGGTCTGCCTCCAGGATTACGCCAGACCTTAACAGAGAAACAGAACGCTGAACGTTTTGAACTCCAATTCCATTGAATGAATTTACGAGAACTCACCAACAACATCTCGATCTCAACCGCCAACAATTCCAGGATCAAATTTCTCTTCTTGATATAATCTTTCACGAGGATATTCGCATTTATAACTCGCTTGCTGCGATTGCTGCGTTTGCCTAATGTATTACTGCTGGTCGACATAGGCATGGTATTCATCCATACGTTGGTGGATGATCTTGAGAAATCGTTTGCCGTGGGAGCTAACGTAGCTGCTAACGAACTGATCGTTTCGCTTGGCACGATCATTGCGCTAGTGTAAGTTTGAGAAGTCACTATCTCAAACTCATTATCGGCTCCTGTCATCATTAAGTACTTTTTATCACTGTGCATTACCTGTAACAAGCACATAAAATAGCTGGAGAACAAATTGCAAATTACGTTCAATCTTGTTAAAAAAAATAAAAATTCGTAAAACTTTTAGAAATTTGATTAACGTTTGTTGCTTAATCCTAAAGTAATATACTCGTTCTTTACCTGCCAAAAGCGTATTAGCGTAATGATGTCCTCGCTGAGCTGATCAATCTCTTGAGTCGGCAACTGGCGGTCTCGGCAGAAATAATCTAGACAATTGGAATAAACACGTTCTCGCAAAACGTTTTTGCTCAATGTCCTGCTAAAAAAATGGAATTCCGTTATGCTTCATCTTATAAAACGCTGTTTCGCATTACGCATTAGGCAAAGAAATGAGCTTTACCTTGGCAAAACGTCACCCTGCAGCAATACCAGACCGCACGAGAGGAGCTTAAAACGCACGCCAACCGCAGCGACGTGTCGATTGATACCGGGTTCCTCGCCGGATGCACCAACAGTCATGGGTAACGAGCGATGCAGCAGCATGGCGATCATATCGACTGTCTCTTGACAACAGTATTTCGCCGTCTCGACAAGCTCGACTATAAACGTCACCCAGATATCGTGCGGTTTTATGTGCGGCGGATTGGTGTCTAGCTTGCAGCCCTCGTAGACAGCAAACGGACTGACATCTTCCTCGTTCGGCGCAAACAGGCCCATCCTCTTGTCAACGGTGTATTGCCATGCAAGCAACATCTCTTGCAAGAATCGCAGCTTCAGATCCGGCCGCACGGTTAAAATCCATTGCCAGCACTCGACCGCTGTAGTCATAGCCGCGGTCGTGAACAGCTCTATCTGCGAACATGCGACCGTGTGCAACAACCGCCTGTGTATCCCTGAAAACGTAAGTTATGCGAGATTAGTTTAAGATGAAAATATTCGTTCAATGTTTTAATTTACCTGGCATGGATATTAAGAGAGCGGTAGCACGCCAAAGAGCTCCGCGATGGGCGGTGTCATCGTGGTCTTGGCAGGCGCGGCGAACGGCCTCGATCAATCTTTCCACAACTTTGTCTCTGCACTCTTCCAGAGTCATCTGCGCCGTCGGCGACTCGGTGCGCGCGAGTGCAAGCATGCCTGCTACTTCGCCGGCATGCCATGATCTTGTCGACATCATTGACAGCAACCATGAACTCGCGCCCTTCGGGCCACGAGGCCTTTTGTCCAATGAGTTCGTCTGTAAAATACGTTGCTTCATTCGTATATACTTAATAATAAATATTCATATGTTATAAATAAACATTTTATATTATATATATTTTTTTAGGTCAAATTAAATTTTAGAATCGTTTTTTAATTTTATAAAGTAAACCATATATCATATATTCAAATGTAGCTACATACGTTTATAGGTACTACTGTGGGAATCGCGGTGTCTACAAATTCAAGAACCGAATCTATAGCCAGCGATAAGCCAGAGTGATGCCGCATGCCGGCAAACGGTATCTGGTTGATGTACTCCTGCAAGTGAGACCTGGTTGCTTGTGACGCCCATTTCATAGCCTCCTGCACTATGCCTTTGCATCTCGCGGTAAAATCTTTCACGATAATCTGCAATTTGGGCGTTATTATCCGTGTGTGCTATGTTTCTTCGAGTGTGTATAAAATGACGACTCATACCTCCCTCGCTGCGATGGTATTCATCAGTTCAATGCTGTATGGTGTACCAGGTATTCTTAAACTGGGGGTTTCTTCGTTCGGATCAAGTTGCAACGAGTATGACAAAATCTGTAACGTTCACACACATGTAAGGAATACATCTAACAAGGTATGTATAAAGGATACGCCAAAACGGTGATGCGTACCTGTAATATGTCCAACATACTCCAAAGAACTTTGCAGTTCCACAGCAGATGCGGGAAAGCGTCGACTAAAGCACTAAGATATTTATCCGCCACCCGCCTTATCTGCTTGTGTACATGATTGAAGCGCACCAGCAAAAACTGCGCGTGATTTTCAAGTTCCTTCTCGCGCTGCTCGTCCTTCGGCTTGCGCTGCATCACGTCCTTGAATTTCGTGAAGACAGAGTCCGCAACGCAGCATATGCACTGCCACATACCGCTCTTGTCCTTCTGCAGATCCGTGTCACATAAGTACTCCATTATCGGCTGCAGACTGGGCTCGGGACTGTTGGCCACTCGCAATGTCTCTGACCAGTAGACGGACAGCAGGTACGTACATTGCGCGAATTGTAGTTTAGTAACGTACGCCGATATGTCGTTCGTGCTGAAAGAAAATCGCAACAAGTGATATGGCGTATTTTCAAAAGTATCTCAAAATATCTCGTTTTTTTATTAATTTAGTTTTTATATTTTATAAATGTGAAGTTAAAATTACAGGCGATTGATAGAACTCTAGAAGTTTAATTAGAAACATCAGAGATGGAAAATATAACATCGATATAAATCGTACCGGGTGCTTATCTTCAACACTTGACTTCGAAGCTCCTGAAGCTCATTTAACGAGACACTGTCATTGCGTACTGCTGACGTATACTGCAACTCGCGCATCTCGAGACGGGCGCTGGTTTGGGAAATGAGGTAGGGCGATTTCACTGCGATCTCTTTGACACCTTCGTACCATTCGGGCGGCCATATTCTCGAAGGATGATCCGCGGCAAAGCCCATTATAACGCAATACAACCAGAAGTCCTTGAACAGTTTGAGAAGCCGCTTCTGAGGGTGCCTGATCGGTGGTAGACGCCGCACCAATATCGCGATCACGGGGATAAGCACGCCTAAATTTCCGGCGCTTGTAGCTGCTTTCTGCATATCATATAATATCATATAAGTTTCTTTTTTCAATTATCTCTTGCACTCTGTTAACAAATTTACGTGATCTTACCGTCGCAGCGATGCTGTTTGGCATCTTATCGCTGGCACGTTTCCCTTCGAGCCCCAGCTGCACGAAGAGTTCCAGAAGATGCAGCAGTAAATCATCCAATTCCGATTCACCCTGCAGATTCGCCGCTATGTTCGCTAACGCGTTCGTCACCGCTTTGGAGACGTGACAGTACTGTTTACGATCGTCGTTCGCAGCGTACGTTGCAGTACTCGATCCCAGTGACATGGAGAACATTTGCATTATTCCTTCATAAATCTGAAAAAAGATATTCAAAAATAATCTTTTATCTAAGATATAACGATAGCTTCAATCTAAGCTATTGTTTTCTATTTAAAATGTAATGTTACAAAAGTACTGCTGACCTTTGGCTCGCATTTGGCGATAATCATGCAGCCCAACTGATCCACTATGAGAAAATCGAGATCGCTTGGAGTGCGGCAAAAGAGTTGTTGGAAAAACGGGAAAATTGTACGCATCGTCTTCGGGGTGTCTTTCAGCGCCACGGCGACGTGGCCCAACATAATCACGATGTTCTTCGATACAACTTCGTTTTTCATTTTCTCATCGCTTTCGCTGAAAGCGAACAGCAATTTATTTTACGCACGCTCGCTGAAATGATTGTAAACGTCGACAAAGTATTTTTTTTCCATTGAAATATACCCGTCGTATAATCCGCGCGATACACTGGCCACAAGCGCCGGCACGCAATCCGGATTCACCGAGTGCGAGGCTTCCAAAGCGATGCAGAGATTGCCGATGGCTGCGTCGCGAAGTTTCTCAAATGCCACCTGCGCTGATGACGTCGTCTGCTTCGTGTCAGTAATTTCCTTCCCTTGAACTGTCCGAACGAGATGCATTTTTATATGCAAGACAATTTTTTTTGTATCAAAATGTATAACGAAGCAGTGTAGTTTACCGAGCACTTTAAATTGATGTTCCTTTGCAGAGCATTCGACGTACTGTCGATGCAGCTTTAAAAGAATCGGCGACGGTGCAATGAGAAAATCCTGCAAGTGGTATATCGATGTGCTAGCTATGTTGGGGAATTTCTGCGCCAATTTTCCCAATCCCTCGAGACAAACCATCAGTAACGGCATGTGTGCCAGCACGAGTTTCGGTCCGTGATTGGAATTGATCTTTTCTACGAGTCGCCCGCACAAGCTATCCGCACCTACAAACGACGATGCAAACTGTTTACACAAATATATAGATATTTTAATACACATTGATTATTAATACAATATATTGAATGATGCAAAATCATCAATATTGGTTACTTTGACTACAAATTCGAAAATATTTTACAAGAGCTTTCCAATGTGAAAATCTAGAAGAGATTTAGAAGTATAGAAGAGATTTAGAAATGTAGAAGAGATTTTAGAAATTCTTTGATGATAAAGTTTAACGAAAAATTCCCTAAGGACAAGATTCACGGCACAAATATCTTAGATTAAGCATTTCTTTACTATGCCAATCAAGAGTCAAACACTGCGGAAAGGGGTGTATGTAGTCTGCAGATTATTATCGTGCCGTTAAACCAAGATACATGTTTGTTAGTAGTTATTAATAGCGAGCATGTTATAACGAGAAAGTACACACGGGTAAATCAATATACCCTCGCCGATCAGCATCGAACTGATATCCGCAAACAGCGCGGACAAATCATATTCGCCGGGTACTGGAAAAATAACGTGAGACCTTTAAAATGTGAAAAAATATGAGCGCGACATTACGATTGATTCTTGGCGATTCTCACACTTGTCCATGCATTTAGAGTTACGAGCACAGTTACAAAATTCTTCTGCGGATATGCAGATTATCACTTTAGTGAGTGCGAGTGCCCCGAATTTTAGTAGATGCCTTTGCCTCGCGTTCGCGATCTCTTTTTTTCTCTGTCGTTATTAAGAAGATACACTCACCTGTCTCGTCACCGATTGCCCAAACCAGAAGATCCACGCATGCAGAGTTGGCCATCACGTTCACCTTGAACCGATTCACCGTCCGGTAGTTCGTGTCGATGTCCTCGCGCTCGCTGGCATCGTGTTGCCGCGACTGCAACTCCGTCTGCCCTGAGAGAAACAGACCCTTCACGAATTCCTGCACGTCTTTCGTGAACGGTGCTGGTAAATCGCGCTGATTCTGCAGCAGCTCACGTAACAAAGCCACCATCACTAGATTCATTGTCTCGCTGAATGTACGATACGGGAAGATCTGCACTTGGCCGGAACTGTAGACCTTTAGTCAATTACAAAATCAGGATTACATATCATTCAGACGCTAATGATAGGATATATAAATCGTTAAAAGTGTGTGTGCATCGTACGTGCTGTGCTTCTTCGTCGAGAAACGTCAGAATATCTTTGGTAAGTAGCTTCTTGGCTAGAGCCAACACGCTCTGCAGATGCACCACGGTAAATTGCATTCCAGCCCTTCTCTCGGGGCTTTCGTTGCAACGCATTTGCGGGAACTGGTTGAAGCTCGATCCGTAGCGGCTGAAGAAATACGTCGTCGGATCGTACGGTACCGAAAGGAAGGACTGTAGTGATGGTCTCTTGCCAAACTGATAGTCATGACTGTCGTAACTCGACAACGTACTGTCGATGCATGAATTAAAGTTACCGCTCAGGGAACGCGGGATAATTGGCCTGAAGTTCGTGAAGCTGTGCTGCTTCCTGTCGGGCATCGAGCGGCTTTCCGTGCTACTCAAGGCTGGCGAGGGTGTCTCCCGTCGTGGAAAAATGCGGCAAAGCAACGGCGGATCTGTGCACGTGAAGCGACCCATCGATCGCGCCAGTCCAATCAGCACTGGTACCAGACATTTACATAGCGATACTGAAATAGGGCACAAATCGTCAGAAGTAATAATATTAAATAAAACTTTTTATGTTTATGTAATTATATTGTAGAGACCGAGAAATTTTATTTGTAGAAATTTTATTTGCAAAATATAAAATATGTAAAATCAAATCTCTGGAAAAAATTCGTTACAATACTGCCTTAGATTGTTTCAAAATAAAAATCACTTCATATGTTAAATAAAAAGGATACAATATAATACAAGATATATGCGTCTTAAGATATATAACAATTTTTAAAAGATAATTCTTTTAAAAAGATAATTTTTAGACTGTATCAATATTTCATAGCATTTGATAAATATAAAATTATTTAGTATATTTTTCAATTACCGTAAGTTGTAATATTAAAACAATTGCGTTATTTATATCCCAATATATGTATTGATACTCACTCTTTGCTTGCAGGCCTCTATTGCTATTCTGATCTTTGCATCCACGTATCAGATTGGTCAGGACAGCAAGTATCTCAACCTGCGTTGAGATAATCTCTTCCCGTGCTGGCTCGCATCTGACTGCGATATCACTCAGCAGCGTGTTCAGGCAGAAACTGAAGCGTTCTGCAACCGGAACCCTCTCAGCAAGCGAACATCTTACTTCATCTCGCCACACTGCCTTTGGAAGACCTCGCAGCAACCTGAGTAGATATGGTAAGATTCGATCCTGGTGTTGCAAGCCGGATTCCAAAAAATAAATTCCCAATGCAATGGTCGCATCTTGACCTCTCTGATCCAGACGAAATACACCCTGAGCAGAATCTTGTGGGCATAAGTTGTACAATTTTGCCACCTGCAATCAAGCATAAAGCAAATTTTCTAATTCTTGATAAAAAATGAAATAAATCTATCATACATCTATGTTGTAACTATCTATGTTGCAACAAGTGATTAGATTAAAAACCTTAGAGAAACCAATCTTGCAAAATATTGTAATCTATTAAATATCGTGATTGTTTACTTTATAAATACTTTATAAATAATTGATCTGATAAATTGATCTGATAAATTGATCTGATAAAATATTATAATTTCATTTCTATTACAGTATTCTTTTAATACGTTAAATTTACATTTGTTACGCAGCTTTGTTACATCGCATAAGTTCTGAAGCATATTTTTCTGCTGCAAGAGAAAGAGAAAAACATTCTGTCATATTTTTAAAGATTTCCTTCAGAATTATTATGTGTGTGCGAGGGACTCCGGACTGCTATTATAAATTTTTACAGGACAGTATCAATCAGTGTATCTCGCGATAACTATAATTATACTAGGAGTTCAAGGCGGTATCCTTTCGATTACGTCATAACGTGACATGTCAGAATATCAGCTGACGCTTCCCGTGATTATATTCCCGATATGTAAAATTGAAGCGGAAACGCCAAGTGATAACTACTCGTAAAATTACAGCGACACAAGTCTCCGAATAGAAAGTCCTCTGATAAGAATTTAATTTACCTTCTCCCATGGCGTGGGCTTAATAGCGGCCAGACATCTCGCCAATTGTTGGACGGCGTTTGAGAAAAACAACTTCTCATCCGCCATCATTTTCACCGCCTGATCACCACCACAGTATACACAGCCAGCAACATCTAGAGCAGCACAACTGAGCACAACTGAACTGAACTGAACTGAACCGAGCCAAACCTGCCAAACTAAGCACGACTCTTTGAAGTTCGGACTTTCGGAGTGTGACGGTGTAGCGAAACGGAACATGCATGCGCAGACGACGGAAAGAACGGCAGAACTAGTATCGCCCTCTGAACTTTCCTCTCGCTTCTTCTTTTCTATTTCTTTTTCTTTCTTTCTCTCTCTCTCTCTGAATATGTATCATAGCGTAGAATTTTATATTATAAAATTATTACGCCCGTTTAGTGCAAATATGTGATATATTTTCGATTCAATTTCATTTCTGCGAGTAGTATCAATGCTTCTCAATTACAAGTTGATTAGACCATAAAGTTAATTTTATTTCATTTCTCTGCTTACATACATGTTATGTTTACATTGCTGTGTTTGTCAAGTACGAATTTAATTTGCACCTAAGGTTGCACATTTTCCTGAAGTTTTTGTACTCTCTGTTTAAAGTGTAATAAGTGTTTTGGTTAATGTTTACACTTAAAAGTTCTATTTTTCTGACTTATTAAATTTATGAAGATTTAGTATTATCTTTTATCAATATTAGGATCCTAATTATTAAACGCGACACAAATGCAAGAGAAGCATCTTTATAACGCTGCAAAAGAAATCCTAAATTGCAATACGCACACATACACACACATAGTCTGTAAAATAAACTTTACATTTTGTTCATTGAAAAATTACAGACAGTATATTTAAAATGTAAGATTGTAATGTTAAAATATATTTTACATGTTATAAATGTTATAAAACGTTATAGCTAATATTCTCTTTGATCTTAAAAGACCATTCCAAATGAATTCCTTATGAATAATACAATTTACAAAAATTCTTCGCACCAGTCCGTGAGGCACTGATAACAATCTGTCGACTGTTTCGCATTTGCTGAGCACACATCCTTCATCCATTCTTGAAACAGTTCCTTATTTTTCTTTAGCACCAAATATTGTCCTAATACTACATATGCCTGTATGGTAAAAACAATTAAAATATTATTAATCTTTAAGAGAAAAAAATTGAAATTATATAATTATTATTGTAGATCTCTTATCTGATTTATATATATTTATAAATAAATATTATAAATATGAATCTATGTAAGTAAATAAGTAATACAATATACTTTGCAATAAAATTTTTTTTATTCTAAATATTTTATTATTAATTATAATATTGTATATTGTATATTAATATAACACAAATATTACTTTATCAAAACCTGCGGCCTCTAATCTTCTTCCTAATACCTCCCCGACGCCAGCAAGCTCGGTCACAGGTTTCTCTCCCATCGGCTCTGCCACAAAGTTTCTATGCTTCTGTGATGTAGTAGACATTGTGATCTGCAAAAAGAGAAATAAAACGTTTCTGTCTTAATTTACTTTTGTTGAATATAAAATGACTATTTTAATTGACGATTGAAATCAAAGTATTTCTTTTTTTCGACTGAACTGGCAATTTATTATCAATTACACGACGTTTTGACCAAGTTTCTGGTCCTTTTCAAGTGTGCATACATGGAACTTAACAAGTCATTTTCTGTAATATAATAAATACCACGATGCAGTGAATACAAAGACCATTTAAAAAACTAATAAACGCTATAAAATTCTTTTAAAAATGAATAACTTACTGATTGGAAATGACTCTCAAACTCTCAATCGATACAACTATTCAATAATTGATAGAATATCTTGACAAGAACACTCCACAGTGGAAAACACGTCAGTACTCCATGGCGGTCAGCAAGCAAATGATAAGCAGAAAACTCTCTCAACATACTAATCTCTTGGATCATGTGTGTGTGTGTGTGTGTGTGTGTGTGTGAGTACATGTTTGTTTTCATTTTTAAAGTTATTGCGTCGAAAGAAAGGAATACTTTGATTTCATTGATTTATCCTGGCAATATAAACTTATTAATTTGAGTAATTAATTGATGATTATTTTAATATACAAAATTAATTTACAAATATAAAAAATAATATACAAAAAAAAATAATATACAAAATTAATTACTGTTGTATATTAGTGTACGGTTTCATAACCTCAAAATAACAAATTTGTCACCCGCAGATATTCATTAAAATATTTCGCCTCAGAAACAGACAATACAAAATGAAAAATACGCGAATAACGCGAACACAAATGAACCTAATGCAGATTTGAGAAAGCCAATACAAATAATTACCTGGAATAAAATAATAACTGATCTCGACTATGCTGAGAATATACCACGAACCAACAACTCGAGACCTTCAAGTCTCTAGTTATATTAATAAGTTTTCCAAGAACTCTTCAGAACTCGTCCAATTAGCGTATTAAGCTTTTTACATGAATGTAACACACAACTGGCAATCTGATCAAATGCAACCGAATGATTCATTAAACTCGTAAACTGTTCGTAAACTCAATCAAATCAAAACGCATTCTTCTTCTTCTTGTTGTATGGCTCAGTTGGCGAATAGCGCCCATACGCCAGCACTAGATCAAAATGCATTCATCAAACAGACATGGAGTATGTCTGTTATGTAGATTGGCAACCAACTACCAGGTTTCGCGGTCCACACAATTCATTGCTATCGATTCCTAGCGCGCGAATTTGAAAACCAAAATCCGTTCTGTAAATCAGTTACTGACAATTTTACCGCATCTTTATTAATACGGAAAATACTTATATACTCAAAATTATCTTTTCAAAATTAAAACTTTTTTTTGCAAATAGAAACTGTGAACAGAATGCAGAAAATGCATTTAAAGTTCTACAAATTTATGTAATAATTTTTTTTAAGTTTATATAATAATCGATGAATAAGATAGGGAATGCGCAGAAGCAGATACAATTATTTGTGTGACATTAAAGGCAATTAATAAACGTAAATCAGATCGTTTCCTGCACGAGTTAAAACTTTTAAACAACTGAACGGAGCAAAAGTACCGAACGAAGTATCAAATGCTATTAAACATACTTTGAGAATTTTTATCACTAAGACCACATCTTCCTCCAGAGTAACTGTAACGGAAGGGTGCCTTTTCTTTTCTGTAATGTCGGGTGGAAAACGTCAAAATCTGCTTTCCTCAAATCCTCTAGGTAATTCTCCACGCAAACTGTCGGTAGAAATGTCACGCTGAGATTTTTCGACGCTGTTTTTTTCAGTGATGTTGCCTAAAACAAAGTTATCGTACAATCTAAACATATCTTTTCGTAATGTGTAAAGTAAGTAGGGAATTGTGAAAAAAACTTCTATTTGCTATTGAGTAAGTAATGACGGATACCATTTCCAGATGTTGCTTGGCGCAAGAGGCGACGTCGAATATCGCATCTCTCAATCCAGCGCTCGGCTGCGCTCGAAAGATGGATTCAGAGGAGACGCCGTTCTTCAGCAGAACATCCTGCGGCAGGATCATGACTCGTTTTCGTGCGTTATATGGTACGGAACGGATCAAGGTGACCAGACCATGTGCCTTGCCCAAGTGGCTAACGGCATGATCAGCCTTGACGTCAGCGATACCTTGTGCCTCTAGCAGCAGGTAGTAGATTGATGATGTGGTGTAATCGCTATATTTCTCGAGCGATTCCAAGTCTATGAACACTGAATTGTTCAGTTTACTTAAGCGGGCGTCGATCAACCGTTTGAAGTAATGCTTGGAGAGCTTATGCCGCTTGAGTATCTACAAGACACAAAGGACCTGTAATTTTTATTTAACAATAATAAAGCTTTTATATCTTCGTAAATATAAAATAAAAGAAAAGAAATTGTTCGACCCAACCGGCCACAACTGGTTGAACAATTTCTTTTATTTTATTTCTAATTAATCCTGACTACTCTGTTGACGTACTGCGACACATTTAGTTATCTACCCTATGTAACTCCAATGCTATGGGAGTCCTTGGTGGATGATCGCTGTAAATATTGTTCAGAGTCTCCATCCAGAACTGTAATCTCACGGCTCCTATCTGTCTGTCCCTCACCTGATCCTCCACTTGAGCTACTTCGACATTAAACGCACGTATAGCAAGTGCCGCCGATTTAATCATGCCTGGGAGTAACAGCGTACAGAGAAAATTCTCATAATCATTATTCCTAGAAAGATAATACGCGTAAGCATGACTTGGGATATAGATCTTGCACAAGACTTGTTTCATAAACTTCAAGCAGTTATTTTCACATTGTTATATTTTATAATCATGGAAAACATACAGAAGATGCATTTCACTGTATTTAAATACAGTGTGCGCTTTCTAGGAGTTAGAAATCCTGACAAATTTAAACATTTAAAGAGGTATCATTGAGATATAGCGTACTAAGTTCGTACACAATTCTGCAGTCTTCGTGTAGCAGAGACAAATACCTAACTAGCTGCAAACAGTACTCTGACGGCGTTTGTATCGGTTTTGCAATTGTATTCATGTGCCGTAACTGGAGTCGCACACTTTGCTCAATGATTGATGATAATTTATTCATAATTAAATATTTTTATTAAACCTAATTTAATTTAAGTAGAATACTTAATTATCGTGAGACAAAATTAAAAACTGGAATAAGAAAACTTTATTATATAGAATTAGAAATAACCTAAATGTCTACTAAATTAAAAATATCAGCTGATATCCGCAAAAGATCATGGTTTAAAGCATAGATCATGCACATCGTGATCGTGAACGGAGTTTATGGACCCTGATGCGCATGGCTTGACGCTTTGACACTCGACGCTCCCATGTAATAGCACCTTTACACTTCACTCGCCGAAGTAAACATGGCGGCAAAACTTTTAGGGTTAGATAAGCTGGCCACATTTGTGCGTATAATACGCGAAAATGGAGGAATTCTTAATTCTTTAAAAACATTATACAGGTTGTTATGATACAGTTGAACGTTACGTTATATTAACGATACAGTGGATGGCACTCGATAAGATTGTGACTACTTTTAATATTGTGTAATCTCTTCCGTGTTTAGTTCTTCATCTTGTGACTTGTCTCTTTTAACAGCCTTGCCTTTAACAATTTTCTGTTCTACAGAAGATATTCCTTGCTACGTTAATTGTTGATTAATGATTAATTGAATTTTTGGCGATTAATATAATTTCTTTCTTCAACTTTGCAACTTTGATTTAACAGGACAGACGAATTGAAGACAGGTACTCTGGTTGGAGTAGATAAATATGGAAATCGATATTACGAAAATAACATGTATTTTGTAGGTGAGTTTAAGATCATTTCAAATCATCATTTGATTACTGAGCAATAGTCCACAACAATATTTATAAGAACCATCCAGTTGTTACTTTTTTATCTTTTCTTTACATTTTTATTTACTTTGCATGAAGCATATATATGCATATGATTATAACTTTCAGAAATTTTTCCTACAAATATGTACTAAAATCAATATGCAATAATCATATTTATTCCATTTTTTGTAGGTCGTAACAGATGGGTGATGTATGCCGATAAAGTTGGACTTAATTACGATGGCTCACAAGTTCCACCAGAATGGTTTGGTTGGTTACATTACAAAACAGATTTACCGCCACATAAGGATCCGACTCGACCAAAGTACAAATGGATGTTGGATCATCAACCAAATATGAGCGGTACCAATCAAGCTTACATGCCCTACAGTACCACAAAACCCAAGATTGAACCCTGGCAGCCACAGTGATAAGTTCAAAATAGTAATGAGAATTAAATAGTGAAGCAATTTGTGACAGTAATGAAGTAAAATATGTAAATAAAGTGATTATATGTAAATAAAATGATTATATAAATACATACAAAAATTATACGACTCGATTCTTGGCATTCTAGAATGTATTTTAGTTTCAGACCATGACAAATGCTTCAAACATTTTTATAATCGTCAATCGTGTATTAAATTACAAAAGGAATGTACTTAGAATAACAATAAATAAGCATTTATTTTCTGTAGTTTGAATTCGTTTGGATACGATATGGAATCGTAGACATTTCATTCATCAATTCTATATAACATGAATTAATAAAAACGGTTAGTGTGCTAACATATTTTTTTTAATTTTTATTTAGTTTATGGAACTAAGGCCAAATACTGCACTAAATATTCATATTGTATACATTTCCCATGCATTCTCTTAAATAATATGTCCGTTTTTCGATCTTATCTTGTGCACTGAAATTTTTATAGGAAATTGTTATGAGGTGGTATCCTTTAGCTTTTAATAATTGCGTGTATAAATATGTCGACCCCTTGAGATCGTTTTGCCCTCGACAATAATCATGGTAATCGTGAATCATTATTCCTATCCTGAAATGTTATTCGTAATTATTAATATTATGTTATTTAGAAATAGATTAAATTATGTTCTGTCGAGTCTCTATTAAATATTAGGTGTGCAAATTACTTCGGTGCTTTTTTTGGAGCCTTTATTATAAAAAAAATAATAAGAATATCAATCTTTGAAATATTCGCCATCATTTTCTAATACTTTTCTCCATCTATTGGGCAGCTGACGAATAAAAGAAATTAAATGAAAGCTCAATTTTTTAAAAAGCACTGAATTAATTTGTACAACTAATAAAAAACAAATCATACTACTTTATTCAAATATTTGCAAGCATTGCAATTAGTATTAAGAAAACATTATTTTTTTATGAATGTATGATTGTATAACATACCTTTTTATATTCTCAGATTGTTCGTCCCAATTTTCTACCTTTATAAGTTTATGGTCAGTATCTATCCGATATTCTGCATCTAGAGATAGCGAAGTATAATATTGTTATTCATCAATCATTCAACAAAATCGACATAATATACCTTTTTTATGTCGAATTATATTGACTGCATTGTTAAAATTCGTTATGCATTAAATATGTGTGACGGAAATCGTGAGAGCCAAGCGTTACATGTGACAGTAATATTTTTTTTAATTTTATTTTCATAAGAATAAAAAATATATCTTATCAAAAATAAAAAAGAATGTGAGCTGGGTTATGGTGGACGTTATCCCGATCAAGTGGAAAAATAAAGAACCGTGTTAAAAGGCTTACCTAGTAAAAATCCCATATTTGTATCAATATCTGTTTTGAAGTATGCTTCAGATGGCAATACTTTGCTTAATGTATCTGATAACGTACTTATGTACATTTGTTTTTCTTTTGCCCTTATTAAAGATAGATTGGTAAACATTTTCGAATTTGTGTTTAAAATAGGTCCTAAAATTTCAAATAAAATAATGCATAAAACAAGTTACAAGTTAGAAGCTCGTGCATTTCTGAACGCGTACCTTCATAATTTTTCAGTACGAACTGTGCAACAGCGTTGATATTCATCAATTTTAATATCTTCGATACATTTATCTTTGAAAAGCCTGTATAAAATTAAAATAACAAATTAATCATTAATACACTGAAATAATAATGGATCAAAAATATGTTATGCAACAATTATTGTAAGAGTGGGGCCATTGTAAGAATTAAACAATTCTTCACCCATTAGATCTTGATCTCGTCGGGCACACGAATATATTGTACATTACTCAAGAGTAGATACAAACCGAATAACTTATCTACAAATGTAGGTTCGAGTACGGATTTAATATATTGTGGTTGCACTACATCCAGAACCGCTAAGCACCAAACGACGTCCAACCAGTCAGCCGTCTTTCCTTTCTTAGCATACTCTATGAATTTCTAATCACATAAATTAATTAGTAAATATGTACCATCACAGAAAGTTTTGAAATTTGAAATTCTTTATTAAAAAGAAATAATAAATGTGTCAATCTTTGAAATATTCATTATTTCACTTTAATATTTTTCTCCATCTTATCAATCTGTGATCTTTATATAGCTAAAAAAAAGAAACTCTGAATCTTTAACAAGATGGAGAATGAAAAAATACATTTTTATAATGTTTTCTCACATACTTCGAGAAACAAGTTTATCTTTTTTGGCTTGTATTGCAAGGCCGCGAACGTTTGCAATATCGAGAGACAATCGTGGGTTTTATAATAAACTGATTCATTAAACACTGCATCACAGAAGGCATCGAGTACGTCCACATTTTTATAAAACAAAAATCCCAACGACGTTAATATGGATTTGCTCGTAACAGAATTGATACACATGTCGGTATTTGGTATGCATATCAGCAAATCATTCATGATTTTCTCCAGCAGGACCTGTTGCACCATTTACTGGCATTAAGAATTTATTTTGCGCATACTTTATCATACTTTATACGTTTAATCTATACCTTGTCTGGAAAATTGAGTACAGCCATACTGTACAACAGAGACGCGCATTGTTTCAAATTTAACTTCATGTTGTACTTAACGATGTTGTACGACAACATCCTTAACAACGGTGTATTTCTCTTTCCTTGGTCTCTTAACGATGCCATCACCTTCACAGAGAAAAACCATATAAATTGTGATCATACACTGACAATATGCTACATTTGTATGTGTGTGTGTGTAAGTTATAGGAGCATAATCTACCCTACCGAAATCATTGCAGGTGTGGACAATTTAGAATACTGCGAAAGATCGTTACTCAATTTCTTTGTGCCAAATTTAATGTTGTCATTAGTCTTGACTATCTTTCTGAGGTGAATGAATCTTTCGTCAGCTTCGACATCAACAATTTCTGCCTTCCCACTATTTATCTGTTTAGTTATGTGTGAAATGAGCGTTAAAGCGTCATTTGTGGACAGAGCTGGTATTGTCGCCAAGTCCAACAAATCATTTATGGACTTAGCGGCTTCAAATTGTTTGGAGAACACGTCGTTCGCATTAAACGATATCTTCTTTGACGGATGAAAATTTGTCTCATTAATTCTCGTTTCCTTTTGATTTTCTTTCTGTAGGATGTTGCTTTGCACCTCTGACAGTTTGGCACTATCATCCTCCTATGAAAAACATTATCCTTTTTACTAAAAACAGCTTTGTTATGAAATGTTAATGTAAACTAAGATGACAATGTATCGAAGATCATGTTCATTAATGAAGATAATCAGAGAGATCAGAAGATGATCAGAGCGATGCGATTTACCTTTACAGATGTAGCAGAATTGCTGGTGGCTACTGTGCTGGAGTTGTTAGCTAGAAGAGCAGCAAACCGCCAAGGTGAGCGAGGCATGAGTCTCGCTGTCGCGAGACACAACGTCGCAGTATAGTGTAGCATCGTCACTTATCTGCAAAATAATTATTTACATAAATGTTGATCGAAACAGTGGAATAATCATGCTGTCAGTTTTTTTCGTCCGGTAATTTCGCGATATTTATGAAGGAAACAACCAGGGCACATGTTGTGTTTGTAACTTACGAGCTTATGTTATAAACGAGTGGGAGGAAAAATAGTGTTATCACGAAATCTTGACAATTATTATAAATTATCGGCGGTGTATTAGGTGTGCATATTCTAGGTTAGGTCACCACATACCTAACCCTAGATATGAAAAGGTTGAGAAGGATTGAACGGGATTGGAGCAAATGATTGGCGATGTTAATATAGACAGAAGAGAGGCAAGTTGAAAGAAAATACAAGACGCGAGAAATGGAACGAATTCCAAGATAAAACTCGTGCAAATCGCAAAACAATTTTTAATCAAATGTTTATTTTGAAAGTATAGTCTAATTGATTTAATACAATGATATACTTCAAGCATTCGTATAATTGATGCTACAGTAGAGAGCGAAATTGACACTGTCAATTAGGCAAATATTATTATATTTATGAAATAATCATTTGTACACCGCATAAAATAGTACATAGATAGATTAAATTTATATTGAGATAAGTAAAATAACGTTTTTTTATTCTTTTAATTCAATGCTGATCAAAAGTATCAGTGCACAGGAGCTGCAAGGGCACGAGTAGCATTCGAAGTGCTAACTGGATTGCAGTTCAGTTGATGTTTCAAATCCTTCAGAACACAGACTCTATCCTTTTTCTGCTTTCACGTAAAAAGAAGAAAGTGTTTTAAAGCATTTGGAACGTCAAGTGAACTACAGCTCCTAAAGTTTATCGAATGCATCAAACATACTAAAATGTAATGTAAGAATATTGTTTGATATGTACTAAGAAATTAATCTTGATTATATACCAGGAAATTCTATGAAAAAATTTAACGCAGCTTGTATGAAGTTGTTTTTAATTGTAAGTTTTCGTTTCCTTCGTGCACATATACACAAACGTATGCAGAAAAAGAGAAACTATACATAATAAAACTTTAGATAAAGATGGACTTACATAATCACTCAAATCTCAGAGCTCGCTGTTGTCGGATCATTTCACTGCTGATAACACGAATTGCGTAAGCATCGTCTTTCAGCGATGTAGTAATACGTAGCGCGAGCGTTAGGGCAGCTGGCCAGATATCGAAGAAGTGTACTGGCCAATTTGTCATCCGATCAGCTGGTCGCCATGTGTTCCACGAAGACACCACGCATTTTGTCAGTTCAGAGCCATGTAGTATCTGGATACGTCGGCAACAAAAGTGCTACTTTTCCATTGCAGGTGAATCGTACGAAGGAATTCGTCGGCCGCACAGTGTCTGGATTATTCTTTGATTAATTCTTTGACAAAGTTTTCAAAAATTGCAAGGCGATTCTTTCTGTCGAATTTAATTTCCGTGATTTCGAGGATAACAAATAATGATGGAGCGATCAAGTTTTATAAATAAATTTCAATTTCTGTGCTAAAAGAAAAAAATATTGAATAATATTCTAGTTATATAAATACAAGTTTTTAATTTTAGGTAAAAAAAGCATGATTAAAGCAAACTTATTTTGGAGGAAGAACTTTGTTTGAAGGAAGCATATGATCATATTTGAGAAATATTATTTTGCAGACTGAACTTAAAAGTACCTCGCCAATTTAGTTTATTCTTAGTTTATCCTTTCAGATTCTTCCTTGTTTAAACATTTTTTATTAACATTTGGTTGTTCTTGATAAATCCACTGTTAATAAAATGTAATTCAAGAGTTTAGATACTAATTGAATAAGTTTTACACACACACATGTATAGATGGAATAAATAAATTAAAAGATAAATATTGTTTTTCAGCTGTTAGGTTTTGAAGTTGATGCAATCAACTCTGTACAATTATCCAATCATACTGGTTATAAAGTGTTCAAAGGTCAGATACTAAATGACAAAGACCTAGGTAAGAAGATCAAAAGAAACAGTGTAACAATATTAATTTAATAATTAAATATATTTCTGAAGAATAACTAATATTTCAGACGATCTGATAGATGGTCTAGCACAAAATGGCTTGGATGATTATACACATTTGTTGACTGGTTATATCGGCTCTGCTTCCTTCCTGAAAAGAGTGGCAGTATTGGTTAAAACATTGAAAAGCAAAAATTTAAACCTTACATATGGTACATTTTTTTGAATATACAAATGTTTAGCAATTTTCTTATCAGTATTTCATAGATAATAATTATTCTATGTTTTCTATCATCAGTTTGTGATCCTGTTATGGGCGACAATGGGAAGAT
Organism: Ooceraea biroi; assembly: GCF_003672135.1. Taxonomy (NCBI): domain Eukaryota; kingdom Metazoa; phylum Arthropoda; class Insecta; order Hymenoptera; family Formicidae; genus Ooceraea; species Ooceraea biroi. Next base: position 10,715,034 of record NC_039513.1, on the reverse strand, counting down.
GTACGTTCCAGAAGAATTGAAGGAGATCTACAAGAAGGAGGTAGTACCGTTGGCAGATGTATTAACCCCAAATCAGTATGAATTGGAGTAGGTATAATACCAATATATTGCATGATATGTTGTTGCTTTTCTTTTTATCATTATGCTAATTATTGCAATTATGTATAGTCAAAGTTTTTTTAAATTTATACACTTTAAGATTATTTATATTATATAATTATCGATTTTCTTAGATTATTGACAGACCAAAAGGTCTCTAACATGACTGAACTGCAAAATGCAATTAAAAAACTGCACCAAATTGGACCACAAACTGTAGCTGTATCTTCAACTGATTTTAATGACAGGTTAACGGCACTAGTCAGCACTGCAAAAGGTTGATGCACCTGCAATATATATATATATATATATATATATATATATCGTTGATCTTCCAGACAATCATATAAATTTATACTGTGAATGTTCTTTTTCCAGATAACATATTAATTAAGGTAGACATTCCAAAAATACCAGCAACTTTCACGGGATCTGGGGACCTGTTCGCTGCGTTATTTCTCGCTCATTTGTACTTGCAAAGTGATATGAAAGCTATCATGGAAAAGACAATAAATTCCTTATACAGCGTACTGCTTAATACTTATGAACATTATAAAGGTGAGTGACCCTCTTATGTGAAGAATGTTGAACGATGTGTGAAGGATGTCCTGAAATTATAGTTATACAAATGATTATTTACAGTCTATGCGGATAGTGAAATGCAGCTAGCTAAAAACATGGAGTTGCGACTCATACAAAGTAAGAACAGTATTGAAAATCCAGAGATTCGTCTGTTTGCAGAATCCCTGTAATATATATAGAGCCGTGGAAAAAATTTTAATTAATGTTAACCAGAGAAAAATATATATCATGAAGAAAAGTATTGTACATACACACACACACACACACACACACATTGTATGCAATGTAAAATATTTAGTGCATACAAATGCGAGCTGTTGTGAAATCATACTTATAATAATGTTGTAAAAAAGATGTGCTAATATAATTACGCAATGGACTTCTTCCAACAATGGAAGAATTGTTGCAAAAAGATTAATGCGCAATAGATTTTCCAGAACTCAAAATTTCAGCTTATTTTTACAATTATTTATACTATATGCAAGAATTATAATACAGATTAGTGATTACCAACTTGCTATGTTGCCAAATGATTTTAATAAATATATATGCATAAATATTGTGTTTTTAAATAAACCTAAAAATATAAATTTAACATCTTAATATTTAACGTTTCAAATTCTCAACTTCCTTAATTTCGAATTCTTCAACTTGTCATAGCAATATGATACTAATTATACGATTAGGATCAGAGTTTGGATGCATGTAACATCACCGAGACAAAATTTTCAATAATATGAAAAATATTACGTCGCTGCAAAATCATTACGAGTTTCTTATAAAGCACCGATATAATTATCTCGTGCAAGAAAGCTATTGCATATATGGAAATTGCATAATTGCTGATAACTTTATGTAAGTTCACGCGGAGAATATTTTCCGCCTTCCAGCGGATCAATTTCCCAATTTAGAGAATTAAGCAATCATTTCCCTTCTATTAAAACTAACTGTACCTTGAACCTTCTTGCGTTCCTAAATAAAATATATATAATTAAGACTAACAATATGAAAGATATATATATCGTTGTAATCACACAATTGAAACTCGGAAAAACAAAATTATTTTGTTATTGCATATTATTATTTTGTGGATATATTTACAACATATCGACAATTACTTTGCAAGTAATACTTCGATATCGCGTATTGTCATCATTTAATTGTCATATTCATGTACGTCAATAAGCGTTTCAGCGTGTACAACATATAATACTGATAACGCGCTACATATCAGTTTCTCCCTAACAAATTATTTCTTCGAATGCAAAGTAGTAGTGGGAACGTGAGCAAGCATTATTGATTCGTAGCATTCTTGATCAATCGACAGTCATCGACGGTAAAATGATTTTAGCTTGCCGAATCGCCGCGTTACGTGGCATCGCAGGTTTCGCGAATCGCGCGAATAAAATCGACGTACGTTGCACATCGCGCTACTGCAAGATCGATGATAACGTCTTCGGATTGAATAATGAACAAAAAGAGGTTAGTATCAAGATTCCCTAAAACGCATTTCATCGCACACTTTCCTGTTCGTGATAGTGCGCGCGTACATCTGTGCACATAAAAATTGGCCGTGTGTGCGTGACATTGTAAATGCAACGACGACTAAATGTTCCTCGCATAATTACTCAGCGTTTTTTTAAAACATATTATGCTCCTGCAACATGACTGTGCAAGTTTATTTCTGAACGAGTTATTTAACATCGACATTTAACGTATCGTTGTTATCGATCGAGGTTAACGATCGGTTTTCGGTAAACATGTTTCTTTATTAGTGAGATAAGCGCGCGCATGTTCCGTTGAAATAGAAAATGCAAAGTTGGCGGAACTTAGATCTCGTATTTAGATTGTATATTCAAATAAAATGGAATGTTCATGTTCATTGTTTTACTAAACATAAAGAAGAAATAATTTGTTAGGAGGAAGGTGATATGTAGCGCGTTATCAGTATTATATGTTGTATGTACACACTGAAACGCTAATTATTGACGCATATATATGAATATGATAATTAAACGACAATACGCGGTATCGAAATATCACTTGCAAAGTAATTGTCGATATGTTGTAAATATATCCACAAAATACTAATACGCAATAACGAAATTTTCTTATTGTTAAACGAACTATATTATTAATAGTAAAAAGGAGAGATATCGGTTTTCTAACGTTTCTCGCGGATTCTCATTTAGAAGCTATTACGTTTAAAGATCGCTGCGAATTATGCAATGCTCTTTTTCCAGCTGCGCTCGCTCGTCTTTAATTTCGTGCAAAAGGAATTGGCGCCGAAGGCAGCTGAGATCGACAAGAACAACAACTTCAACGAGTCGAGGGTAAATATTATGCTTGCAAATATATTTAATTTACTTTAAATATTTAATTTAAATAAATTTAAATAAATTACTCTACTATAGGTACGATTCAAGTTTTACATGTATAATGTAATGCAATTTTATCATTAATAAAATAATATATCGTTTTATTATTAATGTAATAATGTTATTTGATCGTTCGTAGACCTTCTGGAAAGAATTGGGCAAACTGGGCCTGTTGGGAATCACGGCAAAGCAGGAATATGGTGGCACTGGCGGTACATACCTCGATCATGTTATTGTCATGGAGGAAATCAGCAGAGCATCAGCTGCAATCGGGTTGAGTTACGTTGCACACTCCAATCTCTGTCTCAATCAGATCCACAGAAACGGCACGGAAGAGCAAAAACACAAGTACTTGCCTAAGGTGATCTATCTTTATTACCTTAGTTGCACACCTTCAACGTTACACTCTGCAAAAATAATTTTATGTAATTGTGTTATACGTAGAGACAGATCTCTCATCCATCTCTCATGATTATCAACAATATAAAAATAAATATGATAAATTATTCTCATGATATTTTAGTTATGTAGTGGCGAGCATTTCGGTGCGCTCGCGATGTCGGAACCAGGATCTGGATCTGACGTCGTTTCCATGAAGCTACGGGCGGAGAAGAAGGGCGATTATTTTGTGTTGAACGGCAACAAATTCTGGATCACCAATGGTCCGGATGCGGATACGTTGGTCGTGTATGCGAAAACTGATCTGAACGCGAGCCAACCGCAGCACGGTATCACCACCTTTATCATCGAACGTGGCATGGAGGGATTCAGCACGGGACCGAAATTGGACAAGCTGGGTATGCGTGGCTCCAACACGGGCGAATTGATCTTCGAAGACTGTAAAGTTCCAGGTAAGTAAATCTACAGAAAAACGAAAGAAGTAAAGATCTTAATACCTCAATTATTTTACTTGATAAATCATTGATAAAGGTTTTAAAATGTTATTTTAAAACATTTAATTTATAATATTAATAATGTTATTATAAATATTAATATTATTGGTATTACATTTGATTTTATATACATTAAAAATTATTTATGATATAAGATAATTTTAATTAATTCTAAATTGGCTTTAGTATTAAAAGCAATTTTGTAATTTGAGCTTTATTTATGATGATACGTAAGATGAATAAATCAGTCATAATGTTTCTTGTTTGCCAAACATTCTCTGTAAAGTTTTCGTAACTTTTTATTATAGTCGCGAATGTTCTGGGAGAAGTTAACAAAGGCGTCTACGTGTTGTTCAGTGGGCTAGACTTAGAACGATTGATATTGTCTGCTGGAGGTTTGGGGTAAGCATTCAGAAAATAATAAACTTGTATGTTTCTTATGTTAAGAGAAATCTATTCAAATAACATATTGGATAAATGTTTACAATCAGCATAATGATTTTGTTTTATCCATCGTACATGAATGCACATGGATTTCTACATTTTGGTAAATATTACAAAAATTATTTTCTTGTTACATAATTATTTACAAGTAGATATTTGCATTTTTAATGTTTTTTTCGGTCATAAATAATGTTTTATTGTTTATGTTGGATGACGTATGTTTACATAAAATATGAATACAAATTTTAGAATTGTACAAGCTTGTTGTGATCTTGCTTTTGAATACGCACATACGAGGAAACAATTCGATCAGTATCTTGCGCAATTCCAGTTGATACAGGTAAGATTGCACACTTATAACTTATTCTTTCTTTCTCACTATAATTTCGTTTTCCCTTTATTGAAACACAAATTTTTATAATTATTATTAAGCTGAAAATGTCATAATAATTATGTTTCAGGCGAAAATGGCGGATATGTATACAGCGTTAAACACAAGCAGGAGCTACGTATACTCAATCGCGAAATCCTGCGATGCTGGTCACATAAATCGCAAGGATTGCGCCGCAACGTTCCTCTATTCCGGTGAAAACGCTACGAAAGCGGCGTTGGATACCATACAAATACTTGGTAAATTTGTCGACACATACTGTCGGCAAAGAACAGACACGATATCTTGCACTAAAGATACCAGAAATTTTTTAATGAAAACCTTTCGCAAATCTTGTAATGCTACTTTGCTAATTTTATGTGAAATGTGAGCAAGTGTCTCATATTTGGCGCTAGGAAACATTTATATTCTCTATTCGTTAATTATATATTATATTTATATTCTCCATTCTTTTATTCATGTTACAGGTGGCAATGGGTACATCAATGATTATGCGGCAGGAAGATTGTTGCGCGACGCTAAGCTTTACGAAATCGGCGGCGGCACGAGCGAAGTGCGACGTATGGTCATCAGTCGAGCTATCAGTGAGGAATACCTTTGAAAGAATGACAAAAGTCTGCATTAATGATACATCTTCCTATATTCTGAAATTTCAGAATTAAAGTAACCTCTGTGAAAATAGGGTAAATGCTAGATAAAACAGCAATTATTGTCATGTTTCGATAATGAAACATGACTTGCGTTATATATATCGTTCGATTGTTATTACTTTTCTCTCATGTTATATCTAGTCATAAGAACAGATAGACATGAGAGATACTTTATACTTCGTTATTGAACACGTTTTATATGACTAATTAAATTTTGTATACTTTGATTGTTTTATACGCCGCTGCGCTATTGTTATTCATTCCCACAAGCGGGTTTGCGAGCGCGCGGAATTATTCCCGGTGATCAATCTTCCTCCTTTTTTTTTCACGCTCGTCCGGCGCGTAATTAGCCGGTGAATCATAATGAATCCTCGCTATTGCCAATGTCGCGCATATCGCATATAGGCGCTAATGATCGTATAAATTAAGATAAAGTGAGTAACTAGAGCGCAGTTAGAACGGATACTGTGATTGATCAACCTTTCGCGCTATAGGTTGCTAATTTAAGTCGTATAACGAGTACATGCGGGTTCTCTCTCTCTCTTTCTCTCTCTGTCTCTCATTCTTTCCTCCTTTCTTTCTCTCTTTCTCTGTCTTTCTCTTTCTTTTCCTTTTTTCTCTCTCTTTCTTTCGCCTTCGGATCTAGTCTTTGTTAATCACGGTGCAACCGAACTAATTACATCGGACCGGTCAGCATAGGTGAGAAGCATCTCGCCGTCCGTGAACGTTGCACGACGGAAGAAGTGCAAGTAGGAAACGTCTCAGGAACAAGCGAAAGGAGAAGCGGAGAGGATAGGACGAGTTCCACGGACCGAGAATGGCTCTCAAGTTTTCCATAGGGCACTTTTACGAGACTTACGTGAGTACAAGTACCGCTCCCGTTTCTAATCTAAATCTTTTTATGACAATCCTTTATGACAATTGCGATCATTTGTTTGCTGGAGTTTTCCACATTAATCGAATATCTCAGTGATAGATTCTTCGAAGATATAATTTTTTTAATATTTACTTGAAAAAGAATGAATTGTATAATTTTAATTAAATTTACCTTGACAATATAGTTGAAGGATTTTCTATTTTGATAATTCAATCGAAATTAGAGATGTGATTAGAGAAATAATTAATAATAAAATATAAAAATTATATAATAAATAATACGTAACACGTATACATTTCATGTAGAAAAACTTTCGTCATTCTTTCAAAGATATTCCTTAGTGATGACTCGGTGACCATACGTCGCACTCGTGCCACCGCCGATTTCGTAAAGCGTCAACAATTCAAAATTTGTTGAAGAATCTATCATCATTAGATTTGATGCAACAAAGTATATTTCATATTTTTTTCCAAGGGTGATATCCCCTAATATGTTTCTCTATATGGTTCTATTTTATTTAATAACTATTCACTTATTGTTTATTAAGATATTGAAATATCTATCGAACTGTAGCAAAGTTACAGTATTATATGTGTATTAAGTGTATATGTTATGTGTGTATTGAGCTAAACGAGAGATGTTAAATGTCTTTTAAGTATATATTTTTAGGCATGCATTTTTATAACTTATTATTGCAATTTATTAGCAAGATTAATAAGTAATATGCATAGTTTATTCGTGGAATCACAGAATTCTATGCTAATTTTCATATCTGTGTATAATTGTTTTCTTAGAGTTTCATGGAGTATATAAATATTTAATTTAGATTAAAATAGATTAAAATATTTAATTATTTTCATAATTTATTTTCAACGTCATCTATCCTGTTAATTCTTTTGAAATATACATGCATAATAAGAAATTTTTGATATGTATATATTTATATGATACTTTTAGTCTTTCTAAGACTTGTCTAGGAAAGTTGTTGATAATACCGTGACATCGATTAACTTGTTCAAACTCCTTGCATGCGTTATCTGCGTCTTCAAGGATCTCATCTGCCCTTTACGGATAATTATGATGTCGAAGAAAAGGGACTGCGTACACTCACTCACGCATGCATGCAACATGTGCCAGAGAAATAAGTGCAGGTTGAGCCATCAGAACAATAGCTGGCGTGGTATGCCAACTCGAAATGGGGCCAGAATAGCAGGGAGAGAAACAGAGAGATAGAAAGAGAAGGAGAGGGAAAGATCAGCGGTGGTGGTCTCCGCTAAAGTTGGGCAACCGCAATGAGGCTCTCTCTTTCTCTTGTAAAGCTCTGTCAAAGTCGGCATATAGTCAGCAAATGCTGCAGCTGCAGCTGCTATCTCAGTAGCGGAGCAGAGAGCGAACACGATCCGAGAGATCCATCGCTCGCGCCAGTTCGCGCGCGCGCGATCTTTCCCTTTTCTGTGAAAGTCGATCCCAAGGATCGCTAAGTAGCTATTTCTCTTTCTTTCCCTCTGAAAGCTCGGTCGATCCTGTTCCGTTAGTGTGTAGCTCGTGATTGATTGCGTATTTGTACGATTGCAATCGTTATCGGTGATCAGTGCTGACTGGATCAGGTCTATAGTATGACGAGGAGGCACACGATAATCGTAAAGCTTAAGAGATCCAGCGCCGGCAGACCTTGGGGCATAAGGATCGCCGGGGGCGCCGATCTGGGCGCGCCGATCGTCGTCACCCGCGTGAGTTCCTTTTCTCGACCCAATTCCTCGGCCTAATTCTTTGCAGCTTCCGAGTTAACTTGTGGATTAAATTAGAGGCGTAGCTAGGATTCTTAGCGAGGTTTGAAAAGACCTTGATACCGAATTTAATCTTATTCCGAGCGTAAATGAAAGAACGCGATTGTGATGAATTCTTGAAAGGCTAATGACAGAGAAACATATCAATATATTGATAATTATATTAAAAAAATATATTAATGTATGCATACGATTGTTAGAATAAGCTGTTTTTATATCACACTAGTTTTGATTTTAGTTTATATATATATATATATATATATATTTGATTTTGGTACAATTTTACACTGACATTTGAGAATTGCGAGCGAACAATAGGAGAAGATGTAACACAATTCCGTGAACATTTGAAGCAGAAGGAAGTCGCTGTGAGAGTTGCCAAGGAATTCTCAAATCAGCGATTCGATCTAGCGCTCACTGATTCATTGATACACGATGATACGGTGCATCCCTGTGAGCTTGCGCGAAACGTAGTTTAACAAGATAACCGAAACGTGTCTTTACGCATTTATCGACTTCAAGTACAAAATATAATCTGTTATGTAAATGTCTTCTTAATCTCCCTTTTCGGTTCACAGAAGTACGTCCATCACATTAATTTTACTATGCAGTCCGATAAAAATGTCAATAACTTTTAGTTCAATTTATTCATAACTTTTAAGTATTTAGGGGGAGTAATCTTCAGGTAAAATAGATTCATGCAAAGCACATTTTTGTTGTCTCACTATGTGTTTTTGGCACTTAAGAATTTCGCATAATTTTTTATCGTACACTGCAGATAAATTTTCCTAAAATTAATTTTAACAGAAATTAGTAATGTATAATAATATTATAAATTAATAATGTATAAATTTGTGAAAATTTCTGAGGTCAAGAAATAATAAATTGTCGCTAACAAGACCGGTTGATGTTATGTTCGCAGTCGGAGAACGAGGCGCTCCAGAGGGGTGACGTGATCAAGAAAATCGACGACTACGACGCACGTGATGTGAGGCATGTAGACGCACAGAATCTTCTCCAAAACTCCGAAACCATAAAGCTAGTCATCGAAAGGTCTGAGCCGTCGAGCGTCACAGCATCATCGCGTATCGACACTATCAACACTATCAACACCGTGTCACCACCACCCACGATTTTCAAGTCAATCTTTGGCGACGGGGCTGCGGTCACTAGTCTGTCAGAATGCAATACTATATATTTCTATTACTATGCAATTCTTTGACAATGCCGCCACAGTGATCGTTGCCGTTGTAATATCGCACTCGCCATGCCGCTGATTAACTTTGCTCTTTCCCGACTAAGTTTCCTTCTACAAAGCACGATTGACATTTTCTGCTGCTGCGTTGAAATCTATCACAATGCAATGTTTCTCACCGCGACGATTGCCTTCCATATTTTCTTACCACCTGAAAATAAATTTTCCACATGTTAATGAAAATATAAATTCAAGATGCTGATCTTCGATATTTTGTAAAATTATTTTCTATTATAGATTTATATAGAATTATTTCTATATATTATTTAATATTATGTTGATTTATTATTTTTGTATCCGGTGTAAAAAGATAATATTTAATTATACTTTATTGAAATATAAAATTTCATCATTGTTCTTATACTTGAAGGTAATCGTCGAGGAACTGCCGCAAAGCTTACTGCATTCTGCCGCTGTTGCGACACGAATGCGCGACTTATTGTATCTTACTAATATCTCTCATGACTTTGGCACATAGGTACAAACAGCCGAAGGAACGTTTTCAGGAATTACCGAAGAGTCCGATAGCGCCACCCTCCGTCGAAGAATACACACCAGTTCAGACTCCTGATTATACTCTTCGCAGCACGATCTTCTTGCCTCGTGAACACCTTGACGAAGTCCGCGAAGAAAGAGTTCATCTGTCGCAGGTATTGTAAATGCGCATTTTTACACAAATCATTATGTTTAATATTAACATATTCAATAGTAAAAACAACTATTTTTCCATTTAAATAAAAATACATAAATGCAATTGAGAGTCATATAAAAATAGCAGTAATGAATTATACTAAAATCCAAGTTACAAAATTTACGAAAAATCAGAATTTTACGGAATAAAATAGTGAACACGTGTTCACTAGCGAGTTCGTTGATCCGTGCAATGAAACAGTCGGCTTTCATCGTTTAAATCAAGATCCGAACTGTTGTTATTCGTTTCTTGATCGACTCAGAATAGTTTGAATTAATAGATATAAAATAAAGAAAATTCTGATCCACTATTTCCTTAATTCTCTGTTAATATCTGCAAAATAAACGTAATGCGTTTTACCTATTTTACAAAAATTATTTAATATATGTGTATAGTATTATAAAATTTGCGCTCTAGTTTACATACAATTTTTCTCTATGGAGACCAATAATGCTTTAACGGATTTCCTCGAATTTAAAGATAATCTTAAATTCGATTAGTTTATAAAGGCATTCATGGATAAAACTTTCATTAATGGTTTTAATGACAAGGATTTTAATGGTTTTAAAGACAACAATAAATGACAACGATTTGCAATATCATAATCTCGTGCCTAGATGTCGTTTGACGTGCTTTCGTTCATTTTACGAGCTTGATACCGACTTGGAAAGCGCATAACGTTTTCACATCGCCAATCATGATGTAACGCATATCGTATCATTCGCCAACCGCAATGTAACGTAATTGAGGTGCATCATGCATCGCCACGGTCAGCGCGAAGTGAAGGCATGGAGGCGCCTTTATTCGTGGGAAGTCCGAAGTGTGAATATATTTTTGTTGGCCCGCCGCGATGCCGGAAAGTCCGCCGCCACCAGCAGAGCCGCACGCTATAAATATCGCTTTTGCATCGGAACCGCCTCTGCCTGCCCCGATCCGATACGTCCCGCAGATCCAGGACGTCGTCTTCATCTTTCGTCTCGTTATTCTCTGACCAGCAGCAAATTTTACTTCTTCGTAGCCCTAAGTGACAGCAAAGATAAAATTCTTTTTCCTTTATCGAGTGAAATAAATCGAAAAAGAATAATTTATTTAAATTTTCTCTATAAAATATCACACATCAGAATTAGTCTTCCAAAAGTATTCAAATTTCAAAAAATCGAAGAATCTTTCTTAAAAATGTGATAAACGGCGAACTTGTTTTTGAGAAAGTTTTAGTATGTGAGTAAAGCACCCTTTAGGACACGCTTTAGCATTTAACGAGTAAACGGTGAAAGATTTATCAGTAAACCTTGGCATTCAAAATTTACTTGAGAGCGATTCCCTCATCAATCTCATGGCGGAATTTTGCCAAAGAAAATAGTTCTCTCGAACTGAAGTACTTTGTTTTAGTTTGAGGTCAATTAATCAATTACTTAAGAGAAAGTCTACAGCTATGTATCAGAAGCAAGTTAATGATTCCATCTTAATACTTCTTAAATAAGTTCTTTAAATACATTCAAATTTATAAACTAAATTAAAGTTCAATATTTAATTAAGAAATTGATTACTTAATTTATTACTTGACAAATTAGAAGAAAAGACTGAAAAAGAATTAATATCAATTTTTAAAAAGAAGATACTTATAATTCTTAGCGTCTTTCTTATATGTCAAAAGATACCAAATAATTTATTCATTAATTTGTTACTGAAAATCGGCAAATATATTCATCTTCTGAAAAGATATATACATTTCCATACATATTTATTCTTCGCAAGAACTCAATTTCGCGATGACATTTGAATTTTCTTGATAATTTATTTGATATTTTCATTAGACAATTCGTTTGCGGTTGTCGAATGTATTATAAAATCTGTGAGAAGTATCCAACTCGCGATTGCAGTTTGAGGAACGATTTTCCGGTGTCAAGACCTCTAAGTAAAGATGAGAGCAAGCAAATGTTCGGAGAGTGGTCTCCGGAAGAGAGAGAGGAGCGCGTGGAAAAGGCCAGAGTTAGTGCCGCCCGCGCTCGCGTCGAGCCAGTAGTGCCTTAGCGCGAATAATCCTGTGAGAGTCGCGAGCGAGGGACGACGTGAGCGATTGCGCTAAGGGTGCTGCGAGAAAAAAGGGTGACAAGAGTCCGAAGGGAGGAGTTGCGAGGAAAGCTTCCGCGGGACGCCTCTTGACGGACGGAACGAGACGAGAAGATGCCCGGTTACACGACCGTCTATCGTTACAACATCGAGCATCATCCGAAGGAAGAAGAAGCGGCTGTTTACTGGGTACGAAAGAGGCGAAAGATTTTGCATCGATGTCACCGAGTTCGTTAGGCTTACTAAGACAGCACGAAATTATAAGCGAGCGAGCAGTAATGTGGCAACCACGATTGCGAGCCCGGATCTTCCTCGCCCTTGAACGTGCATGTTCCTCGAGAAATGTTCGCAGCCAAAATGTGCTCACGAATCTTGTGCGACGTCGCGCGTGAGTGACGAATTACATTTTTGCTGTCATGTCGAAACTATTAGCTGAACGTTTGTATTTTTGTAGGATATTTTTCCCTGACACAAGAATAATGGTTAAGCTGATAATGAGAGTTATATTACTTTTTACAGAAAAATAACTTGTAATGGGATCACTGTTGTTTAGGGAGAAAGTATTCTTTAGAGTAATTCTCTTTATTAAGCTCCAATTGTTAATCATCCTGTTGAAAGTTTTACGTTACAGAGAAAGCCTGTCTACAGAAGGAGAAAGAAGATTATTTGTTTGATTTAATCGGGTTCTTAAATTCCTAGAATATAAATCATAAATTTACCATTTTTTGTAGAAAATCTATTCATTTACATCTAAGTTCGCGTATATTGTGCACAGTACTGTGCATATGTTTCTCTAAAAAATACTTGTTAATTACATTTTCGATATTTTCTTCCAATTTCTTTTATTTGAATGCTAAGTTACACCTAAGTAACGCACGAGTCTAACTACGTCGTCAGGTCACCCTAAAAATATCAAAACTCAATAACGACACAAGTTTAGCTCCACCGACGCGTCGTATCGATATCAAATATCAAATAGCGCCACCGACATCTCGAATAATCAGATTATCGAATAATTTAAATCTCGCATTATTTAATTTTGACTTGACACAAGCGTCATTATATTCAAGAACCAATTCTGCCCTATTTGAAAAGAATTTAATTAATTGAGTCCGTCTTTGGAAGCCAAGAGGGTGCGATGATTTCATTGATTAATTATTAGTCAGGAGCCCTTCAGATGAGGGATGAAATTGAAGGTGATTGTAACAAGCACATTAATAACGATACGATGCAATAAAACATACGTAGATATTGCCGTTGCAGATGCCGTTCATTGGTATCGCGTTCTATTTTCGTAAACGGGATCTGGGTTACTCACAACATACGAGTAATAGAAAGACACACCCACATTCCGCGTTTTTCGAATCCCTATTTTGCTCGAAAAATCGAAAAATCTTGTAAAATGTGGAAAAATGTTCAGAATGCAACATTCAATTAATAATTGATAAGCTCATGTCTGAATCGAAGACAGTTTCTTTGATTCTGTTTTCTACATTATATTGAAAATCTATTATGAGTATTTTTAAACGTATGAATAATAAATGATAATTCATATGATAAATCCAATATAACGAAAATAATGTATTTGATATTTTTTAATAGACCTTATTTTAATTAAATATTTAAAAACTGAAGAAATAAATGTTTAAAAACTAATGAGTAACGTACGATATTTGTTCAAGCAATTTACATATTCTTAATGAAATAGACAATATACTTTTTTGAATATCAAGGAGTGATGTAACATATTAGATGAATTTAGTAAATCAATCCGATTTTAGCATTCGATATTAAAAAGATTTGTAATTTATCGTATTTATATATGTATTATGTTATTTATTTATGAAAATTATTAACTTACTTATATTAATATTTTAAATTTATATGGTTAATGAAAACGGAATGAGTTGGGTTCATTTACATATCTCTTCTCTTGCTTCATTCCCAAAGTTCTCAAAGAGTTCAAGTTTCAACGTCGCTGCCAAGCGATAAACATTCCGTGAAACAGCTGTTTCGCTGTGTCTGAATATATTATAATTTAGAAAATCTTTTACAAATACGATACATAATACGTATGTGCATGATATGTAATCTTATCAAAAAATTCTCCAGAAAAAGAAAATCTGCAAACATAAAAATCTTAAGAGCTGCAAGATAAAAATTAATTATTATTATTTTGCTGGTTTTCTCCGCAGAAGAAACTAATCTGATCCAGAAATATGTATTTGCTATCTAAATAGAAAACTTTTGCCAGCCTATTTTTTTAAATGGAATTAAATGCCGAATCGTCTTTTACGTATTAAAATTATCATCTTTCTAGAACTTACGAGACAGGATAGTTAAATTTCTCGATATTATGGCCAATAATCTTGGATCGACTCTATCTTCTGATCTTGAAACATGCGACGTCGAGATGAAACGGAAGTAAGATGCCCTTTGGGCCAAACGGCCTTGTCCGATTCCTCACTCCCTTCTCAATCATTGTACGACCTTGTCGACGCTTCAACGGGATGCTTCCTGATAAAAAAGTCTGAGACGGAACTACACAAGCGAGAAATATGAGAGAGAAGACGGTTCTCGCGTACGTGGCTCGGGGTGCATGTTATTTTTGCTGGCTGGGAGCCTTCATCTATTTCGAGAGAGTCACTCACGTTTCACCCTCTAACATAATGACGTTCCTGACCCATTTATAATGGAATCATCGTAATCGCGCGATTTCACGCTACCAGTGAGAAATGTAAGATCCGTGTAGAAACTCACCGCGACCGCGACCGAGGTTCTAAAATTGTGAAATATTGCAGCATGCAAGATCTGCACGTGCGACAGTGACCGCAAAATAATTCAACCCCTCTAGCGAGTGTTAAATTAAAAACTGTGTCGACAATTCCATAAGTTTTGCATTAAGAGTACACTTATTATTTAATTTATTAAGATAATTTGCTTACCTTTTATCATTGAAATTTATCTGTTTATATTATTATATCTATAATCATTATTCTCAATGATGTACAGACGATGTAACATTTTTATAATATTTTATAATATTTTTAATGCCGTTAAATCTCGAGTACACTCAGAAAGAGATTGATTCAAGTGCAAGAATTAAATGTCAATTAAAAAAAAAACAAATATTATTATGATGAACCGCACGGATATCAATATATGCACGTTTTTCTGTTGTGCTACATAAGCTCGAGACGCAATAACGGGCTCCGAGGCCAACAGAATCGTCGTATACGAAGTGCTCGTAAATCTTGAGTTGCCCTTCAAAAGTGAGCTATTTTAAACATTTACAAGAGGAATGAAATAAGGACTATTTTCCACGCGAAAATTACGTGACGAGGCTTACTTCCTGTACTCTCCAAAAACCGCGATAATTGCGTCTCATGTTTTCAGATTTGCGCTGCAATTCGCGATTTCGCGAAAATATCCACGAAAATTGCGCGACGACGAATTATTACGAGAGCTCGCTTTGATGTCTCGCCCCGCGTTTGTTTTTCACTTATATTCATGGATGTTTCGACAACTCATACTGTAAACAGGCAAGACATGCGTGGCGAATCGCCGGGGCGCACTTTACATGATGCACTTTACAAAATCGCATAATTTCGTAATCTCGCGCAAAAGCGACGGCATATGACGTAAGGATTTGCGACTTGCCAAGCCGAGTTCACTCGTAACACGAAAACGAGTGATGTTTTATATAATTTTCTTATTGTGAGCCAGCTGGGTGAAATTTCAACTTCTTCAGTAATGATAGATTATCAAACAATATTACGTCCAGTTCACGATGTTTAAAAAATATCGGTACCTATGAACCGATACCTATGAATTATACGCTATAAAAATGACATTATAATGATGTTGTTGCAATAAAAGCATTAATTATTAATGTAGGATATAGAAACTTTTAATTTGTAAAAAAAAGAAATATTCATAAAGGAAAAAATTCAATTTAATTATAAATCTTTAAAATAATTGATAGCATTATTGGTTATTAAAATATAGTTTAATATCTTAAATGTCTGTTATTATAAAATAAAGTCATGACAATTATATCTTATATTACTTTGCTATAATTCACCTTGTAAGTATTAATGAGATCTATATCAAATTAGGCTACAATCTCATCATCGATTTTATTCTTGTCATTGTATGCTCGGAATTATGGCAGCATGAGAGATATGTCAGAGTTTAACGAGCCTTCAATCACCATGACCTCCATCGCAGTTTATTTTAGATCTCGTTAGCTAATTGGCATTACTTCGGCAAGATATGGTTTTATAATTTGCCCTGTTAACACGTCGATCATTATTCATCTATCATTATATATGTGTACAATATTAATTTATATAATAATAATGTAATATTAATTTCATATAATAAATTAAGTATATCGTAAAATATTACGTTAACGTCCAAATAAAATAATACTTAACAAAATAATAGTAGAATTAAGTCTTATTTTTGTCAAGAAAGAGACAGCACTACCAAATGATTATATTAATTATATGAAATTCATGATGTGTGTATTCTCTTTGTTTTTTCAGCCCTATCGTACAACTCCTTTGGTCTTGCCAGGCGCTAAGGTCAAGAA
This sequence comes from Ooceraea biroi, assembly GCF_003672135.1. Taxonomy (NCBI): domain Eukaryota; kingdom Metazoa; phylum Arthropoda; class Insecta; order Hymenoptera; family Formicidae; genus Ooceraea; species Ooceraea biroi. The sequence continues at coordinate 10,698,320 of NC_039513.1, read as the reverse complement.
GGATGCTCCTCTTGGCGAATGCTATCTGCGACATCATCCAAATCCGATGATCAGGGCGGCACCCCATCATTATGAACCAGCTCATCCTGAAGTTGCTATGAAGCAAAAGGTAAATCTGCGCAAAACAGTATATGTTATATTCCATATCCCTCGATGGTGACGAAAATGAAAACCAGTTACGAAATCAGTTAGAGTCCGTTTAAATTAAATTTGTTTAAACATCGTCTGAGCAGGTGGCGGAATCGGTACTTCAACGAGTCATGGGACCGAATGAAGTTCCAAAGGTTTGGATAATTTCTGATTTTTTTTTCTAAGCCGCTTCCGCTTCGTGAAACGACGCTTATGCATTTTGGACACCCGATCAGCAAGAAACAAGTGTGCTGAGGTTCCGTTTAATGATCCTCTCTGATGATTTTTTGTTATATAACTAATAACTAATAATTTATTTATATATACATATTAATATTGCAGAGCATCTTTTTAATACAGGATGTTCTAGGTCTATTTATAAGATTTGATAATCCGAGATGATATTCGAGATTGACTGGATTTATAACTTGCACCAATCCTTATTTACAAAATTAAATTACTAAAGTAATTTGATTAAAATATTTTGATAATGAGATGTATAACTACTTAATTTAATGGAATATGCAAATCAAGAGAGTGATTTATAATACTTATCTTGAATAATTACCTGAAATTTATCCAGAGGGACGAATGTATTGTTTTAACTTTTGTTGGGAACTACTAATCCAAAGATGTGACAAGGAAGTAATAGTATTATTAATGATAATTAAGTCCATCAGTAAAAATTTACATGAAATTCTCTTTCATAATAACAGAGTTTTAGTGTACATATGTACGACAAACCTAAGTTGTGTTGTTTATATTAAAACACAAGAAATTTCCGACACGGACAACGGAAACTTGGCATTATTCAAATGTTTATTACATACAGTGCCAACATATTAGAGCTATTGAAATAGTTTTTTGTTGTATTATATTGTCATAAAGTAATTCCGCAGTCGCAAGTGACGCGTGACTTGACAATAAATTGCAATGACAATATGCAATCTTTTTGATGAATATTAACGTATTATTATTATAATACATTATTAATGCTGTATTTATACTGCACAAAACTTTTGAAATATTCATGCGTTAGTACAGCCATCATTATCCTTGAGATTTTAATTATATCTTCAAGATAAAAGTCAAAAAGAAAGAAAGCAGGAATGATTCTTATTTGTACTTTTATATAGGAACAATAATAATTTAATCGTTTTACTTTGAAGTCACTAAAATGTCTTCTCGAATTTTGTGCGATATAATACGATCATGTGAATTGCATTGCACTGATTGTAAAAGAAGTGTAATATTCCATTTTTTAGATTGTTCATAAGCAATTCAACTCGCCGATCGGACTCTATTCGGAGCAGAACATTGCGGACACCATTAAGTGCCAAGCGTCCGCTGTACCGTAAGTAATCAATAGCTATTTATTTATGATTGCCCACTAAATTCTTTTAACTAGCCTTTAAATCGAGTTGTATAGATATACATATTTAACGAGTTGCTAATATGCCATAAAGCTTGCAGCAGAATAATACAATTAATAAAAAATTCGCTTTTTCGCTGAATGTCGCTCACAATCTCACAAATCGCTTTCATGTAATAAAAATTGTTCAAACAAAAATTTGTTTTCGCATATTAATTGATATCAATGAACATCCATTATAAGTTTAAATTAACAGTAAATGAATAGAAAAATAGATAAATTAAAAGAAATTAATAAAAATTTATTTTGATTAAATTTCTAATTTTTGATATTAAACATCGAATTTGGAGTTTTAAACAGGAGACTTTTAAAAAGACCTTTAAACAAGAGATGCATCATTATAAATAAATTTTTATCAATTTCTATTAATTTATTAATTTTTTATAAGCATGTGCCTTTTTAAATTAGTTGCATTTTTCAAACGTTAATGATTCTCAGATATAATTCTCTGAGATTTTAGAGATTTATGAAGCGAGAACGAAAAAGAACAAGAAAGAAAAACTACTCTTTTCGGCAGACGACATTTCCATAAAGGCTAAAAACTATTAATTGGAGAACTAAATGGAACTTACGAGGATGCACGATCGCCAATCTCCGATCATTAAAAAGAGAAGACTCGGCTCGGTCCTTTTTTTTTCCTATACGGCTTTCGGATCCTCTTAATGACTTGATTACTTATGTAGCGGTTTGTTTGTTTTCCAGCATTTTCATAGACTTTTCCTTCCTGAAACAGAAACAGGAAATACAGGAGCAAGCGAGAATCTTGAAGGAGCAGGCCAAGGCCGCCTCCTCGAAGAACGTGTGGCCGCAATTCAATAAATTAAATTAAAAATTGTCGAGAGACGTTCGAGACGTTTTCCGATGCTTCTCGCACGTCGAATCTACGACAGCAGAGTTTTTCCGTTTTCACGTGAATCATTGGACACGTTCCTTCGTTACAAAATATAACAAATTATTAACACTTATATAAGACTTAAGTTACGAATTATATTCAACAAGGTATTTCTAAAATTTTTAAAGAAAGTTGGTAGGATTTAATATAACACAAATTATTAAATGATTAATTCAAAAGAAGAGTAACATAGAAAATTGTGTATTGCATAATTATTAAAAAAATAAACAAATATTTTATCTGTTCATTAATAAATGTACAATGTATAATTATAATTACATTTACAATATTAATATTTGGAATGATTAAATATTCACATTAAAAACAATAAAAAATAGAAAGATTAAGTTGATTACTATTTACTTTCAACGTCAGAAGTTTTATCGTTTTAATAAAATAATATATCTAATTGTCCGTATTACCAATATGAATAAATTGGCAACCTAATTGTAATATAATGAACGTGACCACTGAGTTCTAATATCGCGAAACGAACATACAATTATTTCGGATTAGTTTGCTATTTATATTACATAGTAAAAATTGTAGACGCGTTACTTGATGAAATTGGAGTGTTTTCGCGAATCCGCGTAAAAGGCTTTTTCTTTAGTGCTAGCTGGAAAATTTTGCATGTGATAGAATAATGAATAATTAATAATTAGTACAATAGTAAACAAAACGTAAGAATATCTACTAACTTCGATGTTTTCTTAACGAGTGTTTATATGCTTGTATCGTAGATATCGTGCACGAATAATTCGAGATGACATTCGAAAATTCCGTCTTTCAAAAGTTATTTTTGTTTTTTTACCTTTTTTTTATAATTATCTAGTGTTGCATGATACCAAAAATTCTACAATAAAAATTAAAACAATTTGCGAGTTAAGTTTTGAGAGCATAAATAAGTGATAGAATTTAAAATGATTTTTGAACAAAAGAAAAAAAAGAAAATTTGAATGAGAAAAAACTTTAAAAATTTTAATAGAAAATATGTAAATAGCATTAATTATATAGTTTTATGTAATTTTGACTATTATAAATATATGCTAAAACATATTTATAGCATTTTCATTTTCAATAACTATTAACTCCTAATGTAATTTTTTATTCTACGTCAGTATATTAGAATATTTGTTACAAGCATAAAGAGAATTAATTTTCCAAAATATAATTTTGATGCAAAAAGGATCGAATTTTATGGTAAACTTTAAACAAGTTCACAGATTCTTAAAACTCTTTGTTTTTTTCTTGGTGCTACTCGTGGACAATAGACGAAAATATTTGTCGTTATTTATTCTCCAATACCGTTTTTGATAAGAGGCGAGAAATTTTCGACATGTCTGACGAATGCGTTTTTCTTGATCGGGCATGCACGCAGAGTTGCACGATGAGGAATGACCGCTCTTTCTCGATTAAACTCGGCTGGAGGATGCGTCTGAAAGTCGCTCTCGAACAAGCTAAAAGCAAAGTAGTGCGCAATCAATTGGCAATTTGTAACTCCGGCCGCCGCTAACCGATTGAGATAAAAAAAAAGAAAAAGAAAAAATAGAAATCGCATGAAAGCGAGAAAGAATGAAAGCAAAATTAAAAGTCGTCCCTGTGTACGCATGCGATACGTGCAGCGTGAAGAAGCCGCTGAAGTACGATCCGAGTAAGAGCGAGGCCTACAAAGCTCTGCAGGAGGAGGAATATGGCGATCAGGTGCAAGAAGTTAGGCAGCCTGCTCGTACCGGTGTCTTCTCTCCGCACAGACCGAACAAGGTATAATCACATAAAAAAATTATCGTGCTTCTAAAATTGTAAATTCTATGAGCTTAATTCGTAGTTCTTCTTCGATTCTTCGGTCAAACGTTTCCACTTTACGAATTTTTATTTTTGAATCTAACATTAACATTGACGATAAACATTTTAATTTAATATTTAACAACAGTAACATAAGCATGTTTAAATTTACATATTATGATGCGAAAGCTTACTTAAGAATATGATATTTGTTGTTACAGATAAGTCCGGCGCCACCGAAGAGTCCTGCATACGTAAGTGTCTGCATTCTGTTATTCAAATTTACAATTAATTTAAGTAACGATGAGGACACACGTTAGAGAAAACGCGGTAGACTGAAATACGCGCTGTAGAAGCGTATCCTGCTCGCATGTCATTGCATGGAACCTATGCGAAAATATTCAATTCACATCAAAACAGCACATAATATATCCTCAGAATTAAGTTTAATATTTTTTTGTCAATTTCAGCAAATTATTGAACTGTATTATCTTATATAACGTATGAAAATGCATGACTACAAAAAAGCATCGAGTCCATTAATAAAGTCTCTTTAAAAATATAATACTCTATTAAAATAACTAAATCATTGATTTTTATTACTCGAATTTTTTATTATTTATTATTCACTTATTATCTGCTACTTGCTTGCTGGGAAGATTAGTCGGCGTACATTCTGTAATATTACTGAACGCAATAGTTGGATGATAAAACGACATCTGATTATATAAGCGACTTGGCACGAAGTGCTGCTGTTCTTTGTGCTTCTTTCTTTTTCGTCTCTTGAGATCTCGTGCCAAAGCATTTCCCAGTAATAATCGACTGCTGCATTTCACCATCGGAAAATCGTGTAAATTCGACACTCTTGTCTTCTTTAAAATTTACATAAAGTAAAATCTCGTACCAAACCGCTCGGTTTTACCTATACATATATCTCTCACTCTTACTTTAATAAAATTTAATGTACATTATCGCCAACTAACTTAAATATTATAGTAGGTATCACATTTAATCGTCGCGATCAAAGGCATGATTAATTTAATTCTCGGCCTCTGTTTCGTCTTAAGGGTGGATTACATAGACGTCCCTTCCCTCTCCCTTTCGTTAAGGATTTCATCAACGACTATTAAAATTTTCGCAGAAACTTGTACGTGCGTTACTTTTGTATATAAGATATTCGCCTGCTTTAGCATGGAGCATAATTTATAATAGGGCAGAGATGCGCTGTTTCACCACGCTGTATTAGCAGATGCTTTGTTTTTATGTTTTACAAACTTAGAGCAATGTGTTAAATTGCTATGAATAGTCATGCATGCACCGTCTCGCGAGACAAGATTGCCTTGCTCACAGTGGCATAGATGAAAAATGTTTGTAGTATACATACCAATTACATAGAGAGTAATTCAATTTCCAGATAAACGTGCTCGACGATGACGGTGAGAAGATCCATCAGAGCAACAGCTTCAAGAGGATTATGTACAGTGTGCTAGGGCAGACCGATTATTAAAGCCGGACTGACGCTTATATACTATTGTTTATTTATGTTAAATAAATATATATTTAATTTATTGTACGATGCAATGAAATAACGAACGCATAGAACGAATGTCGAGCTGAGAACTTTCAACTGAGATCGTTTAGTGCTTGAATTAAATTATGTTTTGGAAGCGCGCGTATTAAGTGCATGGCTGACAGTCTAGAAATGAAAATTGGCGAATTATACTCGACATTCAAATATTCAATGCTTGCCCGATGAAACCAGTGCCGTGTATCTCTTAAGCGTAGTGATAATTATTTTAAAACGCGTCGCTAGTACGTGGCTTGCAGTCTTACCTATATTCTTGAGATTGATATTTTTGCTAGTCTGCATCAAGATAGCTTACTCTTACTTCTCGGCATCTCGATGTATCTATTTTTTGATGACCTATTTACACACTGTATTATACTTTAACGTTATGCACGATGAAAAATTAATTTTCACAAAATACATTGGGTTTTCTTCGTTATCGCCCACCCTTATCAGTTTCTTATCAGGAAATTGATTTCTCTTTCTCAAATACAAATGTAAGTATTATTATTATATATTTATAGTACTCATACAACTCCGCGAATTACAATGATCAATTTTTAATTTGTAGAACTTTTAAAAATTGTAATGAAGATCGAATTTGGAAAAGAATGTGCGAATCGAAAAGAAAATATACAATTTTTTAAATAAATAATCATTCTAGAACATGTTTATTTACACATGATTTAAACAATCATTGATTTGTTCATTTCAGAGCATTTGAAATTCTAATAGTATTTCTTTACCGGATTTTGCATTTTTGACGATGTTTTTGCCGGTTTTGAAATTTAGGTTTTTATATCAAAATTAAAATTTTATATCATAATTTTAGTTTTTTATATCAAATATATATCAAGAGACACGATAGTGTGCCTCGCGCCAAGTATACGCACAGCGCGTGACTTTTTTACGCGAGTTTATTATATTATTACATCAAACACACTGTTCAATATTGAAATTATACATTATCAAGATTAGGTTTTGTGGAGGGAAATACATTGCACAAAGCATGTGAGATGAAGACAATTTTAATTTCAGCAATAAGACTACAATATCGGAAATAATATCAGCAAAATTGTTTTATTTATTTATCGCAAAAAAATTTTTTAAATGCCAGGCGCTTCACTTATTTGAGATTTAAACTTGATTTTCCCATGCATGTGCTCATTCTGATCGTTCCATTAGGTATGATAATATAATAAATAGAGAAAACTGACGATGAAACGATACACATTGCAGTTTTTCTCAAATATAGTCTAACAATATCGTATCAGATTGTAACGTATAACATAACTATTTTCCATAAGCACCGGTTCAAATTAAGACCGCTTTTTCACCATCGCGCTTTCCGACATACAACATGTGTTATTACGGTTCGTACAGTACTTTCTTCCACTGAGAAGTATGCGACATTTCCTCTCTGTTCGTGTATTCCGTTTCTTTAAATAATTCATAGGTAGAAGAATATAAATACTGTGCACATACCATCGCACACTACGCAACGGTCCCACATAGGGTGACCGGTCCCGGCTAAATTATCATTAAAATTACTCCCTAGATGCTATTAAGTATTACTAATTTGTCTTCTATTTTCAACACATTTTACTGAACTGAAGTGTCCGTTGATACTGTCCACGGGGTAGCACTAAGGATCTCAATCGTGACACGCCAAAGTAAGTACAAGCAAGCCAAATCGAGGATTTAAGCTCGACAAATGTGACTTATCCTCACGTATTCAACGTTATTATATTGAGCACAATCGAGGCTGCGAGATACGGAGCTCGAGAGATAGTGCTACGCTATCACTTCTACGTTAAGAGTGCGTCGCGTAACTGCCAATCATTTAATTTTTTATAAAAATACAGCGACGATAAAAAGTTAAAGTGATTGGCAACCGTCTCATGGCATCTTGGGCAAATAAATAGAAGAGAGAAAGAAAAAGATATGCCATTTATATCCTACGTTCTTTCGCCGTGGACAGTTTCTTCAGTTCACAGTGTAGAATCGCTATACATTAAAATGTACGCGCTGCGTAACATTGCATAAATTAATAATACTTTTCTTTCTATGACCTCACGAGATTGATTTTTATCAACTTACGAACAGAATGAAGTACAGAAGATGATTGGCGCACGAATGTCTCACGTTCACGCACCCAATGGACCTAAAAAATGAGCAACATATGTCGCACGTTTCCTTTTTTTTTTATATTCGTCTGAATATAAAATTGATTGAAATACGTTAAAAGTTTTCATTAATCTCAATTGCGTGCACGAAAATTTGAGGCGTGTTGTTTTCGAACGTACACAAACCGCGTCACTTAGTAATAAGACACACTGACGTCGCATTCAAACATAAATAAAGAGACAAAATGCAATATGCGAATAAATTACTCACTGCCAAATAATGAGCAGAAAGAAGATTGTAAATTAATAGTCAGTATTCAATTAACTTGTTCGATTATTAATTGAAAGCTGACACGATCTTTTAACCCATACTGTCCACTTTACATGTGTGATCAACAAGGAGGAACAAAATTGTGGACAAACGAGCGCAAGACATTCGTGCGCCCGAGCAAGCTTAAACGTAGAAGACCATTGCGAATAAGTTGTTTTAAACGGTTACAATAATCTCGGTTGTATGGTGTAGTCAAGTAGGACACAAAGGTGTAATAATCACATTAAGATATACGAGGAAAATAAATAAACTTTCAGTTCTACACATAGCGCTACGAAGGATCATTAAAGGCTGAGGGAGTCGTCGAGGAGTTGCTTGAGCTCCTTGATGTGCTGCATTTTGCTGCCAGTAGAAGGCGACGATGCAGTGGGACGTCCAGCGTATCTGAAACATTATACCAAAACATTAATATAATGTGTAATTTTTATCTTTGAAAAGCAATGTGCTTACAGTCACCAATGATCCTACCAGTCAACGACACCTACTGATAAGAAAAAACTAATTCGGGGAGAAGTACTTAAAAAATTCATAAATATGATACCATACTTGAATAATTGTATTATTTGTAAAGTGTGTGTGTATATATATATATATATATATATATATATATATATTACATGCGTGTATAAATAATTATAATGCAATTAAACAAATTTTTCTTTCAAAATGAATGGCTTATGTATACACACAAATACTCATACTCACAAATGAAAATTACTCGACAACAATTATTTTCAGTAAATCGACGACTTTACTGCGATTACCTTATTGTTCTTTGCTTTGATTCAGCAGGTTCCGTTGACTGTGGCTCTGGGACAGTTGTGGTTTTGCTCGGTTTGGATGAAGAAAACAAACCGCCAAACCACCCTTGACCACTTTCTGACGCACGAGCACTGCAAAACACACGGCCCAAATTTTTCACTTTACTTTCATGAAATGTATAAAACGAGAAAAGCGAAAGATTACTTACATATATATATATATATAAAAACTCATAAAACCTTATAGCAGTGAAACACGCAGTGCTTCGCATACATGTATCGATCGCGAAATTTTGCGTACCGCCGTATCAAAATAAAAACGTGGGCCGTGTGAACAGGTAGAGATACAAGAAGCGAAAAACAATATTGTGCAACATAGCACCATTCATACATACACAGAGACGCGCGCACGCGCGCGTCTTATTTTCACTGTTGTGCATCAACACGTTTACTTATTTTGATACTTACACTACGGTTCGGGAGCCATTAAGTGCGGTGTGGAATCTAGGTTGCACATAAGTCCACGCGCCTTGATTTTTGTGTTCTTCCTGAGCCCACAGCAACTCCGCATTGGGATACTTAGCAGCCTCCTTCTTGACAAGGTCGTATGGGAAAGGCGAAATCTATACAACAGATAAATTGATTACTATCAACGAATATGCTTAGAATATTTTAATATTTTAATAATTAAAAGAATGATGGAACTTTTTAAAGAAAGTTCAAGGAAATGTAAACGTGATTGATTTACGTGAAGAAAGATAACCGACCTGTTCCACTCTGGCAATCGCGATTTTATCGTCCAAGTTCCGTTCTGCGCGAGACTTCTTCAGCTCGTAGTAAACTTTGCCGGAACAGAACAGTAATCTCTTGACGCTATTGGGATTCTGGGCTGCCGTTCCTTCCTCCGGTATGATTCTGAGGAACTGCGTGTCCTCCAGCATCAAGTCGAAGTTGGACTTTGCCTCTGGATGACGAAGCAGCGATTTCGGTGTCATCAGGACTAAGGGTTTCCTGAATGGCAGCGCGATCTGCCGTCGCAGGATGTGGAAGTAATTGGCCGGTGTGCTGCAATTGGCGACGATCCAGTTGCTGTCGTGCAATTGACGAACAGCAAACTCCTCGCTGTCCGGTGGGAAGTAATCTGGATCATCGGCTGACATCTGAAGGAAACGCTCCAGACGAGCACTGGAATGTTCGGGACCCTGTAAGAAAAAAAAGCAAACTTGAAGCCAACAGCTTAAAATATATAAATTATACCATAAGAATAATTTAACTTGATGTTATGACTTTACCATTCCTTCGAGACCATGAGGTTGCAGCATGACCAGTCCAGACTGTCTCACCCATTTGGCTTGGCCGCTACTGATGAACTGATCGATTATACACTGCGCCGTGTTGTTGAAATCTCCGAACTGCGCTTCCCAGCACACCAACGCGTTAGGATTCGTCATAGAATAGCCCAGTTCAAATCCTGTCGCAATAAAGTTGCTTTAATAAACAAGACGCGTGCAGAAAAATTATGAAGAACAATCAACTGGAAGTTATGTATTCTTACCAAGAACGCCGAATTCGGACAAAGAACTATTGCACACCGTGAAAGGTGCCTGGTCGGGATACAGGTAACAAAGTGGCCGGTAGGTCGCTTTGTCCACGGTCTGATGGTGCAGCACATGATGTCGGTGCGAGAATGTGCCTCTTTCCACATCCTGACCCGACAATCGGACGTGGATACCTTCCTTGAGAAGTGAGCCGAAAGCCATAGCTTCGCCAAGGGCCCAATCGACAGTTCTTGCCTCGATCATCTCCATACGAGATTTCAAGATACGCTCGATACCTATAAAGCACATTAAAATTAAACTATAAATAACTATAAACTATAAACATAAATTAACTAAAATTAATCTCTGCACAATGATACTAATTTTTATATTTTTATTTTTACCTTCAATATTTTTCATTTTCTAATCTTTTGTTTAATAGTACCATTCCATTTTTAACATGTTCGCTCACCTTTGTGAATAACAAATTCAGCCGCGTTCGGCGGTGGCGACGAGAACTTCTTTCCAATATGAACGAGCGTGTCTTCCTTGATACCAGTGGGCGATACTTTCAACGGATCCTTTCCCTCGAAGAAGCCAGACCACGGCGAATCCAGCCAATCCTTATACTTGATGTGAGTTTCTTGCCTGGCGTTGTTATATGCTTCCTCGCAGATCTTTTCGTACTTGTCTTTGACGTCCTACAACATGCAGTCATTTTTGAATACTAAAACTAAAAAGTGTACAAGGTTGTACATTGCGCATGACATTTGTTACCTTGACTTCCTCGGGTGTGACAACGCCATCAGCGATGAGAGAGTTGGCGTATTTGTCGAGGGCTGGCGGAGTGTTCTTGATCTTGCGGTACATCAAAGGCTGAGTAAACATTGGCTCGTCGATCTCGTTGTGACCGTTGCGCCTGTAGGAGACTATATCGATCACAACGTCCTTGTGGAAGGTGGCTCTCCATTCCGCTGCTACCTTGCACACGTGCATCACTGCCTCGGGATCGTCGGAATTCACATGGAAGATGGGTGCGTTCACCACTCGAGCCACGTCTGGCAGACAATACGTAAGCTTGTATCGATCAAAAATCATTTCTAAAAAGTAGAAATAATGTCTTCTCAATTCTGATACTAACCAGTACAGTACGGTGATGATCGTGAATGCCTTGGATCTGTAGTGAACCCAATTTGATTATTCACGACAATGTGGATAGTACCGTGAGTGGTGTAATCAGGCAGGTCAGATAGATGCATTGTCTCGAAGACAATGCCCTGACCGCAGAACGCAGCGTCTCCATGAAGTAGGATGGACATTACCTGGAGGGTAAATGAGATTATATATCTATTGAAATAAATAATTATTTATGTAGATCGATACATAATTAAAATCACACGACGCACTTATTATTGGATATAATACACAATAGATATTTTAATAATAATTTAATCGACTTAAACCTTGTTATTGAAATTTCAAAATTATTAGCTTAGACTTGCTTATTCTGTCGCATTACGTAACAATCCATATAAAAAGATACTATTGGTGTATCAAGTTTACGTAATGACCACTTACTTTTTTGCCTTCGCCATCGCCACGGTAGAATTGTTCGGCGCGTGTTTTGCCTTGAACCACGGGATCTACAGCTTCCAAATGCGACGGATTCGCGACTACGGCGAGACGGATATTCTTGTTTGTTACACGATTGAGACGCTCGATATACGTGCCCAAATGATATTTTACATCGCCGGAACCCTAAAACATCAGCCGGACTCTTGGATTCGACAAAGTAATTGAGTACATTTGCCTTACATAGCTAAGAAGCAGCACTTTATGCTTACATCGTCAGCAGCTTCGAGAGCAGCGAATTGCGTGAATATTTGACTCAACGGTTTACGACAGACATTAGCGAGAACATTGAGACGACCACGGTGAGGCATACCCATGACAATCGATTCGACACCCAGTTCCGTGGATTTATCGATCACTTGTTTCATAGCTGGAATCAAAATTTCACAACCCTCCAGGCCGAATCTCTTCTCCGAGGACCATTTACGAGCTAAGAACGCTTCGAATCTGTAATTCGACAAATTAGAAAACATTTATTAGTCACATTTCTCTTTCATTTCACAGATATTTATTAGATAGATAAAAAAATATTGAAAACCTGAATTCCAGTTCATATCGTGTCCATACTTTCTAAAATGGTTTTCTTAATTGTATGTTTTCTATCAATTATACTAAATAAAAAACTACTGGACAAATAATAAATATATGAAATAAAAACAAGAATGTAAGTCAGAATGTAAATCAGATGTAAAGTTTCTCTTTTTCGAGAAAGCGATTTTTAAATAAGTAGGATTCAGAATACGGTGTTATTACCCAGTTGCGCGCGTCAGCCTGGCCAAGATGAGTCTTTTTTCATCGTTTGTTACTTCCATAATTCCGGGTGTCTCCATTTTTTGTCTAATCCAGTTGCACTGCTCCAAAGAATTGATGAACATAAATTCGACACCGATATGACCGCAGTAAGCAGCTTCGAGACGCTTCAGGATGTCGCGTAGTGGTAGCGATTTTTCCTTGCCGCCAATAAACGTGGTAGATGGTAATTTGAAAACGCGATCCATGTCCGACTCCTCTGTTTTATTTTAAATGAAAAGCCACAAATATTTCATAAATATTCCAAAACACAGCACAAATGGTCAACAGAAATCTAAATGCTACAGTTGATAAATATATTTAAACTTTTACATGCATTTAGATATATTTTCATATTTCTTTCTGGAGTAAATTATAACGTGATTTTATTATTACAATAAATTCGCACATATAACTGTAGCATTGATTTCCTATATAGCTAATTATAGAAATAATAATAATAATAAACATAAATAAATAAACTGTACAAGTTAAAATGTATTATAGGTACATCTTATCATCAGTTTGTTCTATTCGAAACTGATACTGAAAATGTGTCTCCTATATAATGTTCCAAAGTTTTAAATAAGATTGCATTACACTTTTCAATCTGACATCTGTATTTTCACATAATTGTAATTAAAGGGATGATTGATATACATCGCATTTGTGTTTCTTTAACAGCAATATCAATCAATCTATAAACATGCGCAGTATACTTTTGCGGGGTGTGTTTGTATGTATACTGTGGCTACAATATCACATATACGTATAATGGCAAACAGATTGAGAAAAAAAAACAAAATTTCCTTGTACATAATACGCAAAGCTGCAAACTAATTAAAGCACCACTAAATCAGACAACAACCATCAAGAATGTTTAAAGAAAAAAAGAAAATAATATAGAACAAACTGTTAAGAAATCGTTAACTAATATAAATGTGAATAACACAACGTGGAAAAGAAAAAAAGAATGTGTGAGAATTGTTCCAGATAATAGGCAATACTTCGATTTGTCAGCAGAGCAAGCCAATCGGAACTAAAAAGAGGAACAAAATTAGTTTTTAGCTTTTTTATAGCAACATTTTAAATCGATTGTCCAGAGTATTTGTGTGGAATCGGCACACAAATTTTTCTCTAATTCCGCCACAGAAGATATTTGAAAACTATTTCTTGTTCGTAAACCTTTACATAATTGAAATACGCAGAAGTTTACGCAGAAAAGCCCAAGCACCTTTATATAAACTTTCAGAGAGAAACTATTCCAATCATGTGCAAACCCAAAACAAACCAGTGCCTCCCATTAATATATAGCAAGTGAAATTTGATAGAAAGTTCTCAACTTGGCGATTACTACATACTTTTCATTACAGCTACTTGGTATTGGAGTTCTTCGGAGTGAGTAGCGAATATTTTCTTTCCTGTGGACATTAGACTCAATAATCAGAAGAAATACTGATTTCCAAGGATTCTTCCTTTTTATTCACTATTGAATTCTTCGCTGTACTCAGTTTACATTTGTTCGTGACAAAACGAATCAAGAAATTCAATAAATTGAATCTAATTTAAATTCAATTTAAATTGAATTTATGTCACAGAAGCCTCTGATCTCTAACATCAAGTATTAAACGGGTTACATATATTTTGCTTTTCGCAGATATATCTGTCGTTTCTAATATCTAATATCTAATATCGTTTACCCAAATTATGCTGTGTTTATAAAGTAAAAATAAAAAAATAAAATTACGGGAAAATAACAAACTGAAATGTGCTGAAATCTATAATAAAAGGATTAGTCAGTAGACCGAATTAGCGATACGACAAATTCAAAATATAAAGCGGAGTTTTATACATTTTGTACATGAATTATTTGAAAGATATTCACTTGTCAATATCTAAAAATATTAAAAAATAAAAGAAGTTAAAACAGTTATACAATAACAATATAAAAATCTACAAATTATATACAGAGAGAGATATTTAACTACACACAGAAATACATTCAAAGATAAAAAATTTTGATTATATCATTGGTAATCTAACTGATTAATAATCCTCGAATGCATCGAGTGACGCATTTTTATTCGTTCAAAAGTTTACTCTTTTTTTAATGCCGAGACACGCTCATTTAGGCTTACCGAATGAATAATGGGTATAGAGTAATTCTTGCGGATGCCTATCATCAAGATCAGCGCTGTTGATGCCGAGTGGATCCAATTTAGCGATATGATGGCCACGAATCTGTCAATTTAATGCCACATTCATGCGAACCAAATAGTTTTCAACTTTTAATCGATCTATATACATTTTTAGTTAAAATATAAATTACTGTGTTTGATGTTTTTATTTTTTAACAAATAATTAGATACATCACGGCAAAGATAATATACATGTTCATTGATACTACATGTAACTTGTTATTAATTACTTTCGGATAAAAACATCAGATCACAGTAATTAGCATTAAATACGCACATAAAGATAACAAGCTTTAAAATGTCTTAAAATTTATTTCGTGGATGTATTATCTGCTTCTTAAGTATCCTATCACCAACGTTTTATTTTTTACTTTTTTTTTAATTAACAGGGAACAACAAAGGGATCGGATGGCTTAAACATTGAATTCCCACTGTTCAACTCATGTACGAGAAAATAAATATGTTTGAGTTAGCATGACAATTTGGAAACAAGCATGTTAAACATCAAATGCACGTATATACAAAGCAATACATTTAGCATACATATATTATACATGCAAAGCTAACAAGAATTTCTTTACTCTTACCTCCATTCTATTTGCATATTATTGAGCGATGTATATACATATTTATAGATTCTTTAATAGTCTGTCAAATATATATAAAAATATATGCAATGCGTGTATAATGTTGAACTGTATAACATTCAGTTAACAGTTAACAGTTTTTGATTTATATAATAAGTGTAAACATACAAATAATCGAATAATTTAATTATTTATTCCTAATTATGAAAAGACGATATATGTATATATGGGATGCATCGTTTCTGTGATCATAAAGAACGAGTATAATGCTTACTTAAACATTTTCAGTATCAGTGTAAATTGATAATATAAAGTTAATTGACCTCATTTCGCAATTTCTAATCTAATCTAATATTATTATTTTTTTATAAGTCTTTCCCCTAAGTGCAATTAAAAATGTCTCAATGTTATAATATTTTAATATTAAAAACTGAAATGTAAGAAAAGTAACTCTTTAAGAATAAAGAAAACGTGACAAATTTCTATTCTTACTTGTTTACTTTTAATTTTAAAATACGTTCCATACGTCGCAGAACAATTCATAAAAATCTTGTCACTTTAAACATATTCAAAATTGCATATTACATCAAGTATTATATAAATAAGTAAATGCACGTGAGTTTCGTAGTAATTATTTAAAAGATGAGTGAACCTATAAATGTGTAAATTGTAATATGCTTCTTGTATCGAAATGTGAATGTAAGATGATAATGTGTTAAAAATGGTCATATGAAATGACAATAACAAATGTATATATCGCGGGAAAAGATTCTACGTCAAATAAATTGTAACAAGAAAGAGACCAGACTGAGTGATTCATAATTCGTATCATACGCATTTATGCATCACATAATCCAAACCAGTATGACGCGATTCTTACACCTTTTGCACGTATGGCACGTATAGGAAGGAAAAAATGTCTGCAATCAAGTAGCCCGAGTGGAAAATGCTTCGAGAGAAAAGCCTTACCAAGCAAATACTGTCGCAGCACTTGTTCTGGTGATCCCTTGCGCGCTGCGTAATGCGTGTGTATCAGGTCTGTTTGCATGATACCCAGTGGGTCCAGATCAGCAACTAAATGACCTCGGGCCTACGTCAACGATCCCGAAACAAACTTAACATTTATATAATAACTGTGTCTACTCTCGCACTTGCACTACGCACATAATTCCATGTAGAGAGAAAAAAAAAGAAGCAATAAATATATATATATATGTACATATACATTGTAGCTGGATATAGCGGAATTGACAGACATTTAACTTTTTTGTTCTGATACTTATAGCACACATTGTGACAATTTTTACAGAAGAATAAGTCTAACTCTCTTTCTCTTTTGAGTCTTTTCTTTTCTGTGTATTTTAATATAATCAATCATAAACAAGTATAATTTTAATTTACTACAGTCAAATTATATAATTTGACTATAGTAAATTGAAATTATACTTGTTTATGATTGATCATATTAATGTATAGTAAAAAATTTTTACTATATATTTAGCGTTTTAATTTCAATCAAGCAATTATAATTTTACCCAAATTATGATTAAAAACGCAATACTGCTTCTTCCTCGATATCAATAAAAATATTTGGCATACTTATAAACGAATGATAAATCAAGATTACAGTTGGAAAAAACCCATCATTCTTACTGGGAAAAATATAAACTTGCAAGGCATGCTTGAGATAAAAGATGCAGTAAGTGACTAATATCATAATAATCACATGAAATGAGGCTATTATGCAATATTCATTCATAATCAACTCTTTGCGCCCAATGCATTTATCATACAATTAAGTTGATAATACATGAAACAAACATGAGTAATGCCAGAAAATTTGGAAACATACATGATAGCCCCGCGAGCAATGAACATAAATTACATACAATATTTGATGTCCCAAAATTCGCTTTAATCTTTCATTTAGGATACATAAAGTTCGTATTATACATATATTGCATTATATAAGTATAAATACTATATATTATGTTATATGTTTTTACGATCTTTATCTATATATTCAGTATCAATGAAACTGGGACATAAAACTCAAAAAGTGTCTTGAATTTTTCCAAGATATAAGTGGATATTCTACATGCATACATAATAAGAACGTTTCCTATACGTCATATATCATATATGCGTGTATATGTCAATATATCAATGCATGCCATCATTATTCCCATAAACAAACATACCATATGAACAAGTTAAGAAAATTGATATAATACGACTATATCAATTTTCTTAACTTATATATGTATATATATATTATATATATAAATATATAAAAATACTATTGAAAAAATGACAGAGGAAAACCTAAAAATTTATAAATTTCTTTATTATATTAAAATATGTATAAAAATGTTAATAATTATTGTCTTTAAGTGATAATCCAGTTATTAATATTTTTATTAAATTATTAATATATTGTTACTTGTGCCAATTGTTTATTATTTAGATTTGTTACAATTTAGAAGCAGATTTTCATGCTCTCTTTTAATTCATAAAGCATGTTAAAAATAAAAGAAAGTAATATTAAATACATTAAACAATTATGTCTTTAATTTAATGAGTAGAAAATGCATTAAAATAATCCACAAAGTGCTATTCCAATTCCCATGTAATTATAATTTTATTATAAATAAAAGAAGCACTTTATAATGCATGTAATAAAAATTTTTTGTAGAAATAAATTGTACGCGTGAGCAAATAAAGTGTGATTATCTCTTGCAAAGAAACTAATAAAAGTGACTAAAAATTACCATTACTCATACACGTTATCACACAGTTGTACTGAACAAGCTGTGATGTACGATTTGTTTGCAAGAGCAACACATTATTGAATTCATTATCGACAATAAAGCAAACAAAATTTCGATCACCATACCTGATAAGAACGAATAATAGCTTGCACTGCTAGATGATCATCAATAATTTTTTCATTGATAGGAGCCTGGCCGAGCTGTGCTCCACCACCCAAGGGCAACAGTGCTCCGAGTGGTATTTGGTTGTAACTTGGAGCCAGGGATGGTGGTGCCTGATATGCATACCCTGGTGCAGCTCCAGCGGTGCTGTTTCGAAAGAAGGAATCCCATGACTACGAATAAAATAAAATAAATTTTAAAATAAATTTAAGAGAAGTTTCCCAGATTACAGAACAGTATGAATCGTAACAATACAAAATTCTACAAAACCTCAGAATATATTGTATAACAATAGTACGAAGAATAAAATAGACATATATCTTTCTCAATGTTCACTAAAATCTTCAAATCTTAATCAAATCCTATTAACTCCTAATTCTTTAATAAAAGAATCCTAATTAATCGAATGTTTTTACGTAAGATAATAATTTCATATATCGATATGTATTCAGGTTTATTCACCACGTGCACGCTGTGCGGATCTTGTAGCCACGCATTGTACATCTCTTCAACGTAAGAGCTAGTGCTGCCATTTAGGAAGGGCTCAGTTGCTACAGGGGTGTTGTACTTCCGCGTCATATCAGTATAGGTCGTTTGGGTAGTGCTAAACGATGAATGTTGACTGCGGGCCACCCAGGCCGCGAACCTTTCGGGGCCGCATATACGCGGCGCCAAGGGGACCAGCGTGGTGAATATCGTCCTTGCCTTATACATTTTCACCTGAAACATACGACGCGAACCGTCATTTACGTTTGTTTTATCTCCCACATCGAGTACTATTGACACTGGGAACGATACTGATAAGCTAATGAAACCGCACACTCGAGGGTATACACAGATAAGACACATTTAATTTTATTTCACGCGCCATTTAAATGTCCTAAGTAACTGAATGATGTCTGTTGTCTGTGTGAAGATCATGTCTGCACTTTAGATTAGCGTTTCAAGTACTTTGCTCAATTCACAATAATCGAGACATTAATGACGAGACAAAGATTTAGATAAGCACTGTCTCAATGTTAAGCCAATCTTGCAGACACTGTCTAATAATCGGATTTGTGCCTGGCCTTATCAGCTGCACTCTGTTGCTTTAGTATTTGTTTTTGTTGCATCACCGGAGTTCTAGACTTTGCCTGCATGTTATATCCATAGATTACGCAGAAAAGCGAGGTGTACTAAAGATACATTGTGCAATTGTGTAAACAACGATTGATATATTTGACTGTCCCTATATTGCAACTACGTACATAGATGTAAGGCTAAATAAAGCATCAGGCAATTTATAGCTGTATGAAATTCCTTCATCCTCAGAATAAACAAAGCTATTGTACAATTACAGCATTTAGTGTAATATATTAAACTTGAAAGAAATACGTGATTTATGTAAATCACATTGTGAAACCTTTTACTCGATTATAGTTTGTAACGTAAATATTGAGATGTCCGAGTCTTTCAAAAGATTTATTTTTAAACACTGGCCTCTTTCCAGATTGCGTAATGCGTAACATGATTCTAGAAAAAAATATGCAGCAAATGTCTCGCAGAATATCGAAAACAATTTCATACAAGTTCTTGAAACTGCATTGTATTAAAAGTACTTGAGTAAGTAATGCATTTGAATAATAATAGTAAAATGCTATCTAAAACACTTCCTTAAAAAACAGTACAAAGGCTAAAGTGTCACATGTAGACAAAGCAAAGTTCCTACACTATCAAGAATGGAATTCTGATAAGGCTTAACAGACGTCATTCCGTCTGGCAGTAACGCATAATTCATGCTTTGTGATAATAAAATTTCGAAACCTATTCGTCTGGAAAAAAGGGTCAGATATCTTTTTGCAGAAAAGTTCAATCTCTATCGCATATCAAACATACAAATTAAAATTCAAATGATTGCACTAAATATTGAAAGACATTGTAGAAAATAATTATCAAGCTATTCTTCAATGTCACATTTATTATGTATGACTCTATTAATGCTTATTATCATGTTTAAATTATCAGATTTAAATTGTTGTAGATCATGATAATAAGCATTAATAGAAACATACATAATAACTGTGGCATTGAAAAATAATTAAATAATTATTTTTAAATTCTTAATTAGTTACCTAACTTAATTAGTTAACTAACTTAACAGCATGAAATAATTAAAAGGCAATTCATAAGTGAAATAATCTACAAAAAAGAAGTATTTGGCACCATTTCGCAAAAATAAAAAATTGCAGAGAAGCCAGAGACTTAAATTTACATTTATTTAGATGTGCTCGAAAATATATCGAAAATAGAACAGAATATTCAAGACTAGGAAAAGAAAACAATTGCGAAATCACGTGCTTTTCTTTTGCAAGTCTTTCCTTTTCCCGCAGACGGGATTACAAGAATTAGATAATATCTAAAGCAAAAATGTCCAACGGATGATCGAGTAAAATTCTCAGAGATTCATATTTTTTTCCACTTCGAAGTTGAATAACAATATCGCGAACAATAAGAATCATTGAGTCATACCACTCGTTTTCCACAGATTGCCTCATTTATGTCATTACTGCATAAGTATACTGCATGTCGCATTTATCTTGAGTCGGCACTACACGTTTATTTAAAAAAAACCGTACGAATGCAAGGAAGCGTGGAGAAGTAAAGTCAAACAAAAACCGCTCTAAATGTCGCTTAAGTCGCAATAAGTGGTTCCTCGGACGTTTCGAGGCAATTGTGTTGGCCTCGTTTGGCGCACATGTGACGTACCGGGAAAAAACACGCGTTCTCTCTCCCGCGAAGAAACCTTCGTCAGATTACACGGAGGGGAATACCCAGCTATCGTTCACCGATACGTCAAATACGTGCGCGAGATGTAGATACCTCTTAAGAACGCAGTCACTTTTACGTCACACATTTGGGATGACAAACGAGGCGAGCTATATCGCGGAAACGTCTATCACATGGATTGCACAACCGATTTTTGCGATTACACGTCTGCCTTTCTTGGCCGCGTCGCGATGCACTTTCGCGCGTAAAACGCAAAAAAAATAACAGGAAAGCCAGAAAGAACGCAGTCAGAGAGACTTAAATTTACATTTAAGTGTGCTCGAAAATATGGAAAATGGAACGGAACGAATTTTAGGAGAAAGAAAAAAATTGCGAGACCACGTGCTCAGTTTTTGCAAATTTTTTTCTCCACACTCGCTGCATTTAAAATCGAGAGACCTTGTCGGCCGCGCTCAGCGAGGGGAAAGAATAAAGTTCGCAATTGTAAACGGACAGACTTGTAATTGCCACTGCATACATCCAATTTCTCCGTGCAGAGGGTGCAACGCGGTGCGACCGCGCGCACGCGGCGCGCGATCGAACCGGCGAAAGATCGCTAACAATACGCTAACTGGACGCTAACAAACCGCTAATGCGATCGAGCACCATGCAGTGTCCACTGAAGCGCGGCGACTTCCGATTTTCACGGAAAGAACGGAAACGCTCGTTCAATGAATCGCGTCACGATGCCCGCGATGTACCAGGCGATCCGCGCGAATCATTTCCGCCCGAGTTCTGCGAAATTGGCGGTTAGGATTCCAATGTGCGACCATCGCGAGAGAGCCATCGACGACGAGCGAGGCGAGGATAGTGTCAGACCAGTAACCGTATCGCGCAAATATCTTTCTCCGATGAAGGAATCTCTGCGGGGGCCACGCGCGTATCGCAATTGCGCGCAGTCGGGTCAAGTCAGGTGACTATTTTCATCGCCCGTCCGTTCGATTTTACGTAATCGAGCGTAATCTGCTACAGTCGCGGTGCGATTCGCGTTGCACGCGATCGTTTCGACGGTTTCAAAGGTTCAACGAGAGGTTAGCGAATTGGGGAAAGTAACGTGTTCTGCTAACGTCGCTGCCGCTGCCGCTCCCCGAAGAGCTCGCATACCTGATGTTAACACGACGACGACCACACACCATCCACCATTTGTAACTCACTGGTGCCGCCGTTCCACCTGCTCCTAAAATACACCCGGGAAGGCATATCTGGCGCGACCTAACGTCAAAAACGGGCACGAAGCCCCGCCGCGCGCCCCTCACGGTCACGTGACCGCTCACGTGACGTTAAGGCAGTATCGTAACCTGCGAAGTCTACTTAATTTTACTGTTCTTTTCTAAAGCTACGAATCTGCTGGGTAAGCGCTTTTTCAAAGAAAAACGGAATATATAAAACGGAATAATAATATGTAAATAATATATAAAACGGATATAACAACTGGAAAATGGATATAAGAAACAAATAAACAACTGAAATTGAATATAACGTAAGTTATATTCAATTTGAATCGTTGCGTTTCTTTGGATAAAACTCGGAAATCTACATCCGGATCTCGATCTTGGTTATTACGATACTGGTGCTGGAAATGGCGAGAAAGTTTAAAGGGTTTTACGTTCTTGTTCTGTCAAATTGTAATCACTGAATTGCTGTGTAATTTTTCGAAACAGAAACGAGTGCAGTCCGCGCAACAAGAGAACGATGTAATTGTCCACCGTGTTAACTGTAACCTATGATTTATTTTTAGTTGAATTTTTTATGTGTACTTATTTTTTTGTAAAACGACAATTATTTCTATCCGGTGAAATATTTAAATAAAGTTCGAACATCGTAAAACTGTGCTGTGTAATGATGACAAGTATATGTAATAACATGAAACTTAAGTGAATTAAATTAATGAACTTTAACAACAGCAAAAGCGAGAAATTTGGTAATTATTAAAGCAAAAATACTTAATTCAATAATTCACCGTAACATTTATATAAGATCTTATTTTTGTTATTAATTTATTCTTCAAATTTCTTTATCTTATATTTTATGTATGACTCTTGTATTTATAGAAACATCTTTAAACAATCAATCCAGAATGCAACCGTGCAAATTAGACGAATCAGAAAGCAAACCAAACATGGCGTTAAAAAGTATTACCATTTTTAAGCCAAATTTTTTTTCATTTATGTCAGTATATTTATGTCATTTATCTCATTTATGTCATTTTATAAGTTAATGTCATATCAGCTGGAGGATTAGCTCCAAATATTTCACTAATCTTCATCAATGTTTAAAAATATATTTTGTGACTAAAGTAAAAATATTTGCATTAAGGCCAGTTATTATGTGCATTAATCTATTAATTTATCTAGAAATTGGACATGAATTGGACATGGCAGAGACAAAATGCTTCACATTGAAATCTGAATTAAATTACATGATGGGAGTTTGTCAAAAGGCGCAAACGGAAACGAGGGGAAGAACTTCTTTGCAAGAGCTAATGATGTCGTCTAAAGATTCAGATTCAAAATCTTCGTTTATACATTTTGATTCCAACAGTGAAATTATGATTAGCAATAAAATTCGAAATTACGAAGTTCTTGAAAAAATTCACAATGTTGAAGAAAAGCCTGAAGAAAGTTTTGGTAAAACATTTTTCTAGCTCAAATAAGTATACACAGCTTAATGTTGTATGTTCCGGCAGATGCTCTCCGTCCGAGTCTAAGATCTGCCCAGTTCTTATCTAGAAAAATTACTGATGATGATGACATTACTGAAAAAACTGATTTGAAAGAGGAAAAGCGAAAAGAATTATTGAACGTCACGATTACACCAAGATCTCAGTTAGAGAAGAAATTTCCTCTGACAATAACGACGATGCCAATTCATAATGAAACTGCGAAAGTAAGCGTTACATGAAAAGAAATTGAAAATATCTCATAATTGTACGTAAATATCGTACAGAAATTTTTATACTTATAAGCTCGTGAGATGTACGAAACAGGCGGACAGAGAATACGAAAATCTGCTGTCTTGTTACCCGGAACATGTGGAGGAATCCATTGAAGAATTGACTTCAAAGGCGGATGAGGATTACTTCTGCATGATACCGAGCACCACGAAAAGAGACCTCGTAGGCCCGGAATTGAATTTAGAAATTCCGGATACCGCAAAAGCTAGACGAGCGGAGAGACGCAAACGTGCGACGAAAGTAGACAAGAGAGAAACGAATTCGAAAGCGGGTGACGCGACGATACCTAAAGCGCGAAAGAGGAAGGGAAAATTACGAAGTTCTGTCTCCAAAAGCACGGTTACTACGAGAGACACAAGTTATATTGGTAAAAAGGAAGCGAAGAAACGCAAGCATAGAGGTAGAATTGTATTGTCTGCGTATGGTGCACAGCTCATCACCGCGTACAATCTGTCCTATAGTTTATTCAATCATCCTCTTATAAAATATATTTTTTAAATTCAAGAATTAATTACTGTATGGCCGAATTTCTTATTGAATATTTTTTAACGCAGGTCATGGCATTATTCATCAACAATCCAACTTCATGAAGCATCCGAAAAAGTCTGGTGACGTCGTGGAAATTTTTCATAACACTACATTGAAGAACAGCAATTCTGCCGCCTCCAGCAAATATTCCAAACTTGACGGACAAATAAAGAAACATCTCACTGAAACTGCTAATGAGAAGATCCAAGAAATATCGTTCTCCAAATGTGTTAATCATGAGTTTCACAATAAAGATCGGCAAAATAATCATCCTCAGACATTAAATTATTCAAATGACTTCAAGTAATTTTCTGCAGACATAATATAATAGTAATTATAATCATTATTCTGTATATTAATATTGCGATTAATAATGATCTTTTTTAATTGCTGAATTACTATATAACAATTATATTATTTCTCATGTTTTTTTTTATATCTTCTTCGTTTTTAATTAAATTCTTACTTTAACAGAGAGACTCCCGTTCGTTCTCTCCTGTGCGTTCAGCAAGAAAATAAATCGCAGAAGCATCCTAATGATCCCTGTCTATCAACACAAGACAAAACGCATGAATGCGAACATGTTGTATTTAATAAATGTAACGACCCGACATTGACACACAACTATGAGACATCGACTTTGGCGTCAAGGTTGAAACGCGCGAATAGATCATACTTCAGCAGATACAGCTTCCAAAATATACCGTTTGTAGTAGGGACTTCGGTGACACCGAGCCATAATCTCGGGCTGAACATTCAACAAGTGAGTTATGAAAATTCTGAAAAATAACGCGTACTTAAAGTGCAACTTCTATAACACAGGTATTGAGCGTAATGAAAACGAGACAGCCGATTGCGGACAATCTCACTCCACTATTAATTCGTAAAGTCAGCAGAGGTGTGAAGCCGGCGTCGATTCTTCTGGAGCAAATAAGCAGACACGATGATGAAAAATCGTCGCTTCTCGACGTAAGTTCGCAGATAACTGGACTATTTAATAACAGGGAGAATTCGGGCGACGCTCGGGACAAGAAATTGTCCGCACTTGATTTGCAACGTGCGGGGAATGCGCAGAATGTTCGCACACTAAATGCCGATAACGTAAAAATGATTTCTGGAGAAGATAACGACATTTTTAAACGATTTCACGAGAAAAATAATTTCTATGAGAATCATAAGATTAAGCAGCAGTCACTCTCCGTCATGAATAAAAGGAACGTGTCAGCGAGTACGAGAAATCAACAAACACTTTCCAAGCTATCATTAGATAAGGAGGTAAGATCTATTTCAGCAACTTCTTCGTCAAGCACGTTATGATATCGTTATGATTATGATTATATTATGATATCGTAGGAGAATATTGGCGATTACAAAGTGCGTATTCCTGGTTCGCACAATTCTAAGGAGATACGCGATGTTCTGATTAATCTTCATAATCAGTTTGAAGAGATGAATACGTAAGTGTTGGTATTATCAAATTTAAGAATCCGTAATTTTTGCAAATTGCCAATTATGATTTGCACAGGAAATACGAGAAACTGCAGTTAGAAATAGAAAAAAAATATAACAATGCATCTTTAGCGAAAGAGCTGTCGACTTTGGAAAAAGAACTCAACATCAAGGAAGAAGAAATTAACGCCGTTATCGGTCTTTACAAAGAAGTGAGTTCCGTTACAATTATTTCCGATTAATGATAACTTGGATTATTTCAAATGACATCGACGAGAACAGGTAATGATGCTGAAACAGCAAATGAAAATGTTGCATGAGAAGAATAGTTTCGTTTGCATCGAGTCGCCCAAGGAGTTCTATAAAAATCCCTTTCCCATATCGATTATACGTAAAAGATCTCACTCGATGAATCCGACACGTATCTTCGAACGAAGACAAGCTTATAACGCAACAAAAAAACCAACTTCTTTGCAACTGATCGCATTATTACGGCAAATTCAAGCTTTTCATAAGCAACTGCAACTCGTATCGTAATGTTACGTTGAGTTAAAGTCAGTTGAATTTAAATTAATTTTATCAAGTTACAGGCACATATAATATTGGTATAGCTAAATCTTGTTTTACTATTTTAGCGGAATTTTAATATTCTCAAATCGTAGCAAAATGACTTATCAAGAAATTTCTTTGTCCGTTAAATCGAAGAAGGTACACAGAAAGGATATGGAAATATATAAAAATAATACTTATTTTAATCGGGTGGATTTAGCGGAAAGTTATGTGGAAGGTGTCTTTATATCTCTTTTTCGAATAAATGAATCTTTTCTAGCAGATCATATTCCATTTTTATTCTGCGTGCTACCTCATAATGTATAATATTCGTTTGTATGCATATACGGTTGTATGTAATTTATGTATGCGCAACTCGGCCAGTATCTCTATACATATAATATATGTATATGTATATGTGTACATATATATATGCATATTATATATATGTACACATAATCAACATTTGTGTGTATAAACGCCGAAGATGGTTTTTAGTTTTAAGATTCCTGCTATAGACGGATCGTTCGCTGTCGCGGCTCTCACGGTCGATTGCAATTGTCAGTTGCAGCTACGTATAACGTATAACAATACCCAAGAAAAATTCATCGTCATCCATATCGATTTTTGTCGTTTTATCTTCATCCTTTCCGCTGTAAGACTTTAATCCCTAGATATGTTTGTGGGAGATCATGGAATATCTAGCATCCTTCATTTTTTTTAACATTCATTTAACGATTTGTAATTTATCCAATTCAGCCGCCGAATGGTTTTCGCTACATAAAATTTTCATGCGATCCTCTCTGCGATCCTCGTCACTGTTGCAAAATGTTCTTGCGCCTGTTATTATCTCTGTCTTTGTTTTTCTCTCTCTCAAAGCAATTACACAGAATCACACGCGATCCATCCTTAATACGTAAAGATACTATGCGCTACAAAATGTATCCTTTTAATTAACGTTAATATAAAACATTATCTTAAATCTACAGTAATATTAACTTGCTCTCTCACTTTCTTACTATAGAACGGCATGACGCTTAGGCGCGCCCGTGGGAAATAAAAACATTCCTGCAGCATCGAATATAAAATTAATCTTTTCTCGTAAGTAGCAGTCCTTCGCCACGGTTGGAGATGTGATAATAGCAAAAACCACGATTTTATCACGGTCATACGATATGCATGATGTCATTTTTAATTCCACGTATCAAACCAGGAAGCAGCTATTGAATGGTGTCAGATAAGAAAGTTCAATTGATTTCAAAGATCGAATAGCAGAGAGAGAGAGAGAGAGAGAAATATATTTCATTGAATATGTTGACTGTTTGATTATGTTATATAAATTTGTTACTGGAGAATTCTCTCTCGCTCCTCTTTTTTGTTTCTTTTATAGCAATGTGTTTTACCATTATCTCGTCTCCAACAGTTTTTCTGAGAAAGGACACGGCCTTATTTAAGCTATCGTCATTGCTGTAAAATCTTCTGAAGAGATCACCTCTTGGAAAGAGGAAAAAATTAGTTTTCGTATATCTTGATGTACTAAAAAACCGTTTTCGCAAAGAAAAAAAAGGAAAAACGGAACCAAGTCCTTCACATACACACTCTACCATCTTAACGCAAGTATATCTCTCATTATATCACAGACTAAAAAATGCTTTGGTCTAAAAAATTGTTTCATTTTCTCTCTTTTTTTTATTTTCTTTGTTCCTCATTCTTTGTTAATTAGAATGAATACGCGCCTTTCGCATTCACGTATTCGCGGTTGGCTTTGTCAGCGTCAAAAATTGTTACTTTTGAAAAACCGTCGATCTTATTTACGGGTATGCGAGATCAGCGCGGAAAGCGGGGTTGTAACGCCGATTGTTTGTTTTCTGTCCAATATCAAAAAACTCGATGTAAAAGTCACAATGTATAACGAGTGTAGAAAACGTATAACTCTTTGAGAGGCGATTATATCACACAGCTTTCAAAAAGAATATCTGCAGTATAAAAAAATTATTTGGATGTTAATCATTGCTCGTTAGAAGCAAACTTCTTTTTCAGAAATGTCATCGCCACTAGAAAAATCGCGCCTCGCAAAGAGTTAAAACCATCGCGTGGCTGTTCCGAGATGATTGGTGGCCGATTTCATCGTAGCCATGATGCGGTAAAACACAAGAACCCCTTCGGCGCGATTGCAACTTAGTAAGACTCGCAAAGCATTTTTTTCTTTTGTATCTCTTCTCGTGTTAGTCGGCACGCTATAGAACTCAAGCTATGTTAGCACCCTTTTCATTCTCGAGATTCTGTGAAAAAATCAATCAAGTGGAATTTTAAGGCGTTTTTGCGGTAGTCCTTAGTCGGCTGTATGTATACGTTGCGAACGGCCTTAAAATCGTACTTGTACAAAAATATAAACGCAAAAATCAACGAGCTTCTTTTAGTGAATATTTCTTTTTCTTTTAATACGTTATTAAGATCGTAACATTTTATAGTACTCTACAATATTACAACATGTGATATCTCTTACAAGGTACTTATATTACGAGTAACCCCACAGATTCGTTCTTTACTCTCTCAGCTTTAGATTTCAATGATTACTTTAAGATGATAAAATAAATATTGGATTCGCTATAAATGTTAGTCATTATATATATATATATATATATATATATATGTATGTATGTATGTGTGTGTATATGTGTATCTGTGTATATAAGCATCCACTTTCTTCTATCTGTCCCATCTCGAGTTCTCGAGTCTTATCGATGTAATATTGATCGTCGGTTAACTGATTTGTTACATGTCAATCAGTTTTGCAAATAGCAAAAGTAAAATATTATTTTCAATTATGAAACATCAAATGTGAATTTTTGTTTCTTTCGAAATATATTGTGCAAAATCATACGTTAAATTTTTAAGTGAAAATATCACTCAATATAGTTCTTAAACTGTGACAAATGTTTCCTTCTTATCTTGAAAAAACCAGGTTTTAAATCTGCTTTAACGATTTAAAATAGCAAGTCCATTTCAGTCATTGCGCGATATTCGATATCCGTTCTCCGTTATTCCGTTCTCATTGTACATCGCCATAAAATTTGACATTTTAAGTACAAACGAAGTCTACAAATTTTTGTAACAAATATGTATAAAAAATATAAATATAGTTTATATATTTATAACCAATCGATTAAATATAATATTTAAAAATTGTGAATATATATCAAAACAGGCATTTAATTTCCTGTTTATCTTACAAATTTATCCTAATATTGCTTGCAGGATAAATAAGTGGAGGACAATCAAATGGAAAGTTTCCATTGCAATTAAACAAATAAGTACGGTGAGGTATACCGGCGAACAATTATCATTTGCAATCATTTTGTCGCGTGATGATTACATCATCACAATGATTTTAAATTCTAAAATTATTAGTGCTTGAAGAGTTGATACACTACTCTATGATGTTATTCTGTAGATGTATTATTTCGTATTATGAATGCCACTTGTGTCTAGTATTGTTAGGATACTAATTATGATCATTCAAAATGATGATGTAAATAACACATACTATACTAATATCGACAAAATTCCGTGTTATTTTCCGAGCGTCACGAATTTCGTTTCCGATCGAAGTAAACCGTATGAAACATCGGTGCACGAATATACGAACACGAAGATAAATCCTTCACTTGCAAATCTTTTCTTCGTTTTGCTTCCGAAATCTTTTGATTTTACATGATAAACTCTTCTGTTATTTGTTGTGCTGCTCTTGTTCTTTGTTGCAGCGAATATTTGGTCAAACTGCTTTTTCAGGCCTTTTTAATCGTGAGTTTACGATGCAGGATAGCTATATCCTGTATGAATATCCAAAAAGTCAAAAGTCAGAAGTGTCAGCAGCAGAGTTATTTTAAATTGCCTCTTTATTACTCGCCGTCGAATTAAATACTGCGTCAAGCTTTCTTAGCTATGAGAGCGTCGATCAGTCTCAGTTTCGCCTTCGCTTGCTTGTAGGATTCGTAGACGCTGGTGATTTGCGGTCCACGATCTTCACGTTGCATTCGACGACCAGCTCGAACTTCAAATTGTGCTTCCATTTCTTTTAATGCTCTACGTAGTCGCTTCTTTTCTTCTCGAGTTACCCGTTGTTGTGCCAGTAATTCCTCTCTACAAGGCAGAAACGATATAAGTAACGAAATATTTTTCAGGCAAATAACAGCATTTTAGCATAGTTTTTATTTCTTAGAATATTTTACGAAAAAATAAGCGCAAATAAATACGAGAGGTAAAAGAAAAATATTAAGGAATATACAATATAAAGTACTTTACTAATAAAATATTTACATATAAAGTACTTTAATAAAATACTTAATATTTCCTATTTTAAGTATGAAATAAAGTAAGACGCAAAATTTGTTATGTATATGTGACAATCGTAAACTTACTGGGGTAGAGCGTGCAGGCTTTCACCAACACCGCGACTGCCTTCGCTGCTACTGTGTTGACTGTCGCTATCGGTTGGTAGCTGATCCGCGGGTTCGATGCAGTCCAAAATGCCTCGATGAGACATGTCCGGCTCGCTGGCTCTCCTATCAGTCTCCACCGGATTTCCAGGCAGACTCGACGATGTGAAGTCCATTGTCTCGTGCTCCAAAATCGTGGCCAATTCCGACACGCTGTCCTTGTTTTTGCTCTACAATATGCATAAAATTTTTATTATAATACTTAGTTTTATCTTACTAATAACGATTTATCTATCTTATTATTATATATTTATTAATAATTATCTATCGTTCTTACCGCGCCTGCTCTGATGAGCAGCCTCTTTAATGTTCTGTATCGATCGTACAATGGTCGCACAACCGTCCTGTCCTCTTTAGATACTGGCCTGCCGAAAACATTCTCAATGTGAAGCAATGCCTTTTGCACGGCCGTTTTTTCGTCCACCAACTGATCGTAATTGAGCTCCTCCATATTATCAGGCCGATTATACTTGATCCGTTTCTCGCTAAGCTTCTTCTCCGCCTCCTTCACCATCTCCTCCATCGACGTCGTCCGAGATTTCTCATGGCTGTTGTTGTTGTTCACGGGGCTGCCCGTGCTGCTCAACCGGTTATTAGCGTTAGCCAGAAGTGCGCCTATTGGATCCTCCTTCAGTAATTTATGCTCCTTCCGCAGTTTGTTTAATTCTGTGCATAGTCTTTTGATGTCACGATTGCTCATCTTGTCGGAGTGGCTCGGTCGATAGCCAAAGTTCTCCTCGAACTCATCCTCGTATTTTTTAATCTTTTTCTTCAGGCCGTTAATGTGCTTTGTTAAATTCTTCAATCCCATGTCTGATGAATTGGGTGTACTCGGTTCCTGTATTCCTTCCTCAGAGTAAAATCTCCTGGGAAGTAGCAATGAATTTCTTGGCGAGAGCATGGCCTCCACTCGTGCATCTGCAGCTTCTTCCTGCAAAAGTTAAATAAATATGCATGATTAAGATATACAAAACAGACTTTTATTCTCAACTTGTAATAAATTATTTTACTGTTCAATGTAAATATGTAATTCTTGCGTACAATTTTCATATACAATTTTTACTATTTTAATAAAAATTCCGTTATTAAAATTGTCTTACACACACACACACACACACACACACATTCGTGTGTATGAGTACTCACGTTTCCTTCCAGGTATTGAAAGCCCCAATTGGTCAAACTAGGATTATTTATGTCCTCGTGATCGACGGTAGGTGGACGAGCTGGCGACGGTGATCTGCTCGGTCCACTGCTCAACATCTCTAGGAAACTCTGAGCTGGTGAGCCATTACGACTGTTAGGACTCGGTGACACGTTGGAAATATACATGTTTTCAGATTCCTCTTCGTTTTCCTGAGAAAAAAACAATTTTCTTCATTATGTAACAATAATTCCTGTAGACAGCACATATATATTTCAAATAATGGAATATTATTATCGTAACATTTATTAAATTCTCAGGAGACAATTATTGCAAATTTTATACATAAACATCAATTAAAAGTGAAATTTAAATATGCTAATTTAGAAAATGTTTTGTGAAATATCGATATCTATTTTAGTGGAATTTATTTTACCGGAATCTGATTTCGTAATCATTAATTTCATCGAAATTTACTTTAAATTCTTATATATGTATGTGTGTGTATTTTATCAAGTTAATAACATTATTACTCTTGATAAAAATATCGATATCGAATTTTATCGCTATGTTTACCTTGCTGGAATTCTGGTCCGTATCCGGAACTCTGTGCACGCGCCTTCTACGCGCTTGTCTCCTGCCTCTCGGGGTGATGCTTCTGCTGAAACGTTCGCTGCTCCTCAATCTTTCAGCGTCGCAGTCATATTTCTCAGTCGCTACGACCACTTCGCACGGTGACGGCACCGAAGATGATTTCTTCAAGACTGGTGAAACATTAGTCCTTTCATGAAGCGGCAATCCGCTGCATCTCTGTACGCAAATTAAAAATCCATTATCGATCAAACTCACACACACAAGTGTCATTCACAAAACATTGTTCAATTCTTGTATCAAAGATACTATTTACTCATTAAGATTGCTGCGAGTATACTTACCACACCGTGGCCCATATCTTGGCCGAGTTGCGATAAAATGTGCAAATGTTCCTGGCTGTTAAAATCTTCGTGGCTACTCACACGTCTAATCGTATCTGCAACGTCTGTAGAGCTGTCGAGGACACGCTCCTCACTGCTGCTCCTGAAACGATCAGTTCACGTATTCACAACTCTTTCTATAGAGTAAATCCACTGGAATTAAATGCTGATGAAAACAAATCGCAAACGAGTTTCTAAAACCTCTGGATTATATTCAGCAAATTTATATATTTGCTCTCGTTCGAATATTACCTCTGATTTCGAAAACATCGTTGAAACATGAAAATCGTTCGAATATTTATCTGATTATCTCTGATTTCGAAAACATTTTTCGATAATTTATTTTTGATACTTATTATAGTATACAGAGATTTCTAAAATTTATTATATAGAAAAACCGCTCGCTAACTAGATATTAAATATAAAATATTTATCTCGCCGAATGTTACGTCAATATACATAAATTCCAAATTTTAAGTTTGTCGTTACAGACTCTACATGCAAATCAATTCTTTCTTACATACATTATGCAAAGAGAATAAAATCCAAATTGTATAACATTTTGAATAATTTAGTAACGTTATCAAGGAAGATTTATATGACGCAATTTAAATTAAAATAAAAATAATAACTAAAATACTTAAAATTCAAGGGTACCTTATCAACTTCCGTTCCTTCCGTTCCGTTCGACAGCAAAATTCGCGACGTTCCTTGCGCTTACGCGGTTTCAGCGCGCAGAGCAGGGACGCGCTCTCGGAGTCCTTCGGCTCGTCTCTCGTATCCTTGCAAATCTTGCAGTCGCCGGCAGGTATCACGCCGTTCACCGTATTTTCACGGATACTGAAGCCATACCGAGAAAAAAAAGAGAAACCAGGTCAGATCGTAGAAACGAAGCGCGACGATCTTGAGGTGTCAGCCTTCGAATTTAATCGACGATTATGAGTCAGGTCGCGTAAAACGCAGTTTGCGAGCGCGGACAACCGGGTGGAAAACCGAGCGAAACGCCGATCAGCATTAATGCACGCACAGCGGGATCTCGAATACGAAAAAAATTCGGCGTAGCATTATTCCCACGGCGGCTTAGATGACATAATGAATCACACCTGCTCGATTATCAGCGTGTGTCGGCTTCTCCGTCTGGGCGGGTACATTACATAAGGTTTCTGTTGTTCTTTCAGAGC
Organism: Ooceraea biroi; assembly: GCF_003672135.1. Lineage (NCBI taxonomy): Eukaryota > Metazoa > Arthropoda > Insecta > Hymenoptera > Formicidae > Ooceraea > Ooceraea biroi. Next base: position 10,663,541 of record NC_039513.1, on the reverse strand, counting down.
ACGGCACTCAGAGCTACGTCAGCCGGACCAAGTAATTCATCGCATCTGTCGTATGGAGACGTAAACGCGCAAATGACGAGCGTAACGAGAAACAAGGCACGAGGAAATGCGCCGTTACGGGTTACAAGATGATCATCAAGCGATGAAACACAGGAAATAATACGAGGCACGTACGCTGCTTAGGATAACACGGCAGGTGAGTCCGTTTGTCTCGTATTCGAGCGAGAGACTGTAAGTAATTGCAGCAAAGAACGGCTCCGAGTGTCGAGACCTAATGAAGAAGAGCTATTGTCGCGGGTTCTCTTATCACTCCGAAATTTCTAAACTGGATTCAACCGGCTGTGTATATTCGCGTGCGGGGAAAAGATATCTCGCACGTACCTCCCTCGTGGTATCGCTACATAATAACGCGATATCGCGCAGTGTGTAATTGCAGTTCCGAGCGCGCAGGGAGCAATTTCGTCGAAGGATAATCGTTTCTTCGACGATGGAATAGACAAGAAGACGCGAGCGACTAATTACGTGTTATTACATTACAATGCGCCGACAAACAGCAATGAAATATTTACTTCATGCTTCACAAGTATGATATGAAGTAATTGATTCTAATGTGACGCTGCAAGTCGTCTAAAGCTTCGTAGAAATCGAATATCGAAATTTGATTATTTCGCATAATTCTCCGTTCCTCATAAATTTTCCTTTCTATTCGCGTGCTCAAGTTAATCTTTCAGTGATCCTTAAATAATTTATTATATTAGACAGAATTCTATCAACACATACATATTCCATTCTTAATATATAGATGTGAAAATAGATATGAATATAGATATGAAAGTTGGCTAATTGCGATGAAGATTTTGCGAATGCGCTTTTTGTTAAGGCGGCGTTAAGGCGGCGTTAAGGCGGTATAGGTGGCTTCCAATAGGCAACGCTTATTCATGCTTAAGAACATCCAAAGTGATATTTACTGCAACACTTAACATCGCGATAAAATCTATTATGAAGCGTGCACAATAGTCAACGGGAAAAGGAAATCCTCCTCAGACATCTCCTCGGACTTGATTTCCTCAATTAGAAGCGGCGAGACTAGTCGTCGCATGTTTGTATTAGACTCTAAATATAACTCTTCGAGTATACATATTATCTACTACATGCAGTACCTATCAAGCATTGGGAAAATTCCAGTGAGGCCGCTACACGTTGTTGCTGACCACTGCACCGTGTTTTCTACGGTCGCAGACCGTGCGGAAAGTTAATCGCAGGAATAGCAACGCGATGCGAACCAATTACGCGCCCTCACCAGTAACGCGGCGTTAATTGCCGGACCATCAATTCTTAATGAGGCGCGCTCAATTCAGCGACCGTGATCGCAAATGTTACCGATAGCCTGGACATTTGCAGAAACACAAATACCCGAATAAATAGCATATCGTTACAGAGCGACAACTATTGTATACCACATCTCGGTAGCAATGTTGATTACATTGTTAACAATATTTACGAAATTGTGAAAATAATTTAGAGTTAACTAGTTTAGAGTTAAATCGGCGGAGAAATCGGCCAATATCGTTTGAATGGAGATTAGTGTACTAACAGAGAGCTTCGCGCTTTCACTCTATACGCAATATTAGAAATTATACGAGCTAATTATGTCGTCATCATACTCCTTTTAGCGACAACATCCGGACGAAAAATTCCGATGGTTGCGCTTTTTATCTTGCGTTCCCGATAAGCTCTTCCGATCTTTCGGTCACATCGAAACAGGTTCTTTACTTTCCTTTGAACAGGATACACTGGCGATTGATCAGTAGATCGTGGCACGATTCACGCACGGTATTCTTCCGATCATGAAGATGGATGAGTGGGTGATCACGAAAGTGCGTGATAAAACGGAGCACTTCGCACGCAGAAGCGCAGGCTTATTAAGCAGTAGTCAATATGCCACAACGATGATGATGATGATGCATCGTCACGTGGACAGATCTAATAAATTCCCGACCGGTCTCGCACGAGACATAATTCAATTAATTCGTCGGCGGACAGCTAGAGACTACGCTTGTAAACTTTGTTCCGCGTAGATTAATGTCAATTAACATAAATGGTAACGCGTGATGGCCGTTTACTGGGTGGATTCAGGGTATCTTCTAGAACAATTTCCATACAATTTATCCGTAGCATGCTCTCGTTTACCTCCAAACGAGTAACGCACATCGATCCCTGTTTCAAATTTATGACAAAATTATCAAAATCTACTTTGTATAATCATAAGCATTAAGAAATTGAATAGAATTGCCGCATAAATGACGGATCTGCCAAAATTCCGCAATATTTTATATGATTTCATCTAATAAATTTTATTACATTAATATATATATATTTCTATGATGTTTATATTGCTGCTTCAAGATTATTACGCGTCAAGAGACTGTCATATACACCAAACAAATCAAACTTGTTCGCGAGGTCCATGATGCAGTCTCTAAAAATAAGTGGTGAGCACTTCTCGTGTTAGCGATTGTCACTGTCTACTTTTTGCATAAGAATTTTTCGACGTGAGCGATATTCAGGTGCATAGTAAGCAAGAGTGCGAGCGTCACTCAATTTGGCGATACTCGCATAGCACGGTTAATAAATTTCGATTAAGGGCAACGTGGAAACCTACTCCCCGCACACTTTTGTGTGCGTGTTCTACCGAGGCTCGGCTCTTTCACAAATTACGGCAGATTTATTGCGTCGACAAGATGAGACGACGTAACGCACGATTAAATACACTTTTAACGCGCCGTCGTGTGAACAAGAGATTTTGCTGACATTGTAATTTCGCAAAAAATAAAATTGCATTTAATGCTGATGAATATATTAGAATTTTAATGAGCAATTATTGCAATTCATTGTAACGTGCTGCGACGTCGAGAATTAAATGTCCAAAGTGCTCAATGAATCCTGTTTGCGTTATTTCACCTCCGGCTTTCCCGTAATCGTCCTCGATAAATCCGCGCTGATAAATCTGCGTGTTTCGGAGCGGATCGCGCGGAAATAACATAAATAATATTAATCAATTCATTACAACTCACGGGTACGCGAGTCCTCCGCTGTCGCGCATCGTGCTCATGTAATCGCGAGCACCAACTTTCTTTTCCAACGACGAGGTACAACCGGCGGACGAGCGAAAATGAGTCTTGCGATGATTCGATGAAACATTTATGGTCGCCTGCACGTGAGACTGCACACAGGATGAGAGACAGACGGGCAGACAGAGGTGGAGAGGAGGGAACCGACCGAGAGATGCACAAGTGCGATGCTGATGATCCAATCACAACTATGTACGATCACGGTGAATGATGTGCACGATGATCGATGTGTGTATGCTCTGTGTAGCTGTGTACTTTATCGCTTTCCCCAGGAAGAATACACGAAGGAAATTGTTCTTTTTCCGTCCGTCAAGAGTCCATCGCCAACTACCGCACACTGTAGAGAGAGAGAGATAGAGAGGGTAAGACACCGTCTGCATGACGCTCGATATTATCACGCGATTACATCTGGTCATTAGTGGTATTCCGTCAATTATGTTTGCGAATATTGGTGTAGAGTAGTTCGCTGCTGAGCTAACAATTGCCAATGAATTCTAACTGTTGCAGATCAAAGAGATGGTCGGATTGAAACGAGATAGAATTAAAGACTTCAGAGAAAATGATGACCTGACTCGAAGTTCCTGCATTGGAAGAAATCGCGTTTGCCAAGATCAGCATTGTAAAATTTATGTTGTAAAAAATACATAACAGTATCTACACGTGGTATGTAAGAGTGAAGAGGTGTACATGTTATTTTCTTTCCACGTGCGTATCATTTCAAGAGACATTTTGCGTTTTTACCGCGCCAAAACATGAACGTCACAAATCGTTTTATTTGTACATAATCAAGAGTCAGGCGAGTAACGCAGACGGAAACTACTCTCGACCACTTTGTGTACTGCGACTCGTCAATTATCGGCGATAACTGACGATGTTGCAATAATATCGATTATGTGGACGTTGCACCCGTGAGCGTTCGCGTTGTGAGAACAGTATCCGGAGATGGAAAACTGTTTTCCCTTACGAGACTCAAGAAGACAGATATATTTATCTGCAGTTTCCAATTCTTGATGGTAACAGACGAATGAAATTACAAAGGAAACATCTCGCGGAAATCTCATTATTATTTTAGTTTCCAGAGCAAATCCTGGAGGAAATATCGCTTGAGGGAAACGCAGTTCAGAATATAGCGCTCCACTGGTGTTCTGGGACTTTCGCTCATCAAGATGATTCTGATTCAATTTTCAACCAATTCTATTCTATGTATAGACATACCAATTAATGTACGCGAGCATTCATTAGTATCTGTTATCTTAATTTCAGGTAACGCTCAACACTCACGGGAGGTTCAAGCACTATTGACCAATCTATCCGATCGAGCCCGCGATTTAATTAATGATTAAAGTGCACCGCGATTCGGCCCAATTGCTCGGATTACTTAATACGGTCTTGCACACAGACCGGACAGAGAAAATTCGGTTAACTAGGGTTACCGCTCCCGAGGGAGCGATTTATAGTCGCGAGTGAACTCCGCCAGTTTCTTAGGTAACAATCTTCGACTTGTGCGCCAATTACGACAGGCGATTAATTAGAAGCAGGTCGCGATGCGTGTCACGAGACGGTGCAGGTCGCGCGCGGGCTCTTATCGGTGTATAAGTGCATTTCTAATCATAGTGCTCTTTACCCCGGCTTCAGAAAGATGAGAAGAGAGGAGAGGAGAGGAGAGCGCGCACACGTCGAGGATGATTTTCGCGTTTGGCGCTTTCACGTTTGTTCATGGACACGCCGTTGGGCGGTATTCACAATTTCTTGTTCATGCACCCGCGATGCTGGCGGAAAACTGACTGCGCCGTCCGGCCGCTTGGACCCTCGTCTATATCCGCTCGCGCGTATCGCAGCGTGCATGCACGTGACAGAATCACACACAGCACAGTTCCGTGCACGCGGTTCTTCCTCTGTGTTACAACATATTATGCGTGATTTACAATCTCAGAATCGTTTTGTTTTGGAGACAAGAAGTTTAGAAGAAGGAGATAAGTTGTTTAAATTTATTAGATACTATCTAAGCTGGTTTCTTTTTTGATATTATATAATACATGTAATATACGCGGCACTCTGATATTTCCAATTATTTTAATATAATTAAGAATTGTGTGTTATCTCTATATGTTTGTTATAACTTCGACAAATTCAAAAATTCATTATTCTGCTTACATAAGCAGACAATATAATTTAAGAACTTTATTATACCGTCATTCATTATTCATTTCATTACTTTAGCTTAAAGATAATAATTCAAATATGTCTATTTTATATTTTTGTTTGTGCGGAAATTCCTGAATTTATTATTCAAGCTTAATAAATGCAAAAGAGTCTATTTGTCTTTTCAAGATTATCTTTCGGTTTAATAAAGACTTTGGAGTCAGTTTACTAAAGAAAATGATGGCGGATCAAATGGAAATCTCGCGAAAAACACAGTGCTCTTTTCGGCAGTCACGTCGCTGAATTATGTATGGGATTCTTTCGGTCGCGAGCCGCAGTTATAATGAAGTTTACGATGAATCGTAAATTGCAAAGAAAACCGGCGTCTTTCTTTTTGCAGTCGGTTGACAAGCCGAGTCATGGTGGTTTTCTACACACGACTGTATATGTGTGTATGCCTATGCATGTATGTGCGTGTGAGGAAGCCACACATGTCTCGAAACCGGTTTTTGAAGCTCGTTCCTGACTGCCGTAAACTTTACAACCAAAAGAAAGCAAGCCTCGATGCACTATCTTCTGTGTTGCGACCAAGAAGCTTGAAGCTTAGGTAATGTAGACGTATGTGCACTTTTTAAGCTTCTCAATGTTAGAAAATTTAATTTTCTATCGACCGATTACGTAAAAAGTGCTGAAGATAAACAGAATGAACTCTATAATGCTATTATTAGAAATAGAAATTAAAACTGAATTAGAATTAAATGGTCAAACTAAAATTATTACTACGCTTAGATTTAATAGGTAAGAAAAATAGAATTCATTAAAATACAAATACCGAATATATAATTACATTATTTCATGCAGATTTTATCATTAATATTTTATTGTGTATGTCTATTTCTAAAGTTTGCACACGTTAAAGATTTATAAACATATAACGCATAATTTTTATTTAATGGCTTGCTTGAGGAATTTTTAAGTGAAGGAAATCTATTCGGTATGCAAATTAAAATATTTATTCTATATTACGCAAGACGGCTATCAATCGGATCATTTCACATCAATCAATACGTCAGTCAGAACAATACGCCAACTATTATTTATTTGCAATCAGTCAATCAAACATAATTCTCGATTGGGAAACAATAGGCTTGTATGAAAAATAAATTACGAAAATATTCGTGAAAATATAGGACTACGTCGAGCTCTTCGATTAAATCACCTTGCAAAGTTACACTATGTGAACGAACGTTCGTGCGAAGAAAAGGACGATGCAACTACAAGTTCCTGTCGATTTCATAAATCTTACAAGTTAAAAACGAAGAGAGCAAAGAGAGCTCATTTGCATCAGTCGTCTGTGAATATGTGAGTCAATCTGTGTATTCAATTGTCTATGACTGTTGTCCAATAGCGGATTTTGATTATATTTATGAACATGCATTTTTGTTAGTCAGCAATATTTCCAATATGAATTTTTAATGGCACAAGTCGCAAAAGATGAAGATATAAAAAGCGCAGGAAAATTGAGCGGACGTTACAATTGAAATGAATAAATAATTTGTTGTGTCTGGAGAACCAATCCTCTAGATGATTTCTTCATTTCGACAAAAATTCAAAATTATGTATGTAAATGTATGTCAATGTATGTAAATTCACAAAAATGTGACATTAAATTGATAGCATGAAACTTTGACAGAAAGAAGGAAAGTTTATAAAACTAAGATTGGATATCTCTCTCTGTTAAGAAATTTCTTTAGAAACTGAAAATGTCAATTGAAAGTGTTTGTTTGAAAAAGTTATCACAATCGTACGTTAACATCGTTCAATGGCTTTCCTGAAGTCTGAATGTCTGAATGTTTATTATTGTCTACGTCACGTCTATTGCAAATGCCGATAAACTGTTCAAATAGTGATTGAAGCTAACATTCTTGCAATTAATCGAATAAAATGCAGTCTGTCATGTTCGATTGCGATAAGCATGACATTTCTGGCACATAAGATTATTTGATTTAAACGTGTACTCTTGAGCTATTGCATTCCGCTCTTCGCAGAGTGTATTGTTCCAATTGAAGTCATAAATATATCGAAATCGATCATTATAAATTCATCGTTTCTCGCGCTTCCCAAAGAGGTACCAAATTTGCTCGGAATCAATATATCGCAAAAGTTACCGGAAGGACGATAGCTTGTCTTAATGGCGCGGCGCCCGGTTTAGCTCGTTTATGTGGCGTATACACGACATGCACGCAACATGATTCGTAATAGAGTAGTGTTCGCTGTTTCGAATGCGATCATTATGTCTGTATGTTTCGCGATCGCGCGCATTCGGTACCCTTGACGTCAACGGCTCTATTTTCGGTCGTTGTCGGCGTACATTTAACGCCGGGCGTGCGTAAAATTCATGACGACGAACACGAGCGGACTGTGTTCATAACTAAATTGTATTTCATGGGAGTTTCGTCGTCTCAAGAGTCTTCCCTTAAATCATGTAATAACAATTTCCTATACCAAAAAAATATTATCTCTTTGACTGCATCAAGGCAAATTAAATCGGCGTAATCGATTACATAATAATAGAAATTATTTGTTATGTAACATAATCAAATTTTTATATCACATACATATCTGTAAAAAAGAAAAAGAAAATACTTTTACTACATGTATTGTCCGGTGCATTCCTAAGTTGGAAAAACGCAGAAGCAAAAAATTATTAAAAGAAATATTATTAGTTATTATTTCCCTTTTATCATTTCCAACGCGATATGCGATATGCAGTAAAACGGAAACTATAAATTCGCGGCTAATAAAAAGCTTCGCTGATGAAAAAGAAGAAGCATGCCGTGTTTGTTGCTATAAAACTTCAAAAGACTCATTCGTGTGTATAGTGCATATGAGTCACGCATTAACATAAAACGAATTATTTTTCCAAGCCACGTTTCAAAACGTTAACATATCATCAACAAGATGCCAAAAAAAGTTTACGTTATAATTGTATGATTTATGATTGCGCATGCTGTCTTTATACATTAATTTCCGATTTGAAGAAAGAGAGAGAGAAATTATTATTAGAATTATTTTTATAAGTAAACATAATCATGAGAATGTTATCAAAAGTAATGAAATCTATCTCTCTTTTTTTATACAACATTCATAAAATGGAAATTGCATATGAAAGAAATAGAACATGTGCCAGGATCAAATGGCGCATTTTATTTTTTGATCTCTCAAAATTTTTCTCTTCGTGTGTCTGTTCAAACAGTGATTAACAAAATGACCAGGGAATTTTCGCTTGAACGTGCAACATAGTTATCCTGACGCGATAAAAAATTACGAGCGGGATCCCGGGCGTTTAGCAGCGAGTTACGACGTGGTTAACGTAATCGGTCGGTGCCCAAGTTCTCGCAAGTTGTGGTTGGAATTGTCGATTTTCTTGAGTCCAAACAAACTTTGTGTGCTCGAGAGAGAAACAGTATTGAATAATTTGTATAAAAATACCTCACGGAACGACAGTTCATATATATATATATATATGCAATTAGGATCGTCCAGTTTCCAACAGATCTCACAAATATCATTTTAAAATTTTACAAAATGTTAAATTCATTGTCAGAAGGAAGAACTATAGATATTGTTTACATGATGACTGCGACACTGTTGATGTTCGTAAATTTCCATACCTGATTCGTATCATCAATTACTCAAGCTCTATCGAATTGTAAAGGCGCACGAGAACTGCACTATTTTCGTCGCTAGACGCGCGTCTTGCGTCTCAAAATCTGCTCCTTTCGAGCGGATGTTTTCTCGCACGCCGCAGACTGTTCGTGCCAGATTTTGTTGAAGTCTGACGAAATCTATTAGGAAACGTTACGTCATTCTGGACTGTTGCCTGCGACGAAGGATGATGGACGGACGAAGACGATGCACAATCTTATACATTGACTCATCGCGTGTTTTGCTTTTTATAGCAAGAAGTTGTTTTCTTTCTAAAGAAGGAGACTTACGACATAATGAAAGAAATAACAGATAGAACATCAAGTCAGAAAAAAATGAGATCCAATTGATATTAATGAGAAACGAGATTGTTTGCTTATATCCTCCCTTGAATTTCGATTTCTGCCGTTGCGTAACGCGGTAAATATTAATACCATCAATTATTTTTTCTCAGTTTGTCGATGTAATATTGCGAGACGTTCGAATTTCGGGACGTTCCATTGTGACATTTCGATTGGAATTTTCCTACGGCCAGACCGGACACGAAGGCGAAACCTTTCTTTTCTTTGCTTTTTCAGGCCACATCATCATCCCATTCAGGGTAAACCAGAAGTAGGCGTGTATCCCAAGGCCGACGAGAGTGTGTACGCGTGGACCCATTGTGATTCATACGATCGAAAGAGAGAAACATGATTAAAAATCGTGAAAGAGAAACAGAAGGACCGGCCGATAGCAGGTCTAACTTCCTTGCCGATGTAATCATTTAGAGAGACGATAATAGCGTTCCAGCATTTCGTTTCCCTTACTCGGAATTTTCACGTGAAAATAAATTCAAACGGGACAGCACTAAATGAGTTTGACCGTGGGTTTACAAATAAAAAAGCTAAAAAAGAGAGAGAAAAATAAGAATTTCGTCGTGAAGATAAAGATAACAGAAATTATAACAATAGAAATGATTCTTACGTGGAAATTAAATTGTTTGGAAAATTTGTAATAATTATGATCATTGCACAACATTTTCGCAGATATTATATTTAATTTAATAAAAAAGAATTCAAAGAGTTTTTTAAATTTCAGTCTCGCGGATCGAAATATTAAGAACTAAATTTCACAGACAACTTATCTGTCAAATCGTTCACTATTGACTCACATATTCACATTTATTATCACTTATTATTTGCATAGATTTTTTATCTATAATAATATAGAACATTTGCGGAAATTATCAGCGAGATAAACTCGATCGTTAAACTTCATATATTATATCATATACTCCGTAAGTATGCGGAGTTAGAATGATGGCTATTCACGTGTCGCTACTATAATTAGCGATTCGTGATCTATTTTAGACCTACATACGCGCGCTGTGTATGTTACGGAAATGCCGACGTCAATTAGCGATTGACTGATTAGGCTCTCTATGATCACGAGACACGAAAAAGCGTTATCGCTTCGATCCGGTAAATTATGAGCGTCATCATAATACATCGCGTTCTGCGAATGATGTAATTTAATATCAAGACAATGTTATGTCCCTACGCGATAACCTTGCGATTAGCAATCGTGCTAATAAAAACATTCTCATTCTTGTGTTCCCTTGTGTTCTCTTGCGAAGATATTATCTTATCAGCGATACAGTGTGTGTATTATTCTTCCGGATAATCTCTTTTTTTTTCTCTTTCTATAACACTCTTGCTTCCCTTTTTCTCTATTGTATATAGTTGTGTAATCCATCTTGTAATAATCGATTGTTTAACGGCTAATTAAAATTAATTGATAAAATGTATTCAAAAGTTGTATTCATGTTTTCTCCTCTCTGTAAGAAATCTTGGGATTTTTAATTGTATATATATTCTAACGTTGATACATTTTCGAGATTTTTTTATTTATAGCATAGATACGCATACTATTTTTATACCAGTTGTTATGTCTTGCGTTTCAAGAACGCGTATTTTCAAAAGATTTTAAAATACAAGGGAAAAATAATATTTGATCTCAAAGAAGATCCGCAAATACCGAATCATCATTTATTCAATAAAATTGAAAAGAATAATCTAACATACATAAAATATGCATATATATAAAGAAGAAAGATGTAAATAACATGAAATTAAATAACGATATCGTTTAATAACTAATTCTTTAAATTTTAAGAATAATTTTCCTAAGAATCTCGAAATGAAAAAAAAAACGTAAAGAATATGCAATATCGTGAAAATTTTACTGTCAATACATTTCGTCTTCAAAAGTGGAATTATTTACTTTGGATTCGGTGAGAATGAGATATTTCGAGTTCTGCGACAAAAAGGCGAAAAACACGCGTGTCGTAAAACGACAGATTAACAACAAGGTGACGTGCACTCGTTTTCGGCCGTGACGCATGTCCCGTAGCTCGTCAAAACCAGAAAGCAGCAGTTTCGGATGAAGGTTCCCTGGCAGACTCTTTGCCTGCAGAGGCAGCCTCTCGTTGTCTTCCCTCATATCAGTCGACGCCTTATCGATTCGTGTCAACATAGAATCAGCGTCTCGCTCCCGCGAACCCCGCTCTATTTCCGGACTGTAGGAGCTATTTCTATCGAACTTTGCGTGATCAGCTAGTTCACGGTAATCATCGAGAGTCTAGCACGATTTTATCGAACGCGATGTACTTGCGTCCTTGTGACCTTTTGCCATCGACCTTTTTGCTATCTTATAACAGTCTGTCAAGAGAGATCGGTTACAGAAATGGCAATAATCTTTTATTCCGAACGATCCATTCGCCTTATCGTACTCGTATGGGAAATCTGCCGCTTTTCCATGCTGGAAGAATTATCTCCGAGCGAAGAAAAAGCGAGTAATGTAAAATGTAAAAAAAATTTTCTCTAGAGAACGTGTTTAACCACGGTGCTGGAATAGAAAGACGCCGCGCAGCTTTGTGGAAGAGCCGGTGCAGAATTACGACGTGGAATGTGGCCGGAGACCGTCTATGCTTAAAATGAAGTCCTGGTCAACTGCCAGGATCATATTCAGAGAGCCGTGCGTGGAAAAGAGACAGAGAAAGAGGAAGATTCCACCGGCCGACCTTTCTCGCGCTGAAGAAAATTGCGCAGTTCTCTCTACGACGATATTAATCCTAAAGTACCAGAAGTAGATCTTAGCTTTTAATATTGAAATCTTATATCCAACAAATAGTTTGTTTGATTATTACTTTCTTAATAATTTTCTCAAAAAAGAAATTATCTTAAACAGATTTTAAATTCAAACAAAACGAGAGAAAAATCAAGGGATGCATTAAACGCGTGGAATAGTCCATTTTTCCATATTGTTATGAATAATGTTTGTGTATATTACGTAAGATCGGTAAGAGCTACTTAAAATTTCCAGATGTACGATTAGATTAGATCCGATATCGTGAAGTGATGTGCAATCTCGCAAAGCTTTGTCGCACGCGAAGGTTTTCGACAACTATTTTTCAATTAATATCACTCATTCGATATGTTTCTTACCTATTTGTTAATTGTTATTATCTACTTATCGACTTTATAATTATCACTTATTATAAATCTTATCACCATGTTTTTAGATGTATGTAACTACGCAACAAACTCTTCGCGAGCAGAAGCATCGATGAAGGATGCGATTGGTAAACAAAATATTTTTAAGAGTAGCGAGGTAAACGTTTTACGAGGTTACGACTGCCCATAAATAACTCCACTATCAACGTTGCTGTCGATAATAATAGATTTTACGCTGTATGTGCCGATATAAAGCTGGGATTTTTCTGCTAGTATTTATCTTCATTCTGACATCCAACGAATAATCATCTTTTCGAGAATCTCGATAAACGAGGATAGATTACAATCTACAAAACAAATTTTCCACTTTATTATACTAAAATATTGCCAATAAAATATTTTTCAGCTTATTGTCGAGATGCAAAATTTCGAATGGAAGAGGTGAATTGCCAATCGCAGTGGCACAGATTCAATCTTACTTTGCTGTAATCGTTACAATCTGAACTTCATTTTATTTCGTATTTAATTCTCGTACATATTTGGCTAAGCTCGATTCATTCCCGTAATTGCGCAACGCAAGCGTCGCTCGCCACATCTGCTTTAATTAAGCGATGATTATCGCGAATGACGTGCGGAAAATTCGTGATATCATGTGTCGTCGACGAACTTGTTACTCCACTATCCAGGATCGATGACGCGCGTAATCAATCCGCGGCTTCCAATTAATCGGCGATTTTATTCGAACCTCGTGTCACATGTCACATTATTGTGGTCGATCAAATCGACTCAAAGAGAAATCAGAGTGCGTCAGGTTTCGCTCGAGCGTGTGTAATAAAACACGTTATGAATCCTTATGGATAAGATAATTTAGGTCGTGAGGCGACACTCTAATGATTTTTATTATCGCTTTTGTTTACTCGTCAAATGCTTCGTGCGCAAAACACTCATGTTGTAAAAGTTAAAAATGATTGGATTCCTAGTTATTATTTCGGTCGTTTTTGCATCGAATGCACTAGCATTTTCAGCGCGTAACAATTTGCATTCAAGATATTGAAGTCATCATGCGCGCAACTTTCTGCTTATCTTATCACGTATTACCAGGCAGATATTGACTCACCGGAATTTTTACTTTGTTTTGTTCTTATCTAGACTGCATTGCGCCAGTGAACAATTAAATTCAAGAATTATTTCCATTTGCGTGAGAATGATCTTTGTAATAACAGAGTAAAACAAGAATTTATCTTATTATCAAATAAAACAATCGATATAGGAATTTGTATAAGTTTTGCAAAGTTGTGTTTTTTATATTTTGAGATTAAGATACTTTTATAATCCTGCGGCTTAATCCTTCCGCCTTTTACTAGGCAGATAAAAAGCCACGTAAGATCTGATATATGTATATGTTTCATTACTTCACATGCAAAAACCTAGTCACCAACAAGTGACCGAAGGATACTAACAGCACGTTGTTCAACGGTGCATGAACAATTAGCGAGCACAATCAAGCCGCAATTTGCTGGCGATTTTGCGCCGACAAAGTTTCTTTTCATGACTTCAAGAATACCCGCAAAATACATATTATCTACTTGAAAACTAACGTCACTGCATATTGTACAATTTTCTTTCTTTTATCTGAAATTATCTGTATTTTTTTCACAATATGAGGCTTGAACAATTAAACAATCACGTGTTTAATTTAATACAAAACATTGCAATTAGAGATTATTAATATTTTTTAAAGAGAAGATAAAATATTCAAATCTTAAAAAATCCGATTAGAATTAGAAAAAATTGCAATTAAAAATTTTTTAATATTTTTTATATATCAAAATCAGTTACTTTTTATATTAAAATTATATAGAAATTTCATCTTTGTATTGCATAATACTAGCAGTTATAAATTACTTCTTTGTTCAACTTCAATCATCTTTTCTCATTTATAGAACATATCGTGTATTCTGATGACTAAAAATAGGAAAAGCAAACAGGCGATCGAAATGAGTGAGATCAATAGACATATCGTTCGTTTTAGCTGCCAGCAAGTCATCTACCCGACTTCCCTACGTTCTTTTGCGGGTCTTCCCGAGTCATCATGTCAAGAGGATTATCATATCACTCACCAATCGGGGAACAACACTAGTGCTTCGGCGAGGATGTCCCGCAGCAAAGTGGTCGCGGGTGGCACATGCGGCAGAATGACCGGCGCAAAAACACCGCAGACACCGGCGCTGCGGCCGTGTCGTGCCTCATATCTACTAAGGTAGATCGCCAGGTAGCCAAGCAGACGATAATGAGAAGATGGCAGAGTGGACAGCAACTCCTTTGTCGATGCGATCCAGGAGTCATGATCGTTTGCGTAACTCTCTGCGCCAGACATTACAGAACTTATTAGAAGTGTAGCGTGCAAATTTCAATTGGAATATCAGTAAAGAAATTTTCGTCTCAATCTCCAAATATCGAATCTTTTTTTATTTTTATTTTTATTTTTATATAATTTAAATAGTTATTACTAAATTGTACGATCAACATCGCACGTTTGAGATAGATTAGAATAATATTTGAAAGTCCTATTTGCAATAAATTATTTAGCGTGTTAATAACAAACAAAACTTTCAATATCTTGAAAAACACGAAAGCGATTTAGGATTCAAATTTGATTGGAATGCTGTTCTTACGGGCATGCACACCGAGTAGCCGGCCGACGAGAGTGGATGGCACGACGGACTGCGGGAGCTCCTTCAGGTATTGGCGGAGAAGAGTCGCGGCGGTCGGAGGACATCCAGCCGCCTCCAGATCGGCATCACCCCGACGTTCGAAAGCCGCCCTTAGCCGCTCCGCCAGTCGGGGACTGCCGCCCGACAGGCGGAACACCGCCGCACTCTGGAAGCCGTTCGCTTCGATGTAGCTGCATAGTCGATGCACCACGTATGGCACCCCTGTGTCGAGGTACGGCTCAACCAGCTCCAGCCGGGTGCCGAAGATCCTGCTGGTGCCCGCGCCGCGGCCCAACAACGAACCCGCCAGGACGCGCTTCACGCGTGCGAGACGAGACTCGTCCTGAAATCCAAGTGCCAGGATCCGCTGTACACGTGTAACACCATGTGTGTATTCGCTATTTCAAGTACGCGTGACTATTGATGAATGAAATGTCAAGTCGAGATGCCGAAGCACGTGTTTTTCCTAGAGCGATAGTATGCACTTTCAATATCGCTCATACATAACATTTATCTTGGCGTTTATTATCTTTCTCTATCCGTTTACTTAAACGCGGCGTGCGTTTTACGTCGACTCCGCGCATTTTATCAGGCGGTAATTGACATTTCCGGCATTTCGTACGACATTTATGCAGACTGTATAAATTATTAGTCATGCCGGTGAGCGAGAAAACGTAATTGACAGACGGCCGCTAACGGTTGAAAAGGCAGTGCATCGACGGAGTAAGGAATGGTATAGTATAAATTGTATATTCTCGCTCAACGCAGTAGAAGAACCGGAAAGTTTCTATAGGCGTTCCTCGAGTTCTTGAGAACGTGAACATGCTATTGTCTATCTATCAAATTAGCGGCAGATATCCACTGTTGCAGTAGGACTTTACATACTAGTTCCTATCGTTATAAATTAATAAACGTAAAAGCACATCAGAACTATAAGGCTGAAAAAAAGCGAACGTCTAGCAATAGTATTACGTGGCTTTATTATGCTTTATTATAGTCGTACGGATTGTACATATCCATCATTATTAAAAGTTTGTATTATAATTAACTATTGGCAAATTTATCTTATTAATAAATCTCATAAAATTCCAAAAACAAAACATTAGTTGCTAAAAGCAATACATATATCGATGGCCCTTTTTAGACACAGCAGATACTGTTACCAAAGTTGAAATGCTAAATACGGAATTGCAGTAAATGCCGAAGAGAGATTACCTTATCGTGTGTTTGACGGGAGCGCGTGGGACTTGCTGAGGATCCATGATGATGGTGGTGATGATGGTGGTGATGGTGGTGATGATGATGAAGATGTTCTTGCTGAGGGCGTTTCATCCCACTTTGTCTGCACCGAGACCCACCGCCGCACTGACAAAAGCAACGAGCAAACTTGCTATAAATTGTGCGATATGCACAAATGCGCAAGATGACGACTATTCAAAACTTCGTCATTCGCTGTCGCCATTCCTGCCTCCGAGTAAAATTTCCAGTTATGATTTTACATTTTGATTTACGATTAAATGAAAAGAGAGGATGACAAATAGAAGAGAATATTTTAAATATAAGGACACCAAATTTAAGTAGATTTACATACTAGCTGCATAAAAAACATTCAAAATTATAAAGATGCACTCAGTAACATTTTGGAAAGTTTGTTTGAGAATTCGTTAATTTAAGTGACATTAAAGTATAATTAATATCCAAATAATTTATATTACCTTGAAGGTAGATCTTTTCAGTATTTCAATAAAATGGAAGAAAATTCAATGATATCTCATCATCGGAGAATTGAATGCTTCAAACCGGCCTAACGCGAGGTAACTGCCGTGTCATTTGCACGATCATGCTGGAGAACCGCACGTCAGTGCATTGACATTGGCGGAACAATCGCGGGGTAATTTCAATATTTTCGCAAGCGCGCGAGCGAAAGAGAGAGAGAGAGAGAGAAGAGAGAAAGAACGAGAGATGAGCAACGCATAACGAGAAACACTGTATTTCATAATACAGGAAAAGCTCTACTCGAATAGATTGATGAATAAATGCGTCTTCGTAAAGCGTAAATCGTCTTCATCATTCTTTATTATGATAAAAATTAAGAGATGTGTTAGTAAACTTTTGCGCTGCTGCATAATCACGGCAAATGTACATGTTAATCAACAGATATTACTTATCTTATTTAGAATAATTTAAACTTCTCTCTCTCTCAAAGAACAACTGACTTTTATTCCTAATTTTGTGTTTTAGTTCTTTTGTTTCAGATGATTGTTCCACATTATTCTAAATCTGTTTAATCACGATACTACCTTTGGTTGTGTCTTCTATTCACAAAATGACACGCAACAGAATTATTCATCTAAAACGGGCAAATCCTCAACATCTACCGCTTCTCGCAGAGAGGTAATTGCAATTTTTCCGCGACGTAAGTTTTACTAAGCGACACAAAGCTAAAGTGGCTTGCCGACCGTTGCACCGATAACCGATACGTGGTCAATCGATTTATTATCTTGCTGTCGCTTTTTGAAAAAAGGACGCGCAATTTCGAGGAGCAGAATAGGTATGAGACGGTTAATGATCGTCGATAATGCTCACTCGCGACTAATCTCGTGAAAGAAGAAATTTCGAATATCACTCCTATATATGCACTTGTGTCAAACTTGTACCAAAATTTCGCGATTACATAATTTAGACACACCGTGAATCATGCTTTGATTATCTCGAACTCTGATTATAAATTGATTATAAATGACTCTTGAGTTTAATAAAATATAAAAGTTTAATAATGATATATTATCTGATGTCTATTATCTCATACTTAAAATTAATATTTTATTTATATTCTGTGTGAATTATAAATGAACTAAAAAGACTGGTAAGATTACACTATAAATATAAGTTTTATATGCTAATTTAATTAATTTAATTAAAATCACGCTATATTTCTTTATATTATATACTGATTAATATGTATCAGTTAATAATTTATTATTAAATAATGTTTATTAATAATCTCTCGTGTGCTCCATAATTAATATCGCTTTCATCAAGCCCCCTAGAGTAATGCATGCTAATACAAGGTGATTATTAAAGAGAAACACTCACAATGCACTCTCTCGCGACCCTCCACAGGTTGAAGTACACCGAGCTCAGCGTGGTAGCTGCCTCGTTTTGTTCGTCCCTTCGTTCTTCTTTTCGTTCTTCGGTTTGTCTGGATTCACCGTGAATAGATATTGGCAACGTTGTCTTCTCCGAGTTCGTATGATCGTGCTCCTTCGATCCGGTCGATTCCGTGATCAAATCACAAGTTTTCTACCGAATATCGCGAACACCGAGTACCGAACGCGATACCGTGCGTACACACTTCCTTGCCTGATAGTCGTTTTGTCTATTTCGTCCGCGTTGAGACTTTAATTTATCTCAGAATCACAAAACAAAGGAGTCGTTCGGAGAGCAAGGAACGACTCGTGGGGGATGCGTGTAGTCTGTATGCGTATATGTATATGTGTGTATACGTGTGTGTCCAGGACGAGAAAGATTCCCGCCGCTGTTGAAGAGAGAAAGAGAGAAAGAAAAAGATAGAAGGGTCGTCGCGAAAGAAGAGTCCTTATGTGCGCGTGAAAATTTCGAACGACCGTGTCTTCTCTTTCCTTTTTTTTTTCCTTTCTACAACGACGGAGGCGGCGACGACGACGCCGGCAACAACGACGACGACGACGACGTTGAGCGGAGATCGTGCGACTCGACTAGTAGTTCTGGGTTCATGTCCCTATCACGGCACATCGCATCGAGCCCTTTCTCTAAGGGGAAGGGCACTGCCTATGGCTGCTTCAGGAAGTGAGTCGACACCAGGCGTAGCGTAAGCATCGAGGGTCGGAGCCGAGAGATGAGGTCTAGGTCACCACTCCGCCCCTGGCCCTGGCATGGTCTACGTAGCTCCTGCTCGGACCTTTACAGCACCCGCTGCGCTCTGGAAACAGAAAGCACACAGAGGAGTTCTTAAGGGATCGCCATTGCGCACGAGGATAGTTTAGCAACGTTTAGCTATGGTCCACTTAATGAGTAATCGACTGACAAGTGGCAACATCGACGAGATCTTATAAGCAGTGCATCAAATAGCGAAGCACAACGCTCTCAAATTCTATCGGAAGATTACGTCACCCTTAACGTCGCGTAGAATTGCCACTGGCTCGCAAAATGCGCATGAGTGTACAATTTTTTGCTGGATTCAGCGATATTGGCATTAGCATTCGTAGCGATGGAACGTGTAGCAACGTACGATTGTTCGTTTGCTTAACGTGGAATATTCTCATGTTATTATATGTAGATAAAGCTTCCTGACTGAAAGATACACAGCGAGTACTAGAGATCACGTTTTCGCAGGTAATCAGATTTCCTAGTGAAGGGAAGCCATGTAATGCCTGAACTAGTAAATAAGAAACAACAGCTGAATAACAACGCGGCGGTAATCGAATAACTGTAATATATTTTTAGAGAACTAGATCAAATTTCTTAACTGGATTTGCAAATGTTCTCATGTTGCAGTATTTTTTTATGCCACTATTCGTAAATAATCAATTAATCATGTTCTAGAAATTCGTCTTTTATATTTTAATACTTGTTTTGCACCGCAAGTGTATGAAATAAATATCGTTGATGCTTAAAACAGCTTGCTCGAGAACACTGACCTAATGCACAGTGCCATAGTAAGATTCGCAGCGCGCTCGATCGATTTGCTCGCTCGTGAGGTATCGTGCGTGCATCAAATCGGTGGTGCATTTGCCCATGCAGTGTGCCTGCGATCGATATTTCTCGCGAGGGTAAATGGAATAAGCGTTTAATTTCGTGCAACGGAAGAACCGGTGCGACGTGCTCCCGTCTAATAACATGTCGATCAAAACGGAATACATCCGCTTACATCGTTTTGCATTTACAACCCACGCGTTTCCATTCAAGGCTGAAGCGCAAGTAACAATTTTATATTTATCCCATATTTATCTTGTATTACTTCTGGAAAATATATCGTTATGAAATGCGAGAAGTGCGGAATAAATACCAGGAATTACGAAAGCTTCAAGTAAATCCTGCAAATTACTGGAGGTAGAGAATTAATTGTTCCGCGAACACGGATTTCATGAAATATAGGAAACGAGAGGAAGTTTCTCAAGCAGTGACTTTGTAAATGATGGACTTGATAGATTCTAGTTCTGGGTACTTGTTACGTATCATCGTGTCCTTAAAATTTTTTACATATTTCAATCCTTATGTATCTCATGCTTTTATCCTCTTTTCCGCACTTTTCATTCCTTTTATCCTCATATCTCTTTTTTATTGTGACTCGACCCTTGCACCTGCGCCTCGACGTGGGAGGCCGTACATAGCGCTTAGCAACAACCGCATGTTTTTATGTAACCATTGAGAGGAAGTCAAATTCCGTCAGGTCGACGACGTGGTTACTGGCGCCGCCCGTTTGCATTCTCTGATGCAATCCTTCTATCTTTAGAGTTGTAGTAAAATGTAAAACTCCGTCAAAGCTCCTCTGCTTTAGTTACATAAATCGCATGCATATTCCTACATTTAAACGCCATGTGTCCTGTAGCCCTTATCGGACTCGGGGTTAACGGGCTCGGGGTTAACGGACGTTATATCGAGGTCACTCATAGCTCCGATGAAACGCAATCTCGATACATCGACAAGTGCGACGTAACGATCCGCGGCTACTGTCGCGTATTTGCGCGTTTCACTTTGCTGGCGCTTTGTCACTGTCACGCAACGTGAAAAACAAAGAATGTGAATAACAAAGTAAAGAAGCATTTCTTCTTTCTTTACGTTATCATGAAAATATATTGATATTACGATCGGTTTATCTTCGGCTCGATCACAAAGCGGCGCTTCAAACGGCCATTAAAATCCAATTACGCAATTCCGATTTCAGAGTTGCTTTTGTTTATGATAATTCTACGTATAACAGGTAAAACGCATGCTGTAATTTTATAACGTGTCACTTGTTATAGCTTCATTCGAGACGACGACGTAGCACGGCGGTGTGCTAGATGCAGTTGATCCAATTTCACATTTGCGTAGCTTGTATAAGCATGCGTAGATTTGCTTAACATCCATTTCAACGTTTTATGCGCAATTGTCAATATGCAGACCCGTAATAATGTAATAGTGTAATAGTGTATTTTTGCCAAGACTATCTTTGTTTAATGGAACAAACAATTTAAATCGTCGACTGTGAGAGAAGGATTATTAATCGCGATTAGAATTATCTAACGCTTGTGAAACGAAATCGCAGTGTTCAATCGGAGCAGTAAACAGAGGCAGAAACTATCTCCCGGGAATTCTAGAGAGAAAATCGCTGCACTGCAAAGCTTGGGTTACTCAAAGGGATACACACTAATACAGCGGAAACTGAAAAAGCAAACAAAATCAAACACCATTAACTGCGAATAATAATAAAAGAAAGAGTATATCACTGTTTACCACTCACCGTTTCAAAAATTTGCAGTTTCACACAGATATGTCGAAACCCGAGACAGTTTTCTCTCTTTAATAATTTCTGAAAGCTTCCTTTTTAGCCGAGAATCTTTTCACTGGGATACCTTTTTTATTTTTAGTTCTCGATTATCTCTCTATACATAAAAATATCGATCTCTTTCTGAGATACCTAATGCGCAATTAATCGTGCACACACTAAAATAACGTTCTCGCGCGCGAAAGCTGAATCAAGAACACGATTCGGCGAAGATGCACCCCGAGAGCAACGCGTACGAGTTGCCCGTACCTGATGAGGTGTGAAACGGAGGAAGTCATGACGACTGACCGGAAGAGAAGAGGCTGGATCGCGACACGGACGCCACACAAATGAGACTGAGTCTACGCCGTGATCCTCGCTAGCCCTCTCTCTCCGTCAGTCGTCCTTCATCAGCACCCTCCTCCTCGCAACCCTTCTCCGCGCAACCCTCCTCTCGCAATTTCCCCGACTACCTCGCTAGTGCTCGAATTTTGCGTCGAATTCATGCCAGATCCGGAATGAGAACAGCCGAATTTTCTCGATTTCACGATTTCGTAGTTGATCACTGGACCTTTCTTAGCCCATTATCGATGAAAAAGGTCGGGAGAAGAGGGAAGAAAAATTAGAAAAAGAATTATAAAATCCAAATCGACATTAAAAAATCTTGGGGATCAAATGGAATAAAAATGCGTTTAGAACTGTAAAATCAAAGAAACGATTAATTATGATGATATTCAGTAACATAATAACTAATATAGTATAACATAACATAATATAATAATAGCCATGAATAATAACAACAATACTGTACATGTAGCAAAGTTAAAATGCGTAACAAGGCAGATACTGTTAACATAAATTCAAAATGTCAGATGGCACTTTTGTCGACTAAGTCAAATCAAATAACTAATTATCTTCAAAAACAAATAACGTAACGTGTAGCAAAATTTATATAATATATTATAATTGAACTTTTATAGCATTTTAGTTGAAGCTGTAGATGCTCACATCTCTGATTTCATTCATTTATCGTATCTTAAATTTTCAGTTTAATCCTATCATAAAACTGTACCATAAATATATACAAAAAACCACTACGAGAATGACCGTATGTTCCCCGATTATCCCTTACCATCAGTATCCCCACCACCATGGACTTTCTCCAAACTGACCCCCTCCATCGCGCACGAACCCCCTTGGTAGCAGAGATCGCGTGCACGAGGGCGCATGCACTACCCTCGAGGAATCAATAGACTGTCCTGGTCACGTGAATCGCTAGGTGGAAGAGGAAAGACGAAGAGGGAAAACAAGGAGGGGTGGAGGGAGAAAGAGAGAAAAAGAGATCATGAGGATCTAAGCGAGCCAGGGAAGGACGGAGATAGTCGTTGGTCGCACGTTGGGGTTGCCCGAGAGAGTTTGTTGACGATTACACAGCATGCGTATGTGGGTAAACAGCGACACGAGTTCGATAGAAATGTATAATGTAAACGTTTTCCCTCCACCGTTGTGGGGAGAGTAAGAAGGATACACGGGGAGGTGAGGAGACGGAGGGGACATTTACTACGCATCATCTTCGCGATGGAATAGTCCAGACACAAATGGCTGAGACGACACGTCCGTCTCATCTTCCCGATGTGCTGACTGGCGGTCAGTATGCACATCGGATACAGTCATCATTGGGGTGGCTGCTATTTCGAGAACATTCAGTTCGCGTAAACGTTTGAGACTATACTATTGAATCACACGTGATTGCCCGCGCGAATGGCAAATAAACGTATTATTTCCTGGGTAACTCAATTCCGCTAATAACCAATTTTTGAGTCATTCGAGGCAATTGCGATCAGTTACGATTGGTCATCAGCGAAATTGAGCACTCGTTGAGTTGGAAAATAATTTACGATGCATGCTGCGATGCATCGCGGTTTGCATTCAGAAGGAAATTTTCGTCCCTCTATTTATCATCTCCTTTGCTCTTATGTCGAGTTAATTATTCATATTAAATTGTGCATAGGGGATTACTCTTCTATAAATCATCTTGATTAACTGCATATGACGTTCCCCTTATTCGAGAGACGCATGATCTGTTTAATTGATAAGTATAATTACTTATTCAGTTGATCACTTCAAAGTTTTCTCATGACTTAACAATCAGATTTATATCAATAGGATATAGCGTATAGATATGTATCCCAAAAAACCGTGTCTCAAAAAAATATGTTCTGTCAACTATAAATTTCTGACTTTGGAACTAACTTTTAAGATCTTTTACAGATCTTTCTGATATTGGCCGGTATTCATAGTCGGATCTTATATTTAAGACCGTCTTAAGTTCATCTGCAAATGCTGGATCATTTCATTGGCTATCATTGAGTATCTGAAGGTACACTTAAGACAGTCTTAAATATAAGATCCGAATACCTATATGTATTCCCTACGACTCTTGTGCTTAAATCGTTAAAATGACGTTAAAATTCAAAGTTCCTGAAACAATGCTCTCGGAAGTTACGTAACGTTTTGCTTTGCCAATCGCAGCGTGCACATGATTGTATTGAGTTTAGAAATTAAGACATAAATTTCGCGTGTAAATCCCTCATGTGCAACGTCCGGCATCGATCGCATTTTAAGTGCGTAAGTTTTGCGGGGGGATGAGTGACCTTCAACTTCAGGTTCTTTCCCATAGGAAGGGATTCCGACCCTCCCTATTCGTCCTCGAGACCCCATTAAAGCCAACGAATCCCCATGAATGGAATAGTGACTTCACTCCCCCCGTCATTCTCAGATTCTACGCAGTAGCATTTTGGTGTTGCGTAATATCGTCCGGGGTTTTATCGCCTTTTACGTCTTGTGCTATGTTCCTGACTCGATCAACAGGCAAATATCACCATAGATTCTTAGAATGCAATTAGTCTGTTGATAATTTGTTCTTAATATTGTATTATAACATTGTTAGTTATTGTATATAAACATGAAATAAATTACATGGCTATATATCAATTTCTCCATTATCATATATAGAAAAACAGCTAACATTTATTGCAAATTGAATGACTCAAAAATCTAGAAATATAATTCCACAATCCGAAAGATTATGGCAAATTGCAGCGAAAAATATAATATTAGTTTTGCGATTTCAGTCGTAATTATTAATTAATACAGCGAACTGTACTTAATTTTGATTATATCAACATAAAACAGTACAGTTTTAGCGTGCGTAAAAAATACATGTGCGCATTTCAATTTCATGTAATTCTCGACAAGAGTTCTTATTTTGTGTGTTACAAATTTGCGCGCGCAAAAATCCCCGCGTTTTGCTTTGAGACATGCTTTGCCATTCTTTATCAGCGAATATATTAGTGATGGGAATAGAACACGTGCGGACAATGACCCGGCGTGCCCATATGCACGTAACTAGCGAGCGCATGCATATATACATGCATATGCACATGCCGTCACTTGGACAGCTTTTCGTACTATGTACATGTATCGATTATACGATGCTTCGGCGACGAAAGGTAATGAGAATTGGCGTCTAGAGAATGCGAAATTAATCGATAATAATTAATACTTGTCACGCGGCTGTTTCACACACTCGAGTACGTTTCTCTAGTTATAACATTTGTAATTATTCGCGAAAAAAAAAAATAAAAATCGCGCTACGAGTAAACGGGTATTTTTCACCGACTTTTCTTTCTCGTTTATCTAATTTTTCTTTATATTAATACCACAATAATTTTATACTTATTTATAATTTATACGTTTTAATTATACCACATTTTTGTATATTTTATAATACAATTTTTATAATTTATACGTTACTTTAAATTTATATCGCAATAAGACAATCGTGGGGAGAAATTTTCTATGTTGTCAGAGCCTTCTCGAATTCGCTGATAAATTTTTGAAAGATCAGTGCCGGGAAAGTCGAGGCAAGGGTTTTTGTGCGCGAGGAAAAGTACGCGCGGATCGGAGAAAAGTCGGAGCGCGACTCGCGCGTATCGTGTCGCGAATTGTCAATCGGTGGCACGCAGTCGCTCGTCAGCGAAGTGAAAGGAATGCCGCGGACTACCGCAGAAACACACGAACTGCATTCAGGTCGAAGATGTAATCCGGATCGGATCGATTTCACGTCTCGTAGCAAACCGCGCTCGCCGTGAGATATTCCTGGAAAAGCTCACGCACCGGGGAATTTGCCGACGATATACAATTGCATTGCGCACAATTACGTTGCCTTTGACAGTCCATGTATGCAAGAACGATGTATCCGATCGATATCGGGGTTCTGTAACAAGACAACGTAACGACGCTGCGTTCATCGACGTCCAATTTCATATGCAGTATCGTCCATTGAATGCATCCTGAGAATGCATTAAAACAATGCATTGTTAAAACAAAAGTTTAATTTTGTATTTATCACGGCGTGTTATATTATGGTTTTCTTTCTTTCTATTTTCTTCTATTTTTTATTTTCATTTCTTATTGACCGTTAAATATTTTTTTGTTTAGTTACTCCCGTTTTGACAATCAGAGTAAAATATATATTATGCAGAAGGTTTCTATAAGAATATAATAAATTTTTCTTCCAAATACTTAATGATTGCAGGTAAAAAGTGTTTCTACATCAAGTTCTACATGAAAACTTTGTACGATGAACGCTAAAGTGATGAATGTTAAAACACAGCTAAAACGTGGGCAAAGCGACCAAGTTAAGAACGGCATCAATAAAAACTAGCGTAATAAAATTTTTAAGCATTTACACTTCATACCGTTAACATCGTTCTTGATGACATTTTATTGACAACGTATTCTTAAAAACTATTGCAATATTAATTCATGTGGAAAGATATAAAAAAAAGAAAAAAACGGCAGAGAGAAAGAGCGAGAAAAAGAGAGAGGAGAAGAGAAAGTTTCATATTTAATATTCATTTTTACGTGTGAAAAACAAAACCTTTGAAAACTATTGTGCAAGTCACTCTGTCGAAAAGTTTCAACTTTGTAGCTGTAATATATGGTTCGCGCGTACAAGTACATTGAACCGTTGCTGAGCGTGACACTTGCTGCACGACACGATTACATCTTTTTACGCTTTGATCAGTGCCGTCGTAACGTTTGCATAAATTTGCACGACTTACCTCGTTTCTAGACAACGATCGGACGGGCGGACACGGAGCTCCTCGATATCGGTCCTATCTCCGGGGCAGAGAATGCACCAGACTGTCCCTCGTTTTCTCGTTCAGCAGCGGGAATGTCGCGACGGCGCGACTTGGTCGGCGAGAGGGTCGCACGCTAGCTCCATCATCTGCGGCGGCACATCGCCACCGGTACGGACGCTGATCGATAAAACCACGACGAGACGAAGCGAGAACGACGGCGACGGCTACTGCAGGCGACTGCAGGTGCCTCGCGAATACACAGAGGGATTTGGCGTGGTAATGTGCGCGGAAACCGGAGTACTTCCGCCCCAGAACGGGAAAAACGGTGCGAGCACACGCGTATATATTCACATGCGTGCGTTTCGCACGCGATTCCGCAACTTCGAATGCCGCTGCGAGTCACAGCGAGAGATCCCGCGGTGCCGGTACGGGAGCGCGATCCGCCATATTGTTACGTTCAAGTGTTTAAAGGGGATCGACCCGCAGTCGACTGACCGTTCGGTCCGGTCACTCTTTTATCGACGTCTATCGAAATTTCCGGCGAGCGCGAGTGATTCACCGGCTCGCGTTCACGTTAACGCCCGAATTTTCCCGACGACCGGACAATTCGAATGGGAGAAATTTCGTTCGAGTTCGGGAGTCTCAACACGTACCTTCCGCACTGTTCCGAGTCTGAAGGTAGAATTGAATGGCTTCAACCTGAAGTTAGGTGTAATAAAACGAAGTTAGGCAACGTGGAAAGGAAGCAAACGCAGTAAACCAATCGAACAGTTCGACCATTCGAGCTCCTTTCAAAGTTCCTGCATTTCAAATTCCAATACAATTTAAACTAGTGAAATAATTTAATCGTTACATGTGTTTCATTTCCTTCATCAGAATTACTACTCTTTTTGTCTCGGAGTGAATGCATTTAAGATTTGAGATATTGTTTTTTATTATAACCTGCGACACGAATTACGTAGCAAGTTTCAAAATAGCTTCAGTGTAGTGGCGCGTTTTCTTTTTTTATTTATGTCATGTAAAATTCTTTAAATTGTAATATCTTTGAAACTAAACACAATAACAGTTTTTTAAACAGATTTAATTTATGTGATACGAATTATACATGATTATAAATAAGTTGACAGTAATTACATAATGTACTCATTATATTTTAGCGTTTCGAGAAACGCTAAAATATAATGGTTAAAACTGCAACTCGAACAATGCTCTTCTTTCACACAAATTATGCTGCATTTGATATCCATTTGCGATAAAAACGGTTGTAGTATGTATTTAGTAACCTTTTGCCATATTACTAAAGCATAAATAATAATGAAAAATATAAAAAATTCACTTACATTCGAAGAAGCACACTGCATTGCATTTAAATAATTCGTACGAGCGAAATAGTAATGCGCATGCGTTGTCAAGAAGCGCAAGCCAATCACATTAGAGCTTTTCTAGTGAGATTTTGTGCAAGATTTTAACATCCAACTACAGTCTCTGGGTGCGTTCCGTTTCACGCATAGACCGCATGGACGACAGCGCATCACATGAGCGCATTGGCTCGTTCCGTTTTTCTCCTTTAAGGCCTGTGTCCACGATCCAAGACCTTTGTCAAAGTTCTAGTTCCGAGAAATGCGTAGCCAATGAACTTACAGTTTTTACATAAAAGCTGCATGTTGATTGGCTACACATTTCTCGGACCTAGAACTTTGATTCGTATACACTTGACCGGAATTGAACGTAATTTTAAGGAACTGCTATATGCAATCGTTTGTATTTCGTTTGAAGAGTAATGAAGTGTGATTAAAAAGGTTTGTGAGTCCCTCAGTTAATTGTAATTAATTAATTATTTTTGCTTAATGTATTTAGCCGAAACAGATTAGCCGGAATAACTTCAAACGATATTTTTGTATGGAATCGTTTGTATTTTGTTTGTAGAGTACTGAAGTGTGATTAAAAAGGTTTGGGAATCCCTCAGTTAATTGTAATTAAATGTTTATTACTCGGTAGTTAGCCGGAATATAGATTTTAGTTCCTCATGTTAAAAGAAAAAGGCGCCACTGTTCCCTGAAATTCTATTGACAGTTTCCCTTCTATGATGTTGAATGATTTAAGCCATTATATACTTACTATGCATACTAAAAAAAGCATAAATATATATAAATTAAACACTTCTTTCCCGTGTACATCAAGCTGTAAGATGTTAAGTAAGATATTTAATGATAATAAACGCCATGACGCTTGCATTATTTCTTTGTTTTATTCTTATCATAGTTATATATATAGTTATATTATTATATATAATACTATTTATTAATTCTGCGCTTATATATGTATATATTCCTACATCGTATTCGTCCCACGTTTTAATGAAGAGCAATACAGCATTGTATTTTGTAAACTTAAAGCTATCGGCAACAGAGCCTAAATTTTAATTACCATTTATAAATATTTTAATTGTTTCTAGATCTAGATAATAAAACAAACTCGGTTAGAGAAATAAAAAAACAATTTATTTTTACACATTACAGATTTGAACAATTTGCATGTTTAATGTTAAACTAACAAATTTATATCATTATTGAAATTTGTTCTTTAATAATCTCGCATACACGCACATGTATACGTGAAATGCTGTTAAAATGACGGAATGTTTTATTGTCCGTTTTTTAAAATACATATTTTTAATTAATAATTTGGAAAAATGCAAAGAAATATATTTACACTAAAGCCCGTTTTAGACTATGCCATATATTATAATATATTGCGCTAGATTTGACGCAATTTCTTGAGCAAATTTTTGCTGCAAGAATTGCTTGCCGTTGATTGCATAGTCTAAAACGAGCTTAAGATATTAAAAACGTATCACTTATTTTCACAATTGAACGTGATGTATGAGAAACGATAAATAACGATAAATAAAGTAACCGCAATGGCAATGATACGCGTGTAACACTATTTGAATATTTTGAATTAAATTATAGATTGTCGGAGGGCGCACCACACATACAGTTAAAGGCTAGTTATTGGAACATCCTGATCTTGGTGACGATGATCCAACCTGGTCATTGATACGTGGTCCGCGGCATGTTCCTAGCAATCGACGGTTCTCCTGTAACAAAATTATATCATTAATAAAACAATCTAATAGGGTTCATCTCCTGTTAAATTTCCATGGGACAAAGTTATTCAATGCAATGTCTGTTTATTATATTTACTATTGTTTGGGATTAGATAATGTTTAGGAGAAATTAGAATAGAATTCACGTTGTCGATCACATGTTCTACTTGCTAAATTAATATTATTCTTATAACAAAAGTTTCTCAAACACATTTTGTGAATAACCTGTGGCTTTTTCATCATGATTTTCTATATCATGATTCTTATTATATTACGTTACATACGAACCTCGAAT
Organism: Ooceraea biroi; assembly: GCF_003672135.1. NCBI lineage: Eukaryota > Metazoa > Arthropoda > Insecta > Hymenoptera > Formicidae > Ooceraea > Ooceraea biroi. The sequence goes on along the minus strand of NC_039513.1, from coordinate 10,633,290 downwards.
TAAATAACACATCAGCTCGGTTATTAATAAACCACACCAATATGATTAAGGTGCCGGCAACCAGACTACCCAAGATCATGCTGAAACGTTCTGTCGCTGCTGATGGTTTAAGAAACATTCTAACACTCAACATTTGCCATATGGACTCTGTCTACATAGAGTACACATCAGACTTCATATTATATCCTAAAAATGAGAAACCATTATTCAAGAGAATCTTTCAGAAAACATGCAATGCACAAGCAGTTAACGCATAACTTAAGCTGGAGACACAATGCGAGGCGATAGCGATAGGAACAGGGAATAACCAATCGCGTTACTCGATTTGGTCATCCGTACTCAAATCGTGTAACGCGATTGGTTATTCTCTGTTCCTATTGCTATCGCCTCACATTGTGTCTCCAGCTTTACCGTCAATGATAAATGCCGGACTCACAGCTGTACTATAATTGACGGTTGAGTTTATGCATATTTCTGTAAAATTGTATCCACCCATCCATGTGAGGCGGTTTTTGTGACAAGTCGTTTCATTCATGCCGCTGAGTTTCTTGCCAGTCAGCAAGACTAGAAGCTGTCCAGTTAACGTCGTCATGGCATTGGGCGCTCGATGCTCACCAACATACAGTGGCAAAATCTGATTGATCAATTTAGCACCGGATGTCGAGGCTGCATGAAACCAAGTGCATTTAGCACTTTGGATGTAGCAATATAACATTTCTGCGACGAGATCTTCCAGCGGTATCGGCAGATCGGCAGACTGTGGCGCTGACTCGCCCATCACTATCATTTCTAAAACATGATACACGAAAATCTTAATACTGAAAAATGCATAAAACGTATGTCGAAATCGAACAGATTGTGTACCTATTAAAACCAAGATTTTCCCCGTCGTCCAAGATACTGTTGTAGTATCGATTTAAAAATTTTTTTCCATGATTGGTTATAACAACAGTCGTTAGACTGGGCCTCGCCTCCAGAAAACTTTGCACAGATGTAGGTGGTACGCTATCATCTAGAATCGATGCATTCAACACTTTACTCAAACGATCTGTGGTATCATCTTTACTGCTGCTATGGAGAACTATTTTCCCTTTGCCCAGTTGGCCGAACTCGATCACTCTTGATATCATCCAACTTTAGATTAATCCCACTGAGAGCGTTAAAATTGTTCTGCTTCATATTGTAGATCATACGACTTGATCCTATGTAATCAAATGCCTTTCCTTAAAAGGATAACTTTTTAAAACAGGCCATCGATAAACCATATGGATTACGTGTGCAACATCAACTCTCAATACCATAGAAGGGAAACTGTCAATAGAATTTCAGGGAACAGTGGCGCCTTTTTCTTTTAACATGAGGAACTAAAATCTATATTCCGGTTAACTACTGAGTAATAAACATTTAATTACAATTAACTGAGGGACTCACAAACCTTTTTAATCACACTTCATTGCTCTACAAACAAAATACAAACGATTCCATACAAAAATATCGTTTGAAGTTATTCCGGCTAATCTGTTTCGGCTAAATACATTAAGCAAAAATAATTAATTAATTACAATTAACTGAGGGACTCACAAACCTTTTTAATCACACTTCATTACTCTTCAAACGAAATACAAACGATTGCATATAGCAGTTCCTTAAAATTACGTTCAATTCCGGTCAAGTGTATACGAATAGAACTTTGACCAAGAACTTGGATCGTGGACACAAGGCTTAAGCCTATTAAGCTGGAGACACAATGGGAGGCAACAGGAATAGGGAATAGCCAATCGCGTTGCTCGATTTGGTCATCCGTACTCAAATCGTGTAAGGGCGCAGTCCCATGGTACGGAACGTGCGCAATGCGGAATTGGCGGAATGAAGTCCGTCCAATCACAGACGTTCCGCCAACTGTACTCCGCTGAAATGTATTTTCCTATGTCCCATGCAGCAGAACTTGCGGAAGCGCAATTGGCCTCCGCCAATCACATGATGTTTTCCGTAGATTCTTCTCTCGTGTCTATCGGAATAGCGTATATTATTGGCGCGCACAAATTATGCTTCCGCGTTTTCCGCTGCATGGGACATAGGAAAATAAACTTCAGCGGATCGGAATTACTACGATTCTATGCACGTAGGCGAAATGCATGTAGGCAAAACGATGAATTCTGAAGAATTGTTTGTTGTTATTTGTGAGCTATTAAAAACATTAAAACAAAGTTGGTGTGTATTTAAAAAACAGGAGATACGTCGCAAAATTGTAAAACTGTATTTTTTATACAGAATTGCAAGAAAAAATGAAAATATACAGAATCAACGGAAGTGTTGGGTACTAAGCATATTTAGTGCCGAAAGAAGATTGCTACAAGGAGCAAGCGATAATCTTGTAAAAGAAATGTTGGTCGAAGACATAGAAAAATATATAGATTATTTTAGAATGCCATCACAATTATTTAAAACGTTATTAACTTTGGTCCAACCAATCATCATTAAAAAATATGTTGTTCGAGAATCTATTTCGCCTGAAATGCGGCTCCTGATTACACTGATAATACAATCTAAAACATTATACTCGAGACTTGTGAAGCCATTTACTGACAATACTATTTACCATATATTTTTTGCAAAGACAAATTAAAAATCATTTTGCAACGCCTTTTCCCACTGGTAACTTAACGCACCAGTACCTTGAAAGTATGTCGAATATGCCTCTCTGATTGCAATAGCATTGCTATTACTTCGTCCTCCACGAAATGTCATATTGCTAACTCCACGACAGACGTGAGTAACGGTAATTCCGCGATAAAATGAAAATGTGCGGAAAGAAATCGGCGGAACGAACGTAACAATGATCGAACCAATCACGAGCGTTCCGCACCATGGGACTGCGCCCTATGCGTTCCATGCGTGAAACGGAAGGCACCCTCTATTGTATCGCATAGTTTCAGATTATCACACTAGTGGCGTTGCAAACATTTCCAACGCAGGTGGATGTGGCGGATCCTCGTGCCTTTTCCGTTTAGGGATCAAAGATGGTAGGTTTGCTGTGTGCCGTAAAATCCGACTACATCGCGCGTATACGACGTGAATCCTTTCAATACGCCTCGAAAATCTACATCCCACATTTTCGCGCGACCCAAAATTCGTTTATGAAATATTAAATACGTTCTGTGGTCGGATAAATAAGTGTTATTTCGATGTGCCGAAACTGTTCGCTTCGTCGCCTGGCACTTTTTGAAACCTTCAGATATTATTTATCATATTGCAATTACATTGGACTTATTATCCTACGTATATAAAAATTATCGCTTGATTTACAATTCTGATGTTTTAATACATTCCCTTTTTCAAGTAGAGATTGTATGAAGTATTGTCCTAACCTAAATTAAAATATAACCTAAAAGTGGCGACAAACTTAGATTATTGATCTTTATCACGTGTGTGAATAATATTATGACATTGTATACATTTTAATAATTTCGTATTAATATGCAATTTTTACATGTCGATATTACGATTTATGTTTTTTTCTTTCTTTCTCAGGCTCGTGGTCCGAAGAAGCATCTTAAGCGTTTAAATGCACCCAAGGCATGGATGTTGGATAAACTCGGGGGTGTGTACGCCCCCAGGCCATCCACTGGGCCACATAAACTTAGGGAGTCGCTCCCTATAATTATCTTCCTTCGTAACAGGTTGAAATATGCCCTGACAAATGGAGAAGGAAAGAAAATCACTATGCAGAGATTAATAAAAGTCGATGGGAAAGTGCGCACAGATCCCAACTACCCCGCTGGTTTCATGGGTAAGTGATTTTGTTGCCTCACATATCTGCTATCATATATCTATATTGTAAATGATTTGATCAAAGTAGGCCATATCGAAGCTGTGGTACTTATAACCACAAAGGTATCGCAGTCAAAAATGAGCCAATAGTAAAGTAGGTTCTTCATTTTTGGTCACAGACTGAATTGTATATTCCTTCTGTATTACCCATGAAGTGTACAAAAATACATAAAACACGTAACGATGCAAATTTAAGTAAGTAGGAAATAATTTCATGTGAAATGATTTGTTTATTTTAGATGTCATTACAATTGAAAAGACTGGTGAATTCTTCCGCTTGATTTACGACGTTAAGGGACGTTTCACCATCCATCGCATCACTGCTGAAGAAGCCAAAGTAATTATTTACTATCGTGATTAATTTTTTTTACCTGATGCAAGTATTGCAGTGTTATCATCTACATTGTATTTTGCAGTACAAATTGTGCAAGGTAAAACGCGTGCAGACTGGCCCTAAGGGTATTCCTTTCTTGGTCACGCACGATGGTAGAACAATCAGATATCCTGACCCAGTCATTAAGGTCAACGATACTATTCACTTGGATATTGCCACTGGCAAGATTTTGGACTCCATCAGATTTGATTCCGGTAATAATTAATTATCAATGTTATAATATGTTTAATATTTTTGCAACAGTATTCAAATAATGAAAAATAATTTAAATTTATAATTATAATATTAGGAATGAGAAAATTATTGAGATTTGTGTAATTTTGCTTTGTCAGGAAACTTGTGCATGATCACCAGCGGAAGGAACTTGGGTCGTGTCGGTACCGTCGTCAACCGTGAACGTCACCCTGGTTCTTTTGATATCTGCCACATAAAGGATGCACAAGGACACACCTTCGCCACAAGGTATATAAGTCATGCATGTGACTTCGATAAAGTTTTATAAAACTCTTTCTATGAGATTTGTTTTTAAAGCATATTGAAAAACTTCTGTTATTTTTGATACATTGTGATACAATACTTTCTAAAAAATTGTTTGACATGACTTTATGGTTCAAAATTTTGAGTAATAAATTTTAATTTTTGGGCATCGTGTAGTCTGTAATATGAGTATGTTACATATTACAGTTATACCTTGGCCAAAATCAAATTCCTTCACATTGGTCACTGATTATCTGTACAATAGATTTTCCGTATTACCCACGGAGGAAACAATTTGCAGTTTTGTTATTCTAGTAATTTGTTTGTGATAACAATTGTTCGATTTATGTTACTTTTGGTCTGCAGTATAAATGATTCATTTCTAGGCTGAACAACGTCTTCATTATTGGCAAAGGTACGAAGGCATACATCAGTTTACCGAGGGACAAGGGTGTCAAGCTGTCGATCGCCGAAGAACGCGACAAGAGATTAGCAGCAAAAGGTGTAAATTAAGAATGCGCATTAAAAAAGAAAATGATGAATAAACTGAAATTCTCTTGATAACTTGTTTTTAAATGATATTTTGCCCGTTTCCTCAATAAATAAAATTATTCCTGGCTTAATATAAATCGAGCATTTGTAATTTCCGATATTTTTGGAACGATAAATATTACTATTGTTCCTCTTATCATGGGAGTGACATTAAAAGAAATGATATAGGTGTAATACCCCCATCAGACTACGTACTGGAGATTGGAATTTGTTCAATCAGAACAAAGCAAACCACGATTGGTTAAAATAGTAAGAAAAATAAAGATATCTGAATATTCGAAGTATTCAATTTAAATCTCGTGAAGCGCACTTGTGCGCGTGCTTGGTGGCCATGTTTGTTTCGTTACCGCGGTAGTTGTAGACGCGGTGCGTGATCGCGATATCTTTGCGTGAACTTTAATCGTTAAAAATCGGTCGTGTGCGTTAATTTATGCTGGAATCGACAGAATGTTCATTAAACATAATAGACTCGTCGTGTTTCGTTCGTTCGCGATTATTTGTCGTTGCACCGTTTCGTCGGAGATTCACGTTGTCGCGAAGAGAGATAAGTGCGTCGAAAATCAGAATCATCGGAATGGTGGATGGCGCTGATTACAGAAATAATGTAATATGACACAGTAAGCAAATTAAACTTATTAAATCGCTTCAAACTTACTTATTAAAGACTACGTACACGCCTCATATTTAGTATTAGATATGACTAACCGATTGTAATAATAATCATTTCTGTTAGCAACTGCAAATTATTGCGTCCTTTGCGTAATTTCATCTATGGCGAGCAAGTTTCCGAAAAGGCGGCAGGACTCATGATAAAGACGGCGAATAAAGAGCGAATGCATGGATCAGCGGAATGTTACGACCACAATTCGTGAGTAATTTATATTTATTATTTGGTTGGTTAAAGACGATGTATCTCGCATTTGCATTAAATCTGTCTATCTGTAGCTATAACTTATATATATATATAATAATAAGATGTTTATGAATTCATTTAAAATATTAAACTAATTATAATATTAAAATTGTTATATATATTATTGTCTTAAAAAATTATTCTAAATACTTATGATTATTTAGAATTATAACATAGAAAGAGCACCTTATTATAATAAGAAAAATAATATAATAAAGTTTAGCAATAATGAAAATAATAATTTTCTAATAAAAGTATCAATTTATAATAATTAACATTCATAATAAATAAATTTATAAAAATATATGCAAATGATTTTAATAATTCGAAATTATACATTAAAAGTTAAAAAGATGTAATAATAACAATAATTATTGTTAATACAATAGTTTTGTAATAAAATAATTTTTATTTGGACACAAGATGGCTATATTTAATGCTAAATGTGTACATTAATGCAAATTGAATTACTTATTGTATAATAAAATTTCAAAACAATTATATCACAATTGCAATACACGAGATATACTGTACAGTCAAGATCAATAAAATAAAGATGGACATTTAATATACTGTGCATTATAAGTAGCTGCATAAATATTTTTAATACATAGTTCTACATGATGAAAAAGCGTTGACAGTAAATAAATTTGAAAATCTTCTGTAAAAGATGTAGACTTTGAGATTTTTACTTTTCTGGCAGCCAAATTTCCGTATTCAATTGAAGCGCATTTTGCAGAAGAGCATTGCATTGTTTGTCTTTGAGCTTTTCGTTCCTTTGATACACTTCTTTTGCAGCTTTTAGGTACCTATTAAAAAAAGATATGCATAATATTACATAATAATTGCATATTTTCTGTACCGAAAACTTTGATAAAGTAAGATTACTTTTGTATAGCAAAAACCATATTTTTAATCTCGTTCTCAACAATCCCGGGCGATGATCTCGTACATTCAGTATCTTCGATATGTTTCCTTCGAGTTAATGGACAAATACGGATCCATCCGCCCTCCTTTACACAAGGAGCTCTCCAATTCCTACCATTGCCCCAAATCGGTGATGATGTGTGATCCTCAATCGTGTTTCCTTTATATCCTCGACGTATATATTTATCCATTAATAATGGATTGTAACGGGACCAGGTTGAGCAAACTTCCGGCGTTGATTGTCTCAGCTTCATTGTCAGAAATAGATTAAAACATATGCAACATATTTTTCTTCATTTTTCTTGAATAAAGACTTTCTTTAATATCAATCTTAATTTTCTATTATTCAATTCTTCATTAATTCTTAGTGTAATTTAGGTATTTCATTGTAAAAAGATGATTACCGTAGCTCGAGTATCTGAAGAGAGATTTAAAAAAGTGTCCGTTTCTCGTCCAGGTTTCGTTTTTCTTTTGGTGGAACGACCGAATTTGGAAGACTCTTCATTCTCCTCGATGTGTTTAGAGGAGGTCCAGATTGTGAACAGAGAAAGGCCGGTATTACATATTGGAAGACCTAGTAAATCGAACAGGTCGTGCAGCATCGGTTTTTTTACTTCCGAATCGACTTCGCAGTCGTTACTCAATGCTGGACTCAAATTCACCTATAATGTAATACATATCGTTAAACTGCAATTTAATTATTTTATTTTATTATTCTGAACATAAATTTTAATTGACCTCTAAGAGCCATGGCTTCAAATTCTCGTCGATTAACACATCAAAGCCGTAAAATTCGAAACAATTTGAAGATGTAGGTATGGCTGCCGCTTGACTTAGAATTGTTAAAGTCACTAAACATGAGATCCTCTGCCAAAGAATCCAGTCGAAATATCCTGATTGCTCCAAGTATCTTCTTAATTGTCTAAACGTCCATTTGCAACCTATACAAGAATAGGAAAGTCATTATTTAGTCCATTTATGCAATTAATAACAATAAAAATTCAAGAAAAATGAAATATATTCACATAAAATATTTTAACTAATTCAGAAATAATTGATTGTAATATATAAATGCATTTTAAAAAAGTTTGTTGTTTTCTTGAAATAAAGTGTGCAATAATATTATAATTATATTTTTATGCAGGTAATGTGTGCCACATATATGGTTCGTAAAAATTACAATTTATGTAGAAATTATTAAAATGTATTTAGCATTTAAACCTTTTGTTATTAACATTACATACCGGCACCGATGCGTTCCTTCTTCTCCGAGTAGCCTGGTCCCAATTTGTTCAGGGAGACATTTGTGAGATGTCGGAAAGGATCATCCAATCGCTCCAAAGAGAACTTCTGAGTAGCGAAACGCGCGAGGCCTTCCTTGTAGAGATAAATCGTTAACGGACGATATGATGGCACACATACATACAAACGAAGATCAAATTTGTATCCACCGATTAATAGAGGATTCTCGATGTATCTTTGCACAACCGCGGCATTGTCGTATGATAGATCACTTAATTTCTGAAAAATATGTTTTAATTCGTGCGATTTACACAAATGCGCATAACATATCATATTTAGTATATGTAAATTAAGGAAATTAAAAAGAAAAACTTACACGAAATAGAAAAATCCCTTTTCCTTGACTTTGGCCAACCGGCTTGCAGATCCACACTTTGTCATTCTTTTCGCAGCGATTGCATTCCTCAGCCAGTTTCGTATACTCGGAAGGCAAATTATATCCTGTGGGACTAATATGATAAATTAATATTATCAGTAAGCGGAGATTATTCTGTATAAAAAATTGGTGCCAATAATTATCTTATATTTTATCTTACTTTTAGAATAGAGGTATTCAAAATTTCAAGTCTAATTTATCGCTCATGATACCTGAAGTCATAAATTGAACCATGAATTTTTTTCATGAAGTTCAAGTGACGAATCAGCTTATTCTTTCGACAGATGGAATTTCCCTTTGGTATCCGATTGATGAACTGCTTGAAAAACAATTCAACATGTACTATTCGAGATCTAACTAGCTTTCTGAATTAAATTTACAAATATTTGAAAAATAACAAAGAAACAATTATGAATGAAATTATATGAGAAATTGATATATGAGAAGAAATGATTATATTGCTTCTTTATATCGAATAACGAGGATTTTTGAATGTGGTCCGATAGTACGTTATTACCTGCCAAGGAAGTAATAGCCTATAATGTGACGTGGGAAAACCGCCGGACCGCCACCATAAATTCCATCGATCTTTGAATACATTATTTTCGCCGGCATACTCTCGCCACCCCCGTTCCGTGCAAACCTGTAGGAGAAAACATTCACAATAACGAAAGGGTAACTGATAGGGTAATTGTCTCGGTGGTTATTCCGAGGACAATTTATAACGGTTTATAAATCGTCTGGAAAATATCAATATAATGCATTCGAAAAGTTTTCTTGTTGCTAAACGGCAATAACAATTAATGCTTTCTATATTTTGCATAAAACAACAAAAATAATATAATATAAAAAATATAAAATAATAAACTCTCACTAATGTCAATGGTATTTATTGATTATTTCATCGAGTATAGTGCAATACATGAACGCCGCTTTGAAAATGTCAAGATAATAGATATTATGATATAGATGTTACTTCATATCATATATTTATATCTCTCATTCAAAAATTGAAATTTATTAAATCAGGCTACTTCTAAAGTGAGTGACTTAGCATATATATATATATATATATATATATATATATATGATATGATTGAATAAAAATAACAATTTTATTTGATTCTTGCTTTGATGTGAATGTTTTTACAAATGTTTGATGTATTTTGATGTATTATAATGTTTTTACAAATATATGATTTATTTTAGCGTTTTGAAATATGTATTTATATTAGCTAAGCAAGAAAGTCATTATTTACAGCGACCCTACGCACTTTATGCACTGCATTAAACTTCCCTTAATAGACTGAAGCCATTCTTAGTTCAACTACCGAAAGTTTCACATTCAGTAATTCCAGAAATTGCACATTATGAAGTTCCACAAAACTTTCGAGGGTGAAGCACGAAAATAGCACGATTTGGCCGCCCTTGATTTATTGTCGTGTTATTAGAACATTAGGAATGACTGCTCGTATCAGAAGCAAACCAAGGTCTCTCATTACAATTATGCACGATACGCCGCTTTAATTGAAGAGCTTATTTCCGGATCACTTCAAATTCATAAATAAGAATGCGTGCCTGTGAGCTCTTCATTGTAACTTGTAATCAGGACGTTTTAAAACTATGGTTCTAAAATGGTTTGGAAATAAACTCTTTATGCAAAAATAGATAATTGAGAAAAGACTTACTTTGAATAATTCGTGCATTATCGTGAATGCGCGCTTATTTGATTTTCTTATTTATTGTCGTTTAAATTTCAGAAACAGGTAATTCTTTAAATATTAAATTTATGTAAATTTCCATTGTAACACACACACACACACGCAAAGGATTCTGAGATTCTATAGTATTTAGCACAAGATATATCATTGTTTAATCTTGATTAATCGCTAGTTGTGTGAGATAGAGCTTCCAAAACTTCGAAGGAGCTTATTTTAAATACTTATTTTAGATAGTTTATGCTCTAATGCTCGCGATTATATGTCTGCTATCACTAGCAAACTTCCATTTTTCAATTTATCTTTTCATGGATAACCTAATTTTGTCTGCTCCATTCTCTAAACATAGTTAACGATCAAAGATAAACGAGCAAGAATAATTGAAGAGTTTATTTCTAAACCATTTTAGAATCATATTTTTAAAACGTCCTGATTACAAGTTACAACGAGAAGCTCACAGGCACGCATTCTTATTTTCGAAAGATATGGATTTGAAGTGGTCCGGAAATAAACTCTTAACAAGTGAAGTTGTCGTTGTCGCACGAGATAATTTTGTATAGCATTGCGTTTCCATGTAAGATTTGATATTCTAACATAGAAATTTTCTTTGAATACGTTGCCCGCAAAAATAGCAATGTTTTTTTCTTTAATTTTGATTGCAAAGAAAATAATTAGAATTCATATAAAATATTCTATGATAAATATAAAAATTTGAAAATCGTATAACGTTTAATTCATTAAGAGCTTGTTAGTCATTTCTAGAAGTTTGAAAAATCTGTATTACAATAAAGCCTTAAAAGTTAAGAAGAGTTAATTTTTTTATATAGCGAATAAATTTAATCCACGGAAATTGCGAATTTTTCACCGGAATTTTTCGCGCAATTCAATTAAGTTCTCTGACTTTTGCTTTTTTTACCGTTGCATGTCACAATTAACTAATCGTCACGTCTAAATAAAGCAGCAGATGAACAAAACACGCAGAAGCGTGTTGCAGGTGTACATATATGTATCATTAAAGTATGTACCTTGAAAAGTATTTGGTTCAAGGGCGTAAAGTCTAAGTTCGTAACCGTGCCGCGTACTAATTCCAAGGGACATAAAAGCCAAAGGGAGGACTTACCCCCGCGACCACGTCTACGTATCGAATGTGTACGTTACGTATTCCTTCGAAGCCGACGACCTTTCGTCGAATCGAATCGATTATCCGCGATTCACCACGCTGCAACGTGTACGGGCGTTTTGATTGTGCGAAAACGGATGAGTGACATTTTAGCTTGTCAATCAAATCGATTATAATTTCGATCGTGTTGTATCGAAAATTTTATCGAAAACCTTTATTGGCTTTATTGTTTGTTCAGATTATGGAAAACGCGATTAAAGTCTTAAAGTGTAATCAATCATACCTGTATGAGCAGATGCGGTCCGGTACCATTCTCATTTAGCCTGAACACAAAAGGGCCTTCCACACATTTTATTGCCATGTCGAAGCATGGTATAATTTCTTGATGTGGGATAAATACAGCGAGTCAGCCAGATGAATTACATTACATTACGCAAACGTATTAACATCATCTGAAAATATAAAAGAAAAGAATTAAATCAATTAATATGTTGAGAATAACACATGATGATGACTCGATGACCTAATATATCATATAATGTATCATATGTATCACATTATATCAAACATGTGATTGAGCTTTTTGTTATATATCACGAATGTTGCTCTTTTTAATATAATATAAATGTTGCTTATTGCAAACAAGATTAAATATTATAGCATATTTTCTTATTATAGAAGAAATTATTAAGTAAAACTAATCTTGTATGTTTTAACAAATAGTGCAAAATAAATAAGTATGGAGATTCTGTCTCAATGCAGATCCAGAGTTATTGCAATAAAGACAGCAACAATATATCGTGCGCTTGTGTTTATTTTTTGGCATATTAAAATGATAGACTTAAAAAATTGATTGAAATATTAACATTAGATAATATATTATATATTATAAATTATTATATAATATATGTCGATAGCATGTGTCGTGTATAACAGCGTTATAATGTATAAAATGTTAGCAGCATTTATCTCACACGTGCACAGTATGTGTGTATATATGTGTGATCTAACGTTATATATGTTTGAAACGTAAAGCGTGCGTAAATGGCGAACAGTGCCACGTGTGTTTCTTTCACTTTGCATTTTAGCACAAGATGAAATTGTATGAATCTTACCTCCATAATTAATATATATCAGTAATATAAATTCTTGGAGTTATCTGCAAATGAATATTGTGTTACATTATTTGCAAGCTTACAGAAATTCACATTTGAATATTACAAACATTTTATATCATAATCCACTCGTTATTTATATATTATTCATAAAATTAAAATGACCACGATAATTGATTTATTATCGCTGCTACTTTAAATATTCCTACTTATAAACCTTTGAAAAGAAGAAGGAAGAGAGAACTCACGCAGTCGGCAGCAACAGCTTTGCTGTCAATTCTGTTGCCATTTCCAGTTGATCAATCGTGAATTGCCGTACATGCTTTCGATACATCAGAGATATTCTTCTTTCTACAAAGTTTTTCGTTAAGATCGCGGATGTGGACAAGGCGGTATCTCAGTTCTTACTGATGCGCGGCCACGTCCGGTCTACGCAACCGCTTTCGACCCGTTCGTAGGTGCGCGGGCCGCTTGCAGCTTTTATGCGCTTTGTGCCATGGATGCCACAAGGGTCGACAAGGTCGCCGGAAGAGAGTGTCGGATATTATGCGGTCAAAAGCGAGTCATTGTGGCAGGATCCAAGTGACTTTAGATAATGCGAATTTATGGAAGGTTATTAGAAGCACGCGACGTACAATATTGTCCTTCTCCGTCAGAATTAATTCCATGTAGCAATTAGAGCAGCTTTAGACTTCGAAGTGGAATATAGTATAATATGACGATATCAGTATAATGCAGCATTATTGTACTCGAGAGTATTATATAACAGAATATTATATGTAGCAGAATTTAATCTTATAGATTTAATTGTGGAACTGAGAGAGCAATGCAGTAAATTATTAAAATGATATATAACATAATTAAGTATTTCATAAAATAACATAATTAACATAATTAAGTATTTCAAAAAAATATGGTATCCCTTTTAAGAGTACTCATTAACTGTTTAAAATAAAATATTGGATTTATGTAATAAATGTGTTTTAACTTATATTTCAGAGAATATACAGGGTGAGGCACCTAAAACAGGCCACCTGAATATCTCGGTAAGTTATTGGTGATAGAAAAAAATGTGTCAGACCAAACTTGCATGGTTTCGAGGGACACATAATTTGTTTTAAATAGTGTTTTATTAGGTGGATGCGTAGAGGTCATATGAAGGTCAACTTCGTTTTTTTAAATGGTATGATATGTTTTTTTACGTACCATCTAGTAGAGCGTTTGAAGATGCGCACATTGATCTACGGGTCAAAATCATTCAAGGTCACTGAAAGCCAACTGCAAGTGAAAATAATTTACTTTATATTGCCTAGAGTCCTCTGCTATTAAAAATACTGTAAACTCAGAAATGAAAAAGTTCTAGCCCTTAAAAATTTTTTCTTTTTCCGCGAAGTTCTGAGTTGTTGTTATCATTATTTTTTATATTGCCTAGAGTTCTCTGCTATTGAAAATACCATAAACTCAGAAATGAAAAAGTTCTCGAGTTTAAAATTTTGTTCTTCTCAGAGGAGTTCTGAGTTGATGATATCATTATTTTTTATATTGCCCAGAGTTCTCTGCTATTGAAAATACCGTAAACTCAGAAATGAAAAAGTTCTAGCACTTAGAAATTTTAGCCTTCAGTGACCTTGAATGATTTTGACCCGGAGATCAATGTGCACATCTTCAAACGCTCTACTAGATGGTACGTAAAAAAACATATCATACCATTTAAAAAAACGAAGTTGACCTTCATATGACCTCTACGCGTCCACCTAATAAAAAATTATTTAGAACAAATTATGTGTCTCTCGAAACCATGCAAGTTTGGTCTGACACATTTTTTTCTATCACCAATAACAGCCGAGATATTCAGGTGGCCTGTTTTAAGTGCCTCACCCTGTATAAGTATTTTCTGCATACTTATCATTTAATATCTTCAAAGGTTTTAGCAATTTTAAGATCTAGCGCGAAAATGGACTTTTTTCAAGCGACCGCAATCTTTTAAAGACTCAAGCGCAACGCATTTAAGAAGGATAATTATAATTGATATTTATGAAGGCTTTCGCGGAGAGAGGAGAAAAACATTTTTTAGACGTCACGCGAGGACAGATACAGGAGAGCAATTAGCGTTCATGAAAAAATGTTTAAGTTGTAGCAATTACGTCTAATTAGGATCACCTAGATTTCGTGAAACATTTGTATCATCGTGGAACGATGTGCAACATGCTCGACGATCAATCAGAACTTCCTGACGAGTATGTGAAGGACGCGACTGCGGATTAGGCGATTATACGCAAAAAGATCAAGACACAACATATATACGGGAAACGAGAAAATCGATGAAAGTTCGAAAGGGCGAACGTTACTGACGTTACAACGATTTGACGTCAAATGTCAAACGTCTCATGTTAAAATTAAATTTCTTGCTGTATACTTCTTTTTTACCTCAAGTATCCGTGCAAAGGAGTACTTGCGCGCTGGAATATTTGGTGTTATATTTAGAATCGAAGCAGATGAGAGCTGAACTATGGATTTCTAGTTACGGCTGAGTGTGCAACAAGAATGAGCAATTTTTGCAAATCTTTTGTAAAGATTGGTACCTCCTAAAGGTCACTTGAAGTTATGTGAAAAACATGCATCTGGACGTAGAGTTACATGCTTGAGAGCCTTACCCTTGTAAATGAAATGCATCTGGTCATCACTTCATTTATCTTCATGTTGTTGTATAATAGACTTAAGAGATTCGAAGATTCTTAAAATTCAATTTAGTAAAGAAATCGCTTTTACAGAGAGAGCAAAATTAAATGTTTTTAATTTATTCTGAAAATTGTTCTTTTAATAGCTCTTCGATATTTATCCAGTTCCAGAAGTTTTCTCTCTGATTTGCAAACGCTATGTGCTAATTTGATTTATAATGTATCTTAAAAATCTAAAAAAGTAGAAAAGTGTCTGTCATATCTGTCTTCTTCGAAGGCAGCTAGGTACCGCAAGGTCACGCTAATGATTAATCGATGAGACGTTGCTGTGACAATAAAAGAGGGTGGTTACAGCTTTTTAAAATCCGCATTAGTCTATAAACTAAAGCTTTTTATCGTACGTATTTTGGAAAGAATTGCTGTCAAGAATTTTTGTTGAGATATAAAGATAAATAGTTAGATGCAACTTCTTGGCCACATTTATTGGTTCTAATGAAATATGATCCATAATATAATCGATATTTCCATTCATTCAAATACTGAGTGGCATAAATAATAACTAAGTCCATTTTATGGGCAATTTTACTGGATTTTTATTGCACATCTCAGTGCAACATACGCGAATCCTTTTATCTCACAATCAGCTGATAAGGACTTGGAAATTATTTCCATTTCAGCCTCGGAGATTCTGTAAGATAGCTCAAATTGGATATCCACTTTTATTCATGTTGTAGTAATAAAAGATAATATATCAAATTTGTTTAAAAATTAAGTGTGTTTTAGATTCAAAATTTTAGAATCCTTTAGATTATCTTGCATTTATTATTTTTATAAATGTAAATAAAACTCCAGTAAACATAAATATGATATAAATATGAAATGAAACAAATATAAAGTATATGAAATAGAAACTTCTCTGTGTTGTTTTATACATGAACACAAAAGTTAATAAAATTATTCAGCAATTAAAAGATCAGTTTACGAAAAATTCGGTATTAGCAGAACAAGGTATTAACAAAATGCCGAAACTTCGAGTAAATACTTCATTTTATTTTATAAGCAACACGTAACACATACAGAGGCTTGTGCGACGCTCGGCCTATAATCGGCTAAATAAACGGTTGAAATTTCATGGTCCGCGCCGTTGTACGATTGTCAATGATCGGGCGGCGATGGTCGATCGATCATTCGTCATCGAAGTATTCGCAAGTGCTCGCGATCGTACAGGTAAAGTCAAATTCCTCGCAGAACGTACTTTCTTTTCTTTTGCGGAATCGTCGCGAATGCAGCTTAAGACACTTATTTCTATATGTATAATTACAGGATTACATTATATATTATCTTGCACAAATAGACTTCTTTTCGGAAGCCTCTTACGCACATACATATTCTTTTTCTCTTTTTCTCTCTCTTCCATTCGTTCTCTCTTTCTTGCTTACTCTCATTCGCAAAAAAATAGCGATTACGCAATGACAAAAGCTTGCGCAGATGGCACAGAATATCGGTAACATCGTCTAGATATAATAATATGGCAATTGCTTTCGTCTCGTTTAAATCCCTCACTTCGTAAAACGGAGTTGAGACCAACGAATGTTTCGCCTTTGCGCGTTCTCGTGCTCAGGAAAAGAGCTCATTAAAGCAAAGATTAAATTTCTTATTCATTGATGCCAGATAATATCAAGTGTCGCGTTTGAAATTTAAGGATTATCGGAGAAACCATAAAACTTAACTAAGAGTTTAAAAAGTTTTCGAAACTTTCGGAGGTTGGAAAATTTAGACACAGAATCTCGTGTTCGCAGAAATTTAAAGAGATGTACATCTATCTCTAAAAATTTATAATAGTTTTAGTTTTTAATTTTATTTTAACAAATGATTGATGTGAAAGTAGCACAACAGATAAGAAGAGTTTTAAATTGTCAGCGCAAGAGCACGGCAGGTCGTTCCTACCGTGCGAATTTTAACCTTTCGTTTTCCCAACTAGCGAATCGATTGGCTGATTAAATGAAACTGCGGATGCATGTTCAACTTGTTATCAGTCTTGACTTTAATCGGCCGATTCCAGGATACGACGGATTCGTAGATGACTTACGGCGCAGTTTGCATGCACTAAGACTATATATCGTCGTCGTCGATTTAGTAAAGCTATTAAGTATCTTCGGCGAATATTCATTTAAAGATCTACGTGCACAAAATGCCACAAGGCGGCCTCTCATAAATTAATAGATATTACTCGCTGTCTCTCTCGCGCATATTTCTTTTAGTTATATATTATAAACAATTTATCGTTATTAATGCGAATAATTCGTGAATTTTAGAATAGAATTTTAAACACTTGACCAGTTTATCCTCGAGCATAGTTTTGCATAGCATTTGTTGATGGATTAAATCATTATCACGTATCACGTTTCTGTTACAAAAGAAATAACAATCGCGTTGAATGCATCAGCAAAATAAAATAAAATTTCTTTTAATTATTAATTGTTAATTTCACACTAGAATTGCTTACATGGAAACCTAATATATTTAAAATTGCACGCAAATTTGATTATTTGGGAATCATGCAATTATTATCTCTCCTCATGCGTTCAACGCATTTATTCATCATTCGTACGTTTCTTCTAATTTGATTTTCATTCATCTATATTCTTTCAATCGATCTCTTACTCGCTCACACATGTACATTCTCTCTGTTTCTCTCGCAACGCCGTTGTCGATAATCAAGAAAAGAAGCGCCGATGTCACCCGAGATATTATTATACTAACCCTCATTGCATCCCGATGCACCTTGGAAGTACGAAATTATGCGATAGCCCATGTAATACTAATTGCTCGGGTAACCTTTGCGTGATCCGTGATTTGAGGCTCCGTCAACGGCGCGTTCGTTATACTGTATCGTCCCAGTGCTTCCTGCCGTGAGCGATTTTACGAGGTATTTTGCTAGTAAGAATTGTTATTAAGCTCCATGTCACTAAGCGGGAACCGCAAAGTGCAAGGATACATCGTTAAATGTCTCCAACGTAATTAGTTGCGCCTTTGGTGACGTCGACGCACGATATCAAAACAGACGATACTTAAATTTTTGTAGTAATCGAAATATCGTCGAAATATCGAGAGCAAGACACATCTCACATAGAAACACGAGATCACCCAACTTTAAAGAGCACAAATTGCGCGAAATGTATAAAATTATATTATAAAATAAAATAATGATCCTTTTAGAACATTTGATTAAAAAGAAACTACATAACTTCACAGTCCTTAAAAATAAAAAAATTAATGAATTAATAAATTTCATCTAAATTTGGTACAAGGACTGATTGCTATTGGGCTCTTTAAGGTTGAGATGGCTTTCTGCGCCATTCTTATTAAGCTAAATAATAAATATTAATTAATAACTCGTAGCTGGATGTGACGCGTGACATGACCAATACCTCGTGAAAATGTGCATAGCGTAGAATTAATCAGGATGATTAGTGACATTAGAAGAAATATAACATCATAACTTAATGTCATTAATAATGTCACTTTTCTTCTTCAAGATTTTATCTTTATCGTCTTCATTTTATTTTTCATATTAGTCTATATGATATTTGTGCTCTAAATAATTATCACATTCAATGATTTAATTTATCATTAGGTTCAACTAAAGATATCTGTTTATTACAATTATCCTGATTGATTCTATTTTGTAACTATATAAAGGATCGCTCGCAGATCAAAGGGTTAGTGAAGTGATCTCGGTCGAAGACACAGAAAAAAGAAAGTAATCGCGACAAAGTAATTCGTATGTTAACGCTGTACGTTTCTCATCCTCGTTGGACTTTTCCTCCATTTTTTGTTTTTTCTGTCCCTCCTCTCCCGTCGTCCCATCGATCATCTGTGATGGTCGAGAGCGAATGACTTTAACGCGCGTGATTTTTGCAGAATGGGCGACCGCCTTTCGCGTAGAAGCTTTGGCCCTCGAGATTCTTCTTGCACATCTAATAACAGAAAAAGTAATATTTAGTAACATTTACCGATTGTAGAAAGAAATTCAGCATTAGGCAAAATTATAGACAAGAATTAGTGCATTGTATAAAAATCACGAAGTTTTGGAAATAAAAAAGATTAGACGAAAATAAATAAATGACGTGATAAACAAGTTCTTTCGTGAACTTTCACTTACCGTGCAGTTGAAGCACTGGCTGTGGTAGTTATTGTTTAGGGCCTCCACCCAACGATCACCAGCCTCGACTGGGAATCCACACGCGAAGCATTTCGTGGTGAACAGTTCGTTCCAATCTGTGTTCAAAGAGACATTTCTGCTTAAATTTTGTATTTACGAACAATTTATTAAAAATGTATGTGGCTGTCTCTACGTAACGTAGTATATTTATGTAAAGATACTAACCAGCTTCGCAGTAGGGTAATCCTTCTTCCAGGAAGAATGGGCTGTTGCCAAAGAGCTTGCCGCAATAGGCGCAATTGAAACATTCAGGGTGGAAGTGTTTTCCAATCGCGTTTAGACAATCCTGTGTATTACAAGAAGACGTAATTAATTAATTGAATTATCATGACATTGATAATTCATCGATATACTTACGCCTTTAATCTTGTTGTTGCATTTATTGCACGTGGGTGCGATGAATCTTTCAAAGCAATACTCGCAATAGAGCTGTCCTTTCTCTTCGACGAAGCCTATGTCCTGAAGAGGACGACGGCATTGGGCGTTGACGCAGACGAAATGATCGGGACACCAGATTTGGCCCAGAGCAGTGATGAAAGGTCCCCTATGATTATATCATAATTAATCCTATTATATTGTGATAATAAAAACAAAATTTTAAGTATCTAGCTTTAGAAACAAATTTTAGTCACATATAAAGCACAATTAATTGATATTTTATAACAAAATAATATCAGTTAAAAGAAAATTACGTATCTTTTGAAACATTAATAGTAATGGACGTTTGCGTGTTAAACAATGTTCTACAAACCTTATGCATTCTTTGCCATCTTTACAACATGGTTTTAGGATGAAACCGTTCAACTTGTGATTAGTATTTTCTTCGTTAGCTGTCAACAACATGCACAAAGTGAAATTGTTTGTTAATTACTCAAGTTAGACAATGATTATTACTGGTACAAAGATAAACTCTCATATATCACTTTGATAAGCAAAAACATAGATTTTTAAGCATAAATATAATAGACAATTATTTATCAAGCTTATCAGATTTCATTAGCCGATATTTAAATTTACAAATTGAGAATTTGATATATAATTTCGTAATTGCTATGATAATTTGAATCATAACAGTAATTTATGCAATATTTGAAAAAATGCTTAATATTATAAAAGTATAATTATTGTTTTATGCAGTGAAGATAAGTAAAAAGTTAGAAAATACATTTTATTATATCATAAAATTTGCGACATTTTTTAAATCACGTTGTCTCAAACAAATTTTATATAAAATTTAGGAAATTAATTTAAGCATTTTGATGTCAATAATAAAATATAAATGCTTTAACTACATAAATTTTCCGAATAATTCAGAATCGAAGCCATGAAGGCTTCTCAGCAGCAACAAAAGCAGCACCTAAAAAACAAAAATAGACGTACGCACACACAAACACATATTAATGTAAGAACAAATGCCAAAATGCAATGAAGAAAACGCTGAAAAGCAAAAATGAAAAGATTTAACGACAAGAAAAATAGCAGGCATCATCAGATCGAATCGGGGCAATCGTCAACTCAAGTACCTGACGTATGAATTGCAGTGAGCGCACAATGGTATACGCGATCCCGCTCCAACAGCTTGGTTCAGAATGCCTCGTCCGCGTTTGGGAGCGCTGCTACCAGCAAATGATCCACTCTTGGAGCCCGGGCTGCTGAGACCACCGATTCCGGTACCTAGATCCGGGTGGGACGACAAATTTGGTGGGTCTACTAAACTCTGGGTCTTACTAGGGGGATCACAATGGATCTGACATTGGTTCCGGGTACTCTGGCAATGATTACCGGGCTCGCAGTGGGTTTCGCGATAACTTTGGGTATGGCAGTAACTGCTCTCGGTGTAGCTCCGAGTTGGGGGAGATTGAGCTTGGTTCTGGGGTTGAATTAGTTTGTAAAGCTGTATTGTAGGTACGTTCTGTTGGCCGTTCTTGGCGGTCAGTCGTGCGAGCTGACCGCTCAAATTAGTGCGAGGTTTGAAGCTCGGAGCTGAACATTGAGGATTGGATGGCGGTGGGGTTTCCTTGTAAGGTAACGGGATATGGGAAAAAGGTAGATTTGTTCTCGATTGATTTGGACCAGGTTTCTTGCAAGGTGCCACGCAAACAGAACCGTCCGCGCAAGGGGTCACGCAGATATTTGAATCCGGGCAGTCAGTAACGTTATAATCGCAGCCTGATTCGCGACCACAAGTACCCGATGGCTGACCGCACTCTCCAGACCGCATACCGAAGCAAGGCGATACGCACACGCCAGATCGATCCTTCGTAGGCATCACGCAAACTCCAGATCTAGGACAAGCTTTCTGGGAGTCGTCGCAAGGTACTACGACAACGCCGGTTTTGGTACCTCGATCGGAGTGTGCTTTACAGGGTAAAATAGTTACTCCTGTCTCTGGACAAGATTTCGGTGAAGGAGTCTCGTATCGTACGTGACGCACTTCTGTAGAGCTGCTGTAAGTCGGTTGTCTGGCTGTTGTAGGGATGATTTGCGAGGTCATGGGGCACGGCAAAGTAGGCTTCGTGTGGCTCACTTTGCTAATGGCACAGATGCTCGGTTTTGGACTTTGTGGCAGTGATGCTGACAATAATACTTCCTTTCGCTCGCACTTCTCGTAATCCTCAACCACTTGAAGTGCTTTCTTCATGTGAGTTGTGGTGTTCTGCTGGTCACTGGTCTCCTCACTGGTCATGCATCGTGTCTCCTGAAATTGAGCATAGAGCGCGTCTGTTGGACCTCCCTCGAGGCTGTTAGTTTCTTTCTCGTCATAATTCACAGTTCTTGAAGCGGAATACTCTTGTTTCCTATGACCACTATCGGTATCCTCTTCCACATTATAGGAGATGGTCTTGCGCGAGGGAAAGTGCATCGATCCACCTCGTTTTGACGGTGGTGGGTTTTCTCGAATTCTCGGGGCTTGAGCCTTCACGTAGCATGCCGGTGGCTCAGGTGGTCCTTGAGCGGGTGACTTGGACCTACCAGGTGTCGGAGTGGGTGTTCTACTAGGAATGAACGGCTGACCCTCCACTGGTCCTTTCTTCATCGCCACCAAGTTTCTTTGATAAACTGGTATAGTATCTGGCTTTTTTAAACCTGCTGTGAACGTCTTAGGCGATTTAGGTGTTTCCGGTCGAGACCTTGCAGGTGACGCCGATGAATCCCTCAGACGATAATCAGGTGGTGGAGTGGGTAAAGGTCGTGGTCTACATTCTTTGAATTCCTTTTTCATATACATCTGTTCTCGTGCATAGGATTCGCTCGTCGTGCTCTCCTTACCGTACAAAATATCCAATGGCGGACAATAACCGCCATTCTGTACCTGAAGATTTGGAGTCTGCGATCTACTAGCGATTTGTTGATCCTCTGGTCCGATTTCACGGCTCAGAGGAGTGTAGGATCGTTCAGGTGCTATCGTCAGCGCTTGCTGGAAAGGTGAGATTGGTCGAATCTCTTCCTTTGGCGGCGGCGGCTTAGGTCGACATCTATGATCCAAATAGATGGTCTCCTCAGTATAAAGTTCTTTTATGCTAGAGGTAGCGTTCAGTGGCGTATAAGAGCGATCCGGCGCAGTTGTCAAAGCGTTTACCATCTCGGACTTCCATTCCTTAGGAGTGGAGTTCTGCACGGGTGTGTCTGGCAATGGTTTCGGTCCAGTTTCAGTTTCCTTTAGGAATTGTACCCTCTTCTTGCACGTCTCCATAGTCTCCTGAGGTTGCTGGCCGTACTTGACGACAACACTTCGTCTCTCTGGCGCTTGTTGATCCCGGAGACTCTGATGGACTTCCACTTGTTCTCGCAGACTTTTTCTGCGTTCGTCTTCCACGCCTCCTCTTCTTCGCACGCGTTCCTGGACTAGCACTTCCTCGGTGATTTCCTCGTACGTCTCCTTCGTGATTTTACAACAACCTGGCGTAGACCCGTTCGATTCGGTAATACGTTCCTTCCGTACTACAGTTCTGCCTAGCGGTTGCTCTCGCACCTCTTCGACTTCCTCATCGTTAAAGGTCACATGTTTCTTGATTTTTTCCTCCTCCTCCTTCTGTCTTTTCCTTTCTTCTTCCTCTTGACGTTTTCGTTCCTCTTCCTCACATTTCTTCTTTTCCTCTTCTTCCTTTCTTCGCTCTTCTTCTTCTTCCTCTCTCTTTCTTTCCTCTTCTTCCTGTTTGACTTTTTCTAACATCTGCTGGGCGTCGATAGCCGACGTAACTACTTCAGCGGACTCCTCCACGGTTCGTTCTTCCATTGTATTCTCCACTGTACGATCGATGTGCGTCTCGGTCCTCCTCGTGAAACATTCAGTTTGCTCTTCATCTTCTGCCTCCTCGATCATCAGCGTTCTAGATCTTTCCGGCGATGACACCCTCTTCACAGTTTTCTCGAAGGTCGCCGATTGCTCTACGTGCATACCGTCTACCGTCTCTTCGGTTGTCTCAGTAATAAGATCGTGTTCGCCTTGAATTCCTCCTGACACTTCTGCTTCGTCTGTCTTGTCGCCTCTCAGATCGGTAACTTCGGTATCGATTTCCTTAACCGTCTCCGCTGGTGGTTGCTCTTGTCTCGGCACAGGCAAGGGTGGTTTCGGGCAGACCGTTTGTTCTCTTCGACAGATTTCTGCTCTATAAGCTCGCTGTTCCTCTCGATGCTCTTTACCACCTGATACGCGTTCTCGATGACAGACCTCTCGTTGCATGAACTTCTTATAGATCTGTCCCGCGGGTTGCTCCTGACGGCCCGCGTAACTCTGCTCGTAAAGATTGGTACTACCGCCGCTGACGATCGCGGTCCACGGTTTGGGAATCGGTTGGACGATTCTGGTGGGCGTCAATGATCTGCGGACACTATCAGTTGAACTCGGTCGCGAGGTCATCACGTCCGATCGGGAGGTCCTGCTGCTGGTATCCACCAGCTCGACGCGTCGGTACGTCGGTTGTCCAGGACAGCTCACTCGATCCATCGCGTCGTTGTGTCGGCGACCACACGATTCTGCCGATATTTTCTCAATCTCACGCTCGATGCTTCCGCCGTGTCTTTCTCTGCGGCTTGCTAAAGCTCGCTCGCAAGCCTCAATGCTGGCGCGCTTCTCTCTGATCGCCTGGTGGCACCTTCCGTCGAGAACGGGATTCGGATTGATGTAAATGGGACTGGCAGTAGGGTACGTAATATCTTCGACAGGTTTCGGGGGTGGCCAAACGAGTCTTCGACGGGACTTTACAGAGCTGGGACGCGGGGATTGATTCCTCGTGTCCTTCGCGATCTCGTAATAGTAAGACCGCTCGTAGGTCTCGTTGCTAGAGGTTTCTGAGGTAGCGAACATGAGGGGTCGCGCGATGGGCGATAGAGGCGGTCAATTCGCCGGAATCGCAAAGCGGAAGGAAAACACGTACACAACACACGAAAAACGCATACGTTCGGGAAAGTAAGTAACGGATTAGATTCGTCGGGATACGTTAGAAAGAACGAACAAGAAAAGAAAAGAAAGAGAAATCTGCAGTGAGTAAGTAAGAAGCACGATGAACTGCGCGCGCTCGTGATCTCTTTAACTTTTCTGCCGAATCCATAAAGTTAGGTATTTCAAGCATGTAAGTCTAATGGATAATTTAAAGTCATCAAGAATAATGAAAAACAGATCGTTTTATACTAGCATTTTCAATTATAGAATAGAATATTATTATCAAATGTTTCTAAACATAAGAATATTATTTTCACTTAATTTATATAAACTGTTAAAAAATATAATATATAATAAAGAACTTAATAATAAAGAACCATTAAATATTTTTATCAATAACAAATCTCTTTTAGACTACAATAATGTTCATTTATTTCATCCAAATTATTGCTTTATTTCAATTTTATTGTAATTTCATAATTTTTTGGCGGAAGGAGACCACGAGCACAACCCGATATGCTAAATTAAAAAAAGGCAAAATTATAAAGCATTATAACAAAGACTTTATAATAAATTTTAACGAGAAGGTCTTTGAAGGTTTTTAATTATTGATTATTTAAGCAATTACGCATTCTTGATAATCACTCGATAGTTTAAATAGTTTAAATAGAGCAGCAGTAAAAGCTGCGTATCTGCGAATGAGTTAAATATCGATTCCAGTTTGATCGTAAGTAGCAGAAAGGATTCTATGATGATAGTGCGTTTTACGACATCGAAATCTCGAATACTTGAGAATATTCGATGCAAAGCGAAGAGAAACTCTATTAAATATCAATTCATGAACAACTATTGAAGAAACGATGGTGCGAAAGAAACCAAAATGGAAACAGAGCGTTTGTTCAACAAAGAACTTTATCTCGCATCTGCATTTATTTATCCAACACTCTGAATTGATGACAATACAAGCTGTCACGGAGCAACACTTCAAAAGTATCATTAACTCTATGTGCTGACTTATGATTTTCTTTCTCGTAACAGATAAAATAGAAACCATTTTCAACATTAGGAACATACATTAGCTAATTAGCATTGTAATATTATATTGATATATTAAGATGTACGTATTAAAACATTTAGAAAATATTTTTCTCATTTATTAATGATCAAAAAGCGTTAAAAATCTTCTATAATTCTAGACTTCTAGAATTCGAGAAAGAAAACTTGAGCAGCAAAATTGATTTTTATAGTCTGGCACTTTTATCATCCGGATCGTATTTCGGTTAGTTCAGTTGCCAGCATGAAGACGACGACGGCGACATCGAGAGCTATCGATTCATGCGAATGTGAGGGAGAAAGGTCTGGGTTTCGGGTTGAAAGATGGACCGGCTGAAAAAAGATAAAAGAAACATTATGCGCGGAAAGAGGCACGTTTACGAACGACAGAATTTTGCGAACAAACGTAGCAATTGATTTCACTATTCAGAAAACTTACTTTGCCAATAATCTCAATAAATTTTCTCAAATATTCAATAAAATAATCAAAATATTTTATTAATAAAATTAATAACATACAAAATATTTTTACTTGCAAAATAATGGTATAAGATTTCTTTAATAAGTATATAACATGTTTTTTATGCTAAAACAATGTGCGAATTATCAAAAAGAGAATTACAAAAGAGAATATTAATTTTTATTTGTCTTACATGTGAATCTTACTCTACTCTAATACTGAAGATATTAGATTCCTGATTTTATTTTTACAAACAATTTTTCCAAGTCAAATTTTCTTGGCAACGTAAGATGTACTGAGATATATTCAGGTCACGGCTACCTGGGCAATTTTCCAAGTGCAAGTTTCTAAGGTGTGAAAGTAAATGGGGGTAAAGCGCATATCAGAAGGTCGCTACGAACTGTCATAGCTCTCAGAGTTCGCCGTCGTCGTCGAGATAACGACGAACGATAAGGAGCCGAGAATGAGAACCTGAGAGAGAACCTCCCATCTCCTCTTTCTCTCTATTTAAAAAGACATGATGATGCGAACTAGTGAGGATCAACAATTGATCGACAATGATGTACAAACTGCGTGCTGAGAAGAAAGAGTGATATAAAATGTGAGGATATAAGCCAAGGGAGGCGTATCAGCCAAAGCTCGAAACTCGGTCAACCGACGGCTCTAATCTATTCGTCGTACCTCTGAAAGGCGAACTTTTTGGCTTTGGCAGGGTAGAATACCGACCTATTTACAAGAATCGAAAGCAGAGTTAGGCCAAGGGACACACGAGACGACATCGCGATTAGCTTAAGCTGATTAAGAGACCGTTTCTTCGATCTTTTCAGATAACGACGTGGAATTCGTTGAATAAAAAAAAGATGAATAAAGGAGGCGACAGACGATTGTCCTTTCTCTCATGATACTTCGGTTTGATACAAGAAGTATAAACTTCAACGCAATCTAAAAATATATTAAAATTAATTTTATTGCACTATAATTGTTACCTCGGTATTTGTAACAAATACCTATCTATGTGTTATGTAATTCGAATTACATAAATATACAAACAGAATTGTGCATATAAATTTCGCACAATTTTAATATTATCAATTGTATAAGATGTGTAAATCTTCGCCACCTTCGCGTACTTGCATCGATTCTTTAAGTTTATCGTTGAGCTTATTTATACTAATAATATTATAATAATAAACTTGATTTACCTGTCACACTCTGACTCTGAGGACGTGGCAAGGTACTGCTTCCTGAGTTTAATGTCGGGCTTGATTGTAGATTCGATGAGAAACCACTCGATCCACCAAAGGGTTTAGGACCAATAAGATTGTTGCTCGTTGGTGTTGGCTGCGGATTTACAATTATTTTCGTTATTATTATTACAAATATAAATATTTTATCTATATATATCTTTTCATATATTCTCCAGTCGATTTATTCTAACTTTTATTATAACTTTTTTGTTTAATAAAGAAGGTAAAACAACATTTGACAACATCAAGTAAGAAATAGAGTAAAACATTTATAAGATTAATAAATAGATTGCAAAATGCTAAATATAGCTGGATGTACGAAATTTTGCTGACTTGATACCGGTTGCTTGATACCGAATGTAAAAATGCAATAAGCTAATCAGTGACCTATATCGTGCTAAGGAACTTCTGTAGTTTTCTAACATTTGAAACTGTTATCAGCTGTTATCTACGTTAGGAAAGTTGCACGCGAGCAATTTTGTGCACACATTTGGATTATCAGTACATGAAATTTTTAAGAACGATTAATTGATAATTACAATTAACAATTAATTATTGTAAGCTTTTATATATGCATTTGTTACATATGCATGTACAAACTTTAAAACTTAGATTTAGATGAATTAAAGCAAGTTAGCAATCTTATTGCAATCTGCAATTTCTCGTTCTTTAACTTTTACGACAGGGAACTTTTAAACAGGCAATGAAAGATATCACAAGATTCACCGCATTAATTGAGATATATAAAAGCTTTAAGATTAACAATTTTCACACACAAACCATACATCACTTTGCAATTATCTTGATTAATTCTCAATAATTAAAACTTGAATTAATTTCGCGAAATTGCTATGCAATGAGACATCTCGCACAGTACTGGCTTTTGCATTTATGTATCGTCGCGAATACTAACGATTTTTAAGGGCAATCGAGTCGGAGGAGATCGACGAGAGAGTTACGAATAGTGCTGGGACTTTACCTGGACTGATCGAAAGCTAGGTGAATCGACGGACGAGGTGCCAAGGCGGGTGGTGGGCTGCAACGCACAAAACGACACAACGTTGTCACGTGGGATGAACAATTAAGACAAACGTTAGGGAGGGTGGGAAGAATCGACAGGAACGTTTCCAATTACGACAGGCTAATTAGTCATGAGTCTGAAATAGTCGGTTATAAAGATAGGGATCGATATATCTGAGTAGTCAACCTAGAGTTGACGAGGAAGCTGACAAACACGAGGACGCTTTGCTAGAATAACAAACTGCTGATAGAGCAACAGTTTCGTAATTAATCTGATTCAGTATAGATAAATCTTGTATGATCGTTGTTGCATCAACCGAAAAAGATGAAAGTTGACGAAGCTTTATGGTCAGTTATTAAATAGAAAAAGTAATCGAAACTATATTCCCTTTCTAATTTGTACATTATAATTTGTAACATTAAATTATGATATAATTGAATGTTGGTGCCTCTAAAAAATTTGAAGTATGAGAAATTGGGCTCCTTATCACGTTTATTATCATAAAATATCATAATATTTTATACGTTATATAATGTATAATATATCGTAAAACAATATTTTATATCAATATTGCCAATTGATTTAATGATTATTGATGCTTTACGGAATTAAAGGAATTAAAGGAATCACGGTGATCCAGACACGTGGTATTTTAACGTAAGGGAATACGCAGATTAAATTTTTTGAGCACGTTGCCAACCTCTATGCCACCTGTTTGGATGGTGATTGTACTCGTGAACGTTTTCGATTCGCCATTGCATTCGCCGTTCCTGATGCATCCGTTTGAGATCGATCGCCACGTACGCTGGGATCCGAAATCGGGGCTCGTACGATTGCACGCCTGGAAAAGCGATTAGTGCCAAGCAAAAGACACACTGGTTAAATTCTCAAAATAAGCGCGCATTCTCTTTGCCGAAAATCAATCATTCGCGGCTCACAACACGATTATCGTTAATCGATGAAGAGAATCTGTGATTTATTGAAGAAAAATCATAGTTGAATTATTAATTAATCCAGTATTATTTTTATTAGCTTTATAATGTAATTCCTTAATATTTGAAATGCATTGAGATATTATTACGCAAAATATTTAAATTAAGCGAATTCTCAAAAGAAAAAATAATGATTATTTTAAGGAATCATTGATTTTTTGAACAAATTCGATGAGGCTTTTAAGAAAAATGATGTCGGATCGTATGCGGCATTGTCTTCTCAAGGTGTTTTGAGAAAAAAATCATTAATGCGCGAGAAATTTTGTTACGACCTTCGCTTGATTCGCGATCGTAAGAAGCGCCATGAAATTACGCGCGAGTACAGCAAAGCCACACGCTCAATGCAAAATACTCGCTTCATAAGCCATACCAAAACAGGCAAGAAAATGCGTGCGCGCAAAAATCCGTCCGTGACCATGCCTCGTAAAGAGAATGAAATTATGATGAAGCAACTTACGGAGAATGGTTGAGGCGACGATCCGTGATTGCTGAGGGGCGGCGATAAAGGTGCATTCGCCAATGCCGCGCTAATGGTGCTAGCCGGTGCTTTGCCACCTCTGTCGAATCGCAAAGGATATCTTGTCTTTATCTCAATCATTAAAATTTCTTTCCTTACTAATATTTCCGTTTCACTTATATTTATTTCCATCCCATTCACTTTTGACTTTACTTTCTTTTGACTTTCGTCTTTTCTGAAATTCTATCTTGAGAATGAAAAAAAGCTGTTTAAAAATTTAAAATAATATATAAAATAAATGTATTACTCACGGTGGTATAGTGATAGGTACAAGACCAGGTGCATTTTGCCTGGCGACGAGTTTCGCATGAATATCGCAGTACAATTTATTGTTGATATTGTAATAGCCGACATTCTTCAAGGAAGTTCCGCAGGTCGAGCACTTGAAGCATTCCACATGGAGGTTCTTGTCCTTGATCCTGACGAAGACACCTCTGAAGGAAAAATACATAAATTAATATATGATTATTCTTTTCTCAATAGAGTAACTGGTTTTCTTTTAATGTAACAACAATAAAGGCTCTCGCCGAGGGCATCGCATCGGATGTGCCACGAGTTTTGCATATTATTCACTCGAGTTCAAGAAGAGAGAGAAAGAGGGAGGAAACTCGATACCTCGACGAAGGAGGCCGGGAATATAACTATTATTTATATTATAAGATCCATGAGAATTATACTCCGCCAAATGAGAGTGAATCGAGTGAATCGAGTAAAGCTACAAAGAATGTGCTTAGAACATTGATTTTTGTAGCGAAATGAATATCTTCAAAAATATTATAACATCGTCAAAAATAGCTGAGTCTGAAATCAGCTAAATACTTCAGTGTGTGAAGTGTTTTAAAATACAGTGTAATTGTAATCGTCGTATCGATAAAGTATTGTTTCATAGTAATCAAAGATACAAAACAGTTTTGTGTGAAAAAAAGAAAATACTATATTTTTAATAAAATTGTTAAAAAACTGATTAAAAGTAAAAAGTATAATTTCAAGTATTTTCTCGTAAAATACTGTTTTTAAAACTTTCCGTGGGCAAAATTGCATGTTTCATTATCCGCTCGAGTATAAAAAAAGTCAAAATTATCATAGAATATAGAAAATCCCATTTAAAAATAAGACAAAAATAAAAATCTACAAAAATGTTCACAACATCGAAAGCGCATTTTACGTTACAGTGGTCATTCAGTGTGCTGTAAATGCATTGGAAAAGTGCTATTAAGAGTGCAAAAAGTAGATACATTTAAGTGGGACTGCATTCAAGCTGCGAGCGAATGAAAAATTTTCGCCTCGCTCAGATACGACTTCCAGTAGCTTGTAAGCTGTAAGCCTGAACGATTACAAATGATCGAGATTCGTTCAGAGAGAACAACGACAAAAACGCACAACGATCGAAGTATTCGTTTTTCCTGAAGAAGCAATGTTGACGAAAAGAGGCGCAGAAGAAAGGCGTGCTCCAAGTTCATCAAAGAGACAGTTGTGCACTTCGTCGTATAATTTGATTTTCGCACTTTATGCAACTTATATCTATTATTTATGGTATTATTTTATTGAATCAGTTATTATTTATTTTACATTATGCTTTCTCTTTGTCTTAATACGGTCTAATTTCTACGAATAGCTTTATTAATTTAGACAGAAAATTACGTGCTTTAATGTAAATTAGAAGACGAATGTGCACACGTCCCTTCGAATCGAAGTCTTTTAGATGATACCAGTGTACGACAATCGAGCAATTTAGAACGGCGTCGTTCTCGGGAATGTTTGGCGATCATATGAGGCACATAATTCGTCAATTGAAAACGTTACGTCGCGAATTATATATATTAAATCTTTCTTTTTCATTAATTTTATCGTAAATTTTATCAATAATATTCACTTTTAATTTTAATATGCTAATATAAAATCTATGATTAATTAACAATAAATGCAAATTTTTGTTAATAAAAAGTAAGATCCATAAGATTCTAAAGATCATCTGTTCTGACCACGTAATTGTCATATTTATATTTAAATTAACGATTACAAATTTTGATCATCACGCTTGATGATTTTTCATTGTATCGCAACGTTTTCAGTATGCGAACGCGAGAACCTCGAAGATGCCAAAACGAAACCCGCCGCGGCCGTCTCGTGCACAAGGGTGGAGTTTTGCTCGTAAATAGTTACACGATCACTCGGTCGCAGTTGCTACAAACGACCCCGCCCGGTGTCGATGACCCCGACCCGGCGGGAGACTCTTGTTGTTGTGACGCCTGATGTCTCGACTCGTCGAGATTCAGCGTAGCTAGCCTGCTACCGGCAGGTGCACCACCACCAGCACCGCCCATAGCATGAAATAGAGGCGTGGGTGACCTCGGTGAAGTGGCCCTTCCGCCAACCGCGTGGCTCACCGAAGAGTAAAACTCTGTCCTTGAAGGAACTACGACATGGAAGTAGAGAAAAAGCACCGTGACAACCGGGCAGTATCGGTAAAGTATCGGAACGGAAATGATCGTTCGATGAAGCTCTCCGACAATTTCGTACATCAATCTAGGGACGCGTGCAGTTTCCTGAATTCTCAGATTAAAAGACAATCGTTAAAAAATTCTGAATTTTTTCACAAATATTGTCTACATAACAGATAATCAAAATTTTATAAACGAAGCTACTTCAATTAAATGAATCCATATTATTAATAATTGTATTAGAATCTGAGAATTGGAAATCCGCACGGTGTTCGGCACATCCTTTGTTGTGAAGTATCGTGACTATCAGCATCACTGCCTCTTCTCGCTGGTATCTATCATCTGGAAATGAAAGAGGCGCGCTAGGACGCCTCTAGATCCTCCTAGATCACGAGAACTTACACGATGAGCCTCTCGCATTCGGCACAGATGTTCTGTCCTGGTGGTAGGTTTGCCTGCGGCGACGTCGGCTGCGGCTTCGTTTCCGGTGCCTGGACCGACCTCAATCCTGCCAGGGCTGGCGAGGACGGCGTTACCACGCCACTCACGACACTCGGCTCCGCTATTTCGCAAACAAGTTATCGTATCGACATGCAACAGACCGACTGAAAGCTTCAGTCGGTCGTCGATCACCCAAGAACGGAGTAGCGAAATTTTAGTAGACATTTAATTCGTTAAAATCGGGATCTCTAAGTTTTGCTTTTCATTTAATAAACTTTTACGTAATTATTTTACGAAAATAATTAAATTTTATGGGAATCGAGAAATAACATATCTACATTTTAATAATTGGTATCAGAAATATATAAGCAATTGTATACAATGTACGCTCTTCGGTGATCTCGTACAATTTGTATGAGTATACACTATACATCGTTGATAAAGCGAATATTACTAACCAGGTTCTGGCGTCTTTGGTTCCTTGTCCGCTTCTTGGACCATTTTGAAAACCTCGCTGTTCTCAGCGTTGTAATTCTTCTCATTCTTTTTGAAATTCACCCTGCAATATTTGTGTTATAAGTAAATCTTTCTTATCAACTCACACTTATCAAAACCAATTAATGACGAGATTAAATAATGAATCAAGTCTTTAACAATATAATTTACATGCTTCTTCAGCTTTTGTAATACGCAATTAGATACTATTAGTATCTGCGAAAACAGTGTTTTCCGGATCAATAATACTTGGATATTTCACATCTTTATATCTCTGATCGTGCGACTTCAACTCAAAAATGATTTTAAAGAGACAGACGTGTCTTTTTAATCTAGCCATTAACTATCTCCCTCCTCTCAATATCCGGTTTTGCGATTTTACCCAAGGACACCTCCGGCAAGGACCTCCGCTTGAGCGGACAGTGTCTCCGCGATGGTTTCCTCGCTGTAGATCCCCACGGGGCTGTTGTACTGTTTGTTCACGATGGATTTAATTGGACCGTCACCGGTGCCGTTCAGCTGAAAATTATTACGTTTCGGTGTAGCGAAATAAATAACCAACCGACCCTCGTGTTTTTTCATTGCGGGATCGGTGCGGTGGACGGACGGGGATTAACGATCGATACTAACGAATGGCTTGGGGCTGAAGTTGTGTCCGCTGCCGATGAGGGATCCGTCCTGTTTCTTCACTGCCAAGGAGGTCTTTGTGACTGGCGTGATGTTACCCGCGGAGGCGGTGTGCATTGGAGATGGTAGGTTTGTGGTTACAGGCGTCACGTGCGGTTTCCAGGTACTGCCGCCTCTGTAATGATAATTTATCGTCGTTAAAAGATGTCGGCGGGTATCATTGCGGCAAGCTTTATTGACATTTTTTAATGAAACCGTAACTTTTCTCCGCTAAATTGGCTCAAGAATCCCGAAGATAGTGAACGAGAATAAAAAAGGAAATTGTGAACAAATTAGGTAAGTCTTTCTGCAAATGTCTTTCTACACAAAGAAACTTTTGCTTTAGTTTTTTTTCCTTTTTTTAATTATTAGGTTTTTTATTTTTTTTTCTTAATTGTAATTGATTCATTGCAACTTATGTATAACTTGAATGACGATCTTTTTGATAATTAGTTGCGGTGCAATAATATTTTTACTGATGATTAGTCAATGGTATCAATGATTAAAGACGTTACTGCTTCAAGTCTACTTCCGAGACTGTTGAGGCGGCAATATTTTTAAACACTGAATCACCCGTTTGTCGAGCTTTATTATGCTTAGCATCGTACCTTTGAACAGTCAGTTCGAAATTATTTCCGGCCTTGACTATAACATCCTGCGCGTCCTTGTGCCTCAAGTTATACATTTCAGTAGTGTTGACTCTGATAACCGCATCGCCAGCTTTAAGACCAGCAGCTTCCGCCGGGGAACCGCTATTGACCTGCAATCAAAGCAGACTGACTCACATTTATGTCGGGAGAAATCTAGATTAATAAACGAATTATATAATTCGAGTGCATTTAATCATACAATTGCAAAACTGAGTTTGTTATCACATTTTTGCATATCATATTTATATTACTTGAGCATTGAATAACATCTATTGTTTATTAGATAATTGAGAAAATTTACAGGGATAGCGATGTGTAATTTAAAGCTTTGATGAAATCAAGATGCAGAGCTGAATCTTGTTTATATTACATAATCGGAAGTATCATCCCTCAAAAATTGAGAGAATACGTTAAATTAATTTCTTCTATTTATCAGCCAAGTTTAGTGCTGATCTATGAATTATAGTAAAGTTATTATAGTAAAAAGTTAAGAAATTGATCAGCGGCGGCATTTGAAATTCTCATCTCGAATCTCGGATCTATTTTTACAAGACGCGTCGTCGGACCAGACTCCTCCTCTCTCCTCTCCAGAGTCCAGACTCCAGAGCCACTATATTTAAGTGCACGCGCGTCATTACGCCTCGAATGTCGGACACTGTGCATCCATTCACGTTAGAGACACATCGTCGGCCGCAGAGGGGAGACGGTCGACGAAAAAAAAGGTGAAAAAACACGCGAGTTAAGAGGAAGCAGAAGTACCGAAATTAAAAATCAAGCGCTCCTTTTCAGGGAACGATTATTCGCTCTGGCGTTCTTATCGTGCTAATTACGAGCTCGACTGCGATGATGATGATGATGAAAGCAATCTTGACAAAGGCCTCTGTGTGCCGAAAAGCAAAGAATTAATACAAACTAAATTTTACAAGTATATATATGTACATTTTGCTGACGACAAAATATAGAAATAGTTGTTAAAAATATAAATTAATTATTGACGAATATTGCGTTTATCATTTAAAATAAACGAATTCGATTTTTTATATTTGAAGAGTTGAAAACAATATGTAAAATATTGCATTGTTGATTATAACGGAAGAAGAGAAAATAAAGAATTAGCAAATGCGAAATGATTCGAGATTAATTGAAATGTACCGTTAAAGTGCATATTCTCTCGCGCTTTCACAAACAGTCCACTGATTTCACGGAATCGCGTTGAGATCGGAGGCAACAAATTAATTCAAGAAGTTTAATTATTGGACGAGGCAGATCCATTATTTCGTTGCATTTCATTGCACCGTATAAGCGATAAATATTATACAATAACCGAAGAACGAAAACAGATGCACGCGATTCATTATTGAGCCCTGATTTCTTTGATGGTCTAACAGAGGATCGGAAATAATTAATGGGCTTTGAGCCAATCGTAGGCGATCACGCGTAGGGGACCAGGAATCCTCTTTCTCTTTAATATAAATACATCTCGTAATATATCGCCGGTATTTCTTTTGCAAGTCGCGCGACAAGAACAGCCGTCCTCTCGTAAAACATCCAGACGGAATAGATCTTATTTCATCTGTCTCATTCTCGAAAAGTGGGTCGCCTCGCAAGCAGTCGGAAATATGGTCGGTTTTAACAACGTTTCTCGCGTTCTGTAAATCGAAAACGCGGCAAATTGAATAAGTGACTTATTATTTTCACGGGGTTCACGAACGAGAAAAATTACGTCAGTGAATTTTCGTCAATGCTTATTTTTTCGATCACGGTTTTCAATGTCGGTTTTCAAGTTCATTACCTTGGTGAACGATTCAGTGAACATTAAAAAGAATGATATGGTCATAAAAGTGCAGTCTTGTATAATTTAACCGGAATCATTATGTAACGCGCGCTTTCTTTTCTTGGAGATCACGATCAAGAGCACAGTTATAATTTATTTTAAATCTCTGTTACAATCAAAATTAAGAAAGCAGAACGACTGTTTGATTGAAATAACGTTGTGTCGTTTTGCAAGTGTTCGTATAATATTGGAAAAGCACATTTCACAGAATTTTCACAAAAAAAAGAATTTTATCGTTTTTACATAGATGGTTGTATCTTTTTGATATCACACGGGAAGAACTAATCTTCGCTCTGCGCGAGTTTCGAAATTTATTAAGAAAGTTTTTATGTTCTCACTTAGATGAAGGAAGTAGAAGGGCTCTAATCGTAAAAATGTCACTTTCGATAATATATCGACCGCTATGTGTTACGGTTGAAAATCACTTTCCCGGATTTCTATATATATATAATTCTTGATAGGTTACTAGGCGAACATGATATACTGAACGGTGAAAGTGCAGGGTTTTATAAAACGCGGTAATTCTGTTTGAGGATTAAATTAAGTAATCTGAATCTAAAGGTCTCGCAGATTCTCTTAAATACAATCTGACATACGATCTCGTGTGGTTTTCGTGATTTCACACGCAGTCACATGAGCGCGAAATCGGAACGTGAGCTTCAGGGCAGTTTGATCTGTGCATGTGGTTGCCGCAAATAGAAGCTCGCAAGCTTGCGTCATCGTCCTGAACGTAATAATACCGTTCAGCTTTATCTTCGATTCCGATAAACTCGGTCTAGAGCACACAATTTTCGAATGATCACGGCTGGATTTACGATCGTGATATGCCAGAAATATTATCGTATCACGTACATTTTTTCTATCATCTTTCGTCATATGACAAATATTTAATTGAAATAAAGCAACGTAATAGTGTATAGTTTTCTCCGTTCGTTGGAAAATAGCGAGTAATTTAAAATAGTTAACTTTGTCAACATCGCAAGATTATTCTCTCAAAAAAGTATTTCAAGTTCTCTTTATGTGCTGTTTGACACAATTATTTTAGACTTGTTTTAATAAAAGGTCTTCAGTATAGAAGTCTTATTTCTTCTGCATATTATTAATAAATTGTAACTTTTTTAGGTACTATGAGTAACCATAATAACAAATGAGCAGAACGTGGTGAAACATCGAAATCATCAAATTTAGGTGAGTCAAAAATTTAGTTGAGCAGAAGAGGAGTATCCAGAAAAAGATCTCGTGCGTTTCCTGGCCACCGTGTCTGTAGACCTAAGGTGCACCTAAAGAGTCGCGGTGTCCCTACGGTGTCCACGAGAACGTAGGGACATGGACGTAAGTCAGGGTTAAGCTGTCTGTAGGCCTGCCGGCCGCTGCTAAAAATAGTCTTGGACCAGTCTAAAAATAATTCCCCGAACACGTTACGGTCGTCACATACACCGAGTCGGTGGCCGAGAGGTAGAATGCATCAAGGTGCACCGGGCTCGTTCCGATGCACACGTTGTCAGAGTCGTCCGCGACTACGAGTGGTCGCCTTCATTCAGCAAATAATTGCAACGTCAACGCAAAAGCGGATGAATGAACACGCGGAGGAATGCATCGGTTCCCGGAGGTGAACGGAGGATCGTTTCCGCGATCATGCGCCGCTCACGCAGGAAATCATTATTCTGCCTCCGCACCCTCTGAAAAATTGGCGAATCAGGCGGGCATGTTTAAGGGTAATCGAATTGCAATCTTGGCCGCAAGTAGTAGCCGCGCGTTAAATCCGATCTGGCGATTTACGCGACGAATAAATCTCCGAATGGCAGTTATTGCATCTGAAATGCTGTCCACATGTCCGCCTGTCAGAATTGTTCTAAAAATAACTGCCGAATATACGCGACACACGTGCACGTGTGTAGGTGCATGCGTGGATGTATGAGTGGATGCACTCGAATGTAGTAAAACCGAGAGGGAGAATACACCAAGGTGTACGAGGTACGCATTCCAATGGGCGGGTTATCAGAGACGGATCCATCCCACCTTCCATGTTGGAATGCATCTGTTCTTTTTTTTTCTCTATCTCTCTTTCTCTTCCTCTCTTTCTCTTTCTTTCACCCTCTTTCTCTTTCTTTCTCCCTCTTACTTAAGCTTAGGACGAGGACTCTTAAGCCTCGTTCATACGTGCAATACCCTCAAAAACGCCGCGCCGGAGGGGAACACATTCGTGCGAACCAGTTGCATTTTATGTCGGCAAAACGTGCAGAAACGCAGAGACGCGTTTTGAAGTTTTTTGCGCGCGAAGGTTTCTTTTGTATCTTGTCAGGATACGTCAGGAGGCCACTGAGATGTACACGTTAATTATTATAAAAACAGTTTGGATCACAGGTGATATACAACACTTTAAAGTCTGACATTTATTTGGACATGTCAAGCTTTTAGAAATTTTACTGTATGGATTTTCAATTTTAATTATTTTCAATATTTGGTTATTTTAGAGATTACATTTATTGTTTTGTAAGATTTCTTGTAAGTGCTTTTTACTTTCTAATTTTTAAAATAGTTTTTGTATAACGCATGATTATTTCACTAACACGATAATACAGTATATTAAAATATATCATAAATATTATATGATTATATGATATTAAATTAAAAAGTTTTTAAATAAAATATATAATAAAATATATCATATATTTTATATTAATATTAAAGAATCGATATTCCAGATTATAGATTATTTACAGATATTTTAATTGAAACAGAGATATCATATCGTCATTTTATGTGTACAAACTGATGCGTTTAAGATAAAAAGTCAGTCATGGCATAATTAAAAGATGCATTGAGATAGTAGATGTTTCTTAATTATATTTTTTAACGACAGCATTCAACGTTTCCGTCGTAAGCTAAACGGACGCATTCGCGATTATTTCGCGAAGTAGAGAGCGATTAGTTTTCGCAAACACACTGCGAATGCTCGTAAGCGCTGGTGTATTATTCAACAACGGAAAGAACAAAAAGTATTAAGAGCGCTTATAATCGCTTTCTTGATTCATCTTGTGGTCGAGATACCATGGGCATTTAAGCTAATATTTGTATATGCACTGCCGACTGGCGAAAGGAAGGATATGTGGACGCGAGAGCACGTTCTGGATGAATCACTGTTGATGAAGGAATTCTGATAAACTCCAGAAATGCCGACACACTGTGATGAGCTCACGTCAAAAACTAAAAAGTATGAAGTGGTGACGTTTGTCACGCACTTAACATAAACTCACAATCAGCGGTGATGATTTCATTCCGGACTTCATCGTCGAATGAATTTAGAATGATTCTTCCGCTCATTATTTCTCTGATTGAAGATTGTATTCCGATCTATTTGACCTGTACTTTGATCTGTTTTTTTTTTATAATGTATCTTTAATTAATTCCGAAATTCCGAATTTTTTAACAAGAAACGTGAGACATCTTATCACATGTTTCTCATATTAATGAAGGAATCCTGATAAACTCCAGAAATGCCACACACTGTGATGAGCTCACGTCAAAAACTAAAAAGTATGAAGTGGTGTATATATATACAGGGTGTCCCGGGTTTTAACCGACAAACTGCGGGAGCATATTCTACTAGTGGAAATAAGAAAAAATTCTTATATCGAGTTTGCTTAGAAATGCTTTATTACAAAGTTATAAACCAATATTCAAAAGAAATATGAGATAAGTAACAACGGATTTTTTCACAAAAATAAAAATTATCTACGCAATGATTTAGTGACGCATTTCAAAATGTTGTCCTTGCATATCGATACAAGCTAGACATCGACGTAGTACAGAATTTGTTACAGTACGACATTCCTGAAAATTTTGTTGCATCTCAGTAACTGAATTAGTAATTCGTTGCTTTAAATCTTCAAGCGAGATTACTTCTGTACTGTAAACTTTATTTTTTAAAGTTCCCCATAAATAAAAATCAAGAGGCGTTAAATCGGGCGATCTTGGAGGCCAGAAAACCGGTCCTCCTCGACCAATCCACCTATGA
The DNA here is from genome assembly GCF_003672135.1 of Ooceraea biroi. Lineage (NCBI taxonomy): Eukaryota > Metazoa > Arthropoda > Insecta > Hymenoptera > Formicidae > Ooceraea > Ooceraea biroi. The sequence goes on along the minus strand of NC_039513.1, from coordinate 10,592,444 downwards.
GCGTAATGTTCATCTGACCAGTTTCTAACTTGTCTAGCATAGTGCGATGGACAACCGTCTAACTGTATCCAGCTGTTTTGGCGAAACTGCAGTGGCACATTTTCCATCAAAATTGGTAAATCGTTTGATAGGAATCTTCGAAAAGATTCTCCGTTCAATCGGTCAGGTAAAAAGAACGGACCAATAAGCCAGTCCATGAAGCATACCCATCCAAACATTACATCGAAATTTGTGTTGAAAGTTTCTTTGTCTAGTAGTATGTGGATTATTATGAGCCCATACATGGCTATTATGAGAATTGAATATGCCTCGTCTTGTAAAGGTCGCTTCATCTGTCCATAATATCATTGATGAGAAAAGATTGTCCTTTTCTACTGCATTCACATACCAGTTACAAAATTCGACTCGTTTCTGATAATCGATTGGAAGTAATTCTTGTACAGGTGTGTAATGATATGCGAATCTGTCATCAGCACGCAATGTTCTCCAAATAGTGTTTCGTGATATCTGCAGTTGAGCTGAAGCACGTCGAACACTTTGTGTAGGAGTATTATCAAAAAGATTTAAGATTCTTTCCGAGCGTCGTCGGTGTCTTAGAGCTGAACGAACATCATCATATTTATTCATAGGTCGAAATGAACCCAAATTACGTAATTGCAAATGGGCACATAACATAAACATCTTTGACCTTCCAAATTCTACACTATGTTCCGTTGTTACTTATCTCATATTTCTTTTCAATATTGGTTTATAACTTTGTAATAAAGCATTTCTAAGCAAACTCGATATAAGAATTTTTTCTTACTTCCACTAGTAGAATATGCTCCCGCAGTTTGTCGGTTAAAACCCGGGACACCCTGTATATATATATATACAGGGTGGGGCAATAACTATTACCACCTTAAATATCTTCTAATTTATAAGGTCCAGAGGAAAATTTATGTAATCAAAATTATACGGTACGAAGGGGGCTAATATATGGCGATAATAATTTTTGTCCTGGTGGAGGCGCTTCGAAGATATCAAGGTCACCTTCATTTTTTTTAATAGGTTCGGTATGTTTTTTTTCCATAATTTTATAGAGGAACTTAAAACAAGTACGGAACTCATAACACAAAATTATTGAACAAGATTAAATGTAAATGAAAACGATAAAAAATACATTTTTATATTAAATGAAATTTACGTTTAAAAGATGTACGAAATGACGCTTTATTAGTATGTTTTGTCGGAATGTTTTGATTTTGACATTCCTCATAAATGAGGATCAACTTGTTCTTCAAACGAATACATCGATGAAAATAAATAGGATTTTAAATGTCGACGCGAAGGCTGAGTGCGATTAGGATATCGTTCAGCGTATAAATTTTGCGCTCTCACTGAATTTTTTTGACATTCTCCATAAATGAGATCATTCTCCATCATGTCGACTTGTTCTTCAAATGAATACATCTTGCACGATTGACTTATCTATCGATACTACTTTTTATGTTTATCTTATCCTGTGAACTTATTAAGATGGCCTTCAAAGGGTCTTTGTTTTCATTGAAATAAGTTTACGTCACTATTTATTTTCATCGATGTATCCGTTTGAAGAACAAGTTGATCCTTATTTATGAGGAATGTCAAAATCAAAACATTCCGACAAAACATACTAATAAAGCGTCATTTCGTACATCTTTTAAACGTAAATTTCATTTAATATAAAAATGTATTTTTTATCGTTTTCATTTACATTTAATCTTGTTCAATAATTTTGTGTCATGAGTTCCGTACTTGTTTTAAGCTCCTCTATAAAATTATGGAAAAAAACATACCGAACCTATTAAAAAAATGAAGGTGACCTTGATATCTTCGAAGCGCCTCCACCAGGACAAAAATTATTATCGCCATATGTTAGCCCCCTTCGTACCGTATAATTTTGATTACATAAATTTTCCTCTGGACCTTATAAATTAGAAGATATTTAAGGTGGTAATAGTTATTGCCCCACCCTGTATATAGTTCGTTGCACAGGTCGGCTATCAGCCGTCGTAATCGTGACACAACCGTTGCGATGGGGGTGTCGCATTACCAATAGATTCACGAGGTGGTATGACCACGGCAAACAAACGGCAGAAGGCTGATTCTTGCCTCGACTTTTGGCAGGTTTCCCACCGCCTCTCCTACTATCTTCTCCTCATTCTCGAAATCGAATCGACATTTACGACAATAGTGCACCGAAATCTTCGATTCTATCATCGAGATACAATTTCAAGCAGATAAACCGTTTATTTTTACTATAAATGTTGAAAGAATAAAACTAAATGTCAGAAATATTCCACCTGATTTTATAGTTGCTTTTTATTAATTTTTATTAATTTTTTATATCAAAATTTATTTTTTAAGCAGTATTACCTAAGAGTAGCAAATAAATATCTCATCTAATTCCTGTTCGATTAACTCATCTCTCTTTCTCTCTCTCTCAAACAAGTCGCTACAACTTCGCGATTGTGGTCACTCTTAAGGTATTCGTTGACAGTGATTTCTTCCAAAATTGTGCAATCTTTTTTCGAGGAAACCTTGTTTTTCTCGCGGGCTATCACATATCTCGAACTGTTCGTGCAAAGAGAGTTCGTTACACACGCGCGCGCACAACGCTTGAGAGGAAGCCCGGTCTGTGGATATTAATAGAGGCTGAGGCCCGGTGGCGGACGCGCGCCACCGAGCTTACTCCCGTAGATATAAAAATATCGCTTTTATTTCTCTCACCGCGACGTCTCGTTGAGTCGCCGAGACCTTTTTTCCTCCTCCGCCCTTTCGCTACTGTTTGCCACACGCGTGCTTCAATCTTTCTCAGAGTATCCATTTCACCTTCCCTCTACCTACCTTCCCTGTATTATGGTTTGCAATAAGCGCAATATTAAGCTTGCAGATATGTATATTAATTCTCCAAAAATCAGTTAAAATTAACTAACGCCTTATTTTGCACGTCATACTGTGCGCAATATCGTCTTCCCATAATGCAAATCTCTAGAGAAGTTGAGTCAGAATCATGTAACGCGACTCTCTCATTGCGTTTTTGTTTCGTTCTTTTAATTTACTTTCCTCTTTTCCTCCCCAGAATATCATCTGATCTATTAGAACGGCCAGAAATTTTGACAAACTTTTATTCCACAGGAATTGAATTCATGCAACATACTCGGAAAATACACATAGCTCTTGCCAAGAGAACGTAAATTGTTCAGTGTTTTCCTCTCTTGAGAATTTTAAACAAACGCATTGATATCGGTAGAAATTAAATATAATTCACCAGAATTGAACAAATCAATATAAATTATCTATTATTATAAGCAATTAATTTGATCGCTATAACACACAATTAATTACATGTTCTAAATTATTAGGTCGGTGCATAAGTTCTTGCCGATGGGTCGATGAATGGATTTCCTCAAAAGATGACTCCTTCTTTCGACGTGGTATTCGCAAGTTGGCGGAAAGATGAGAAAAAGTCATAGAAAACGATGGAAAATACTTTGATTGATTTATGCTATATCGACTGTTTCATTTCAATAAAGAAAAATTGCAAAATCGGCAAGAACTTATGCAGCAACCTAATAAATCATCACATGATAGCATTATTCTATGCTAAAGCATTTTTAAAGCAATCATTTTAGGATATATAATCTTCTTTTATATATTTTATATATTTATATATAATTTTGTTTTATATATATTAATTTGGCATTCTTGATTTTATAGTGTATTTCATATGTGTGTATCGTGTATGTGCCACAATTCTATATTTTACACATTTCTATGCTCCCCTAATGTCCTAAATTCGGTATCATGTGATTACTTCAAAATTGTGCAACTCTTTGTCATGTAAACAAGAGAAAACGAACCCAAGTAGCGCACATTTGTCATTCTTGGACCGTTAGTTGAAGTCAACTTGACTTGATTTTCTCGGTTTTCATTTCCTCTTAAACGCGACAAGTCTCGCGCGAACGTGCTTCGCGGAAATCCAGATTGGACGTATCATTTTCGCTCTTCGACGTCGTTTGGTCAAATTATATACCCACCGCGTAGCCTACTCGGTACACCACGAGCAGCCGTGAACATCCTGCATGAGATTCGATTCACCCTTGCCTTGCGATCCGCAAACAAATCGCGCTGTAATTTCCCAGTGGCATCGTATGTAACGACGCGGATACAGCCACACGCCGGCACATTCATGTAAACGGAACTTGTGATCGTCTCGGAGGGATAATTTTAGATAACCGATGTAAAAAAGCAAATATTTGTACGCCAACACAGAACCCGAATCCCGTTTCCTGTCTGATAAGACGACAGTTAATCAGCTCTGATAAGATTCGACATGTTCGATGAATGCCTCCTTATATTTAAAGACTCGTGTTCCACTGTTTTTTTATTAACGCACTGATCCCTCCTCGTATTTCGTAAGACATTTCATTGCGTCGTAGAAGTAAAGATGACACATTGTTTGAAACTTCCTTTTCACGAGGAAGCTATTCGCGTTAGTCCACCTACGTCTTTGGCGGATCACCAACTATTGCATATCGTGTATTAACCTTTATCAGAAAAGTAAATTGAGCAAACATGACGAAAGCGTCATGTGAACCTCTCACTTGATGCCTATTTGTAAATTTATTCATAGTCCGGCTCAAACCATTTGCGCATTTTTTAAAAGCACAATCTGTTGAGCGATCGACGACGTCAATTTTAAATGCAGAATTTAATATGCAATTGCTACAATTTACAGTATTTTTCCTCGTTATCTTTGGTTTATCAGTTTAACAATGCATTTTGCGGCAAAGCATTAACATTTTTTTCTTACTTATTGTTATACTTAACGCGAAGAGTATCTTGGCACGATCAAGTAACGTTATCGCGTAGCAAAGTTCTTCCTCGTGCTGCCTCGTTAAAATTCCGTTACGCGTATAATGCCCGAGGAAGTCCAGTTTAATTAGCAGAACGACACGCCACTATTAGTTCAGCGGCACGTGCGTAGCTTCTAATGACGTCGCGAAGCCTCTTCCGAAATATTTTTCTCGCCGAGACTTTCACCTGCAATGGATTTTCCTCGCGCCTGAAAAGAGCCTTATCATCGTTGTGACGTCGTAATCGCTTAACGATACTCGCAATTCATGCCGAGTCCTTCCACGGCGCGATAACGTGACACGTTTGTGTGCGCAGTTCTCCAACGAAATATATCGCGTAACGCGAACGCCCACGCTTCGATGCCGTGAGTGCAACGATGCACCCGGTGCACTCACCATAGAATCACGGGAAGCGCAAGCAGATAGTACTCCTCGCGAGGAGAATAATCTATGACAAAACCTTGCCACGGTAAATATCGTGTGTGATCTTTGTTTCAAGTGCCTATTACATCAAGATTGCTTTTAGAGACGGATGAGCGTGAAAAAGAGATCTCGTTCTAACATAACGCAGACAGAATTTTCACGAATTTCAAGCAATTTTATACTACTCGAGTGATACAAATAATTTGTATAAATAATCTGCCACGGAATAGAATTAAAACTTTTTAATTGAATTAATCGAAATTAAAATTAATCATTCTAACAATTAATTTCTAATATTAATCCGTCAATGATTTCTCTAGTATATTTGTCGAAATCTTGTTATATTATGGTCAGATTATAGAGATATGTGAGAGCGACACATGCTGAAAGTAGAAGACGAGTTTCTGTCGATTTATGCGAATCCACGCGTTCAACTCTGGTCTGGAAGTATTTATTGCCACGAAGATCGACGAAACTTGCGTGCCGTCTGTATTTACGATAGATCATAAACCTGGTTAATCGCGCGTTAACGTTTTTTCCACGCCTTCTGCAATCACGCGTCCAAATATTTTCCTGCCTGACGGCCAACAGAAATCAGTTTGGATTTGGTTCACGAGACCGGATACTCGTGGCCACATATATTTATCCGTTTCACGGGGATGACGTCCTGCGAAGACGTCGTCGTCGACGTCGTCGAAATCGGCGCCTGCTGCTTTCGTCGTCGCGAGCCGAGGCTCGACCCGGCTCACACGGGTTTCGCAAAGGCACCTTCTAGAAATAGAACGCCCAAATAATTTGCCTCGGATTACCAGCGACGCGCGCCGGTGCTCTCTCTTCTTCTCTTCCTCGTCATCGGACGTGATTGATCCTCGTAGGCACACTTTTCCTAATTTTTAAAACGTCATTTCGAAGCTATCTACACAAATTTGCACACAAACATACTTGTTTGTGTAGATTACTATCTAGAAGATGTCCGCATTTAGAAATCATGGAAAGCAATACCCACTAATGGAGTAATCTACTTAATGAACCTAATCACCTTTCGATAACGGAATAAACTGCCATTTTATTCATCGTAATTCTATTATCCTTAACATTAAGATTTTGACGAAGAGATTTTATAAAATTACTAAACTCGGATCGAAATTCAGAGGCAAAATAACATTCTCATTGATTCATTTTATTTTTATATCCTGTATATTAATTATCGGAAAAGAATTATATAAGTACTTAAAGAACATCGAGGATAATACGTAAATATTTTGCGTATATCTTCTACGTCAAATCTGACATTCCATTGACGTATGATGCATTTCTTGGTAGAAACCGAAGAGACCACGTCAAGGGATCGACCGGAACTTATTGCGATCATCGCCGGTTACGCTAAACGGTTTTATCTGTAATCGGCGCGTCGAACTTGGCCTTCTTCGTGGCGCACCACGTGGTCCGTTTATTTTACGAGGCCACAAATAGGGCGGCCGCCCTCGGCTTTCTCGGAAAGGAGAGAAATATGAGTCCAGCGGTGTCAAAAGCGCCTCGCGCGGGTTCTCCGCGCTGAGGAACGATCGCCAATCCGATGTCTACTTTGCACTTGATGAGCACTTGAACTCGATCGCGATCCCGCTGCATCTCCGGCGTGTCTTTCGCCAAAACAATTCGCGCGGACACGTTAAGATCGTAAAACGGTCTAGCGAGAAACCCGAGGATCTTGTTTCCCTTGAGACTCGAATTACAACTCGATTTCTTGTCGAAGTGGCGCGATACATAAGAATTTCAATTTTTAACTAAAAATATGTAGGAAATATTTTTTCGTATTTTACAACGGTGGAAGAAGAGCTGCTTCTTCTCGTATTTATCACACGTGTACTGCGCACATTCTAAACGTCGCCGGTCTTCTAAACGTGAAACGATAGTTTCAGCTTTTCGAGTGCAGCGGGTATTCCACCATCAACGTTCCTTCGTGATTGGATCACGCGAATTTATAATATAATAGTATACCGATGATTCGAGACGTCAAATTTCTGACAGTTCTCGCGTGAGCTGCGAAACCGCGGTAATCGCGGTTGACATTGGCACTTGCTGACAACGCGTCTTAATAATAATGCTTGTGGCTTATAACGATACATAATCGCATGAAGAAAGTACGGAAAAAAATCGCGGAATGCCTCGCGTTTCCGCACGTTCGCCAAAAGCTTCTCGTGTTACAGCGCCTGGCATCGCCAAAACACGTCGGTGGTGGTGATGGCGGCGGCGGTGGTGGCGACGACGAGTCCGACGTTTCGCACGTAGTTGGCAACGATTTCTGCCGATGCGCGTGAAATAATTTGGCGTTTGCCATCGCGTTACGTAACGTACATGTCTCATCAAGATCGTAATACCAAAACACACTCGATCGGATCTCATGGTCGCGAGAAAACCTGGGTCGTAATACCAAAAAACGCGAAATAATCGCGCCGAGTTTCCATTCTTTCCCATTTTTCATCAAGGACTAACGGCACAGAGAGAGAGAGAGAAAGAGAAATACATGTCTATCATGTAAATTATAAATATTAAATAATGATTTCTCTCTCTTAAGGACACGAAATGAGAGATTTATTCGATGCATGTATACTTGAAGCGAAAGAAGAGTCATTAAAGTGTTAACGAATTGATAACTACTGTATTTCTTCTGGATAAGTGTATTTTAATTATAGAAAACGAGCAGCGTATTTATATGTATTTATAATACGCGTTTTGTTGCATAAAGTAAAAAGTTTTCGCGTGATCTCGATCTCCATGTCCTAGTTTCTGTATCTATGATAATTTCGATATTTTAGATCACACATGAGGCGCTTATAGTGTAACATGTGCTGTCACACTGTCGCGTATCCACTTTAATCTTTGATTTCAGATTTCATTTCCGAGGACAAGTCCTATGAGAGATCCCGTTGCATTTCACTTTCATCTCGTTCTTGCCTGAAGCTCGTTATCGTTATCCGCTTCCGCGTACCAGAGATTCACGGACTTAAATTTTCATTTACGTACCATACCATAAATGGTGAACTTGTGTCATAAATTTTGCAATAAAAATCGACAAGAAATGTACAATATAATAATTTTAAACAGTATAATATAATTTCAGACAATGATTTAATAATTTTTACTAATATTTATATTTCAGTTTTATTTTAATAAGAATTGACAATGAGAAATGCTAACGTCAGGGACAGCTAAACGTTAGAGCGTCAAACTTGGTGCTGCAAACGCGAAACACTTGGATCCACGATTCCGATTGGCAGACGCGAAAATTGATCGATCCTTGTGCTGAATGAAAATTCTATTCCGCGCGAGTTGTGGCAATTGACATCCCGTAATTGAACAACACGCGAACGCAAGACGCAAACAAGAAGAACATCGATAGAAGCGAGTGTGTAAGAGCGCACTGTAGTTTCTCTTAATTTTATATTCGACTATTTCGCGTGGTGATATTGAGACCGATTCCCTCTGTTGAACTCTTCGACTATCGAGAAGCGTATGGAGAAGTGAACGACAAGAAATAGTAGATGAAAATAGCCATATAAAACATCGCTATATATAAACGGCTGCAAGAAATATTTTTACTACTGCTTCTGCCTCAGTCAACTTGAGATCTGCTTCGAGTGCCTTTTTGAAAACGCTCCTTCGAACTTCGAAATTCTTCTTCCACCATATCTATACTTTAATTCAAGACGCACACACATGCGGTAATAAACGACAATCAGGATACAAAAATAAATAAATAAAAATCTTGCACATCAACAAAATTTTAACGAAAAATGACAATTTCTAGATCTCTGTTGATTTGTCATGTCACGTACACTATTGTGTCACCTGCACGCGATATTATTTCACATCTGAAATACGTTTTATGATTTGGATCATTCATGGATGTTAAAACTTTATATTTTATATTAATAGAAAATGTTTTACGTACTAATACTAAACATAAAGTAGTTTTTAAATATTTTGTTGATACATAGGAATATGTTACGAGTTATAGAAGGGATGCGTTACGAGAGATTATCATGAGACCCATATTCACTCGTACCCCTCAACATATACACATACGCAATATCGTATTACTATTGATAAAAAGTACTTGGAAATAAGTGTCACCGTGCCGGCGAAAAATCCAACGTGAGACTGGAGACCAAGTAGATGACCTAACACTGACTCACCTTCTGCACGATGAGCGGCGTGCCGAAATCCTTGCCGCCTTGCAGACGGAAGCCCCAGGCAGACCCGTCGAACCTGGACAGCTTGACGCTGATCAGCTGTGCCATATCACTGTCTGGCTGAACTACTTTGGCCGTATCGGAGCAAACGAACAGATGAACTGAGAACGATTTCGTGAACTACGACGGGTGTTGGCAAACGAGCCCTTAGCTCGGTTTATCTACTTGAAGGTATCGCGACGCACCACCAACGACCGAGTCGACAATGTCTGTTTTGCGGCTGTTTGTGTGTACGTACTCTGTAAAAGGAGGGGGTATATATGTCGCGCTCTCCTGAGTGGAACGTGAAGCGGACACGTACAACACACGTTCCTGAAGAACGCGCAAACCGGAGTAAAGGTATAAGAGGCGCCGAGGACGGTCAGTCGGGCAGCGGGGCCTCCTCGCCACGCGATTCGGGACGAGAGGAGGAGTACGAGAGCACGGAAGGAAAGGGAAGGTATAGCAGGAGGGAGACAGCAAAAGAAAGGAGGGAAACGCCACAACGTGGTGGTAGAAGACAGGTGGCGGGGATATGAAGAGAGGAAGAGAGACAAATTTATTGTATTCTTTGTATTTGTATTGACCAAGAATTTCCTCAAGTAACACAACATAATGAATATTATATATAACATAACATAAACAAAATGAACGTAACGATATCTTATTAAAGGTATATCAGGCTCTAATTAATCGTGATTTAATCGATATGAATGACTCAAGAGATTTCTAATTAACATCTGAATTTTTTCAGTAACAATTTGAAAAGCTTCAGCTCTGATTCTGAACTTGAACTTGCTTGAATCTGAAAGTATCTGAATGCAATATCAAAGCGACGTTTTAAAGGTACGAAAGAAACGAATAAAAGCTATTCTTTGCGTTGGACATTAGTTTGGCTGGGTTTTTTTGTAATGTCTGAACCATTCGCACGAGTCGTCTTTGTTGCAAAGCTAAGAAATGAAGACAATCGAGTTCTGAGATGAGGCGTAGAACGCATTCGCAATGAACGATTGAAGCGACGTCGTGCAAATAAAACGAACGTTTGAGGAAAGGCATATCTTGTGCATTTGCAATTAATTAAATTACGAAACGGTATCGTTATGCTCTCCCGAATGAAGTACTGCACAGCCGAGCGTGTCCATGGACATCCGGTGTATTCAGTGCATCGTGCAAGGTGTTTCTTATGTTATGACAGTGAGAATCAAGGGGTGGAGGCAATAATATATAATATCGCAAGCAAAGAGAGGAAAGAGAGGATCAGATCGAAAAGGATGGGACAAGTTACCGGGAATGTCGAGTTGCCATCTCGATGACCATGACAGAGAAGCGAAACATACGTTTATGTTCCTTCTGCTCCTCCCTGCTTCTAATCATGTTTCTCTTCTTTGGTGGCTTTGTTCAATGCGATCCGATTATCTCAAAGCGGCAGTATTGCAGTGAGTAAAATAATTGCGATAAAATTTTGAAAAAACCACTAAAATTAATTTCTAAATAAAATTTTATAAATTTTTCTATAATCTTACTGAGGCATTTATAAAGAATTTTATCTTATTTAAAATAGGTCACTTTAGTATATATAACTTTTTGATAAAAATAGTTAATTATAAATCATTTAGAAAAAGGAAATTTAATTTAATGCTATTGAAATCCGATTTAAAGTAGAACTTCAATTTTCTTATCTCGAGAATTTCACAAAATACATAACATTAATAAGAAAATATTATTGCTTTAAGTTTTTTGTATTTTTCCTGATTTATAGTTTTTCAAGTTCCTCTCTCGAATATAGAGCTCTTTCGTTCCAATGTCACTTTCGTCATTCGTCGAGGCGTTGACATATAAGAATGAATTAAATCTCTTGAACGAAAAAGCATGTTGGTATCTTCTCTACCTGAAAGATTCTGATGTATGTATGTAGAGAATATATGCAATGGACCTTAGTCATCTTCATCGATAGGTCGCATAGGACAGGATAGGATAGGTCATGAATGGAAACTCGTTAAATAAATCCTACTATGCTGTCTCATGCCTCTGTTATTAAGTCTGTCAACAATCAGGCATGAATTTGCCGAAATTGATGCGTGTCACAGCAACACGACGACACGCATGAATTATGTTGGGGAAGAATCATGTTCCCTCTTTCCATCTCCCGTGTAAAAGAAAAAGATTGCAAAGGAATTCTTCTTTTCGTCAATGTAAAATTAAATATCTAATTACACTAAACTCTCTTCTCGCATTCCAATTAAAATAGATATTTGTTTTTAAGGTTCTTGTGATATCCGACAATATCACAATCGCTCCCTCTTTTTCGATTAATTGTATCAATTGAGACGATTTCATTTTCTGATTTTATTTTATATTTTTCATTTTTCTCAGTGATTTATGTTTGAATTATTTTAATTTCTTGATTATACTATTCCTAAAATTGGGAGAACAATGCAATCTTCTACACAAGACTTGTCAAAAGTCATCTTTAAGAAATTACGGAAGAAACGCTTTGATGGATGTACCCAAGTCTTCGGCGCTACGTCCGAGAGCGCAACGGCTGCATTCTGCGCCGGTGGCGGTCACGAGGACGCGAACTAGTTCGTGAATCATGCCTAGAATGCTTTACATAAATTGCTCGGGGCCGACGTCACGATCGGGAACCCTAAACAAAAAGGAGTGAGAGGAGGAAAGACAGAGAGAGAAAGAGGGCGGGGGGAGGCAGAGAAAAAGAAAACGAAAAAGAGGTTCAGCAGCCAAGAAGGCAGACGTGACTCAGCCCGTCATACGCATACGCGAGACGCGATTAACAGCGGTCTCGGAAACCCCGGAAAGGAGAAAGTATGCCCTGCGACACGTCCGCGGAATCACCCGCGGATTTCCGATCACGCGGACTCATCACGCAGGCGTTTACTTGGAAACTTATCTTTCTGGGTCAACTTTGATCATCCTGCATACTTGGGAATCCGATGATCTCCTTGGTATATCCACATATCGCGATATCATGTGCATATTAATTTATAATGACTTTTGTAAAATATCCTAAAAATATGATTTTTTGTTACCTTAAGAAGAAGCTACAAGCGCAGCATCAAGTAAACAGATTTCGAAAATTATGCTAATCATGAGGTTCATCAGCCACTGGACTCAAATATTAATGTTAACGCACGCGTCAGATGTGGACATACACTACTTTCACATATTTACTTTCTAAATCACTTTCCTTAAAAACTAAGTGACCATTTGCTACGCACAATTACGTATCTAACTAACAATAAGAACTATGCATCCATCTGTCATATTTGATTTACTGGACATTTTACAGAGCGATATAAGCCATAACAGAGCGCATATTGATGTAAAATAGTAGGTCATACATTAAAGAGTAATACCTAATTATTCTGACGTGACGTACATTTTTTTAATTTGTAATTTACCGGTATAGAAAAACATACTGCAATGAGACAGTTACGTTTGAAGAAATTCGCATGGACTAATTACAGATATTTCCTACATGTTTCAAAACGTCAAGTTTTATGCAGCTAGATATTTATTGAATTATTTGTTCCAAATGTACATTTACGAAAAGAGACTAATTTCTTTATTGCAATATATTGCCGAAACATTTTCTGAAGTGATTTAAATACGTTCACACATGTGCAGTGCTTAGAATTGTTACACCCATATGTTATAACATTATATTGAAGATGGTGTAATAATATTCTTTAACATGTATGATCAATAATTTATATATCAATAATTTAGCAAATATGATGTTCTTAGCAATTTTCCTGATATTCGAATATAAATTCAGAAATATAAGACTAGTTCATTTTTCAAATATGTTGATTCCTCATATATATAAACTATCATATTATAATACATTCTGATCATTGATAGATTAGTGGCTGATGCTTCGAGTGCTTCTGTTATCCACAACACTTAACGCCGGTGATTTCTGAAAAATATATTAAAGAAGAAATTAAATTTTTTTATCTTTGCATCTGATTATAATAGTTTTACTTAATATTGATTTAATATAATGCAATATTGTGTTATGATGATAATAATTAATTGCAATTTATAAGCAATATTTCTATCAATAATCTCATTAAAAGATTTTCTTAAACAATTAAAACTTTTTAGAAATATATATGCGATTCAGATTTCTATCGACAAACTGTTGAAAGGTGCCAAAAAGATGCTTACAGTTCTCTCGATTACGTCTTCCGCTGCATTAACTTTGGCTGGTCTGGCGGGGATGCCTCTTTTTGGTTCTCGCTCCATTTTATGAATCATCTTATAGACGCTCGAGTTCATCAGGTGGTCATAGTTTGGTAGGTTCGTTTTCTCATACTTCTTGAAATTTACTCTGAACAGTTAATTAATTTAGTTAATTAATTTAGAAAAATAGTTTATTAAAATCCTGTTTCACTCTTGTAACCATTTTCATGAATGATGATGTATTTCATTTTATATATAATTTGATTTTCGAAATCCTTTCATTATACTTTATTCTTACCCCATCGCTTTACCACGAATGACTTCCGCTTGGCAGGATAGCACTTCCGCGATCATCTCGTCGTTGAAGAAGTCATTCGGGCATCTCCATCTGCGGCCTTGCGTAAGTTCGAGCTGCTTAGCCTGGGGCCAGAGCTCCTGCGAATGTTTTCTGCCTCTCTTGTGCACCTTTTGCTGAAAGCAAAAAAAGCTTTGAGTTAAACTTTGTTCGAGTTCACATGTTTATCATGCATACAAATGGATGATGTTTCTTATGTTTCGCGCGTGTGCGCGCATATATATTAATAAAAACATTATTTAAAAACGAGAGTAGATAAAGGAAGTAGAGGTAGGATTACAATTGTAAGAAAAATGTGATTTGTTTTATCGTGCATTCACGTAATTAAATCACATATTTAAGGGTCTTGAGAAATAGGATTGATTTTATTTATTAATATTTAATTTGAAAATCTTTCTCATTGAAAAGGGCTCTTAATAAATTTTAGAATTGACATAATTATCGCAAGCAAAAGATAGGGATAACACAAGTGCACATAATAGAATTTATAAATGTTTAGATGGGATTTCAATAAGATTGTAAAACTATATATTTTAACAGTTTAGTAATTGTTTCTGTAATTTTTTAACGCAGATAACATAGATAAACATGGAGAGGAAGAACGCGAAACATTACTCATTTCATTCTAGGTGAAATACATAAGACGGGTCATTTATCGGGATACCTGCAATTCCTGTATAACTTGGTCTTTTGGTGACAGTTTAAGATCTGGTTCGAAACTTCCTATAATATCACCACATTATTTTTTATAACAACGTTTTACATATAATTCGATTATTCAATGTAGAAAGTAATAATGTACTATTTTATCGCGGAGAATATTAATTTATTATGAAATATTGATTATTAAATAATAATCAATTATAAACTAATATGTTTAATTATCTACACAATTGGTTTTGTAAAAAAAATTGGTTAAAATTTAATAGTTAAGGGGATGCTGGAGTTGCTAGTGAACTATTTTTTCACTATAGCGATGGTAATTGCAGTTTCGAAAATTCTCTTTATTGCTTGTGCAGAATAAAAAATCCTTTTCCACAAATGAAGTATAGATAGAAAGAAAGTCCGCTCTACAGGACTTTATATTCAAAATGGAAAAAAGTTATAAAAGACAAATGCAAGTTTTTAACTTTTTTCCATTTTGAATATAAAGTCCTGTAGAGCGGACTTTCTTTCTATCTATACTTCATTTGTGGAAAAGGATTTTTCATTCTGCACAAGCAATAAAGAGAATTTTCGAAACTGCAATTACCATCGCTATAGTGAAAAAATAGTTCACTAGCAGCTCCAGCATCCCCTTAAAGTTAATAGTTAATGAAGAAATATAAAAATAACTTTGAGAGTTACCGTGCGATGGTGTCGGACTTGGCGATTTCAGCAGCTTGGTTTCATAAGAGACGATGAACTTCTTTACCCTTCTTCCTTCTTCGTCCGCGCTCTTCACGGAAATCATACCGTCTAGTTCCTTCATTTCTGCTTCTTCTTCCTCCATTTCTTCCTCGTCGTCACTGGGCTCGATCATGTGCGGTGTTGACCTCGATGACGCCTTTCGCTCCAAACACGCAATCTCTTCAATGTAATCATAAGTCTCAGTAAATTCCTCGTCCTCTTCATCGGTGTTCTCTTCCTCGTCTTTCGGCTTTTCTTCATCCTCTCGTTTTGATATATTTTCTTCTAAATGATAACGAGTCAATATTAGCATGTTTTTTAAAAGAGGAAGCGAGAAAATCTAAAATTCTAAAAGAATGCTCGATGTAAAAATATTTAACTAGTAGAATCAATATTAATTTGTAGAAAAAAAACAGAGTTAAGTAAAGTAGAAAATAAATTAGTATCATAGGATTATTAAATTTATATTTAGAAATACATATAAATTTTTGAGTTAAAAATTATAAATAACTACAGCAATTTGTTTGGTTAAATTCTTATTCAATCCTATTTATTGACAGGAACCGTTTTTCCATGATGAATAGCGTTCATCGATCAGCTATTAAATTTAATCTCACGAGCGAACTGGCATCCGTTCAGGATCAAAGTTGCGCGACAACAGAACTTGGAAACACGTCCGAAGAATAGTCGTCAAGGTCCACTCTGGCTATTTCGATTACGATCACGAATCTTGGTTACCTGACAATTCATGACAGCCGCCGTTTCCGTTGCCAAAGAACCCTTGCATGCCGCTCAGCTCCATAATCTTGTGCAATTGGTCAGATACGATCCTCAGATGATTCTCGATCTCACTCGGTAGTTGTTTCAGAGCAAGCAATTGCCGCTGCACGTTCTCCAGTTGTTGCTCTAGATTGATTTCTGTCGACACCAGCTCTTTGATCTTCTCGGCTTTAGCAGCTGGATCCGTCGTCGAGACGCTCGAATCCTCCTCGGCTGTTGCGGCCTCGTCCTGCGTGGATCCCGCCGCGCGAGATTCAGGACGATAATCTTCCTCTTCGGATTCGATTCTCTTTTCAGCACTGATTTCGTCGATCTCGTCGCTTCTCATTTCTCCTGCTGCTTTTGATGCGGGACGTGAATCAGATTTCCCTTCTTGATCTGTTTTACATGTAGGTTCCGGTGTTACGGTTGGAGTCGGAATCTATATTACCAGAAAGATAACGATTGTAGAAATATCTCGGGTAAACAGTTAAAAGATCTTGTGAGAACTAAACAGTTCATGAGAGATTGAAATTGGAAAATATTTGCCTATTGCGAAACAAAACTTAAAATTTTAAAAGCTATTTTTATTTGAACACAATAAGTTTTTTAATCTGCAAAAATATCGTAAATTGTTACTTTATTGCGAAAAATTTATTACATCAAATTGTTAATTATTATATGTAAAATATGACGTTATGAATAGTAAATAAAGGAATTATTAGATTTAAACAATTTAAAAATTATTTAATTAGAAATTATACATTTTTCTATTCAGCTGCACAATGAATGAATTGGTCAATTACATGTAACTCATAACTCCGATAATGCGAAAATATTAGCTTACTACATCCATTAATATTTTATATATATGATCACGCTTTTATCTTTATTATCTATTTGTTCATTTTTGATAAATGTTATAAATTTTTAAAAAAGTAGAAATTCCAAATTAAATGTGTATCTTAAATTATTATATACTTACCTTTCTCTGTAAAACAATGCATATCTTGGGAATATTCTATATCAAATTGCTTGTAATATATACTTTATATACTATATTTTGATTAAATATATTAAAGTAATATAAATATTAAATATAATTACGCACGTGTAAGTCATGTATAAGGAAGTTCAAATATAAATAACAGTTTCAATACTAGTTAATATGTATATATATACATATACGTATATAACAATATAATATGTATATATATAACAATTTTAACAACAATTTAATAACTTAAGACGTTTTATACAATTAAGGAATCCATGTAGGGAAAAGTTAATTACATAATTACTCCACATATTGGATCGATCTTTACATGAAATACTTTGCATCCTAGTTATTTGTTCTATAATAAAATCAGTAAACACTCATTTTAATAAGAGAAAAACAGAACATACTACATTGAAATTCGAGCACACATTATCATGAAACACTTTTATACGTCATCAGGCGATGGTCTAATATCTGTAATATAAGTATATTTATTATAATATAAATTTTTTAAACTATAGAGTAAAATACTTAATTCGTTTTAAAATAAATGACATTCATCCAAAGCTACGTACAATCATATAAGCACGCGTAATGCTCTGAATTAACAAACTGACACTTAATTTCTAACTAAATTCTAATATGATTCCAGAATTAAGTTCCGGGCCGCATACAATCATTTCCATAGTTTTAATTATACAGTCTATAACATCGAAACACAGTACAAACATCATTGGATACTTGTCAGACCAGATGATAGATGTGGACTACTTATACATGTACAAAAGGATGATTGAGGTGCATGGTACGAAAGCGTATGCCACCAGCCTCGTGAAATCAACGCCGATGCGGTTCGTAACACCTTGATACAGAATCGTCGGTACAAACGATAGCCTCCGACTGTCGTGCTCAATTTCGGAATCAATCTTCCCAATCTTTTCTTCGCAGACGTCGCTGTATTCTGGATTTTCCTCGGTGACCTTGAGCGAGAACCAAGGCAAAATTAGATTCAAAATACTCTTCAGAGTACTCCACCAAGTAGGAGTAGGAGTGAGAGAGACTGATTCTCTTCTGAAGCATCTCGATAATCTTCTGCTTCTGCGGTGAAACACCTCGCTAGAAACGTAATCGCCGGTTGATTTAAGGAGGCTTGACACAACATCGTTCTCCTGTCCCGCATCTTTGGATCTCGAGAGCCTTCTACTACCGCGATGGAAAACCTCAGCGGAAACGTAATCCTCAGCTGATTGCAAGAATTTTCTGAAAGTTTCGTCGTCGTCGTTTTCGGGAACGATATCTATAGATTTGCGTGATCTCGAGAACCTTCTGCTACCACGATGAAAGACCTCGGCGGAAACGTAATCTTCAGCTGATTGCAAGAATTTCTCGAGAGTACTCTCATCTTTTTCGGGGTCAATATCTATAGATTTACGCGATTTTGAAAGCCTTCTGTGGCCACGATGGAAGACCTCGGTGGAAACGTAATCTTCAGCTGCTCGCAAAAATTGTTTGAGAGTATCGTTGTCCTTTTCAGGGGTAATATCTATAGATTTGCGCGATTTTGAGAGTCTTCTGTTGCCACGATGGAAGACCTCGGTGGAAACGTAATTCTCAGCCGACTGCAAGAATTTCCCAAGAGCGTTATTGTCATTTTCCGGGACAATGTCTATGGATTTACGTGGTTTCGAAAGCCTTCTGCTGCCTCGGTGGAAAAGTTCGGTGGAAACATAATCCTCGGCTGACTGCAGAAGTTTTTCAAGAGCGTTATCCTCTCCCTCAGGCACGATATCTATGGATTTGCGTGGTTTCGAGAGCCTTCTGCTGCGGCGATGAAAGATTTCAGCAGAAATGTAATCCTCAGCCGACTGCAAGAGTTTTGAGAGGTTGTCTTCCTTATCCGCCATCTCGTCCGTGTGTTTAGGTGAGATGGAACGCTCATCAGTCTCTCCAGTCGTGACCAGATCGCTGGTATATTCAAGCACATCGTCGTAATCATTTTCATCAATGTTTTCTTTGTCTAGATCATCGGAGAAGCTAACGATAACGGCAGATTTTCTTTGCAATGGACATGATGGACCATCCTCGTGCCATTCAGAGATCTCTATATCGCGAGCACATTCGTCATGCTTCCGTTCGTTTAGGACTGAGTCATCAGCACCTTTGAAACCACATTTGACTTTCGATGACGTGGTGAAGAGATGACCTAGACTGTTCTTCACGTAATCCATAAAGTTCGCCAATATTCGCCAACTTCCTTTCGTGGACTTTGATTCATCTTCCTTCTCATCGGTTATTTTCGGATCATTGACAAACGTCTCCTTGACGCATTCGAGAACAGGACTGACATTTTTCTGGAGAACATTTTCAAGGTAGTAGCCCTTGAAACTTGAACGTCGCCTGCGAATCTCTGGCATGCTCATTGGTTCGGAAACGTCTGGTTTCTGCAAGAAGAACTCGAATAACTTCGTCATCAGGGACATCAGCTTGATGCTTTCACGCTGCAGATAAGTCGCCAGATATTTTCCTTTCATCCTAGTGCGTTTTATTCTGGAAATGGCAACGCGAGTCGGCATTGGTTGCGAACAGAGGTGCTCTTCGTCGCAAGCAACGCAGGAGCAAACGTAATCATGAAAGCCGCTCTCCAGACAATCATCCTTGAAGGATGGTTTTGCTTTGATCTCGTTATGTCTGCCGTTGCTGGATCTTCGGTAGTGACTTGGCTTGACATGGACCAGCTTCGGTTTGCATTTGTATGTCGCGCGATGCATCGAATGATCTTCGGAAGGGCGAGTCTCGTGCGGATCGAGTTCTGCAGTGTCGATATCAAGGGAGATAGTCAAACACGGGGAATTCGGATCAGACATGACGGGAAAACATTCCTCCTTTGGTCTGGTTTCCATTTCATGCATTTTTACCTCGAACGATGCCGGCAGTTCCGGTGTCTTAACACTTGCTTCCGATCCTGAAGGTAGCAGACCCTTCTCCACGAGACGCTTGATGACTGTCTTTTTATCTTGCTTCTTAATCACGACCTTATAGGTTTCAACGTCGTCCTCTTCTATTTTCTGCTTTTGCTTCGGTGCTGGTACCGGTCGCTGCGGCTTTTGTAAGAAGGTAGAAGCGCGCTTCAACTCCTGCACCCGCTCAGGTTCGGCTGTCGCAATGTGCTGTAATTCTTCCAGTACCTTCGAGCCTTTTAGAATCGTAGCTCGCGGTCTCAACTTCTTGAAATTTACCCTGTTAGCCACATCGAAAACGTGAAAAAACGCAAATTGACACTACTATTGTCGATATTATTATTTGCGATATAAAAAGTAAAATAATAGATTATCTTGGCATTTAAAAAAAAGTAATATGCAAATATGATTTTAATATTTCCTAATAATTTATAGAAAAATACTTTTTTGAAATTATTAAACGTATGAGAGAGCATATTGTTTGAGATATCCAATAATCATTAAAATTTTGGATAGTTATTAAAAAACTTTTTGCTTGAAACTATGTATATGAATAAGAAGAAGAACGCAATAGTGTTTCTTAGTCACACAATGGCACCATAAATTCACAGGACAATCGTGAAAATATACCCCAGTAATCCTTCATTGGACAAGAGTTCCTCTTCCTCGAGAATTAGCTGTGCAATTTCGTCATCCGTGAGATTTTTGTTGGGCACAATTTCGCTGTTGGCGTCTACCGGTTTCTCCTCCGCAAGCTTCTCTTCCTCCTGCCTGATCTCGTCCTCAGCGGACAACGGCGCTGTTTGCTCGACGACGGTCTTCTCCTCCTTGTACCGCTCGATCACGGTCTCTTCTTTCAAGATCTGTTCTGGGAAGACCGGCGGTAAGTCTGCAAGCTAATAAGCAAACTCGGCGTCATCATCTCACTGCGATTTTTTCTGGTACACCATATCTTCTTAAATGTCAGACAAATACAAGATCAAAGGTTTATCCCGACTGAATTGAGGAAATTATTTCGATGGAAAAATCCTAGTTCTCAAATTGTTCGATTTACATGCAGGAAATAATATGTAAGTCTAATATATTAAACTATAATACGTTACAATCTGTTAGTATAATTGAAAATCGCTGTAATAAGTCATATATTTTAGGAATCATGATGTTCAAAAATTTCGGCAGTAGACAAATTTCTTTTAGAAGAACATCTCAATGTTTTAAATTAGGTAAATTAAATTAAATTAAATTTTTGTATCTTTTATAATGAAATATACCTTTAATATTTTATTCGATTCTCATTTAATGAATATTTACTTCTTGCTCTCTCTTTTTATTATTGTAGGTCGATTTTGAATTTCAAGAGGATTTCATAATCTTTTTTTTAAAAAGGGGACAAATTTTTGTAGTTGAAAAGCCAGACGTGAGGAAGTCCACCTTTTCAAAGATGAAAAAGAGCCGAATGCAGGACGAGGTGACGATGGACGTTGAGGAGCCGCATGTAATTTTTGTTAGTCAGGAATGTAGCAGGGATGCTGTTTACCTTTCATTTCACGGATATACTCACGGCGATCTTATATGGGACGATGTTCTCTTCCGATATCGCCTCGGCGGCCTTTCGTACCTCTTCCTCCCTGCGCAAGCAACAAAACACAGCAAAACCAAGGAGATAGACTTTCTCCCGCTCGCGGTGCGATGCTCGCGAGTGCTCGGATTATACGCGCGGATGTGCGCCGGGATGCACCGCGCGCGGATTTTGGTGGCTTCAGCCGCGTTCTACTCTCTAGGCGGCTGATCTCGCGAATGCGACAAACGGCAAGAAACGGGACGCAAACGGGGCGGCTCAGTAATAAAATCGCCGACCAATGATAAACAGATCTCTCATTCTGGGTCACCTATTTATAGGTGTCGCAATGCATTGCCACATACGTAGCTCATGCGCCGGGATATTCTTACTGCCGTCGAATTATTATCGAGAGTATACCGGCGACAAGTGACGCACGCCGCCTCCTGTACATCGTTAGCCGCGAGTTCCCCTTGGGGATTTATTAAATTTGTTTATAGCCTTCGACTTATTACGCACTGAGTTACTAAATTCGATCTCGATAAAGCCAAATATAAAGTAGCCGAAGGCATCCGCCAGTCTTGGCGGTTCTTCCGTGTTTTCTTCTTCGCAGCCAGTTTCTTCGATTAAGACGTAGATTACAATTTCTAAATAACTCTGTTATGATGTTGTGCAATTGTGCTACGACGATGTTTATCTGTTTTGACTTAACAAGAATATTTATAAAATAAAAGGCAAACGTAATTTTATACACGTACGAAATTAGGAAAAGTAAATACTTATTATTGAATTATTCAGAAAATTTAATTTATAAAAAACAATTTTGAATGCTGCAAGAAACTAGATATACTTGTGCGTACATTTGCAATTGTACACTCTATGCCGCGAAAAAGCAGAAGACTCGCTGTAGAAAAGATGCGATGTATATCTTTGATTTCTTTCTTACTCATTCATCGACCCTCACGAGAAGCTTACCTTTGTACACCTAGGACGAAATTATTGCCAGCATGCATAAGCTCCTCGTGCGCTTGTCCGTGTGTCAAGTTGCTAATCGGCTGATCGTTCAATCTCACTATAACATCGCCGACTTTTAAACCCATACATTCGGCCAAACTGCCTTCAGTGACCTATAGATTATTTTCGTACATATTTTATATTTTGATTCCTTTATAAATTTTATTGTATTTTACTCAATTCATTTACAGCTCTGATTTTTTATTTTTTAACTTTTTTCGCCTCTAAGATCACAAAAGTGATGACAACGTTATCTTAAATTGGATTAATACTTTTCGTCCAAAAATGTATGGTATCTAGCTTTAAAACAAAGGCATTCTATCTTTTTATTTTATTTTTTATACGCAAAAAGACGGACGTTTTAATAATTTTATGGATAATAGACACGTTCTCGTGGGTATTTCATAATTCTTAGTAGATAGAAGAAATAGTAACTCACTCTGATAACAGTAAGCGGTTGTGGAAAGTCGCTGCCACCCGCTAATCGAAAGCCCCATGGTGTGTTATCAAATTTTGTGAATTTTATGTTGATTGCCATGACGTTTTACATCTGAAATTATGTTTCATTTGTCACGTTTGATATACTTGGTTTTACAGTTTTATAATAAAATTTCAGTGACATTTATGTTAACGGAAGTTTTTTACAGATTCTCGTCATTTATTTAACCAAGTTATAAAAGTAATGGAATAAATAGCAAAACGTATTTGAGAAATCTTATGATGAATATTTGAAATTACAATTCATAATACTAAGTGTGATTAAGAGAAAAACTAAATATAATATTATGAATAAATCCAATTACTATTTTTTTATAATTACGCAAATGAAGTAAATTAATTGACAATTTCAAGTATTATTAAACACATTGTATTGTTGTTCTTCTTTAAACTATATTCTTCTTCTTTGTAAATATTTTTAATCGGTAATATTTAATTTCAGGTTTGGATTAGGCGCAATTATATAAGATTTAGATAAAACGAGACTCTGGCAACGCAATACGACAACACGAACGTCAGTTACGGGCTTTTTGCAACTCCAGGTGCTATTTTAACATTGTTTACTGAATGCAGCAGGCAAAGATAAATATATCATACCAATGGACGATAAAAATATGCGTCATTTAGAAAGAGAGGTCAACGATTTCTTCTGCTGCACAAAATGCCAAGGTAAATCTATATGTAGATCATAGTTATCATAAATAGTAAATACAATTTGAATCCGGTAATAGACTAAGCGAATAACGTGAAATGACTTGACCGCACAAGATTCCCGGTGGAGCGATTTCTCCCTTCCTTTATCTGACGGGCTTTACTCTCGACCGTCTCGCCACGAATCCGCGTTATGCACCCGGAAGCGCCGGCACCCGAATATAGTGTCTCGGTATGACTCGGTGGTGACCGACATGCCATGTGGGTCTTACTTGATGGTGTATTACATATGTATTACTTGCCGAGCTTATAGCGAGCCTATAAGTCTCCAAAGAGAGAATCGCGGGGTAGTTGATTAATCGCAGCGCGTGGCGCAGAGAAAAAGAGAGTGCACGCGGTATAGTAGCCGGGACTCACTGCACTCGCTGCTGACTGAAACGCGCGAAACGGCCGCTGGAAAACGGCGAGTCCACGGCGACTAAAACGGAATAAAGTCGACGACGGCAGGACGGACACGCGGGCCGCTCGACCCCGGCCGTTGCCCGGTGCAATGCGGCCGAAACGGTGTCACGATAAGCTTTGCCAGAAGGTAAAGATGCAGCGAGCTTGCACGCTGCAAATACTACGGCACACGAGCAGCCGGTGATGCGGCGGCTCCTGCCGGCTCGAGATCTATTTACTGATCGATCTATATTGGATTTGAGCTTCGATTTCCGGCGTGGTGAACGCCCGCCTCCGCTCAGCTACAAGCTTGCAACGAGTCTGAAGTGGAATGATGCCTTTAAGACAGTCTATACAAGCGTGCGATTTTGAGGATTCTTTCTTGTTTATAAGTAATAAAAAATAAGATTTACATTAATGATATAATGGAAAGACTGTAATAATTACCGATTCGTAAAACAACCTGGATTTTTCGATTTTAATTTAGGTCACAGATGAGTTAATCGCGAAATGTTATAACAGTGTTAAAATAAAATAGATATATTTGTTATATCATTACAGAAATGTAAAAACATCGTAAAATAACATCAAATTTTAAAGAGAAAACAATTACAAAAACTTCTCGTATTTTTTGTGTTTAACAATATGTATTTAATATATCGATTATGTGGCATTTAGTTGACCGATATATTTAGAAACATGGGCGCCGCGACAACCACTGATGATGCGTCCTCCGCAGCTTATAGACTTTTCGTTCTTCAAGATAATTCTTTACTGTCCAACTCTTCACACTTGTGTGCCTCAATCTCTCTGGCAACATCGTCAAGCAAACTAGATGCGCCAATTCTGAAACGAGTATTTATCAACCAATCAATCCCTAATTTTTTCTTCATCAAAGTCATCCATTCTAGAGCATCTTGCGCGGTCTTGATGCCTCCAGCAGGTTTAAAGCCAATCTGCAAATAAGGAATTGTAGAATTTTTTTGTACAACTAGCAGCAACTTGGCAATGCTAAATTCATAGTACCTCTTTCTTAGTCAGTCTTGCAAATTCTTTTATCGCTTGACACATGACAATACCCACGGGCAAGGTTGCATTAACAGCCTCTTTCCCCGTCGATGTTTTGATGAAATCAGCACCAGCCATCATAGCTATCATAGCTGCTTTGTATACATTCGTCAAGTTACCCAACTCGCCTGTTGAAAGTATAGTTTTCAGGCATATTTTCTTTTTCTCATCGCACACTTGGCGAATGGCTACCAGTTCATCGTACAGCTGTTCCCATTTGCCATCCAAGACCAATGATCGATCAATCACAATATCTATCTCCTTTGCTCCATAATCAATGGCACAGCGTACTTCTTCCAGCCGAGACTGCAAGGGATATTGTCCAGAAGGAAACCCAGCAGCCACTGTAACACAAAAGCTATAATTACACTGTATCATTGCATCTACACGAAGTCATTAGAAATGTTCTTTCTGCCTACCACTAGCCACCTTAATAATATCAGTTTTATTTATGCTTTTTAAAGTGTTTACTGCATCCATCACTCTGGATGGATAAACACAAACAGCTGCCGTGTAAATAGGTTTTTCCCATTTGAATGGAACTTTTGGCACAGGTTGTGCAGCCTGTAATTAAACTTTGACCAGTTAATCTTATGGTATTATAAATACCTTCTAAATATTAATATAGCTCTATCTGATTAGCTTACAAATATCTTAAAAGCTTATAAATATAAGATCATATTTAAGAAGACCTTAATATGAGAACAGGCTCTGATTAGCACTCATAATTTTAAAAAAAATCTGTTGCAATATACCTTCTTACATAAGCGTTCTATGACAGTGCTAGTATCATTGCCATTCAAACTAGTCAAGTCGATGAAACTTATCGCCTTCAGTAGCCAAACTATTCTGCTGTTTCCTGTTATTGCGCTCGCCAAGTGCTGTATTTCTCGTACCTCATTACTTATCGCTGGCTCATTAACATGTGTCTCAAGCCAAGCTAAATAATACATAGATAGTGTAATAAGTGTAGTAAGAATATAGATAAATACTTTAACAATAAGGTATTAATTAATCAGGAATATTACATGAACTGCTTACCTGGATCATACTGGTAAAAAGTACCATGTTTAGAACGTATAACGTGCGAATTATTCATCATATGTAAAGCTAATCTTCATAAAGAAGCAAAATTCACACAAGATAATTGTTGCGACCTATCAAGCGACGTAATTAGTGCCTACTTATGCGAAATTAAAAGGAAAGCCATGAACCAGCGCAAATAACAGTCTAGTTCCTTCGAGGATTACTTCACAGATTGATGAAGTAGTTATGTGTGTTCTATAATTAGAAGTGATAAGGACTAAGTACAAGAGATATGGAATCGCGCATTCTTGCAAAGCGTGTGAACAAATTTAACGGATGTCGTACATTTAAGGTTAGAGATAACACAATTGCTGAAAATGTGATAAGAATTTTATTCAAAATTGTAAAAACTAGTTTGCAGTTGTCGACTACAAAGAAGAAGCGAGTTTATCTGTATTCTTCATGTTGCGAGCCAGACAATATTTCGAAGAATTATGTGCAAAATTGCGTCAACTTTTATCTTGAAACGGATTCTGTGGGCCTATTGAGTCTGCAGATAATTAAAGAACGCTAACTGACCGTTCGTCGATAACTACCGATAAGTATTTAAACTATAAAAGTTATCAGCGATCTCAATTATTAAAAAGCAGGTGATCAACACAAGCTACTGGAAAATTTTATGTAATTGAGACTTTACATATATACAAATGCAGATCTACATTTGGATTAGAGCTTAAACAGTTTTAGTACTCGTAACACATGTACCTTTTACTACTCATAAATAAATAAATATTATATTTCAAAGTTTACCTTTACACACACACGCGCGCGAAAACAAATGAAATACTGACAAAGCTTGAAAGTTAGATCTTGAAAAGTACACAGAAAAAAATCTAAGAAAAATTTAAGTAACTGTGCCTATGAGATCGTGTCATACAAATAGTATCTCGGCATTCGTTCAAGTTCATGAATTTATATAAAGCTACAGAAATCTACTTGCACTAGGTGAAACTATCATTATCTGTGATGTTCCCACTGTTCCCAATACTGTGAAGTCTGCATCTCGGCCAGCCGTGACACAGTACGGTCAAAAGCGAAGAGTTCTTCCTCCCCGGTGAAAATATTTGCTTTATGGTCCTCCTAAAAATTGAATTAATTATCAGAATAATCTAATTACGAAAATTTTGCATGTCGAATTTGTACTTACCGAGCCATGCGAAATCTTCAAATCATCCATCAGCATTCTTTTCTCATCGGTGTATTCGGACTCGGCTTCAGGCAGAAATAGTTGCGTATGTGGTACAGCTGCTGACATGACCACCCGCACCTACAATTTATCAAAAATTTAAAATATAAAAACGTTCTTTAATTTGAATAATCTTAATATTCTCTGTATATTATTAATATTTAATTAAATCAATCTCTAATTGCAAATATTAGAGCTTAAATAAATTAAAATCTAATAAAAATTTTAATTAAAATTCGATTAAATAAAGAGATTGACTTACTCTGTTATCGTACAACGTGTCAATAAGCGTGATAAATCGCCTGGCCTGAGACTTGAGTCGCAAATTCAACTGCGGTACATCCCTTATTATGACCGTATGAAACACTTGACTCAATTTCAGATAGTCGCTCGCTCCGAGAGGCTGTTTTAGACATTAATAAATAGCATTACACACAGTTCGAACATTCATGTAGTACGGAGTAAATGAAAGATATCTCACTCTGTCGCACAATTCTTCGAACGTCGAATCGAGCACCTGCCCGCAGGTTTTTCGGAAAGTAACATTGCGTCCTCTAATGGTAATTGTTCGCGACCGCACCACATCGTTTTCCATCGAGCACAGATACTTGAACACGTTGTCCACATCATTCGCCGCATCTTTACCTTTTCTACATACGTGTAATATAATATAACTGTTTAGTGATAATCCATATGGCCCGTTAAAACGACAGCGAGAAAATAAGTTCAGTGACACTTGACAATTTCCCACGTACATGAAATATATTTTTTTGTCTCCAGATCCCGATCTCAATCTGTAATCTATTCCGGAATCCAAGTTACTAACGAGACAATGATCCTTCAGCACTTTTATGAACGGCACAAAGTTTCCCCTCTGCAATCCGTTCTTGTATAACTCGTCCGGCGATCTATTGCTGGTCGCGACCACTATCACGCCGTTGTCGAAGAGTTCAGTGAACAGTCGCTTCAATATCATAGCGTCCGCGATATCCGTCACCTGCAATACGCCTCATTGATATATTTCACAGGTTGGTCGGCTCCTTTCCTTTACAAAAAAAAAATGCAAATTCAACCTGAAATTCATCGAAGCATAGCAGCCAAGTCTCGTCCGCGATACTGGATGCAACCGGACGTATCGGATCGAAAGGTTGTAGCTTCGTGCTAGTGACGTCTCGTACAATGGTCTTCTTCACCTCGTGGACTTTACTATGTACGTCCAACATGAAGGAGTGAAAGTGAACTCTTTTCTTGTTCTCGATCTAAAGTACAACATTTTCGTCTTAAGGTGCAATCGTACTATCGTAGAAAAATAATTTCCATTCTATACTGCACATGAAAAATCATATTTTTATTCATTTATTTTAATTTAATCATGTATTCCATTAAATTTTTTATTTTTTAATTTATTCCTGTATTCCATTTTTATTCATTTATTTTTATCATGTATTCCATTTAA
Source organism: Ooceraea biroi (assembly GCF_003672135.1). NCBI lineage: Eukaryota > Metazoa > Arthropoda > Insecta > Hymenoptera > Formicidae > Ooceraea > Ooceraea biroi. The sequence continues at coordinate 10,563,285 of NC_039513.1, read as the reverse complement.
TTTTAGATATTCTAATTTTAGATGGAATTCTAGAAATTTATTTTCTGCGATTATTTTTGCACAATTTTTTGTTACTTTTATCTCTCACTGTTTCCTAACTTGTTTGCTTTCATTTACCAGATTACATTAAAAAAAAAAGAATTATCAAGAGTTCAAGACTTTTCATGTGCAATATTCCCACAAATAGCAACCGGAGAGATACCTGGCAACAATTGTAAAATAGGTCCATCAACATTGTTTTACCTCCACCCACTGCTCCATAAATGTACAACCCCTTCGGCGCCTCCCTCCTCTTGGTGCCAAACCATTTCTCCAAGAGATTTAACTGCTGTGGCTTGTAATCATGTATCTCTTGGTATATTCTCTGCAGGTTCTGCGCTACGTTTATCTGATGCACATCATCCATCAGCTCGCCCCTCTCTATTTTCTGTCTCAGTACGCTCAGTACCGGCCCATCGTTCAGGTCTACCTTTATATCGTGAGACAAGGAGTGAGCATAGCCACACCTTGGAATGCATATCACAGGTTGAACACGCGTCAGCGTGTGGAACAAATAATTTATATTAATACTCTTCTTGACGAGGCAGCAAGACATGACTGTAGAATATTACCTGAAAAGGAGAAGACGTCTATTAAAAGCCACACGATTCGTACCTGTCACTTAAATATCACATCTGCGCCCAAGATTGCGGATAAAAACCAAGCTAAAATAATCTGATAACGAAAATCTATGTTGGAGCCGATGATCATTAATCATCGCTGAACCGCCAACGGCACAGGTATGATGACCTTGGTGTTACACATCTGTAAAAATGGCAGGACGCATATGTTCCGAATTAGACACTCACACACGTTAAAATTAGAGAGGTGCGCGTTCCGATTCCACGATAAGAACGCGTGACGAGACCTTGCTGTAATTCACAGGGGCATTGCGGGAAAGGAGAAACGCGCTTTCCTCCTCGCGGTTGTCAGTTTAACGACGTGCGGAGGTCCCTTTGCGCGCACCTGCCCCGTCCGCTCTCGACGAGAGACGCTTTTTGAAAGATCCATTCGCGCGCCGTGAGCCCGTGACACATGACGACAGCGGCTCCGAGAAACAGAGTGGTTATGAAATAACTAGATACGTCTAATCGCAGGCTGACCAATCCGCCATTTTCAAGCAAGCCCGCGTAATATTTCGCCAAATCAAATGACAATTATTCCAACTTCTTCATTTATGTTTTTCTCCGATTGCCAAACAAGCGTTTTAACTCGTTATATTAATTTCATAGGAAAAAATGTAATATATCATATATCGGGTTGTAACAAAAGTTCGTAGCGTATTTTAGTGAAATTCCAAGATAAAATTATTACGCATAAATATTCAATTATGCGCAGTCTTGTTCTATTAATGTCTCTATTAATATAAATAATAGTTCTATTAATATAATCTTTGTGGTAGCTTCCTGATTCCTTTTTTCCAGAACTTATCTTTTTTTTCATTGAAAAAAAAAACGCCATGGACTTTGTCAGAATCCAATATGTCTCCAGCAAATAATCAACATGTGAAGAGATTTAATAATATAATCTGTTTAATTATATAATCAAATCACGATATACGTGCAGAAATGTATAGAGAAACAAATCACACGCATATACATATTATGTGTGTATTATATATACGTATATATCATGTATATCATGTTATATTATAAAATCTATGCTATATGTATATATACATATATATGTACAAAGCAATACTTTTACAATCTACATTATAGAAAGTATTACGAGCCTAACATACTTTTATCTAGGCTGCTCACAGTCCTCTTGAACACATATCTTAGAAGATACTTCTGTGGGAAGAACCGGAATGTGGATGAAGAAATGCGAGTGCGGTTGCTTTACGATACATAGTCCCCACATAATCGTCTAACGCCTCTAAAATTACAAGAACAATTATCGTGCATGACTTAATTTAGGATTAGGGAGATCGAGGAGATCGTTCTGAGCCTGCGATTATTTAGTCGTTATGATAAACTTTTGTATATAGTGAAGAAGGGTACGATTTTCGCTTGTCGGGACTGAGCGCTTCTCTGGAAGAGTAGTAGCGTCTCTCAATGACTTTGTCGAAGAATCTGCTGAGCTTTACAGAGGAACTGGAACCTGCTGCCAAGGATCTTGTCTGGAGGCAGTCCTGTAAAAGCAAATGGATCAAACGTGTTGAGCTTATCGAATAATTATTAAATAAATAATTATAAAAAATTATATATATTAATATATTAATATAAATTAATGTATATACATATATATAAAATTTATAGATAACATTTACCAAGAATATCTCGTCGGCACCACATTCTTCAGCAATGGTTGCAGAACGTCTGTGTACGTTGGACTTTACTTCCGAGATCAAATCAAACTTTGTACCGACAACTAAAATTGGAATCTGCAAGGAAACATCTGTTTGATAGTGCTTGTAAATAATTGTTGTTCCAGCTTCTCGATAGCATGAAGAATCTTAATCACCTGGGTTGAACCCACAAACTTCTCAGGATCAAAATCCTCAAAGCATTTGGACTTGGAAGAAGAAGTTCCGTCCTTATTTAAAACCTCCTCCAACCATTTTTGAAGATTCTGCTGTGACTTACGATTTGTCAAGTCATGGACTAATATTATGCCTAATTGTGAACATCACATACATTTACGATTACTGTCAGGTTCCATCATAATTACATGCTCAGATATTCCAGATATACTCGATGTAACATTGTATCATGTAAATTGCATAAAAGATTATATGTACCATTTGTGGGATTATAAAATACAGATCTCGTGTTTTTGTGATTCTGACTACCACCGATATCCCACAGCTCGATAAAATACCTTTTCTGATTGGGCGTTCCTTCTTTATATTCATGTAGCTTTACTTCCACCGAACAACCTACTGTCCACGAAGGACTGCTGATAGGCTGCTGTTGACATATTAAATGCGTCAGTGACGTTTTACCGACACCTATAGTATAAATATTTGTCGTCATTATACATTGTTTTATAAAAGTAATATAACCATTATTTATGACATATATGATACAATAATTATACATAACCTAAATATTTCAAGATTATAATTTGGAAATATTGATAAAAAATTGCATGATTTAACATGAAGTAACAAGAAATATTTTTATTGTAATAAGTGTCCAAAATTTTATTCAATGTCTTTTTGATAAAATAAGATACTACGTTTGCTTAATATTAAGAATGTTCTAAAAGAGAAAGGAAAGTATAATGTAACGTTATATTTACCGGAATCACCCACCACAATAATTTTGACTTTTTCAATCGCTGCCATTGAGAATTAAATTACGTATACTCAATTACACTTGATAATTTTGATGTTTGACAAGTGATCATTTGACAATTATCTTATGGTGGCAGATAGCTGTGTTCAAAAAACATGATACTCTTGCTATAGTGCTGCAAGTGTGATTGATGTTGATTTAGTAAAGATTTTATTTTCTTTATTACTGTCATTCAATAATAAATATTCTTATAATTTGTAAATAATTAATATTTTTGATAAGTAAAAACTTCAATCTACCACCGAAGCATACCATCACCTCAATTTTTAAAGATAGTGGAGGCTTGTAGCAGATATTCTTGAAACTAATTTTCAGATAAGAGAAAAACTCAACAGTTGGACAACGTTACTAGATTTTCCGTGATGATGCTCCGGATTGGTCATTCGACGTACAATCTGGCCAACTTGTGGTGATGCCACTCCACGCGCACAGTAACTAGCGCGAGTCAACCAATCCGGTAACAGAACGTGAGACCATGGACCTCGCCGCCTTCAGTTTTTTCCACCAGTTTTGAACGGACTGTCGCGTCCGCGATAGCCAAGCTGTCATGAATGTCGGTGTCGGTATATCATCATTACATCCGAATATATCATGGTATAACGCAGGTTACGTTTAGCAGAAGTATCATGAAGTATCATCGAATGAAGTGAAGTGAAGTGTATTTAAATCTTCGTGTAAAAGTCTTTCGGTTCTTTTTTAAATCTAATTTTGAGAAAGACTGCGGAAAAAAGCAAGTGTCTGTGATTATATGTCCATTTTGATACTGTGTAATGGATTGCCATTGTGTAAGCACTGAGAATTTATTGACTGATTCGTGACAGATTATACAAGTGTTGAACGACAGAAAGAGGTTAGAACAAACTGAATAAATATCTGTCTTGTTCATGAGTTATGTTCGCGTCTTCGAAGCATATTAGAATGAAAAGGAAAAATTTTATAAGTACAAACATATTTACTTATCACTTTATTAACATAAAAATGTATATTCTCAGATAGAGATATATTATTGTTATGATTATTATTTATTACTTTTGCTATAAATAATATATTTAACATGAATATTTAATTTTTTAGGAGATGGTATAAGGATATCCTCAATGTAATAGCTATTTGACTTTTAAAATATGCGTATGAACAAAGATATGTGTATAATCAAATGTGTTTGGCATAAATTTATAAATTTCATGTGCAATCTTTATGTATGAGTTTTGATAATAATATATCATCAGTATGACATTATATTATTGACTCGCTGTACAGATATTGATTATTGAAATATTATTTTGTGTGAAACATGAGTGCTGAACAAAGATTGGTGACTGAGGTGCCTAGTAGTTTGAAACAACTAGCACGTCTTGTTGTACGTGGATTTTATACCATAGAGGATGCATTAATTGTGGACATGTTGGTTAGAAATCCATGTAAGAATTTACTAGATATATTTAAACAATTTTTTAATTATATTAATGATTTTATTAACATAAAATATTTATTGCATATCTGGATAGGTATGAAAGAAGACGACATTTGTGAATTGCTAAAATTTGAACGTAAAATGTTGAGAGCTAGAATATCTACATTGCGCAACGATAAATTTATTCAAGTCAGATTAAAGATGGAAACGGGATCGGATGGCAAAGCACAAAAAGTCAACTATTATTTTATTAATTATAAGGTAAACGAAAACTGTTAAATGGTAAAACAATGTGATCGTGTTCATTTGGCAGCAAAATGTATAAAACTTAATAAAAACAATAATTGAAATTTATATCTTTATTTCAGACATTTGTAAATGTAGTAAAGTACAAACTTGATTTAATGAGGAAGAGAATGGAAACTGAAGAGAGAGATGCAACCAGTAGAGCTAGCTTTAAGTGTTTAAATTGTTTAAAAACATTTACCGATCTCGAGGTTAGTATGACAATGTGATACAAGTTTTTAATACTCTAGTTTTACTTTAATTACAGCTTAATAACATGATTATATTATGATATTAATTTAAAACTAGTTACTAATACGGACAAAAATTTTATTAAATAACAGGCGGATCAACTTTTCGATATGACAACTGGTGAATTTAGATGTACATATTGTCGAGAGGTAGTGGAAGAAGATCAGTCTGCTCTCCCAAAAAAAGATTCGAGATTGTTACTAGCTAAATTCAATGAACAGTTAGAACCGCTTTATATACTGTTGAGGGAAGTAGAAGGAATCAAATTGGCACCCGAGATACTAGAGCCAGAACCCGTTGACATCAATACCATTCGTGGGTATGTATTTCGCAAACCTATACTTCTCCTCCTCCTCTCTTTATTTAAAAATGATAAATTTTAATGTTAATTAATAATGATTTTTTTTCTAGTATCGACACAAGAAAACCAAGTAGTCTTAGAGCACCGAACGAACAATGGTCGGGCGAGGCTACCAGAATGTCAGGCTTTATGGTGGAAGATACCAGAGTAGATGTCACCATCGGAAACGAGTCCCTCGATGACAACGCGGCGAATCACCGAAAGGAGAGACCGATATGGATGATGGAGAGTACAATTATCAATTCTGATGGCTTACAGGTACATTTATATCATTTCGTTGTATCTTTACTTACGGATTCTTCCTCTCTTACGTGCCCGAATTTGGGAAACTGCATTGCAGCCGGACGGCGTGAATACGCAAGAGAGCATCTTGGACAAAGCTGCAGCCACTGCCACGAACACAGCTCCGTCAAATAACAAACAAGGCGAGGATATTATGTCGGTGTTGCTAGCACACGAGAAAAAGGGCAGCAGTATCAATCCCGTGGCATCCGTCAAAGCAACACTTCCACAGGAATCCAGCGATAGCAGCGATAACGAGGAAGAAGAAATGCAAGCCGTTGATACCGGTATGAGAAATTTATTAAACGGCAAACATGACAGAATTGTGAATTTTTTATTATATTAATAATAATATAAAAGAGAGACCACAAAATGAGAATTTATATCGTCAATCAATTTATAATTACAATTGTTAATTCTACGATATCTTTAATCATAATTTTTAAGATTTTTATATTTATTATTAGGTCTTCGACCTAATATTGTTGCTAATTAATCCGTACTTCGCATTGTTAATTATCGATTCGATTCGCAGGTGATGTGGAGGCAATGGACTCTGAGGATGATGAACTCGTGCCGACTATCAATGTCGGTGGTAAAACGGTTGGGATCACGGACGTTGACGATACTCTGATCGCCGAAATGACACCCATCGAAAAAGAAGCTTACATCCAGACGTATCAGGAATACTATTCGCATATATATGATTAGACAAGAAGAACAATGAGTGCCCTGCTCATAATGCTCCATAAGTCTCCACACAAGACTGAACGTCGGTTTGATATATCTGTCCTGTAATATTTTGTACAGTTACGAAATATATAATTTTCGAGAATACAGACAGTGATTTTTCACAGTAGCTGATGATAACTTTCGGATCATCCATCTTTCGCATATTTTACATGGAAAATTTTAAGTGGATATATATTTGCTATTTACATTTGCACCTAAATGATTAATTGGTTTGAAAAAAAAACAAAAAAACAGAAGACAAAAGTACATCTTTACAGCAGCATCACGTGTATTTTCCAACGTGATTGCAACTGAATATCGTTAATTAACATTCCTATAATAATGAATAAACGATTAAACTTGGAATGTTATATAACATAAGAAATTAATTAGAACGAATAACATACCGTGTCACTTCTGGTGAAACGGGAAAGTTCCACACTGAACCAAATATGAATTATTTAGTAAGCTTACTTGATATCTTCCTTTTTTTTTGTTCATCTCACAACGGATTTCCGTCCGACCACCACTATCGCACGGAAATTCCGAGATGATTTTTATCGTTTAGTTATCTTTTCGCTTTTTTTAGCAAGTTTTTATATTTTTTATCATTTTTTCTTGATTTCCCAATATCAGTTTCACAATATCATATCCTTAGAATCTTTTAATACCGTTTTTTCACCTACGGTTCTTCGATGCAATTCGTTCACTAAAAAATGCATCAAAAGAATTCTAAGATATTTGAGATAAATAATCTTAAATAACCTAATTCTTTAAATTTTAAATAATATTTATACAAATTTATCTTAACGATTGAGATAAGGATATAATTCGATTTTAAAAAATAATCCAATGCGAGCACGCGAGAAACTCGAGATCCTTTTGAAATAATTAGTCATTCGATGTAAAGCGTCGATTTCTTGTTTATTCTGGTTCATTCAAGCGTAAACGAGCGAAGTCTTCGAATACAATATTATCATCGTCATCATTAGCGTAGCAAAAGCTTTCATATCGTGCTCTATCGATGCTTTTGCCCTTTTTCAGCATGGCTTTTTCTCTCTCCACGGCACCTATGTAAAAGAAATGCTATGTACAAATCTAAATTCAAGAGTAAATTAAACATTAAATTCTTCATATAAAATAAAATTAAAATTATTTTATCTAAATTAAAAAATGTAAATATTATGTAGAAACTCATGTGAGAATAGCATAATTATGATACCAGGAGCTGGATGCATCAATTTAAACGGAACGTCGGTGACTAGCTCGCCGCCCAGGGTACCGCAATTCAGCTTGACTCTGACAGAGTAGGATATCACGATACCTAAGTTCTCAGTCGGACACTTGCCCTCGGCGGCCATAGTCGAGGATGCTAAGTTTACATCGTCATCCTGAATAAAAACGAGAATCGTGATGAATTCTTACAAATCAGATTATCACGAGAAAATTAATCGAAATGAATTATACCTCGATTTTCTATGAAAAATTCAGAATCTTATTGTACTACTACATGTCTTTTGTATTTTTGTGTTTTAGCAATAGAAAAAGTTCTCGGATGAATATGAAAAAATTATCATCTCAAACTTGTTCGAGCTTTATTCCTCTACGCACTTTGAGATGTCCGTCGAGAGCGATACCACGCCGATCTTTATTGCTGCTGGCCAAAGGCACAAGATAAAACTGTTTCGTAAAGGATGCGCCTGGTGTAATCGGACAACCTTCACGAGTCTCCAAGCTAGCCACGTGCCGTGAAAATTGAGCGTTCACCATGGTAACTTCGCAATGTTGAACTACGTACATCTATGAAAAAGAAAGGACGATAAAATATAACGGATTTCCAGAGATATAGAGTCAAATTAATTTCAGGATATACCTTGATGTTCTTCACCGCTTTGCGCGAATTATTCGTAACTGTGACGTTCGCCGCGACTTTTTCCCCGTGATAGTAAATCTCCTTATCCAATGTGACCTCGAGATTCAGTTTGCCCTGGGAGAAGGTAAAGCCCTTGGAAACCAAAGAGCTGGGGAGTCGGCGACCGCGCGTCAGTGGAGCGTACTGTAGCTTCTTGATTGCCAGCGATACTGAGGACCTTTTGTGTCCCTAACAGAAAGAGCAGCGCATATTTATGGAAAACTTGTCTCCAGAAACTGTAAGATTACACGTACATATTATTTTTAGATACAATGTTTATTAACTTCTTTTTAGTTTGCATTTGCTTATTTATAATATTTATTTATTTATAAATAAAATATTTATAGTTCTTTATAATCACGTATTTTTCTCTTTCTCACTTAGGTACCTTGTCTTCTTCATTGTCCCCAACGAATATTTTAACGGTGTAGTCAACTCCTAAGGGTTTTCCTTGATCGTCGTCACCGGGTTGGAGGGTGACGGAGGAAGGAGCATTTTGCGGAAAATGGAATATGAACGGAAACGCATTCGGATCCAAGCGCTTCAGCAAACGTTCCTGGATCGACGTAGTGTCCTGTTTCTCCTTCTTCGATGGCACTATTTGATCGCGACATATCACTAGCTCCTTACTGAACTTAACTCCCATAACTTCGTCCTCCTCGCGGCCATAGCGGTAAGTCGTTAAGACCTAAACGCGGTATTTTTTATTATTGGAGAATATCCTAAATGTTTTGGGCATCAGCTGTTTGGGAAAACCATGCACTGAACATGAACTTACTTGACCGAAGACTTTGCGCCCCTGGAGATAGTCATTTTCCACGACGATGACGCCGTCAATGGGGTCGACATGGTCTAGGTGGTCGATGAAGTCTCTCTTACTCAGGTATACCGTAACTTTACCTGTTTCAGATTTTGAAAAAGTCAGTAAACAAGCATACCGAGAAAGATGTCAGATGTTACGTTACAGTTTAGTTAACAATCAAGAAAACTCACCATTGGGGGTAGTCTTCTTGAATACTTTGACGGCTACAACGTAGGCCAGAAACAATATTGGGAACATTTGGCGCTGTCGTGTGTTTTTCTAAACGAACGAGTGATTTAGCAGAGAAATTTGTTTCCCGCCCCAGAAGTGACACATTCTCAAGCGGTAGGCTCGGGTCTTCATATAGTCTCGTCGGGGCTTCCTCTCATCTTGAAGCCATACTACTAATGAGATTACTTTATTATAGACCTGATTTAAGAGGATTGCAAGTGACGCAAGGAGAATTGCCATATACATTATTTTTGGCGCTGCTGCGCTTAAGGTATAAACGTTCACTAAACACCGATAATGTTGTGACATGGTATTCGTATATCTGCTTTTGTAAAGCCACATTCCTACGCGCGCAAACGTCACAAAACTACCAAGTGACTCACTTGCGATTGTTTCTACGAAGGAATAATAATATATACAGGTTTTTCTTCTATCAGATGAAGAATAGAGAAACACTTCTCGTTTTCAGTCTTAAATTTATCTTTATTTCGATAATAGATGCTTACACGATATAATACGGAGGTATTCCTTTTAGTCAAAATGAAATCCCCTGAATTTTCAAGCGATCGCTAGTGTATTTCCACCATTCCTTTTAAATGGTAAACGATATCTCTAACGCGAGTACCAAGTAGGTATTATACTTAGCACTAACAATTAAACCCGCGTATATTTCTTTGTTATTTCTTCCCACATTTTCATGTTCATTAGTGATAGACACGCACACGCACGCGCGCATACACACACACACACACACACACACACACACACACACACACACGTAATGTGCGTACGTATATTCTTTTATGCGTCGAGTATGAACACCATCGGCGCATAATACACCCAAAAATATCGTGGTAACTGAGAGACACTTTCTTTATTTTCTTTTGCGCAATATAAAAAAGGCAGTAGTTGAATTTGAATGCCCCTCGAATTCGTACGAGATATCATTTCCTCGATCATGATCGTAGGCATAGTTGATCGAAGATTATTTTACATTGTGCTTTCTTACTTGAGAACTTTTTAACACATATTTTTCTTCTGATGCTCTTCTAAATGCCTCTTAATTCTCGGCGAACTTAAAAATTTTCACACATTTGTTGAGAACTGCACGCAGCCATCGAGACCACCTCTTCTTACTCGCAAGAGTGTCATTTCTTACTCGAGTAAAAAAAAGGAAAAAAACATTGCGCGAAGAATATATTATTACAACGTAATAAGAACCGCTACAAACTAGAAAATAATTTTTTTACGACGACAATAACAGTAAATAATAATAACTAGTAGTAATCATGATAAACTTGTCTAATAATAGGCACAGTTAAAGAGTATGGTATATAATTGTGTATTCATTACTCAGCACTTTTTATTACAACTACAGAAATTCGTTGCTACCAGGGAACAGAAATGCTAACGAGATTTTATGAAATATTTATTCCAAATACTTATACTTCTCACAATGCCTCCGTACAATACGTACTATAATCTACACTATTACCCCCCCCCCCCGACACACTTTTACAGCTGTCTTTTAACGTTTACATAGTAAATGAGATCGTCTTCGTTTTACAAGAATTTCCAAGATCAAGAATGAAAACAAATGACTGCCAATAAGAATAATTTTGTGACGAAAAAATAATTTTACGATAAATATTTATGAAAGATGGCAAATACACTTCTTGGCTAAGTAGATCTTAAAATTTTACGTGAATTCATTGCAACTTGCCAAATCAGTCAAAAACAATTTTAATATTAATTCAACAAGTCCACTAATAATTCCACTAAATATATATATATATCTTGTTGGATTCTAGTTCATAAATAATTTGTAGAACCCTTCAATTTATACAATCATACATTCGATTCTGTCATTTTATTCTTTGTGGAGCAGTTAGAGCTCGAGAAAGGCAATCTTTAACCATGTACATTCCATACACGGTATCTCCTACCTCAAAAATTCGCAAAATGCATGTTACACATATTTGCGCTAATGTATTTAGAGCACTGCCGTATATGTTTGAGCAATATCTAAACTGTCGCAACATCAAGGCGAACGAACGAAAAAAAAAAATTAGGATACGTAATACCGGTACACAATGTTCTGCCTGAAACATGCGCGAAGTCATCAAAATTTTCTGTCCGCGTTCTACAGTGTCCGAAATGACAAAAATCTCTCAGCTCTCTCAGCTGGATACCAAGCCTCGTATTATATAATTTTTGCACTGTGTACACATATACTTTTAACCGTAATAACATTTGTACATAAGTAGAATCAGTTCCCTGATACCAGCGCACTTCTAATGTCAAACAGTACAAATATTGTTAGTCTCGAAGGAATACATGATAAATTTTCGTAGTACGTTTGCAGTTCATTGCGATTTCCTCTCTCTCTCATCTTCTTTGCTATAAACTTACATCACTAATCATTACTTTGCCTTCTTCGTTTGTTCTCTTAGTCCTTTTTACCGAAACTACCGAGAAACCACATCGAAAACACATGGTTCGTTAATTCCGTTACAGATAATTTTCGAAACGAGGTAGCGCTGTGGACCTCGGCGCAAGCAAAATTTGTCACACAGTAGAAATCTGCAATAGGAAAAAAAAAAAACATAAAGACTTACGAAGAAACGAGTCCCGTTTTTGTAGCGCGCGATTTGAATATTTTATGTTTTTCTTCAAAAATAAAAATTATTATCCATCCGACTTACCCAATGTTCTTCACAGTAATGCCTCCTTATAAATAAGAATCCTTTCTTATGATAGATCTGGAAGTATAAAAGAACGTCGATTTATAATGCAAGAAACAAAAATATATGCGTGCACGTGCCACTTCTAGAATAAGTACTTACAGCTCGGTGCAGCCGCAGACTCAAATCTCTTTTGTATCTGATCATATGTGAATTTGACGAAAGCATCGTACTGTTCAGAAAGCTTTAGATGTAAGATCTGATCGTACTCTTCTCGAATTTGCGTTTCTTGCTCCTTGAGCATTCGCTCGCAGATCAAGCCAACCTACAAAATTAGAATAAATTTGCCAAACTTGTATCTATAAATAACAAGCAAATTTTTATCAAATAAAATGATCTTGACGAATAAAAATCGTTTATAATATTTTTATGTTACATCCTGGACAAGGTGACTGACTAAAGGATTTTACCTGTCTAAATGTGAAAAGAGGCTTTTCTTTTCCACTAGAGCTATGACTAAAAGGAGTTGAAGAAGAGGCAGATGGACTGGATGGGCTGGAAGGACTCTCCATGTCCGACGAATCACCGTTGCCAGCCTGGGGATGAAAGTGCAATTGCTTACGGCGTTGCAATCTGCGAATTTCTTCTCTGATGTTGGCAGCCATTTTTTCTGTACAAATACAATAATATTGTTTAAGAGAGACAATATATATGCAATATATCCATGTTTATTCCTTACATACTTGTCAACATTTTATTATAATTAGGAATAATTATAACATGAAGAATACAGTGTCATACATACGAAATAATCAAACGTCAAACTCTCTGCATCATGCACTGATACTCTCAAAAATGAAACATCATTTCCAATATATATGTACTTCCAATGTACGTGTGCAACGATTGTATTTGTATACTGCGTTATCCTACGTTATCGCAATCTCGTCAAGTGCAGAAAAGCAGAAAACTCATCTCGACGAGCGCTTTTGCGCACAAGTTGCATGCTTCCTTTTACAGTGCAGAAAAATAAGAAGAAAGGGACGAAAACCCGAATCTCCGAGCGCGTCCGTTACTACATTACCATATGATTTACGCGTGCCCCTCCCTCTCCCCGCGTAAAGTCCATGAATACGGGTTTTAAATCGCTAGAGCTTAGCCGCCCCTTCTCGTCGTCTCTTTCAACCGCTCTTTCTCCCCCCTTCTCTCCCGAACCTTCTTAAACTCTCTCTTTCTCTCTGCATGCAGAAAAACGAATGCGCACAGGAGATGGAGATGGAGAGAGAGAGAGAGAGAGGGGGGGGGGAAGCGAAACAGAGACGAGCGCAGAGAAACGCGACAAGAGCGACAGAGAGCGAGAGGAAAAAATGGCCGTAGCCTGCGGTGTAATTACCAGGCGTCAATTTGCTGGCTATTTCGCCGAACGGTGATGATTTCTGCGGCAGCGGGCCGCCGCGCGGCGAGGACGCGGATGCGCCGGGCGAGGCGCACATGGGCATGCACCTCCGTCGTTTGCTAGGTCGACCGTGGCTGTGTACCGGATCGAACTCCAAGGACCTCTTGAGTGTAGCGCACGCCATGGTGCTACCGTTGACGGTGGTGGCGCGATGTTCTCGAGCTCGCCGTGTCCCGTGTACGACTGACACCCAGTCGTGCGGGCCGCAGCCCGAGGGGGGCAAGAGACGGAGGTGGGCGAAGGGGAGCGGCGCGACGATCGGGGACCGAACACGGGGCCAGCAGTGTCCGTCGCGAGGAAATCAGCACGATTGGCGGCACGAGGATCTCGCGTGATGATCGAGCTTCGCTGCAACCTCTGTCCCGATGGCTACGCTAAGGACGGATACGTGGACACCAGCGTGTAGGAGACGCACGCAACCTCCACCGACAAAACAAACACTGCGCTCGTGCAATATGGCCGCTCGTTGGAACTCGCTGTGCGCAGCGACTCTTCTCTCCGCCGGTTGGCCGACAACCGCCGCTCGCTCCCTTCCTTTTCTCCTCCCCTTTCGGTGTGGTGTGGCAGGAAACGACTGCGATGTATATACATAAGATATCTGCTCGTTTTAGCTTCTTTGCATTTCTCGCATTTATTAATACAAAGTGTGCATCTGCTTCTGCGGAATCGCAGAATAATGAACTGAGGAAGGAGAGTAATTAAAACCGATCGAGCATTCCCGTCCGCTGAGGGTACAGAAGGTTGATTGCGTACCGCACGACTAGTAAACTCGGTAACATATTGGAATGTGAACAATCGGGGATTCTGCCCAATGATCTCGTGTCGAGCGAGAGAGCGTTAAAGGGAATTGGAGTCTCTACCCTTCTACGTATATCATTCAATATTACTCGAGTTAGGATATATACTACACGTTTAAAGAGACGCGTGATATCCCGTAAAACAAAAAAAAAGATAATCCGTCTCACACGGCGGCCATAGCGTTAGTTTACATTCCAATGTATTACGGAGTGCACTGCACGTGACAAAAGAATGGTAGAGTAAACACAAATTCACTAGGAAATCTGCGGCCTCATTGGTCAACGACTTACGAGCCTGATTGATTGGTTATTGAATTTATTACGATACCTCTTTACTTTAGTTCGATGTATCTCGTATCACAAATTTTTGGCGACAAAATTATTTAAACGATTTTACTTTAACTAAACATTTCATCGTTATAAAGCCAGAAGCTGTGCGACGGCAATCTCACTGATGCTCTTTCGGCAACGTGGTGTGCGAACGCAGCTGCGCGCAGCACTTTCTACACCCATCGACGAGTAAGAATACATAGATGGATGCTAAACTGAATGTTTAGGTAAGGAAATAAAAGCAGAAGGGACGAGTGTAATTGTGCTTACTTTCCATTAGCCAATCAAAAGTGGTACGCATTACCTTGGTAACCTCTCAGCGGCGATCTCTGCGCAGACAGAAGAAAATACTCCAACTCAATCTTCCTACATCGATGCTCTTTTATTGCGTTCGCGTCTGCGTCGTATGCGCGAGTACGTAGCGCATAGATAGTTCCATACCAATAATGTCAATACTCGCGAGCCTCGTAGTCGTGCGTTGATTTAATGCGGACGCGCGTTGCACGGACGAGTGTGGTACAATGCCGCAATAACGGAAAAACAGGTGCGCACGTTTCCGACGTGAGATCTTGCGAGAGCGGGCGGGGCGGACGTGCGAACCTCGCCTCTCTTCTTTTTATCTTTCCCCCCCTCTCTCTCTCTCTCTTTCTCTTTCTCTCTTTTTCTCGTACGTGCACGTCGTTCCGAAGAGGGTAGTGACGCGGGGGGAAGCCTAGGTTATGAAAAAGTCGTGCAAATACTGCACGGGCGTGGGTAACATATCGACGGTGTGTTTGTCGAACGCGAAGCGTGATCGCGCTACGAGCCTCGGGGACGACAGTCTGCCGAGCTTTTACATGAAGGAGCAGGATATACCGGAGTACCTGGAGGGCTGCGGGTTAACTACCTGCACGGCCGGCGGCGATATGCCAGAGGACATGGAGGTATTACGCGACAATAAAGAACACATGAATAACAAGGAGAAGAAACTGTCGACCGCCTCGATCGTCGGCGGTCTCGGCGGTGGCGGCCAAGCCGACACCAAGAAGACTGTCATGGTGAAGCATCCGGAGTCGAACAAGCCGAAACCTACGACGAAGAAGAGCAAGCCGATCCAGGCGGACCTGGACGTGACCAAGGAGTTTGTGCGCTGCAAGGATGAGTCCTTGAAGCGGTTGGACCTCAGCAAGGCCAGCATCACCCATCTGCCCAGCTCCATGAGGGAGCTGACGCATTTGAGGGAGTTCTACCTGTACGGCAACAAGCTGACGACCCTGCCGCCGGAGATCGGCTGCCTGACGAACCTGGAGACCCTGGCGTTGAGCGAGAACTCGCTCACCAGTCTGCCCAACACTCTGGAGAACCTCACTTCGCTGCGAGTGTTGGATCTCAGACACAACAAGCTGAACGAGATACCGGACGTGGTGTACAAGCTCACGTCGCTCACCACGTTGTTTCTGCGGTTCAACCGAGTTAGGTATGTAAGTGACAGTATACAGAACTTGACGAACCTCACCATGTTGAGCCTGCGAGAGAACAAGATCAAGGAGCTACCCGCGGGAGTCGGTGAGCTCGTCAACCTCGTTACCTTCGACGTTTCACATAATCATTTGGAGCACCTTCCTGAGGAGATTGGCAAGTGCGTGCAGCTGTCAACACTGGACCTGCAGCACAATGAGCTCCTCGACATACCGGACACAATTGGCAACCTGGTGTCGCTGACGAGACTGGGACTTCGTTACAACAGACTGTCGAGTATCCCGAAGTCGCTGGCGAACTGCAAGATGATGGACGAGTTCAGCGTAGAGGGCAATCAGGTGTCGCAACTGCCAGACGGTCTGCTGTCCAGTTTGTCGGAGCTCACGTCCATCACGCTGTCCAGGAACAATTTCACCGCGTATCCGTCGGGCGGTCCGTCCCAGTTTACGAACGTTTATTCTATTAATCTGGAGCACAACCAGATCGACAAGATACCCTACGGTATCTTCTCACGCGCGAAGAACCTCGCGAAACTGAACATGAAGGAGAATCTGTTGACCGCTCTGCCGCTGGATATCGGCACGTGGGTGAACATGGTCGAACTGAACCTCGGTACGAATCAGCTGACGAAGGTCCCGGACGACATACAGTGCCTGCAGAGTCTGGAGGTGTTGATACTCAACAACAACCTGCTGAAACGTATCCCAGCCAGCATAGCGAATCTGCGTAAGCTACGGGTGTTGGATCTCGAGGAGAATCGGATCGACTCGCTGCCGAACGAGATCGGTTTCCTGCGCGAGCTGCAGAAGCTGATCCTGCAGTCGAACCAAATCACCCTGTTGCCACGCGCGATCGGCCACCTGACGAATCTCACGTACCTCAGCGTAGGCGAGAACAACCTGAATTATCTGCCGGAAGAGATTGGCACCCTGGAGAACCTGGAGTCGCTCTACGTCAACGATAACGCGAATCTGCACAATTTACCATTTGAACTGGCGTTGTGCACGAATCTCAGTATTTTGTCAATTGAGAATTGTCCATTGTCGCAGATTCCGGCTGAAATAGTGGCTGGCGGACCGTCGCTTGTGATCCAGTTTCTCAAGATGCAGGGACCTTACCGGTCGATGTAACAAATCAATTAGGCTGTCGCGCGCGTTCCCGCGTGCTCGAGTCAGATGGATGTCGATTCTTAATCGGGCAGTGACGAAAAGACTGTTCTGTAACGAACACATATGAGAGATATATTCATGATAAAGGCAACTGTTGATTTTTGCTCTCATGATCTCAATTTAAGAAAACGCGCAAATATTACCGGGATATACTATATATTAAATAATTAGATTGCCTTGTCTCATAAAAATAGCATAAAAATAGTAGGTTTTTTTTTCTTCTAAATACATGAAACAAGATAATGTGTAATATAAAATTTGTGCTGAATTGGGTATTTTTTTTGCCAATGGAAGAAGGAGGTATACAGTACCTTTGTGAAATCTGAGCAAGATATTTCATATGTGTTGACAGGTGACATAATTTTATTAACATAAATTATGATATCATTTTGGTGCAGTTTTTAAACAGATTACACACTTGTACATGTCTTTATAAGATGTAATATCGTGTTTTATAAGTTGCTTTGTTTTATATTACATGAATATAAGAATTTTTAAATCATACATCAACATAGATTTGTCTTCAAAATATATTATAACAATTATAGCATTTTTAGTAATTATTTTATGATTATAATAGTTAAGGAAAACACGATATATATCTATTTCTTTTTATGGATAAATAATAATTGTAAGAAATATGTTTTTGCAATAATCTTAAATTTTAGTAAACTTTGATTTTATATATCAATAACTAAAGGAATATAGATTTCATTTATTATATGAAAGTTTAATAAATAAATATAGCATATAAATTTAAAAGACTATAAATAAGTAGATATATCATTCTTTTATAAAGAAAACATTTGTGCAACAGTGTCGTTTTGAAGGAATATATATAATAATAAACGTCCCGATTATTACATAAGTACAAATACAAGAGTTGAGATCTTTGGTACAGAATCGAAATATAAAATGCGTTAAGAATCGGCATCATTGACGTTGTTATATTAAAAGGTTGACATGTATTTCGTATATAAATAATCGTATGTAAACAAGAAGAAAGATATTTTACTAAAATATTGAATCGAGAAAAGTTGTGAATATACATGCACCCAAAAAACGAATGTCGATGCGCATAAGTTTATATACTTACACTTACGTATACATATACACGTATACATATACACTTCATATAAAATATAAAAACATCGTCGATCTAAGATCTTTTATGGGAAATCGCTCTTCTGAAACATAAAACTATAACTCAATTTGTCTAATACAATAGATCGTATCAAAGAATGCAGTAGAAGTTTTCATTTATGCCATTAAAGTTAAGCATCTGTAACAGGAAGAACACATTAATATGCCTGTGAAAGTAAGAATTATATAAAGAAAGAAAATGAAGTAATGATGTACGACATCGTATTAAAATTTAGATTTACTTTTATTACATAATTTGCAATAATTAGAGACGCTTATGTATATCTTATCGAGACGTCATGATAATTGCGCGCGTGTTTGTGAGACAACAATTGTGAGATAAATTCTGTATGCAATTATTCATAGTATTTCTTAAACTAGCGAAAATGATTCGTGAAGATAGCATTTTTGTTTTAATTAAATACATGCAGATGGATATATGGGAAAGTATTCGACTGTGTAAAATGTCTTTTTGAGAATGTATGCATGTTACAGTTTATAGATATTCAAAGAAGTTTTCGTAACGGTGGAATGTTGTTGAATATGGAAGTATAACGATAGTGAAACTATTTTATATATAGCACAAAAAGAGGAAACGAGGATGATGCGATGAATTATGCAACGATATATCATACGCGACAATTGAAACACTGAAGCTATTGTATTGTTTTTGGATGTGCTTTTATTAGATTAAAGAAGATGCGCTGCCAAATGTAAGCATAAAAAAGTTCAAGAGAAAAGAAGAGATAGAGGACACGACTTTAAGAATTTTCTTGAGATTAATTTTGCTAAGTTCCATAAAATCATTGATCTTTGCTATTTCTTTCTCATTTTTTCTCTCTCTTCCTCATATCAATGTTGTTCTATACTTGATTCCGCATAAAGAAAGAGTGCCAATGTAATTGTAAAGTGATATACCTATATATATACACACACATCACACACACATATATGCGTGTGTCATGATTAATTTTGAATAAACATCATTATATCTATCGCGCATAAACAGATTCGCATTTAATAATGTGCCTATAGATTTATAGGTTTTGAGTTCTGATCTTTATAGCTTTCGTCAATAATTCGTTTTTGTTTTAGTCTTTTAACTTGTGTATGCGTTGTTAAATTATAGATCTCTCTATATAAATATGTGTTAAATGGCTAATATGGCTAATATGGTTTTCATCATCTTATTTGCAATATCTAACAATTTACTTAAAAGCTGTCTATATTATTTATATTATCGCACATTTAATGTTAAATTATTTAATTTATTTAGATAATTGGATATAATTTTGTAGATCATAAATAGGACGATAGTAATTTGATTACAATCAATATTGCAATAGTCTAGAGAGTCTCGTCAAACATTGAACGTGCGAACAGAATTATACTTATTTTGTGCAACGCTTTTTAATAACTTATAATTAGTACGTAATAATTACTTTCGGATGCGTGTTTTAATCGCAAATCAAATATTATGTTGTGATCTTTCTATTTATGAATGTATATCGGCCAAAAATGATTTGCAAAATTTCGTACAAACTTGTATGTATGTTATTCAACGTTATAGAGTATTTGATGATTCTAGATTGTTTATTAGCCAGCTGACATATCAATTATTCATACGTTTTAATACTTAACTAATGTCTGGTACTACAAAAATCTATACCCTATACAAAGTTGGAATTACCATAATTACGTGAGAAAATTTTTACCCATGTGCTATGATTGCTTCTCTAAATATCATTTATTGATCGTTCTAAAATTTTATCTATTTTGCCCCATTCTATATCTATTTATCACGATTTTTAAATACTGCTTTTCATTATGCTGCATTTCTAGCTATAAATATATTTTCTTCGACAATTATCAGAAACGCTTGATAATATCAATTTTTATCACAATTTTGCTATATTATAAATGTTATCTTGATCTTTCTTCGATCTTTAGCGTTATAAAATATTTAATGTTGCTGTTGTAATTTGTGATTTGACAATTCTAATATTATATTGCGCTTTTCACATAATTTATTAATTATGCAATCTTCTAATCTATATTATCTGTTATTATCCCACGTGGACAAGGACACCGCTAGGATTTAGATTAGAAAATGGAACTTAGCAAATCTTTTGTCAAAAAACCAAGCGATATTTTCCCTGTGCTAAGAATTTAATGTATAATATGTTGCGATTATATCGCTTCTATATGAGTATATATTTTATGTGTAGCTATTTATCCACGATAGTGCGTATATCTACATTTTATCTTATGGAAGGAGAATGTACTCACATCTCGTAAATATTTTGTCAAAATTTGTCTCTTGGCTTCCAGTTTTTAAAGAAAGATTTTGTAAGAATCTTTGTCGTTACGATCGCATATAAAATAAGGAAATTAATTTATGTGTTCTGTCTATTATTTACGTACAGTGTAACGTATGTACGAATGCATTTTAATGATTTTGAACTAAGAATAATTAGCAAACGCTACAAAAGCTCGCTTCCATCTTCGCACCGTTTATAAAGATTTTTACTTTGTAATCCATTAGAATAATTATAGCGAGCATTGCGTAAAGAAAAACAAAAGATTCTTGTTAATTGATGAATACATGGAGCACTTTAAGTCTGAAAGACAAAAAGTTTATTGTATTATATGGGATAAAGGTTGCAACGCACGTAACGGTCGCCATAGTCCCATTTAACGTGAATTATTAATAGTGAAATACGTTTTATCGAGGACGCAAGCGGTTTATCGACGTTAGAAAGTAAATTTATTTTAAA
Source organism: Ooceraea biroi (assembly GCF_003672135.1). NCBI lineage: Eukaryota > Metazoa > Arthropoda > Insecta > Hymenoptera > Formicidae > Ooceraea > Ooceraea biroi. Next base: position 10,541,856 of record NC_039513.1, on the reverse strand, counting down.
GATATCTCATATATAATTTACTTATATATAGCATAATATAATGTTACATAAGGAGCAATGTGCATTATGTTTTGTAGAGGTCTTTAGATGTTATAATATTAATGTAGTTTTATATATCTATATACCGTTGCTTTTCATACATTTTATGCGTTATATGTTATTTAGAATTGCGAAACTATTTGTTAATACTTTTGTAATGCTTCTTTTGTTCTAAATATTTGAATTATCAAGATTATCGTTGCACGATGAGGCGTAAAATCATGTCGATACATCGATTAAAATGTAAAAATGTAATTATACAGTAAATTAGATTAAAACAAAAAATTGTCCAAATTCTTTAATTAATAATACGAAATTTTATAATTTTGTGTTATTAATTAATATAATAGTCTTATTAATATTGTTTAATTAATAATACGAAATTCCTGAATTTCGTATTATTGATTGCTCTGGCTTAGAGGATTAATGAGGAGCTTGAAAAAATTTGTAATAGGAAAATATATTGTATATCAATATATTCTATATATAAAAACTGCAACTTTGAAGAGAATCTTAATCATCAAATTAGATTAATGTTTCTATGAATTGTTCGACGTGACGTGGCGGCCGTTTAACAAATTAGTCTAGCTATTGATATTGAAAGTCTTCATGTGTGCAAAATCCATCGAACCATTCATACACGAATTGCCAACACGGTACAATACAATCCGTTGTGATAAACTGTTAAACAGTTTAAAAAAGGAATAAAGCAAAATACATAGAATCCGACAGACAGCATAGAGACTCTGATGTGGTTTGCAAGCGACAAATTTACCTGACAATTGCAAACGCATAAATGCTGTTCTCAGATAATAAACAATTGTTGAATAGTTTATTGCGCGATACATGATATTGTGTTATGTGTATAATTCCACCAAAATGTAATATTAAATGTAACTCAATGTACATTACGTAATTATAAGAAACGCTGTATAAATATTTCTAAATACGCAAATATATTATGAAATATTTTGCCGAAAGTTTGTCTGCTCTTTTATATGTAATTTAATTTTAACCTCTATATTTCCAAATTTACAATAATCTTTTTTAGTAAAAAGGGAATGAGCAAAACGTTTGTGACAAAATAACACAATGTGTTAATAGATATAACTTACATATATATTAATATTTAATTAACGTTTTCAGACTGTTAATATTTTGTTAAGAACATTTAACTGATTATCTGTATGCTATACTAACTCATCTGTAAAGTAATGTATTTATAAAACTGATTTATTTTTAAAAGATTAATTATAAAGGTTAGATAAAGATTTATTTTTAAAATTTAAATAAAGTTCAAGTTATCGAGTATTTAATGTGATATCTATTCATCGCAGTACTCGAGTTATGCTAGCTAATTATTATTTTCAAACTATAAAAACTTTATATCTGATTCGTTATATGTCGAATCAAAATTTTAAAATACATGCTGTTACAAAGAGCACAAATTTATCTGAGAAAAAATTGTGTAATTTGCTATTGAATTTCATTATTTTGGAAATGAATCTACGCCTGACTCATTGCTGAGTTGTACTACTACACTTTTCAACGGATGTGTCACCAGGTGCAAGTGTAAGAAGTGTAGGCAGAAGGAGCAACATCTGTGCAATCACGTGCTCGCTCTGGTTGCCATTTAGCAACGGCCGGCGTGTAAACATATATAGATGGCCACCCACAACACGATAAATTTTATTAATACAGCTTTGTGCTGCTTGACCGTGTGCTTGTACTTGAGTACTACATTTTGAATTTTATATTTGATGTAATAATGATTAGCACAATTTGATCGAAGGTATGTATTTTTCATTGTTTGTGGTTCTTTAGATTGTAACACTTTATACGTGGTGTGTTTGACACATGTGTGAGTATGTATACACAGCATGAGGGGAGACATGAAGCACACACGTATGTACATACATAATACAGTACATTTATACATCTTTTAGCGTCTCGTAATATGAACAGTATTATATGTATACAAAAAACATGTGTCACATTGACTGAAATTATTCTCTTGATTTAATATCACAATTACGTGTGAAATGGGAAAGAATTATAAATCTCTCAACGTGTCATGTGCAGATTTAATTCCCAGAGTTGCGTAGACTTGTTAAATTCATTGTGACATTCATGGTAATATAGGTTAAAATGATAAGACATATCTCTTCTATTGTGTATCATTTACAGAAATAATACAGGAACTCGACAGAGAAATTAATGTAAGTGTGCATTCCTTGCATCTTGTTAAATTCAAATCCTTTTATACATCTATTTGATTGATGTAATTTTGAATGTTGATAAGAGCACATATTATTCTTTTGCAAACAAAGCAATATAATATGTTATGCATGAGAAAGATTGTAAATCATCCTCTGAAGTTATTTTAATAAAACTTTGCTTCTTTTATTGCATTAGTATGAGAAGTTTCTGGCTCCACTTTGTTATAAAGCATTACTTAATTATATAAACAAGATGTTCGCTCACGTTTCATTGTTTGATAAAATCATAAACGCAACGTCACGTTTCTACAAGAGAATTGTCTTCGTAAGCAAGAGTCCATGTACATAAAGTGTTATTTCACTTTATTTAATCAATCATAACATTTAATAATACATAATTTAACTGATAAATGTATTCTGTGTTTAATTTTTTACATAAGGACATGCGTTCTGTTATGTTACGATACACTTGATTGTAGGTGATACCTAATTTTCAATATCGTAGGCAACTATGTCGTGTGGAGTTTTGACAAGATTCGAAACACTCTCAAAACGCTCTATTTTGTAATTTACATACGTAATACAAACAACGATTCGGAGATAGCGTATGTGCGATTATATTTACATGAATAACTTCGTTATTGCGCGCCTCGCATGCTAACAAGTAATTTACCGTGTTTCATCCCTACATGCTCTCTCTCTCTTTCTCGTTGATTCTTCCTTAAGTATCAGTGGCAAGAATTTGCAAGAGTTTTTCTTTTTCTGAACAGGTATTTTATGTATCACGGCTGAAGAGATGATGCCTTGAATTACGATGTAACTTACAAAGTATGAATAATATTACACACACGTTTCGAATCCTATTGCATTAAGAGTCAAATGATGGTGCGCATCGTCGTCGCATTCATTCATCCGAATAACATATGTACATAGTATTTCTCCGAGACCCGATCTCCGCTCCCCGTCCCCACTTCCCAACGTAAAGTGAACAGATTAAGGCTCCAGCAGGCTATAGGCTACATTCTACAATGTACAATGTATTATGTACTTTGTTAGTTTCCGTTTTTTTTTCGCATACAATGTCTGGCTGTGTAATGTGTGGTAAGCGATAGCACCAAGAGATCCCCTAACGCTTCTGCTTTTCATCAACTCCAGTGAGTTCTTCTTCGTACAGCTAGTAGTAGTAGAATTTAATTTTTGGAAACAAAGTTGCGCAATGATTAACATTTATTTCATTCAGTAGTTCATTAAACTTTGCAACATATTCATTATATAATAGACATACTTATTATAAAACAATACATTTTTAACAAAAATGTATATAGACTTATATATCTTTATGAAATATAAAGTCGGATAAAAATAGTAGGCCTCGCCCACCAATATCTGTTATATAAGAATTATGTTTCCTCGTTTTTCGTACTTCGTGTATTGAACGCGGTAGTGAACACTTAACGGTGTTCGATACCGGGCTGACAAATCATAGATAGACGCATCTCTAGTGTCTTCGTATTTGTGTTTGATATATTACGCGTTTTTAACATCACCCGTGGCCCCAGCATGTTACGTCGATGAGTAACGAAATGATCCAAGTGTATCGTCATCCGAAGTTTTAGATGCATGAGATGTGTCATCGCGCCGCCTTAAGTGATCTATGGCTTAAATATTACAGCAGATTTTTTCTTTTTTTTTTCAAAAGGAGTCAAAAGACCTTCCTGACTTATGTCTGACGCGAATTCTTATTTTTGATACTTTATTCGCACGCCGGCACATCCGTGAAGAAACTTTTAGCTTTTGTATCGTGTAGTATTTTTTGTACAGACTCTGTTCCTGTCCTACGTTGATCGTGTTCACTAAATAAAATGCAAACAATCAATATCGCAGATTCGATTTTAAAATGGATTGCGCGAATAGTAAAATGATTAAAATCGTTTTGCTTTGAGTCAGGGTGAACTATCAAGTGACGGATAGATTGTATCAGAGCAGATTGGCGTAGTTGCATCTCGACAAAATTATCAATAAAATAACAACGTCAGTGAATAACAAACATCGTGTATCAACTGTTCTTAGTAATAAATCTTGTAGTAAATTTCATAGAAGAAAAAAAGGAATGTGTGTTATGCACAAGAATCTAGATAAATAGTTACATTAAACATCACTGGCGTTATTATATTTTTGATAGCCTGCAAAAATTCGTGAGTTTTATATTAATTACAGAAACCGCTTCCATCTGCTCGTTATTTTCACAACTACATGATTATAGTTTAAATTTATTTTCGCTATCTGTGTCTCACAATCTCAAGCTATTCAACACATTGAATTCAACTTCAGTTCGATCACTTAACATAAGACCAAGGATCCCCATTACCCTATTATAAATAGTGAATAGATCTTTTACTTCGACAGTTATTATCGTTTTAATGTCCATCTGAAGTTAAAGATTATATCCTGCACTATGCTGCACAATGCGAATATCGTGGATATCGTTCTGGAAAAAAGGCGATCAGAAACAAAGTAAAGAAACAATCTTGATTCACACGAAGGTTCCTGTCAGAATACTGTTAGAAAAATATTTTCGAATGCAAAGACGATAAACGTTTATCAAGTTCTTTCAACGTTACGTTATTATCGTTACGTTGAATTTTGTCAAGTTACTCGGAGAAACTGTAATTTCGATTTTTTTTTGATACACAATTGACAACGCCGAAAGTGTTGATCTCCCCTTTTTTTATTGCTTCTTGTGAAATACAATGTGGAGTCGAGAGGAACCTTGAGTGGCATGCATGAGCCGAATACCTCTAATCAGACGTTATTTAGTAGTTATTATAATTTGCTCCCATGCACATCACACTTCCAGACTTCACTCATGCAGCAAAATGCGCTTCTCTTTCTCTCTCTCTCTTTCTTTTTTTTAATTATTTCCTTTAATATTATTATATAAAAAAATCTACTTCTATTGACTTTTAAGCTCTTTGCCAATACTGTACGACACAATTTTGTTCCAGTCGATTTTTGTTCGCATCACTGGCAGTTGCCTTCGCAGCGCCTTAAAGGTGGTGTCGGACATCGTTTGGTAGTTTTCGGAAATTGCCGTTTGATAATCGTTTTCGGATTCCTCGACAAACCGTATCAAATCCTTCGCCGTCTGCTTCTCGTTGGAGATCGGTAGGCTCTCCTTCACTTCCTTGCTACTGACCAGCTGTACGTTCCCGTCCTCGTAGTAATGTACTTGTACTTTGAGGCTACCTCTCAGCTCGGCGTTCCCCGAGTTTGGCGTAAAGCTTACGGTCCACACCGAGCGCCAGCGGCCGTTCCAGAAGTTCTTAGGTTGAAACTGATGATCCTCTATGCACGCTGTCAGCGTTATGTTTCCTGTGTGCAAAAATTTAAGTCGCTTTACTCGATGCTAAGGCTCATTCGCCACGATCATTCAAAGTTAAGACAATAATTACCTCCGAGGGATTTTCCAAAAACTGAACAGGCGCCGTGTCTGTAGTGACTTTGAGTATAATTCGTTATCTCATCTTGAAGGGCTAACCTCCAAGGTTCTGCTATGGGATCTGGTTCGTAAGTTTCATAATCTTGTGCCTCCTTCCTCAAGTGATCATACTTAAAACTTTGCTTACTCCGTGCATCATAAAACCTCTGAGAACCCAGGTCATTGTGTTCGGTTATGAGCGCCGGGTGGTCGCTCCCATCTATCTGTATGCAAAGAAGAAGACAGTTTTAGTATTTTATACATTCTACGCACTTGTCTCTCTGTATGTTTATTCATAAATTAATGCACTTGGGTGTATGCAGGTATTTACGATTTCACATAGAAGGAATCTAACGTGTAATTCGTCATTCAAAGTCCAACTTTTGATATTCCTAAAAAAATGTACCGTGACAACGCTCTCGGACTCGGGATAGCCGCCTAACCTTAACTGAACTGTGCTAGTTTCGAAAATACACGGATACCGGGATAGCTCTCCGTGTAAGCGGAGGAACGGAGAGGGAAAACTGAGTGCAACGTGTTCACCACTTTGGCTCACGGAAATTTTCACGCGGAGTGGCACGCGACATGAAAGCTTCGAGCTGGTGGTCGACCGCGGATGTATCGCCACGCACGCCGATGGCCTCGGACCATCAGAGGGGTAACGTCACCTTTACGAACTCCGAAACTAATTCCTGATAACGTGAGGAAACCTGAGGTCACCGTGGACGCGCCTCACAGATCTTGGAATCGATAGACTCGGGGAAAAGGGGGCCGAGCACGCGAAGGGACCGTGCGAGGGGACGCGCGAAGGCGAAGGCGCCGAGCACCGTCCTCCTCGAGGAGGAAATTCCACGAGGAACCTTTCACGCGGGCAGGCGCGAGGCGCGTCGCGCGCGCGACGACGACGACGGGCACGGTGACGGTGACGATGATGATTACGATGATGATGTACCTTAACAGGCGTGAGCTGGTCCTTGTTGTACTGAGCGAAAGCCCCGGACGCTCCCTCCTTCAACAGGTTGTCGTTGTTCAGTAGGACCCGCACGTCATTGAACACCTCGTTGAACTCGCCCGGTGGTGAGTGCAGTATAAAATCCGAGACTATTCGCACTTTTTCCTGATCCGGGATCGCCGCATCTCCGTCCGCCGCCATCTTACCTTTTCCCACTGGCACGCACACTCTGCCGCCGCCGCCGCCGCCACCGCCGCCGATGTCAAAAGCGAGGCACGCTGCGGTGGTCACGGTGGACGGTGGTCAGGCTGTGCTGGATCTTCTCGCTCTGGATGTGTGCGGCTTCGCGAGTCGCGGTGCCGCACGCAGCAGTGTCCCGTATACCCGGTGACGCCACGCGATCCGACCGACTCGTGCTAGTCTCTTTCTCTCTCTCTCTCTCTTTCTCTCGTTTCTTTCTCTTTCTCTCCCTCTCTCAAGGTTGTTTCCCTCGAGCACCTCGGCAATTCCCACAAATCTGTGTCTTCTTCGCCGCGTCGTTTCCCTTGAACGTTCGAGGCACCCGTACTTGCCGCGTGCTTTCATGAAAACGATACCTGTTTCCTCGGAAATCCTTCAGTCGATATTGGCGGTTGGTATAATTGAGTTGCAGAAATGAATTAAGCAGCGGTAGTCCTGCAGCGTGGATTTAATTTAAAAATGCCAATTTCACGCTGATGATACCCGCGCGTTGACACGTGTGCATGCGTGACTTACTCCGCACTCTGTTTTTTCAATTTTTCTCGATCGATTACTCTCGCGTGACAGCCTTGACATAATTATGCACTCGAGTTGTCGGGAAAAGGGTGCGCGAATAATTACAGTTCTGCTCGAATGCGATTAATCGAGCACTTCTGTGGAGAACATCGTTGACCTTGTTTGAAAATATCTCTGATAAATATTAATGCAGACTCTCAAAAAGCATCCAATTCGTCAGTATCGTTTCTTCAATTAAAAAAAACTCAAGTTTTCCGTTATTTTTTTTATGTCTTTTCGTACTTTTTTTTGAGACCGTACGGAGATGATTCATGCAAGGTGGGGATCGAGCGAGAATGAATCACGCTGCTCGTTCTCGGGAAATCCTTTCATACTTGGGGACGACAGGCGAAATACGGGCGCTAGTACAACATTTATCTCTAATCTACCAGCAAAGGCGATAACCAGTGATAACTATATTGCCGTACGTGTTCCTGACAGTGTAATCAAATACGATGCGCGTTATTTTTTCGCTTGTCTCTTTACAGGCACGGTAGAATAATATTCATATTATTATTTAATTGTAGCTTCCATATTTTAATAATAATTATGCAATACAATGTTTTTTATTTATAATAAAATTACTGATTTCTATTAATATTTTGCGCATTGTATAATATTTTTACGAATTTTACTTAATACACTTTCGAAATTTATTCAGGAATTGTTAAAAACATTTTTATATGTACATATTATTTATTTAAAATAATAAAAGGCATGAGTAATATGCGATATATTAGTAATTAGTGTCACTGTGCATATATATTGCAGGATTTGATAACTGATATAGTAAAACTAACTTTGAAAAATACTTTATATTATATTTTATATTATATTTTTGTATCTACGATGAATTGTCTCAAATAATGTATACCGAAGTCAGCCTGGAATCATAAAGTCGATTTCTCAAATCTTTGCGCGTGAACCATGAATAGAATAAATCGATATGTTTCATTAGTCTTGTAGTCTCGTAAATAAATATTGTGTAAAAAATGTTTATGTGTGGAAAATAATCGTCGTGTTTGGTGAAAATAAGAATCAATATCCCGATCCGATATCGCGTACGCAAATATAATGCGTACCATAAAAGAGCAATGACGATTGTTCCTGTTGTTCCTATTGTTCTCTTCTAAGTTATAATTCTTTCTCCTTGATTGTCCAGCGCAATTTATTCAACGTATTTCGCGAGCGAATAATTATTATTGAATAATAATAATTTTTTTGATGAATGTCGAATTTTCAGTATTCATGTCCTGTTCAACGTCTTGAGCGACATTCATTGATTTCAAGAAACACGTTAGAATTTTGACTGAAAATGGCAGACGATCCAAATCGTGATATTTTACCTGTAAAGGAAGTCTCTTGTTCGGACACTATCAGTGCTATAGGTTTGTATCCATTTCTATCCATTGCAATTTGAGATAGATAATCTTCAACCAGTCGACATGTCTTCAATCTAAAATCTTGTTTTTTTGCATTATTTAATGCTTGATTCATATATATATATGAAGACGATATAAATCTCTTGATATAATTCCTGGTATTGATAATTTTTAATCGTGTATGTGTGTAAAATTTTATAATACGTAATATTTAATTTAACAAATGCTGCAAAATTATGAGAATATTAATATTATTATGAATAATATTAATGTTATTTTTATCCTGCTTTTATTTTTTACTTGCGTAATGTGATCAATGTTTTATATAATATGGAAGACCTCAGGGAACGTCATCTCGTTTGCAAGCTCGATCGCTATGAGCTGGAGGACAAATATTTGCGCTTGCTCGACGAGGCGAATAATTTGAAGAAATTATCAAATTGTCAGGAGGATAAAATCAAACGACTCGGCACGAAGTTGATTCGACTGGCCAGTAATCCAAGATCGTGCGGATTAGCATTAGATGTTGCTGATGATAGAACCAGGATGGCCACGCTCGAGTTTGAAAATGCAAAGGTAGATTGCTTTGAACTAATTAACGTATAGTGTAACTTATTTACATCAATTAATTCATGCACAAATCGGTATTATGTATCATATTATTTTATATTATTTTAAGAGAATCAAGATATGCTTCATATTAATTATTATATAATTTTATTTATTATTATATTATTATTATATTAATTTATATCGTATTATATGGTGCTCTCTAATGAACTGATGTAAAGCTAAATAGCTGTCGCGCCAGTAATTCATACTTATTAAATGTTTTAGTTGAAGGAGAAAATTGTCGTGATGAGGAATCAGTTGTTGAGTCACACGATGAGCGGTAGGTCCACGTCGCGCAGCCGTAATAATCTCGCCAGGCCAACATCTTCCGGGCTCATGTAAGCAAATACGTACATGCGTTGCGTGTTATACATATATTCGTGCGGGATGCTTCCTGTGAGATGCTGAATCGTCTTCTTTTAGAACATGCCGAAGTGAGAACAACCGCGCGAATGCACCGTCCTGTCAGTGCATCGTTGCCGCAGGGGACAATGATGACAACGATGTGCGAAATTATCTCGTTAAGATCGAGGTAAGACAGTTACAGCGGGAATCTCGGAGAACCCGGAGAATACTAGCACGCATTCAAGTTTTCAAGTATCGTCTCATCTGTTTCGTTTAGCTATCAACGTTATGTTTTGTGTAAATAAAGTAGGTACAACACGTTTAAACACGCATAAAAAGACAATTTGAAACAGAAACGAGAGGGGAAAACGTTGTCTATCTTTGAGTTTTCCAGTGCAATTCGATGTCACGTCCGAGCGATTACAGTCTCGTGAATACGCAGGATTGTTTATTATTACTAATTATTACGCGTCTATTCAACGCTCGATTCTGATTCGTAGAAACTGGAGGCGCAGAAGAAAGATATGACGTGTCGTATAGCGGAGTTGGAGAAGGAACTAGCTGCCACCACGGACAGTCAAAGGGAGAAAGTGGCGGAGAACGTGGAGTATATACGAGTTTGGCGACAGATGAAGCAGCTGAACGATAAGCTAACGACGGCGCAGGAGAAGAACGGCGCGTTAACTGCCGAAATTAACGATCTGAAAACTACTCTTAAACAAACTACGAGGTATATAGGTATATTATTTCTTTCGTTCCTTCTTGGAATATACGAATTAATATTTTTAATAGCTTCTTTAACATATAAAAATTTTTCAATATATATATATATATAAAAGTTACTAGGTATAATTTTTTCTTATTAGATAATAGATTGTAATATATTGTAATAAATCCAAGATTTAGATTCTATGTAACAAGAAACGTGTGAAAATATAAACTTTCTTTTTTCTTCTCATATGAAACAATTTATTATCTCTAAATAATCTCTAATTAGGAACAATCAAGAGATTGCCGCCGTTCTTACGTCCGAGAGATCGCGCATGGTTGAGATCGATGAGCAGCTAGTGAAAGCAAAGAACTCACAGTTCACAGTACGTGAGAAGGACGAGCAAATACGAGATTTAGCGAGCGAACTCAAGATTATGCAGCAGCATAATAACGAGCTTATTGCTCTCACTTCGAAATACGGTCAAGTCGAGGTAGAGAATATAGAATTGAGGAAAAAGCTCTCCGAGCATGTCCAGGAACAGCAGACATTGAAGACCGCGTTCAACAACGAGCAGGCAAACATTGCGACATTACAGACCACCAATGAACAATTGCTCGCAAAACTTGCAGAATTACAGGCAAACATAGACACATTGACGGTACAATTACGAGTTAGTACACTTTATATACACTTTAAGAATAATTTCTAATTTAATATATTTTGTATTTATAATTTCGAAAAATAATCTCGAAAAATAAGTTCGAGTGTGTCAGTGCTCACTTTCACAATATATTTACAGTCTCTTCATAAGCAGAATGAAAGGCGCGATGCTACACCGTCGAAAAGGTTTACCGAGCAATCCGTTGCCGTGGAGCAATGCAAGAAGTGTTGCGAGATGTATGACAGAATTATGCAGTTGGAGGAGAAGACTGCTGGCAAATCTCACCATTCGGTTGACAAATCGGTTCAAACGACAATCGTAACGACTGTTAGCACAAGGGAGCAGAGCACGATGATAAATGTGGAGAACGAGGAGAAGGCGCGCTTGCACTCGCCGTTGAAGGAATGGAAGAAGGTGCAGGAAGCAAATGGCACGAGCATCCTGTCGCGGGAGAAAATATTGAAACTGCTGGATCAGGCGCAAATTAACACGCCTCTGGACGCGTCGAGGATCACTCCTGGGAAGGAGGAATATGCGGGCATCCTGGATGCATCTCAGAGGCACAGGCAAGTCGTACCTCTCGAGAAGCTGTTGTTTGGTGATTGTTGACGAATCTTTTATCACTTAGTGTTCCATCAGCTTTTTATTATAATTTTCATACAACATTGCAGTCTCACGTAAAATGTTTCATAGTTTAGAGAACTGTAGCTAGGCGAGGTAGCTTAACATTGTAATATATAGGAATTTTTCAATCGGCCTATGTAACATCGTACTGCAGCAATTTATACATTTTATATATTTGAGTATATAATATATGTAGCATAGACGTAGCATTTATATTGCTATACGGCACAATATTACTCTATAGAAGACTGATTAAATTTTACGTGCAAGTGCATATACATATATATATGTTGTCTATATGTGTTTGTCAAGGATGCTCTCTGTATTTCCTGTTTGAATAATTATGATCGCAATTTTATATTATCTTGCGCAATAACTTACATATTATCAAAGATTTTATGTGTTCAAAAATATTATACGCGCATAGAAACATCATGCTAAAAATAAAATGAGATATTTTATATTTATATAAATAAATATATTATAACGACATTATATATGCAACGTATATTACTATATTCTTATGATTATTTCACTAATTATGTCCTGCTTATTTTTTATTTAATTTTTAATATTATATAAAGGATTAAAGAATAATTTTACTATATACCTAATTATCATAAGTATCTATTACAGTTGTCAAGAAATATCTTCTCTAATGCTTCGTGACGAATCGAACCCTGTAGAGCCGAGTTCACGAAAAGGACTCGCAAATTTGGAAAATCCGAATGTGACTTTAAGTCAAATTCTTCTAGTTCTGTTCGACGCTTTGCAGGAATACATGTCGTTGAATAATGCCGGCGATAGAGTACTTTTGAACCAACAGGTGTACGTGGATTCGCTAATCGATGTCAATAACAACAATCTTATCACAACGACTGTTCGTGGTATTAAGCAAAATTATTTTAGTACAGAAAATGTTAATAACTGTGCGAAAGACTGTATGACAGGCGCTGGAAGTTACGTCCATGAGAGTGTGCAGACGAGCGATTGTATCTGCAGTAATGTTAAAGACTGTTATGCAAGTTTAAAACCAGATCGTCGTTGTTGCACGGTTTGTACTCCCCGATCGGTCGCTGTGTGCACCAAAGATTGCAAGAATCTCGCATGCAAGGAAGTACCTGCTATTTCTATGAAAGATATTAGTTCAGCGATGAAAGACACGCTCGACACTACTCTGTTCCCTAAGGTTTACGACAAGTGCAGAAAGTCATCTTACCGTGATATCAGTAACGATTTTTGTGTAAGCTAGAATGAATTAATTCTCAACACGTCGTTATATTTCAGCATAGTAGCGTAATGGTAATCTGGTTCTTATTCAGGTAAAAAGAGCTATAAAGAAAATGAAGACGTTCAAGTCACCATGTTACCCTAAATGTAATTTGACGTGTCACTTACGAAAAGCAAAAGATCCGATATCTATGCAGGAGAAGCAGAAATTACCTTGCAAAATCGAGTGCCTGAGCGATAGCATAAAATTAGCGGAATGTCCAGCGGAGTCCTTTCCTTTATTAATTAGCGACAAGCAAGGTCTCATCGAGATCCACATTTCGCGACTACAGCTGTTTACGTCGGTTAGTATTGTCACGAAGATGATTTGTCGCTCAGAGATTTTTTTGATATGATATATACAGAATAAAATAATATATTTTAATTATTTTCTATTATTAAATTTATATTTTTATCTATTTTTATTTTAATTGTTGACCTTGAGTTTGATAATTTTTTTTATCCCTTTTTACTATAAGATATCGATATAAATTATATATTATTAATTTGAGAACAGTATAACTATGCGATGAAATCATTAAAGAAAAATTTATCGAACATGTACGGACTCTGGTGCGACTAATTAAAAAAAATTTTTTCCTGCAACACCATATCTCAATGACTGCAATTGCATTATGAAGCTTGACATTTCAGTTATGACCATCCAAAATTTCAAAACGCTGGCATGTCATTAAATGCGAAATCCTTCGATTGAACCGCTGTATGTAAGATTCATCGAGCAGCTCACTGGTATATACGTAAAAGCATTGTACATTAAATTCTGCCTGAGGATTTTGGCAAACCGAGAGCATGGGTCTTGGTCACTTCTGCACGACAATACAGTAGCGCACAAATCCAAAATTGTATTTCTTGGCTAGAAAAGGCATCAGTGCTTCCTCGTATTCATCTGACTTGGTTCCGCATGACTTCTGATTATTCCTAAAACTCAAGTTAACGATGAAAGGAAAGCATTGTGACATTGTTCAGAACATCCGAAGGGTTTCGACTACCGTTTTAGAGGCGATTCCAAAAACGAAATATAGTGACTGCTTCAAACAATTTTTTAATTCCTTAGCAGCGTTGTATTGACTCGGAAGGAACGTATTTTGATTAAAAAAAAATAAATTTGTTCGATATTAGTCGCACCAAAGCCTGGACAGACCATGTACATCGCACGCAAATTCTATATCGAGCAAATTCACTATTTATTTTTTAACTCAAGAGAATCGTTTTATCCTACTTTTGTTGAGATCAGATCGCGAAAATTCCAGAAGAAGAAGATATATGTAGCCTCTCCATTTACATAAGTTGGGACATTTGGGGCGAGAAGACGGCCTACACGCCGAGGATGAAATGTCCTGACTTGGCTTTCAACTCGTCTTCCGTATATCGCATAGCGGATCTCTTCTACTTCTTCAAGAACGTGCTGTCCGAGTACCTGATCTTTCGGGTGAACATCGTTCGTCAAAATGATACCAGCCGCACCCTTGCCCGAGCGAAAGTTTCCATCAAAGACATACTGGATTATCCGCAGAACAAATTGCATTATATCGTTCCCGTGAATAGCGTCATCGCTTGCTTCTTCGGCGTCAATTTTGGGCAACTGTCGCTCTGGGTTCGGCTGAGCTGCAATGTCGACATGGTCGAAGCTTTCAAGAGGCAATGTGGCATAACTTCACTGCGAGATATCACCCATGCGCTTGCAGAGAAAAAGGACACGTATGACATACCCCAGAAGTCTCCTCCTCGAGATTCCCCGACGTTTATTACTACAATAGTTTCCGAGGATCGAGATTCAAAGGATACTCCTGTGCCGTCTTTAGATTCAAGTAACTCTTTGCACTCACATTATTGAAAGTTATAGATTTTAAATTCGATTTGATTAAAATTGATTGAGGACTTGATGCGGTTCATCGGATAATTGTTTTCTTCATATATGATTAAATTGATTGGGACCATATATATATTTTGTTAACAGCAATCGTATGAGTAATTACGCATGATATTTGAGATATATATGAAATTATGTATATTAATTATATAATTAAATTGTTTCTTATTTAATCATTAACAATTATTCTTAATTAATGTGTATTAGAGAAAAGCTCTTGTACTGAGAAAATGAATGTCACTTAAAATCACAGATTTTCAATCCGGAATTGTGAACTCGGATGATGATCATTATTATACTGATTCAAATAATGAAGGATTCTCTTCGCGCTTCAACGACACAAATGATATGTTTGCAGAAAATGAAATAATTAAGAGGTAAAGTTTCTTCTTTGTTGTCATATTTCCTTATTTCCGTATATCCTAATATTGTAATTTGCAACATCATAAAATGTGATAATACAGAAACAATAGCATATAAATTTAATAGCATACAATTAATTAATATACAATTAGTCTTAAAATATTGCTTCCTTTTTACATGCACTATAAAAATTATGTAAATGATTTTAATTAGTCCAGATTCTGAAACATTGACAGATGATGCAAACGAGGAAAACGATAACAATGTTATAGAAGATTCATCGAGCATGGCGGAGTTTAAGTCTCTACTCGTGAATGTAAGATTCAATACAACAATATTACGAAATTACTCTCGTAATCGTATAGCGGGATAGCATTCTATTATCGAGATTCCGGACATATTCAGGGCACTTCGTTGCTCAAAGAAGCAAGCAGCACGATCCGCGACATGAACGAGGTTTTCTCGGAGAAAAATTGGAAGGAATACAAGGAGAGGAGTCTGCTAACTTTTACCAGTACAATTAATAATTAATTACGTCTATGTTCACGTGTGCTAATGAATAATAACATCGCTCGGTACTGAATTAGTCATCCAAAAATACTTGCAGGAACTAAATCGTTAAACGAGGACGGGCAGGATTATCATCATGACGCTTCTACTTCTGTACGAGATCATTCCATTAGTTATATTTAAGATTATTCCATGAGAAGGATGTTGCATTACATACATTTTATCATGGCAAACAATTATTGAACATATTTTACTATATTGAGTTAATACTATTTGTCAAATATTGCGTTGCATCTTAAAAGTATAGCATAAAATAATGAATTGACACTAACGTTTTGTACATTAATACACTTCTCATGGAAAAGTAGATCCAAAAATATGTAAAAGTGTACATACAATACATCGATAGACGCGCTATCGTATATAATATTGTTTAACTTTTTTTTTAATTTTCTATATTCTTTCTTTCAGAAGCTTGAGGAGGATACAATAATTATAGAAATAGTGAGCATATCCCTTTTGGAGGAAAGCTCCATTATTGAGGATGACGAGGTACATTTGCTTTATGTAGAATATTCTTTTCTCGGACATCGTGGCGAAGATATGGAAACGATTTCCGTACAGAAACCACAAATAGCTAATCAAGAAATGTTTTATAATTTTAAGAGAAGTAAATTTATTATTTGTATATAAGAATATGTTACTAATCAATAAAGAGAAAATGTATATTTATATCTATAATTTTTTAATCATCCTTTCTCTTTAAAAATGATATTAATTATTGACTTCAAGTAAAATTATTGTTATTTGAGAAATTGTTACAATAATATTGTAATTTTAGAATTTCAGATAGATGAACAGACACACCCCATGGAAAGAGAGACTCTACGAACTATGTTGGCTAAATCTGTAAATCCAAACATTAAATTTATTATTATCAGCGAACCATTACCTGAGGAAACTGAAATTAAAGAATGCGAAGATATTGGGTGTGTACTTGTAACTAATTTTTCTCTAATATCTTTAACATTATCACGTAATGAAAAAAGTAGAAATAAATAAATTATGCATTTTTTTTTCTTTAAACATGAAATATTTTTAATATTTAATAATGATCTTTTCCAGCTATGCGACTTTTAACATAAAAAAATACGCGCTTAGTAATGGCCGTAAAGATATATTATTGCCGATCAAGGATAATCGAAATGAACAAATTGGTGTGTTGAAGGTAATATGTACAAATAAAATCTATCTCTTCGTAAATCATGATTTAGTATCAGCTATTAAATTCAAATCTATCGTAGATCACGGTGTTGGGTTTGGACACCATCCGAAAATGTTTACCGAATGTTAAAAGCTATCGTTCGTAACAGATAATATGACAAGTACGTAAATGTTAAATCAATACCTAGATTATTTGTGTCGATGTGAAATCTAAAGATCAATGTTTTATTTTAAATGAGAAAAAATTAAGTGTTTAACTAAATGATTTGTACAAGTGAAAATTTATTTAAAATTGTCTACATAATGTACTCTTTAATAAATAGTAATACAAGATTTTATTCTTTCTTAAAAAACATTTGCACTTTTTTAAAAAAGTTTGACTTTTTAAAGTTTCCATAAATATACTACTAATATAGTATAAAAAATTATATTTCTACTCCTTCTATTTGCTAAAATATTTAGTCGACCTATTGATTATCAGTAATTCCTCAAGTTTCTGTTACCTAAGTCGTTCCTTTCCCTTCTTTATTTTGCAGTAATGTACTATTTTGCTGTATTGTACTATTCGTTAAACTCGCAACCGTTGCGTTGTCCTTACTGCTTTTCTGAAATAATCGCGTGATCTCTCGGTGTTTCCTTTTCATTTCCGATGACAATTTAGTCCGACGAAATATGTCGTTATAAATGCTCGTAGCTATCTGAAAGTCTCTGCAATTTTGCGGGCTGTGAGCGATCGACCAAACACCCGCAATTGTATCGATACCTTGGCATACCCTGCACGCACCTGCGTATCATCATAGAAAAGCTTTTTAAAGCTTTTGATTAGTTCTTCGAATGGTATCGAAATATAGAAGCTATTTTAAATATGTTTAAAGGCGTATCGTACCTGCAAATACTGCCAGGGATTTAGTGCGATTGTCGACAGCGACCAAGGAAAATGGGCCTCCCGCTGCGAACGGCGCATATCCAGTCAGATTCCACGTAGGGTCGAGCAAGCCTTGATGAGCGGACGGAGGCGACAACCTCGCGAGTGTCACGTTTATGGTGTGATTGGTAACTTTCATATCAATCCGTAATCCGCCTTGGGTAGTTACCCACGATCCAGATAGTTTGCAAGGTAAACCTGTTCCGAATAAAATTCGATTTGCCGATCGAAATATTTGGCAATATTTTGCTAATGTTAGGTTTTTTAAAGCCGCTTTTCTATAGTAATTTTCGAAAATTTGTATGTTTTAATTTTAGAAAAAATTAAAAAATAACAATAAATCTTTCTGACTTTACCGAATTTTATATATTACGAACAATAATCACGATTTGTCTAATACGAAATCTATTTATTCTATTATGTAGTAACCTTCTATTTGTTCGTCCTCAGTCGCTCGATCTGATTTAATTTCTTCCAGCTCATCAATAATTTTCTCTAATATCTGATTGGCGACTTCCTTGGTTTCGTTTAAAGTTGTGGAAACATTTGCGTGTCGACTCTCCGCATCTTCCTTTCTCAATGCGGTCATGAATGAACTTTTATTATGCATCTTATCGTTTACAGATTTTTCCTCTGCGTTATCATGATCTTTATATTGTCCAGGCAAATCTCCTGTCACTTTCTGTTTCATTTTATGACCTTCTTCAATATCTTTCTCTCGATCAGGAATCAAAATACGTTCCACAGGTCGATTTGCAACAGATTGAGAAGGAACCGCAGCCTCGTTAATTTTACGCAGAGGTTGTTCCGTGAAAATAGCGGGATAAACATACTCGTTTGTCATGGGCTCGGCGTTTTTTTCATTAGCGACATACAAATTTAAAGTACCGGGAACTTTACGAAAACTGTGTGGTGCATTTATCGGAGGTCCTGCCTCTGATAAATGGCTTTGCGCGTCGGGATAAAATATCTCCGCTTCCTTCCTGGCTTCTTCGGGCTTGCTCATCTCTGGTCTAACGCTCAATTCGTTCTGGTATCGTAGTGCTTTATTGGGAATCTGTTGAACTTCAATCTGCGGATCGAAGATGGTCTTTTCGCTGGTAATGAAAATCTGTGTCACATCGAAGTCAGAAACGATAGAATCCTCAGTAAGGGATTCCATTCCATTGACGAATATGTTTTCCTTAGGCCGATCGTTTGATATTTTATTAAAGATTGAATCTTCCTGAGTAATACCGGGAACGTAATACAAATTGTCTGAATTGATCCTTGGATCGGTCAGTACAGGCAAGCGCGTAGATGCATAATCGATCGTATTGTCTGATTGAGCGATCACAGAGTGACCGGTCTCCCAAGGACCGATTTTTAATAAATCATCACCATAAATCAGATCTTTATCATAAAGATTATCACCGTCCGTAAATGATTGCTTGAATTGCGATTGATCATCAAAGTGTTTGTTAACATTGCTGAAAGCAGAATTGTTTGAGATCTGTCTGATGATTCTATCGTTTTCAGACACTGTCTCATCTCGTTTTGATTGCGTTTTAATTGGTTCAGCGCTATTGTCGTTATAGTACTCGGAATATTCGATTCCTCGATCGCCAGAGTGTTTTTTCCCAGGATCTTTCGCGGTCGTCCTCATTATTCGCTCGATCATGTTCTCATTCGACGATACCTCGTTGACTTTCCAGCGATGTTGTTCCGCTGAGTGCGAATAATTTGCGATATCGTTTTTTAAAAAATGTTGGGCATCATTTTTAGTTACAAAATTCCGATCAACATCATTTATAATCATAGAATTTTTGTGCTCGTTTTTGTTATTTCTTTGTTTTATCCCGTTGTGATTAGCAGTTAAATTTACTATTTTTCGATCCTAAACAATAATGTTTGTAATTAAATCACGATTTTAAAACTTATGAAAGTTATTTGTACATTTTGCAATATCTCAGAGAAATAAAATTTAATTTAGATCTTTTTATCATTTTTTAATAATTTTCTGAAATTTCTTTATAAATGAGTTTTCAAAATTTTTACTTTTTTAAATTAGTTATTTAAAGCTTACAAATACTATATCGTCAAAGATTAATAATGAGCAAGAATAGATCTTACCTACCTTGATATGATTCCTCTTATGCAAAGAAGGACGTTCGTTTCGTCGTTGTAACTTGTGTCTGTTTCTCATTCTCTTGAATCCTTTTCTACTTCTTTTTCTCTTTCTTCTTCCTTTATGATTCAATTTGTTCAATTTTTTCAAACGTACCACTGGTTTGGACATGGTTTTCATTCGATCTACCGGTAAAGGTTTCATCGCGTTGGGATGAGTATGCCGAAGTTCGCTTAAATCTGTCAATTTTTTCATAGTGCGTTGTAATTGTGGCATTTTAAGAGCTTCGTTCGCCAGTTTCTGCGCTAAGGATTTACTCCTTTCCTGTTCAGCTTTCGAATTCATAATTCCGTCATATCTTTCATTAGAGATTTGTTCACCTGAATTTGATCTTTTCATCATTTCTCTTTTTTCGTACATATTATTGTTCTGTGCGTCATGAGAATTCTTTGCCGGCAGAATTACTGATTGCTCGGCACTCACGTCATTACAAATTATTTTTATTAGTAATGGTATAATCATAACGAACCTGTTCAATAAAGAAAAACATTTTGGTGTATCTATATCGTATTTTGTCAATATCGCAATTAATTTAAATTACGATAAATATTTCCCATAGACGTACCGAAAATATCTGCAGCCTCTACTTGTGTTCCTTCGTATCATTTACAGCATCTGCTATTTTAACGAACAGAACCGTCCTTCGTTCTTCCTTTTGTTTTCCGATTTATGTCTTAATGACTCGAGACTTTCGCCTTCACGCTTCATCGGCATAGACGAAAAATTGCAATACTTTTCGTTTCTCGTAACCGCATTGACAAGTTTATAGAAAAATATCTGAGACTGATAATCGAGATGAACGAACGATATTACTTTCTCGCCGATCTCGTTTTGTTGCAGTTCTCTTCATTAGATTGAAGGTGTGTTCACACGGAAAAGTTACTTAATATGGATTTAGTCTCTTATTTTATTCAGCTGCTGGCACAATCAAACAACATTTTTTAAAATTACGATTGAAAAAATTGCATACGTCGAGTTCATCAGAACGTACTACGCGATTACAAATCGATATAATAATTTAATGTTAATAATTTAACTATATGTTAGTTTTATTGTATTTTAATATCTTCAAATTATAGAGATATCTTTTCGCTAATTATATTGAAAATTTGGTATTTGCAGTGATGACATTTTTCTCAAGATAACTGAGTCTTTACACGACGTTAAACTGCAACACTACTATATTAGACTCTATACGCAAATACATTTAATCGACGTCGAATCGATGTAGAAGCTGCAGAAATGTCTGAAAAACATCATAGTTGATTAATAGTAGAGAGGTTGTAATTGGTGGCTTGTTTGTGCAGTCGTCATGGTATCGATTTGGATCCGTAGAGAAATCCCTGGAGAGGCGTAGGCATCGATTATTATTAGAAGCGGCCGAAACGCGGTCGATCGACCGCGCGCCGAATCAGCGCATACAAATCTCATAACAACGAGCCCGCAACAATTACATTGTCACTTCCGCAATTGTGAAATCAAAACAGAAGCTCCATCCTTTACTTTGCGTGATCTGACTGAAAGAAAAGATTAAATCCTCTTCATTTTTTAGAAATAAGATTATAAAAGAAAATTCCGAAAAGAAACTAAAACGAATTGAAAGAAATTAAACAAAGTTGGAGCTAATTGTTTTAGAAAAATTTATCTGTAAAATTTAATGTATTCAGTGAACATCGTTTCTCATTGCCATTCTAGTTTGCTAAACTAATGATAAACTCTATAAGGTAGAGAGAGAGAAAGACAGAGTTAACAGAATAAAATCACCTTTGAATTATAACATGCAAATATTAACATTTCATTGTATTCGCAAGTATCTTGGTACACATTACCCGAGTCAGAAAATACAATTAGCAGAATTAGTAGAAGACTTAATCGGACGATGATTGTATCAGTGCGAAAAATGGGGAAAAAATGTCATGATCACATAAGATATTAATGTATAGAGTGACATTAAGGATTAAGGGAAGAGATTCAAAACACCGTATCTTGAAGACGATGTCGATGGCGACGAGGAGGTAGAGAAGAGAAGAAGCAGCGCGCACACGGGCATCGGGACGCGTTGCTGCTGGCATTGGTAGCAGTCTCGAGATAGCCGTCGGATAGCTGGCTTCCTCACCGGCTCGGGCGATTTATTCGGGGATTTCTAGGTGGCCGAAGTGGCGAGCGAGCGGCTCGACAACGTCCGGAGACCGGCAAGAAAGATCGTACCCGGGAAACGAAGAGAGAAAGACAGAGGAGGGTGATCGTTTCACGCACGTAACTCGAACGTTTCCTTTTACGTGCGAAAGCCGATAATCGAGGGTGATCGAGGAAGAGAAAGAGGGAGAGAGTGAAAGAAAAGAAAGAGCCGAGGGCGATTCGGAGGTTCCGGAGGTCAATGCACAATCCTCTTCTTTCTCTCCCCCGAGGGTGCCTTCTTCCTCCCTTGATCGCTTGTTCCTCTTCTCGCCACCACTGTCTACTCTTCTTTCTCTTCTTCGTCCCGTGTCAGCTCAGCTCGTTCGTGCTATTTTCGCGCGAGTGTGTTGTGCAAGTGTCGAACGCGCGTTAAGGTGGCGATTCCGACATAGGGCTCGTTCGATTGATCAAGCCATCACCTTCCGCTCCAGTCGCATGGGGTATGACCTAATCTACCTTCTTCGCTCGTTGTCAGATGTGCATATCTCTTCTCTCTCTGCGTGTGTGTCTGTGTGTCTGAACGAGCATGGATGATTTACGACATCTTTAATGTCGCTATGAATTGTACAGCTGCCACCGATGTCGCCGTGCATCGACGATCGATGTCAATCTCGATAGACGAATATAATTTCTGATGCTGCGGCGTATAATCTACGCATTTGTTTGACGATTAAAGTCCAATCTTTTGCGACGTGAATGCATGGGAATCACTATGTGTGATTCAATAATTCGGAAATCGAATCGGACGAACGTGTCCGCGATGATAATCGTGTTGGCGTTTATTTTCGAGCGAGGAGTCGTAACTGTTGGATTTGCAGCGAGCGACGTACACAGTTGTGGTAGCAATAGTAATTTTACGATACACCATCTATTCGTTGGACCGCTCGCTGCGTTTTGGACATGACAGATATAAAATGTTGACACCCTGCCACGCGGAAGTGTGGCATGTGGCTCGTTCAATGTGGACAAGCAGATACTCTGCTTAAACGAGGCTGACGCCGATTAATAACGCTGCTAAGTAGTAGAACCTGAAATTAGGTGTTATCACTGAGTAAACGCTTGTTCGCGTCAATTCTAATTTTCAAAATTTCACATTTCGATAACTGAATAGCTCTTTCTGCTGAAGCGATTCAAAAAAATTATATTTATCAGCTACATAAACAATATAATATAATTTTATTACATTAACTATATAATGATATTGAAAAAATTAGGTTTTATGCACGCGAAAAATTTGTGATATTTTTATAGTTCTATGGAAGCAATACTTACTGGTAGAAATATTTGCGAGATTTTTGGCGCCAGCTAGCTAATGCTAATGCTAAAGTCAAGAGCAACTTCTCTTGAGCGAAACAATAAGACGGCCAACTGCAATAGTGTACGTAGCTTGAAATTTCTGGCCAAATGAAATTCTGCATAATTCTAGTCGTGTTCAAGGTGCATCATAAAATAGCCGTACTATTTTCCTGGCACGGTTTCCCAGAGTCAAGCATTCGGAGTGAATCAAACCGTAGGAAAGCCAAGTTTTTAGTTTCGTGTAAACAGAGCTACGCGTATGCGCCGACGTTCTTGGAATGTGCATCGAGATTTTTATCTTGCAAAATATGTAGAAAAATCTCATTTATGAAGAGTTACGTCGGAGATAGTGACATGAATTAGAAAGTGATTACCATCCGTAAAAAGTTGAGGAAGTTATCTCATCCCAAAGAGAAGATCCTCGTGCCGGAATTTGATGCAAATTTGATACACATGAAAGAAAGATATTATTACATTTATATTACATATATAATGCAGGCTAAGCGTATCAATATCTGTGATATTAATATCAATATCAGTAAAAATTAATATCAATAAAAAAGCGCTTTGATTAAAAAAATTTGAGTTTTTTACTTGTTGAATTTTTCACGATAGTTTACATGATGCTAAATTATGATTAAACTTCATTGAATTTTTTTGCTTTTTTTGTTATATTAACAAAACGTGTGTTAGATGGACAAACCTGTGTACTACTATGCGGGTAGCATATTTACCCCTCATTTAATCAAACTGCTGCCAAGAGCAACCGCATAAAACGTTAATCTTTGATCGCGACCTGCATTCGGGAAAATCTTCTCTTCCTGCGATAATTCCGGGGCCATGTGTTTAGGCCATGTGAAGTAGCCAGCATATATCATCCGTTACCACGGGACTGGTATATTTTTATTATGATGAAAACATCTCTTGAAAATCACGAACTAAGATTCTTGATCGCCCTCGTTTTGCGTCATCAATCGCAATTATAACTATAATAACGAAGAGTGCCAAAATTATAATTGCTCTAATTTCTACATTATAAATACATTTATATATTATTATCCGTGTATTTTTTCCTGATAATACCGCGATGATTAGCTTTTAAAATACGTTTTTCGGAAAATGGAATTGTTGAGATTCTTTATCGAAATTATATGCGATGCACGCATATCATACTTATCAAAGATGAATCATACGTTGATCTTACGATTCGAGGCGAACATCGAGATTCAGTGGTACCAGATCGAATAGCGGAAGTGGCCTGATTAACGGCGCAACAGAAGAAAATGCGGCCAACAACGCGACGAGCCGGTAGAGCCAGCCAATTGCGACGAAAGACTGCGAGTGTCGTGTGTTGGAAATAGATTCCGAATCTCAAACCAAAGGTTGATCTACTGATGCTGCTTTATTCATGTGCGCATTACACACGGCTTATCGTGCTTGGCCCCTGGCTGTTAGGTAATGGATTACGGTACTCGCCGACAGAATCAAGGACTGTCGTAATCATGAGGGATCGTCCGCGCCAAACATTTCCCACCTTGCATCCTAGATACTTGTACGTCCTTTAACTTTAAAGCGAATTTTCGACGAATCCTAACCTGTCGGTTAATTAATCTCATCTTCGATCGATCAATCTCAAATCAATCGTGTTACAATTAAAATGCTGCGCGTTATTAATTTTCTTAAAAATAAGTCGTTGAAAATAGACATTTACTATGTTAATTTTAAATGTCTTTGTCTAATTGTAAATGTCTTTAAACATTTATTCTTATTTATTTCATCTCCAGGTTACTTTGATTGAAATATTAACAGAATTATTATGTTTTTTCTAACAAGCGGATAGACTTCTATTTGTCCACGAAATAAGCATAATATTGGCTTTAGCTAGCAAGTATTGCGAATTTTATCATACTCTTTATCGTAAATGCAGATTTAAACAGATATTTGGCAGTGCGATTGATGATAATTTTACAAGATTTCGCGGATAAATTCGCGAAACGGCTCTCTTTGATGTGGATAAGTTACCTACTGCTTGAAAGAAAGAGCTTGAAGAAGTAGCTAGAAGACACTTCGATGTTGCGGTCACGGTTCTAAGATGGCGGTATCATAATAATTAACATACGTTTTTTTATACGTATATATATGAAAATGATATTAGTTTAATTAATAATTAATTAAAACGGGAACGTGTATGTTTCTTGCATCACATCACGAATATTATGTAATCGCTAAGGGATAAAACAGAATTTGTAATAAAGCTAAAATTGTAACTTCGTTTTATTTGTTTCAGAATAATAATGTAACATTGAACACAACGACATGGCATTCAATTCGCGAATGAGTACCACTTCCAAACGAAAAAAAGGTACAATAGTCATTATATATGCTCTTTCTTAGCGATTTTTGTGTTGTAGTGCACTTTTTAATCGTAAAGAACTGATATGTTTACTTAATATACATAATTGACATATTGCTTCATTGTCTGTTATTATTTTCACAGAATTTTCATTAGAGTTAACGCGGACTCTCACTGGCCGATCGACAGTTCACCGGGAGATAACTTGCACAACGAGCAGGGTGAGTATTAATCATGATTTATTGAAAAGAAGTAACTTCTATTTTGTCTTAGTTATTGCACATGAAATGGTCATATTCTATATTGACAAAAAAAAGAAAATTACCCACAAATATAGGAAATACATAAATTAAATCGATAAATACAGAAAATACATTAATTAATATCGATATTCATATCAGTTGATAGAAATTAGTCTCATACAAAAGAACATCGATATTTAGTCAC
Organism: Ooceraea biroi; assembly: GCF_003672135.1. Lineage (NCBI taxonomy): Eukaryota > Metazoa > Arthropoda > Insecta > Hymenoptera > Formicidae > Ooceraea > Ooceraea biroi. The sequence continues at coordinate 10,515,414 of NC_039513.1, read as the reverse complement.
GGAACAGAAAATGTTCCATGCGATACACTTCGCATTTGATGTCAAATGTTTGGAACTGATGCAAATAACATTTATCACGGTGAATGATGCTACATTTGATGGACTATTATGTAAAACATACACAGACGTTAAGCATCTTTGAATACATGCCCAAAATATCAATAACATAGTAATAACTTCTCAACACTAGTTGAGCATCGATCATCGTTAGCGAAGTTCAATTGTAGCGAATCTGCACGAATATTTACAAGTAACCTTAAGTTGCAATATTTTCTTAATACATTTGCAACGTGTCAATCTTTTATTTTTCAAGAATCTTAACTTCTTTTGTAGAAATGCTAAACGAACTTTTATTTTATTTTATTAATACTAATTAATTAAATATATCCGCATCGTATAAGGAAATTATAAAACCATTATTAATTAATGCAATAATTAACACTATGTAATATATGTTATTATTAAATGAGACATTTACGACCAAAGCGAGGAGTAAAGTTTATTTTACTTTGCTCAGCTTTTATCCAATAAAGTTAACATATGCAGTTATTGTTATCCTAATATATATCTCGTATTGCTTTGATGAGACACAGTTATGAAAATGGAAGATGGAATAAACTATTTTTAATGCAGCCCGAGGACAAAGTCCGAGGGGTTTACGCGACGGGCGATTACCCGGCGTTGGTGGTTGGTTTTTTATTCCCGTGGCTATTTTTGTCCATCTTTCGCGCGTGCCGTGTAGCTTCAACAACGACCAGATGCGTTTATCGGTCGTCAGTGAGTTATAGGAGCGATTGCACATTCCGCGCGCGAAATGCACGCGTTTGGCGCCTCACTGGGACGTAAGCGAATCTCCAAGAATCTTTATTCCAAGGCAAAAACAAGGAAACATGAAACAATTCAATTGTACGATATTATATATTATGTATTTTATTAATATATTTTATAATTAATTTCTCTCTCTTTTGCATTTGCAAATTTTCAGCATTGTCAGAAATTCAAAATCACAATAGTTATATTTATTAATATTTTTACGGAGAAACTTCTTATTTTTCATTCCGGGATTAGATTTGTTGTTTCACCGAGAGAATAGCTCATGAAAAATCAAAACAGTCTGTGATAGAATACTGTATTGTAATATATGTATTGACCTTCTACCGTCGACCACGGATCAGTCAACAGGATTCTCTTCGAAGAAGTTAATACTCGTCATAAATCACTGCAAACGACCACAGAACAAAACGTTGACGTCGTTTCGGTCCATCAAGCCACGAGCGGAAAATTGTGCACAAAAATACGCAATTGCATTCTGCTCGTGCAATATGATTTTTCCCTCGGCTGCCAACAACTGGCACCAAGTGGACGTTTAACTTTGAACGCCATCGCTCGTTCTCATCATTTTTCATTGCGAAGTTTTATCGCATCCATCCTGCCTGACATTGCCAACAATGCGTCTGCATATTTGTTTATGAGGAGCTTAAACCACTCTAAGGCAGACCGTCTGTTGCTCTTTTTAAATCAACATTGTGTCAAGAATCTTGCCGATTTATTGTCGAGTAGTCGTGGAAATTGTATTCGCCATCAGAGATATTGAAAATCAGATGATTAAAATCCGAAGTTTGATAATAATACAAAGATTATAGATTAATTATTTACGATAAAACTGACAAAAGATTTTAAGATTATTCATTTATATCCGCTCAACTTATCCTGACACGCGACTTCAACATTCTAAGTTTTCTACTCCAGGTTTTATAATATAATATTATTCAAAAGCTTTCCTTATATATAGTTTTATAATTACACGAATTTTTTATTTGTTCATATGAGAATCTTATTTTTTTATTATCCTCAAATTTGCTTTCAATACATTTCTTTATGAAGTTTATGCTAGCTAGTACCTAAAAGTGATATCGATACTCTGATAAATTTACACCCGCTGTGCTTTTCTGTCTGATTCACTTTTACAAAAATAGCGAAGACGCTTTTACATGGAATATCACACTTGATTGAGTTCAAACACTAAATAAGTTTTTATGGTTACGATGTGTACATGTTTGTGCATGACTATTACTTCACGATGAAATATTTCGACCAGGAATATACAGATGATCGCACGTCATAAGCTGGCCAAAAGCGGTGTGTGCATTCGTCTTGTTCATCCTAGATTCTAATGTAATCGTATCACGTCGCAGCCAGATACGCCCAACGCCATCAATTGTGCGACTTGACGTGCATCGCAGTAAATAAAATCTCTTTACTCAATTATTGCGCCAAGTTATTTACTGCCAGGAGAATTATTTATTGCTAGGGAAAAGTAATATCGATTGCACCGCGTATCTCTTGCAGTCTGACATCATTCACTTCCACGTGTATCTCAATCAAAGTTCTAGTAAATTGTTTTTATTGCTTTTTGATGGAAAGATATCAGTTCAAAAATTATTACAGAGTTGCTCTCTATCTCTACTTATATTATAAATAAATATAACTACATTTTTTTATTGTAGAAAATTTTAGGAGTTAATAAAATATAATTGTTATATATTATCATCTATTATTATAGTATATTATCATCTGTGTAATAATTGCAGAATGGATTACTATGAGATCGAGTTATAAAAGAATTGCAATAATGTTCTTTGCCTATAGATACACATATCCATTTATCCTGATTTGTCTTGTGTAAGATGCAGGTTTTTCATGTTTTTTACGATTAAAATACGCCTTGGTTGCCACGCGGATCTGCCGTTACCGATTTACGGGAAATCCCATGGATGATGCGAAAAACTCCCTCGGACGAACGCCTGAGCGCCGAAAACGCGGTGTGCGCCACACACGACTTCACGGAGATCCGAGTCCGTGTATTCCGTTCTAAAGATGTATTGGAGAACTGTAAGAAGGGTAAGCTATTTCTGGTCGTGGGAGCCAAGAGAGACTCGCTGTGAAAACGGCTCTTAGCCACTTCGTCCCGTCGAGAGTAGTCTCGCTTTCGCCGCGTATCGCTGATATACTTTTCGGGAGGACGCATCTCGCGGAAAGTCGAACGATGTGACTGATGCAGTGAGTGAGCAATGTTCAGTTGGTGATCTACGTACGGCACGAATGGAAATCTGGAAACGGGGGTTGCGACGAGGATCGAGCGGAGAGCGCGCAATCGATCAAACTGGAATGAGAATTAAATGACATCACATCGTCGACTTCGATGCAACGGAAGAATAAGTGCTCTTGTAGAAGAAACCGACAAAAAGCAAAAAAGATATTTTATTTCTACGAAAAAGGAAAACGCAACCATCCGAGATTTCTTCAGAAAGGAATATTTAGATTTAGAAGGAAGAACTTTTATCTTGTAAGATTAAAGGCTGTTACCGAAAAATTTCCAGTATTGCGAATATTGTGAAAGTGTGATTATCAGTTCTTATATTTTATAAAAATTTTTACTATTTTCATCATTTTCAAACGTCTAATATTAAGCCGTGTGTATCGTTATAAATGGGAGGTGTATGCAAGATATATTATGAAAAATTTTTGTACGCAAAACTGATATCGAATCATAATCTCTCTCGAGTTTCTCGGTTAATGTAATACGAACTTGGCGAAAAGCTCTGTCTTAAAGGTCTTGATCACTAAAGGAAAGACAAAATTGTGTGTGACAAGTTACAAATTTAGAATCGAGACACGTGTGATGTAAATGAATCGAAGTAAGACGTCGAGACCAAATTCGATGGACGATAACGCGGCGGGAGCGAGACAGCGACGCGTGCGAATGATCGGAAGTGCAAAGTCGCGATTCCCGTCGTCGAGATGCCAAGTTTCTAGCTGGTACCTATTTGTTCGCGTCGTCGACATAACGATTTCATTGACGGTGCGGGCGTAAACAACCCGATTGAACATTAATCCCGAAGAAGAAAGCGGTACAAAGCGCTCTTTGTGCCGCGAAAACCGGTTAAAACGTGAGCTTTTACAATACGCTTCCAAGATCAATGATCGTGAACTCACGGATTTGGATCCAGATCAATTTAAACCACGAAATCTCAGAAGCTTTATCACATATATTCAATATTAATTAATTAATTAAATGATGTACACGATAATCAATTATTTATTGCTATAACTTTGAATACAACATGACAACATCAGTTGCAACATCGAAGAGCCTAATGACTTCGTTGAGATCGAATGTGGAATGACCACTTTGGAAGAAGACAATGTCCTTCTGCAGGATCACAGGTAGAAGCCGGGGTCTCCCTAGGCCGAATTACTTTCCGCTATTGCCACCCATAAGCCCGGCGGACGCGAAACGATTCTGCCGCATCACCGGGAAGTCCTATGGCTTGCCAACCCATCATTACATTCCGGTGCTGTTGGGCGCACACGCCCAGAAGACAAAATGTAAGATCACGACGAACGCGTCGGGCCTCGGTCCACACCATTACACTGCCGGGTTGATCGTCGGCGAGAAGAAGAAGCATGTGGTGCTCAAGGATTATCGCTACGTGTTCCCGATCCTGGAGGGCGAGAGCGAACAGCAACGTGCCCTGAGGGATCTCCTCAAAGCAAAGCAAACTCCCATCGAGGAGGAAGAAAAATTTGTGTACACGGTGGAGGAACGAAGATGCAGTCTCGTGTTTCCGGCGAAGTTGGAGGCTGCCGTCAGGGACGGAGACGTCAAAGATGTCATGCTTTCACGGGACTGCGACACCGTTTTGCTAAGATTGAAGCAGGGTAAGAACGTGTCCGTGGATTTCAAGAATCTAGAAGACTTCGAGAATCTTTATGATGGTCTGGGACCGCGAGAGGAAGTGTTGAAGGAACGAGAAAAGCAGGAGGCCGAGGCTAGGAAGCGAAAGAGAAAGAGGCAGACCGCGTTGAATTACGCGAAGAGGATCTTCGAGGAAAAGGAAAGGGCAGCCGACGAGGAAGAACTTCGTAGCACCAAGCAGCTTAAGTTAAGAAGCATCAAGGAAGAAACGAAAGAGGAAACGGTGGAGAACTGGAAGCATGTAGGCGCGGAACAGGCAAGACTGCGGTCTTCCGACATCGTCAATATTTCGAATACTTTGAAGAACGCGACCAAGCCTATTTCTAAGGTATTGGATTGGAGCTCATTTCAGACTAATGCGAATAAAACAACTGGCACACCGGTGATTGAAGAAATACCGCTTCCTGCCACTGCTGAGCCACAAATTATAGATCACGAACCGGTCCTATACAGCGATGGAGTATCCGAATCCGTAGGCGGTTTTGAGGCGATCGCAATCACGAAACCACTGAAACCTTTGATCACGAAGCCTGACGCGGCGCTGCAGAGTGCCATTCGGAATGTTCCGCAAAATGATCTTGAAGAGAGCGTAAATGTGACAGAAAAACTTCTGCAAGTTGGAGAACAGGCATTGGAATGTTTGCCGCGAATAGAGGAAGTTCCCGAATTGTTGCAGAATTTGCCTACTGGTAAAAAGACCACGATGCACAACGTCAAAGGTCTCAAATTGGACATCAAATCGGCCGAGAGATTCATCGCGGGCGAGACAATACACACGCCGTCAGGTAGTGTCTTCGTGCCCGGGCAAATCTTGCAGACACCTCAAGGCCTCGCCTTCGTTCCTGGACTCACTCTTACCACGCCTGATGGTCCCTTATTGATTCCCGGACAAATCGTTACCGTGGATGAATCGGATGGTGCAAAAACGCCGGTGTTTGTCGCTGGTCAGACGTTGATGACGGAACAGGGCGAGCGTTTTGTACAGGGTCAAACGTTCCACACGAGCGAGGGAAGTAAGTTCGTTGAAGGCCAAACTGTTCTGACAGAGGAGGGTCCGAAATTCGTGGCTGGTCAAGTAGCAACGGATAGAACTTTTATTACCGGTCAGACAGTGGTCACTCCGGATGGTGTCCGTTTCATGGCGGGTCAAACTGTCACGGATTATTGTGGCGAACCTGTTTTTGTGCCGGGACAAAATGTACAGATCGACGGCAAGTACGAGTTTGTGCCGGGTCAGAGCGTTGAGTCACCAAACGGCGAATCCAAATTTGTTCCTGGACAGACACTGTTGACGACTGAAGGTTTGCAGTTCGTTGCAGGTCAGTATGTGACTACAAAATCGGGTGAGAAACATTTCGTACCCGGTGTTACCAGCGAAACGGGAGATACTTCATCATTCGTACCGGGAATGACGCTGGACACTCCTAAAGGCCAGAAGTTTGTCGAGGGTCAGATGTTAAAAACACCGGAAGGCATACTTTTCTGTCCCGGACGAACTATCATCACTGATAAAGGCTTTGAGTTCGTTGCAGCGAGCAAATTCGACGATGTCATCTTCCGAGACACTGGTCCTGTTGGCATACCGGTTGACTCGAAAACTGCGAATGCGATGTCAGCTTTCCGGCAACGCGAAATTTTTGGTCACATGGTGCAGACAGAGAGAGGCATCGAGTTCTTCCCAGAGACTGTGAAGAAATTGCCGGAGGGCAGAAGAATCGTCCCGGGTCAGCTAGTCAGCGGCGACAAGGATGGTCCGCATTTCGTGCCGGGTGTCATGACAGAGGACGGCTTTCTTCCAGGTCAAATAGTTACGACGGAGAAAGGAGAAGAGTTTGTGCCGGGCCAGGTGATCGATACCAGCAGCGGACCGAAATTCGTGCCTGGTCAAATAGTGGAGACACGAGCTGGACCTAAGTTTGTACCCGGCCAAACGGTGGACACAGAGGATGGGCCACGTTTCGTACCTGGTCAGATCGTCGACACTAAGGTGGGACCCACGTTTATTCCTGGACAGGTGATTTACACCGAGGAGGAGGGCTCCAGATTTGTACCGGGACAAGTGGTGGACACGCCGGACGGACCCAGGTTTGTACCAGGTCGCGTCGTCGAGACAAATGAGACCGGGGTAACTTTTGTGCCGGGTCAAATTGTGCAGACAGAAGAAGGGCCTTGTTTCGTTGCACCTGATCTCATAGATACGCCCGAGGGCGAAGTGGAGTTCTCCGTACAAGGCTTCGAGGTTACGCCTGAGGAGCTGCGGCTGTTACGACCGCAACACCTGTACTACAATCCACGTTTTCGTCATCGTGGTGAGACCAGCATTGATGCCAAAATGTTGCACGAATTGTCGGAGGCAGGTTTGTCCGTTGGACGAAAAGTCGCGACTAATTTGCCGGCGGTGGATGTAGACGTGGACCCGAAGGCGGTGGCATTGGAGCAGGCTCTTGCTGTGGCGACGACCAAGTTGAATCTGCAGAGTGGCACGGCGATAAAAATGGCGCAAATCGTATCCACTATTGCGCAATTAGCGAGGAATATAGCTCTGCAGCAACAACAAAATCTAAATTCTTCAAATACGACAATATTGACTAATGGCGTCCAATCATCTGCTGTAGGAAAAGACGAAAAAACTAAGACAGATGATGATGATGAAGATATCGAGTTTCTTCAGGACACGATAAGAGCAGCAATTGCAGCAATCGTTTTAATGATATCGAATGACCAACAGGCAACATCAGATAACAATCCTCAAGATTTTATTTATTCTTCTATCTGCGAATCTTTTAACGTGTTGCTGCACCAAAACGATCGGAATGTTGATCGATCAGTGGACGAAATGCTCAAGATTCTCCTGATTCCGCAGAACCGTAATTCTCTTTGCCAAAGCGTGCTGTCGGAGTTGTTAGATGTCAAAAATAGTAAAGTAAATATACTCAAGTCAACTGTGAGTCCAAGTCAGACCTTACAGAAAGAAGTTGTGCTCGACAAATTATCGATGGTCCTCGAGGAAGAGCATGGCACGGACCTGATCGGACCTGCTTTTCGAACTGTCTCGAAGAATGATTCGGAACTAGTATCACTTGTGTTAGAGAATGTGTCACGGCATGTGGCAGATGTGGCAACCGAGAAGGAGGCTACAGAAACGGTTTATAAGGCCATCATTCAGGCGGTCAGGCAATCTAGTGAGATTCGTGTTAAGGAGCTGTTAAATGCTGAAGGAACGGATGTACGTGAGATGCTGCTTCAGGCGGTGGGTTTGGCGAGGGCCCTGGGTATGTCGGACACGGCGAGCAGTCTGTTGGCTGTAATCAGCGACGAAAGATCAACCCACGCTCTGGCGAACGACCGGATGACCATGGACGTGCTGAAGAGGTTGGCGATTATGAGAAAACTCGCAGAGGAACGTCCTCCTTTCATGAATGCCCTCGGACAGTTGTGCAGCGATCCCGAACTAGCTAGGGCAGACCCACGATTGCGAACCTTAGTGAGAGAAAGCGCTGCGCTGATGATAGTACCCGAAGAGACCCCGTTGCTATCTTCGGTTGACATTCCGAATGCGTTACTGCACGCGGACAACAGCTTGGCGATGGAAGAATTCCTTCTGAGAAGGAGTCATAAACCATCGGCTATCTTCATGATTTTGAAGCAGGGTTTGCAAGCGGTCGTGCCCAGAGAGGCGTCCAGGTCGGTGCTAACTGGTCAGGTTGCTTACACTGTCCTTGACGAAGACGGAATACATCACTTCGAGCCATTGCACGTGTTCTCGGCGCTCAGATTGAACCGACCGACCGCTCATCGATTTTCTATGTACTGTTGCCCGGTGGCGAAGGAGAGTGACATGGATGGCGAGATAATTTCCACTAGCTTCACCGGTACAACTTCGATCGCCAGCAGTCTGGATGGCTCTGCCAATGGCAGCTCCAACAAACAAGAGAGTAATGATATCGCGACTCCGTCGAGATCTGAACACTCGGCCGTTCCTTGTTCGACCAGCACGGAGAACACGCTGAGCCTGAAGAGACGGAATGGCTTAACTCGACAAGGAGAAAACTTCGAGCGGGTAAAGTATGAGAAGAATGAGGACCCAACAATGATCACGCCTCTTTCTATTTATGAATCTTTTATTAAAATTGTATTTTAAGAAATACGTTAATTATAATTAATAATAAGTTGGTAAAGTAACATTTCGGTAATAATAGATTAAAATTGAACTTATATAACGCATTCTAGGCATTATAATTATCCATATGAGATTACTATATTATGTAATAAATATTTTTATTAAAATATATTTAAGAAATATTTCTCTTCGTTTGAGGAGAAATCGGAGAATGCTTTGTTAACTCTGTCTTGTGATATAATATGCGATATTCTCATTATTTTTTAAATAGTTCTCTCAGAAATATTCTTGTTAATTCTTCTTTTATATTCTCTTTTTCATTTTCTTTTTTTCAAGTGTAAAAATCAATGCACAACTTTATTGAAGATATATACTTAAAAATGTCAGATGTAATTTTTCGTTCTTCTATTTTTAATACGCTGTTATTTTTTGTTGCAGGGATCCTCGGATAATTATGTCGTCGTGAAGGACTATGTGGCGGACACCGATGGATTCACGGTGAACATTGGGGACATCGTCGAGGCTATCGAGCATGACGGCTCAGCGAAGTAAGCAATTTTTAGTTCGAGGATATGCCGACAATTTTAACAGAGAAAAAATGAAAGAGAGAAAAAGAAAAGAAGACAGCTTCTCGATTCGTATTGTCAATCGCATTGCTTTTGTATCGTCGCACATTGGAGTAGTGCACGTGGGTGGATGGAAGCCGTTCTGCGTGGTGGATAAAATCTACCACGTAGCTAAAAATAATTGGCACGACTCATGGTCCACGCGCACATGCGACGGATACATCGATGTGACCGTGCGATAACGATTGTCCAGGCCGTTTATCACCGACTCTCAAAATTGCCGGGCTCGCAGACACGGAAGCGATAGGCCGCGAGATTGATCGGGCGCATTTATAGCTAACAGGTGCATCTTTCGCTTGCCATTAATACTGGCAATCTCATCTCATCTCATCATCGTACGAACGAGCGTAATAAAATTACGCCGAGTCCTGAACGCGGTCCACTGTCCACGTATGATAAACCGCATGCCCGTACTTGCTTTACACCACCGTTGAACAGTGCGGCTCCACGATTTCGGCGTGATCGTGGAGAAACACGTGGGGCGATCAAGTTAATCCGTATGTCAAACTTTAAGGCGAGGATCATTGCCCCGCGAAGTGCAAAGCACATTTCGCTGCTGCTCACACACCAGTTGCGGCTATTTTTGCAATGCGCCATACGGTGATTTTGCCGGCATTTAGTGTGTCTCGACTTGTATTACGCAGGTTTTGTATATAATACTTTGACAGATGGAAAATTCACATGAAATTTACGGTCGCATAAAGATTTCACGGTGACAATGTTGATTACGTAAGAAAGTTGGCGACCGCTCACCTGTTTGCACGCATGGCGTGAATAATCCGCGAATGGCTGAAAATAAAAGTCCCACGAAGCTGCTCTTAAAATGCAGAAGATTTAAGGAATGAAGAATTAAATAGAATGACGGCAAATAAATATCTTAATTATTTGCTGTGAAGACTACGTCTTGTAGCGACATTATATAAAATTAGCACAGCAAATAGCGTTTCGCTAGATCCGTAAAAATTAACAGGATGGAGTAGTATATTGCGAAACATTTTATATTCTGCAAATTGTCATGCTACCCCCACGCTTGCTTAACATTAACTCTGCTTCGCACTAAAAAATCGCTCATTGCGATAGAATAAGAAGAAGAAGATAATGTTAATAAATTATAACATAACATATAACACAAGTATATAATATAACGTATCTAAGTATAACATCAAGATGCACATTTCTTCCTTGTGAACTTCTTCTCGTTGAACCGAGGGAATTGTACAGCGGATGTCGTTGTAGGAAAGCGAGGATGGACCCCGATCTGGAGATCGAGGTCGGAGATATCTTGGACAATTCAGCCGCCAAGCATAAACTTTCGGTTCGTCCACGTCGAAATCATGCAGATCCTCGTGCTCGAAGTCGCAGTCCGAATATCGACTCAGATTCCAGTCTTCGAAGGTAAGATATCAAGATCGTGACGATGATTCATTCATTTTCATCTTGAGAATCATCCGACGATACAATAGAGTAAATCACAATTATGATGTCCGGCATCCATTAATTTTATCACCGAAAACGTAAATCTTCGACGTATCTTCATCACCTTCATCAATCCGACCGATTCAAAATAGAAGAACGAAGACTACAACATCAAATTTTGAAGTACATCACCGTCACTTCCTGTTATTCGTTATTCTCTAGGATAACAATTATCGTCATCTTCCTAAAATGTATTGACGTCTTCGATTTCATGTATAAACAATGAGGATGAGTCACTGTATATATATTGAACATCTTCAGGAAGTGAATTTGATTTTATCAAGATAATGAACGATTTGATGAAGTATCGCGAGAGCTTCAATGTCACGACTCAATTATGAATCTATCAATTCATATGATATCGAACAGATTACGCTTACAATGATTATCTAAAACGACAGATGAGATAACAGTTGTTATGCGGTTTCATTGAACGCAAATTTGGACTTGCGCCGTTCCGAAATAAATTCAGCATCGTTGAATTATGACGACACTAATGAAGATCAAGCATTTATAAATGTCCAAGATAATAATATCTTCTATGGTCATATAATATCTGTGTGATTGGCGAACTGCCAGAGTCATCAGTGAAACTGATAATAGATAAATTGTTAGTAGAAAGAACCTTCAAATGTCAAGAAGGAATGCTGCATATTAATGAAAGTTTCACGTTACAAATCTTCAATAACGTACTGTTAAAGATTGTTGAAGGAAGAGAATATTTCTCAATCGTCTTCTGAATGGACGGTCTTAATCTTAATAAATAAATTGGAGGGAGAAAACAATAAGTTACATTTTTGGAAAGCAGTAAACACAAAATTTAATTTATTTATAAGTCCAAAAATACATTATTATATTACTTATTAATTATTTTATTTAAAATGATATATTTCGTATTTATGAGATAAACGTTACAAGAAGATATAAGAATTTGTCTCGGGAGATAAAGATGTGTAATGGTTCAAACACATTTGCCAGCAGATTTTGCGTTCATGTGAATGGGCGATGACTTCGATGACAAGGTGGCAGGCAACATTAGTCATACCGCGTAAATAGAATTGCGTGACGCAGTCCCACATGTTCGAATGTCTATTTATATCACTATCGATATATATATCTAATCAAGTCTAATCTATAATTGTTAATTTAAATTCATTCAAAAGTATCAGAAACAACATTTATTACATAAATATTTTTGAGCAATTTCAAGCACTAGAAAATACTGTTACTAAATGAAAAAAATAGTTCAACTAAAATGAGGAATAAAAAATAAGACTATCATAATGAAATTGATTAGAAATGCAACTTCCTACATCTTTTTCCGACTTATATAATTTATAAAACGCAAATGTTTGACAATAAATATATTTTGTTATAATATACTTTTTCTCATAATATATAAAACTAATAGGATTTATTATTTTACAGGGTATACGTTCGTACACCCGACGGAAGACAGGGATGGTTGCCTATGTCCATTTTAATGCAAACGGCACTTAGCGAAGAAAGTTCATCATTGACTCGGCCAGAGGATGCTCATTATCGACGAGAGTACATATATTTATTTAAATCAATTCTCCGAAAATGCATTTATAACATTTTTAATTAATTATTCGTTATGACTTTTCTCAAATATTTTATTTTACAATCTTTTATGTTATAAATTTAAAAAATTTATAACATAAAAATTCTTATAATTACATTTTATGTTTATAATTATATAAAATTATAGTACAAAAGATATAAAAATATTCGTTCGCTTGTAGAGCTGTCGTGAAGGAGTTGGTCGAAACGGAGGAGGAATTCGGTAAAGATCTTCAGCTGGTCGTCGAACGTTACCTGAAGCCTCTCGACAATCCTGATGTCCCGCGGACCGTACGGGACAACAAGGAAATTATTTTCACTAATCTCAAACAAATAGCTGATTTTCACAACACGTATGTATTTACGGCACCATACACTGATAGCGGAATTAAAAAATCCACTGCGACATTATTAGACGAGCATTCATGGATACATCTCAACAGTACAGAATCGGACACTATACACACGTTTCTCACTGGTTTAATTTAATTTGGTCTCACTTAATTTAACAATTACAATAAACATGTTTATTACTACGTAAAGCCACGAGACTCATCAAATAATTTCGGTATGATTTCTTATCATGGTACATTTATTTTCTCCATACATTTATGGAGATTTCGCAGAGTGCACATTGTTATACAATGTTACAGTCCAAATGTTGTCACGTTATATGAATAAATAGAACAATATTTTGACATTTACGATTACGACGACTGAATATTGAAGAAACACTCAACAAACGTCGTCTGCCTTAAACTTATGCTGAACTTTATTTAATAAAGGTATTATATTTGATTTATCGATCGTATCACAATTGATGAAGATCGTTACGCGACCATGCAATACACGATCGCGCGTTTACACTCTATACGCATAAAACTCGCTGCACATACAATACTTTCGTTTATAGCAGAGTACGATGTACAAAGCGTAAGTTTATGCATTTTGTGTGATAGTGTGCTTCTTCATACATGTGAAGAGAAATCCTAGAAAATTAATTAACATCCATAAACTACATCTAAACCATTGCTTTCTAAAGAATTGATCATCATACTTGAAACAAGTGTATTTAATAGTCATAAAAGAGTATTACTATCACATTACTTACGATATCATTACTGGAAGAAATCAGTTTTGTGTTGACTACAATCAATTTACATTACTACCATTAACTGGATCATTGTAACGAGACATTAAAATACTAACTGGATCAAGTTTTATTTATTAGCGTCAACTGATTGATCTCTCGCTGTTTTAATTCTGAGATTAAACCGAATTCTAATTTCTCTATGAGGCTCCTAGGACCCCACCCCATATCAGTGAATAACACTGATAACCAAAATGGTATTTGGAATTTACCTTGCCACATTCCGTGTCATAATTTAAGTGAGACATCTCGTGCCCTAAAGATGATGTGAATTTCCGTCCCAGCCAGTTCGTAGCATGTAGGCGTGGTGTGACTTTGGCATGATTATTAATTCCGGCCTTACTTAGATCGTTCGGCAGGGTGTTGATCGAGGGCGTCAAGTACTATGCGGATCAACCACGTATGCTTGGCAAAACTTTCTTGAGGCTGGTAAGTGTTTATCATGTATACAGGGTGAGGCACCTAAAACAGGCCACCTGAATATCTCGGCTGTTATTGGTGATAGAAAGAAATGTGTCAGACCAAACTTGCATGGTTTCGAGGAACACATAATTTGTTCTAAATAATTTTTTATTAGGTGGACGCGTAGAGGTCATATGAAGGTCAACTTCGTTTTTTTACATGGTATGATGTTTTTTTACGTATCATCTAGTAGAGCGTTTGAAGATGCGCACATTGATCTACGGGTCAAACTCATTCAAGGTCACTGAATGCCAACTGCAAGGGAAAATAATTTACTTTATATTGCCTAGAGTTCTCTGCTATTGAAAATACCGTAAACTCAGAAATGAAAAAGTTCTAGCACTTCGAAATTTTAGCCTTCAGTGACCTTGAATGACTTTGACCCGGAGATCAATGTGCGCATCTTCAAACGCTCTACTAGATGGTACGTAAAAAAACATACCATTTTAAAAAACGAAGTTGACCTTCATATGACTTCTACGCGTCCACCTAATAAAAAATTGTTTAGAACAAATTATGTGTCCCTCGAAACCATGCAAGTTTGGTCTGACACATTTCTTTCTATCACCAATAACAGCCGAGATATTCAGGTGGCCTGTTTTAGGTGCCTCACCCTGTACATAGAAAGAAATTTTTGTATTAGTAAAATAATAATGTGCCGATGTCTGTGTTGTTCAAAGTCACTGTCTGATTATTTTATTATATATTTTAAAACAATTATTTTGCTTGGTTGTTCAGATCATGCTAGATTACCTATTGCTTAATTGCATAAAGATTCGATAAATGTATAAAATACATAAAAATATGATAATTGTTATATATTAAAAATGATAACAAAGTTTGTTAAGAACTTCTCTTAACAATATAGTATACTAATATTTGATATATAATATATCGGTTGTTAATATGTATTTGATGCTTTAATAAATGCTTTAATTGATCACAATAAGGTATAATTGTGTATTTCAGGAGAGAGATTTTGACAAACACGTGGCGTACTGCAGGGATGAGCCCGCTGCTCAGGAATTTCTTCAAACGAACGACGAAGTACGCGAATATTTCGAGGTAAGTTGTACACCATTATCATATAATTGCAGAAATATTAATTAAAATATTATTTAATATAAGTAGTACAAAACAATATGTGAATGTTATTAAATTAAACTTGTACACAATGACATCACAGAATATTTTTTCTTATTTATTCAATATTTTACTTTTTTTATTAATTATCGTTCTATTGTTGTTTTCGCTTAAAAATTGATTAATAAGCTTAAATTGGCAAGATTAAATTTCAAGTCAAATTTGATTAATATCTGCATCGAAATGAGGCATGAGAATCACGGACTTAAAACATGCAAATTGTTGGCATTAGAGTGACATTAATCACGTACTTATTATTTTATTTGCTTTTGATAGACATTAATAATAAATAAGCTAAAACTTTCAAAATATATACTTCTTAATTAAAAATTTACAGTTTGTAATTCAATGCGCGCACATTGCGAGTTTCTCGCATCATTCCATGCTTGATCACCGCGAGACAGTATGGATTGGAGAAAATGATGTAATTATATAACGGGCGAGGATATGCGGGCGTGTATCCAGCCCTCAAAATAGCTGAGTTTATTCTTAACGAACGGAACACATCTATCGTTCCTTGTACCTACAACTGATAGCATCGAGAAAATGCGTGCTATTAAAAAAAAAATTGTAATAGGAACTATTTCATATATAATAAAGTAACATTATATATATAATACTGATTACAGTATTCCGCGTTAATCGAATTTTGATTCAACTTCATAAGTATCAGTTTTAAGATTTTACTTTGTAACTTTATAACTTGTACATTTTCTGATAATACAATTTTTCTTGGAAATATTTTTTATTAGTCAAAGACTAATTTGATATATTTATAATTTCTTAAGAAACTATATTTCCGTTAAATGTAAAGAAAAATGAAATTTAATGGATAGATAAAACGACAGAAACCAGACCCGTTTCTCTAGTTACGCTTGAAGCCTATAACGGATATTAATACGCAAAGTATTAAAGATTCCAGATTTTCAGCATCTGGCATCTACAGCTTTCTACGCATTCTCTTCTTCATTCATGTCCCAAAAAGAGGAGAAGAGAAGGAAAGTGATTCTTGTGCGACGTAGTAGACGCAATTGAGAGAATGGATCTCGAGATCGGGAATGTATCGATGATCTTCGCGGGATCTTCGTGTTGTTTTCGCGCGTGGTCAGTTTCGTACGCGACGTATCCGCCCGGTGTCTAAGTATAGCCGTTGCCGTATTGGTCCTCTGATGTTGCGACGGCGGTTGCGAGCGCCCGAAGATTCCTCTTCAGTGCCACGAACCACTGACCACCACACACCGCCCCATATCCCCGCGTATGTATACGTGAATCTCCGCACGATCCGCAGAATCCGATCAGGAGCCGGACTCCTGGGTGCAGTTCGTGCCGCGAGCACCCTCCGCGATCGAGACGACGACCGAATCCACGAATCCTCCCTTGATTAGGTAGCGATCTCGGAGTGCTTCTCATTTTCGTCCAAGGTGTGCATCCACGAGGATTTCGCAGTTCTTCGTTTTCCATTTTCTCACTTTTGGTGTGCTTCGTTCTCCTCTCATGCAAAGTTACAGGCGTCGCGACGCACTCATGATACGTCAATTGCGCGTCATCATCACTTCGTTGCGCTGTATGATGACAACGCGCGCGCGGGGGTGACACACATCTGCGTGTTGTATGCAAAATCCAGTCACACATCCAAAAATACATGTGTTCATGCCAGATCCCCGATGCTCCCGGTGTCGAATTACGTCGGCGAACATTCGTCGTGACGAGAACCATCTCGTTGAAATCACCTCTAATCTCGTTAATCCTAGAACGCGCCGCGATTATTGCTTCTGGTACATGTTTTTCTCTTGTGTATTAATCACTCTGATCAAAGATAGCAGCTCTTAAAATGGATACATGTTGGTGGCGTTAATATGTGCGAAAATAAAAAATTTGAAGTTTTTTGTATGACATTTATTATCAAGAGCTTGTAAGCAAAAATACCTTAGGGTCCGAGGTTTTAAATCTAAACGGATGTATAAAATATAATGAAGGAACTTCTTAGTGTGTGAAAGAAGATTCAAAATTTTAAAATTTTTTCATCTCATATATAAATTTTATAAAACTTTCTGGTACATGACTATAATGGACAAGGATGGAGATTCTCATCATTTGTGCGATTGCTTCGTTTCTTGCAGGAGTTGAGCCAGACTCTGGGTGACGACAAGAACATATCGGAACATCTGAAGCTCCCGATACAACGCATAAACGACTACCAGCTCCTACTAAAGGTAAAATCGTGATAATAAATTCCATTTCCTAATTTCGTATAATCAATTCATGGTAACATGTTATTAATCACATCGATTTAGAAGATAATTTTTTACACTATTACGCGCAAATTGTCAAATTGAAAAAACACCTTCAAAAGAGATTTATTTTAAAAAGTTAAAAAGTTATAATGCATACATTTTTAGATATACTTGACACATTTTGCTCAATGATATCGGTGCAATGAAACAATCCCAGGCAACTGGGTGCACGAATACACAGCACGACCTATATTTCTACTTTTTATTGCGTCAGACGGAAATAGCGCGGCGCTAAAGCGCTTTCCATTTTGCCTTGAAATCGTGTCTCCTCGACATAATTGCTGCTCGTTCACCCAAAATATACAATGCAAGAACAAAATGCATGAAAAGCGTGAGTTTGTGTCATCATTAATCTTTTGATATCTTTTAATCTTTTAAATAGAAAAGTTCCGAAGTTAATTATGTATCAAGAATTTTCCAAGATTTCATATATGATACTTGCTTGTTGTGATACTTGCTTAAGCCAAGTAGATTAATTTTATTAGCATGTGGGCTAGATGCCCAGGAAAACGAAGCAACAAGAAAACGGCAACATTGAAGCGCAAGTACATTCCAAAGTTGATGATTCTTGGACTCTATATTACTGACACAGATCACTGCTGCGGATCGCCACTTTAAACAAGCACGAGTTTTAAAATAAACATGATAAACACAAACATTAACTAAAGATCAACAACACTTAATTAATCGTTTTTTCATCGTTATAAACAAGCTTGCTAATCTTAGAGCAAGTACGTAGATATAGCCTTTTATGATTAGAACTTCTTGGCTTTTGTAGTCAAAACAATATTTTCGGTTTTAATGCATGTCTTTGCTATAAAATCTCGCTAAAATGTGCGTTAAAAACAATCATGAAATTTAAAAATAATTCGGTAACACTATAAAGAATGTAAAATATTTCTCAATAAACCTGAGTATATATAAAAGCAACACTATAGATTTCGTGTTTCATACGAACGTGTGGGCGGTGTACGGATTTAGCAAGCTAAAATTGGGTCGTCTACATGGATTGGTGTAGTAGATTACATTCTCTGGGCCATGATGTGATTCTATAAAAAAATTTCATGTAGATATGAAACAAATGTAACTGTGTAACATTGTAATACGTACATAAAGTGCGCGTACGAAATTAAATTAGTTCAAGGACGACAACCGTAAAATTGCGTACAAGTTTTAATCGTAGGCGGGTAGAGGAAAATTTTATTTTAATTTGATAATAAATACATGGAGTGTGGGGAAGAAATTAACCGAGCGCCTATCTGCCTATTTGCAGGAGCTGGTGAAGTTTTCGACCCGATTAGGTGAAAACTGCGACGATCTACAAAAGGCACTCGAGTTGATGCTAGGAATCCCTCATAGAGCAACAGATAATAAATTTATAAGTAATATCGAAGGTTACAAAGGAAATATTCATAAACTTGGTAGATTGCTCACGCACGTACGTATGCTTGTTAAAAGCGACATGTAAAATGAAAGTTGTGAAGAAATTTAAAATAATAGAAAAATTAATAAATGTAATTAATAATTATTTAATTGTTAATCAAGTAGAAATTACATCTGAATTTTCAGGAATGGTACACAGTAATTGATAAGGAAGGAAAAAGCAAAGAGAGATATTTATTTCTGTTCAAAGCGCGAATTCTCGTCTGCAAAGTCAGGCGGATATCGGAGGACAGATCGGTTTTCGTTCTAAAGGATATCATTCGGGTAAGAGGATGTTGTCAATTGTTACGATTATATTGTGATAAATTAAGATTAATTTGATAATGCAGTGCATTCATTTGCAATATATATATACTACTAGTTACCGGAAGTGGAAGTAAAGGATCACCCAGACGATATACGATCTTTCGAACTACACAATCCAGCTATTCCCAATTATCCTATCACTTTGGTAGCGCACAAGGATCCCGTAAAGGCTTATTGGCTTAAGGAGATCCGTCAATACGCCAGTGATTTGGTCGCCCTTGCTGAACACGCGGCGGATGATCTTCAAATAACCGAGGAGGAAAGCAAGGAAGAACTCAAGGACGACGAGAAACGAGTGCCGGTGAAGATCGAACCGTCACAGGCAAGTCAAGAATCACCTAAAACTCAGGATAATCCAGTAAAAAAAGAAGTAAATCCAAAAGCGGCGGAAGAGGTAAAAGCAAACCCGAAGGTAGACTCGACTAAAGATTCTAAGGTTGCGGAGAAGAGAAAGGATTCTGTAGGCGCGACAGACACGTCGGAAGTGAAAAAAACCAAAGTCGAAGAAGCTGAGGCAGACATGTCGCGAAGGTACTCTGCGAGTCGATACAGCGCTTCTGCGAAAGTTGTAGAAGGTGAGCTTTTGTTGACGAAATCACGAGTTGTTCATTTAGAAAGAAGATTAATAATATTTGCAAAAAATAATTTGCAGAAAGTAAATTTTTTGAATAATTTATTTTGACAGAGTTATAACATTGATGATAATCACTTTGTTCGAATGTATAAATAAAAAATTAATTCAAGCTTTTCGTTCAATTTTTATGAATATATTATATTTAATAAAATGTTTTCTAATTAAAATTTTATAGAATATTCATCAGTATCAAGCAAACGTAATGGCGTATCCTCGTACATGGAATCGTCGGCATCCGCGATCGAAACAAGAATGTCGTCCTCATCGCAGGGGAGAATGGGTCAGATGTCAGAAACCACGACTTCCTACGAAACTGCAATCACTGGTGGAACAGCAGCAGAATCCAATGTCGAAACCAAACCAGCCAAGATCACTCTTGGTACTGATGCTGGCAAACCAATCTTCATCAACACGATAGAAGGATGCAGCGTAGAACGTAAGTACGATATCGTTTATCCAGACATTACTTACAACGAATATATCGAGAAGATCATCCAATTGTCTGAAATCAAACAAAATAGATATTTATTTTATTGGATGTTTTAAAAATATAAGCAAGATAAGAAGATATTAAGCATTATAGAAAAAATGACGTTTATAATGATGATGCTTAATTTCTAGTTAGAAGTAGAAGATAAAATCTAAGCAGTTACGACCGAAAAATTTTTCCAAGGAGAAGGATTGTTATTATGTTATTCTTAATTTGTAATACGACTTAGTAAAAACGTTTTAATCTATTCAACTATTATCTTTAGCAATCAATTTTCTACTCGCCAAAATATAGTAAAGAGTATAATCGCCAAAGTTATAACACATACATCATTACAAGACATAAGATACATTTTTACTGTTCTAGCGATGCGACCAAAAAAGGCATTGATACACGCCATAGGTAAAGTGATTCGTACTTTGTTTAGTTTACCAGCGTTCACTATTCTCTGCATTTTCTTCATACATTTCTTCGTTGACTTCTCGTATTTCTCTTGTAGCCAGCTGAGTAAATTGCTTTTAGACGTATTACTACGTGGCTGGTCAAACATGCTTCATCGCTAAATCCTAGATGTTCGCGCTATCTTTACACTAAACACATTTCAAATTCTACACTGACAAGCTACTCTGACATCGAGACAACATCTATACATATTCACATTTCTATACACATTTACACTGACATCATTCTGTTTTTACATTATCTTTATCACTTGGAAATTCGTTTTACTTATTTTACAGATTAGTTAATATTATTAGTGTTATAGCTTATATTCAGGTATTCTAACAAGATACGCTTTATAAGTTGCTTCATCAATCATTTATCATGGATAAGGCAACATGGAGACACTTTATTACAAATATATATCTTGCACAACATTTTTTATATACATGGCACATTTTTTATAATTCATTCTTGTCGATCGTATTTAAATTACATAATAATATTCCTCTACGTCGAAAATTTGTCTTAACGATGCATTATGTTCACTCCCTTATAAATTCATAATTAGAAACAGACTATTACGTGTCTTAATCATATTTGGTGTATCTATACCTTCATAATGCTTAAAGAACTCGTGTTAAAAAGTGACATTCTGATATTCTGAGTACTTTGAGACAGGACAGCTGTACCTGAATTGACGGACTTGCTTTTTTCGCATTCTCATTCCTCCTGGGATCATAAATCTATTTTTGCATCATGCTAATTCATATTATTCTATTTTTTTTATGCAGCCGGAGAAGTTGCTACTTTCGAGTGCACGATGTTGACCTCCGACGCGACCACCAGGATGCAGTGGCTAAAGGATAACAAACCGATGGAAGACAAGCTAGCTGATCGTGTTACTACTACACTGGAGAACAATATGTGCAAACTTGAGATCCAGAATGTTCACGAATCCGATTCTGGCATATACATTGCGCGAGCTCTGAATGCGAATGGTGAAGCGACGTGCACCGCGCAACTGGTGGTCCAACAATGTATGTCATAATTATTTCATATAATGCATAAAGATTTTATTATAAAAGATGAATGCTGAACATGTTTAAAACCTTTATTAAACATTTGCCAGATATCTTCTAAACTTTTTTATAAGTTTTTATATTTTTCAGATATTTTTTGAGTAAGAAATTTGTAAAATAACTCTTTACTGATTAAATTATTGCAGTGAGTCCGGAAGAGAAAAAAGCGAGAGCGGAAGCAAATGCTCCTATATTCCTCGTGCGTTTGAAGGACACTGAACTTCTCGAGAATACTTATCTACGCTTCATGATTAAAGTTAAAGGAGATCCTAATCCGGAAATAAAATTGTAAGTCTCGACCACAGATATTTTTAACAAATTCTCTTAGAATTAATAGAAAATAAGTAATGCTGAAAAAAATTTCCGTATCAAAAACATTTTGTCAGCCAATCACGTAACATGAAAATAAAAAAGATGCATTAAAGATCCATCAGAAGAATATCTAAAATAGTGGGATCCTAAATATCCTTTGCAGTTTTACGTTAATATTCACAAATTAAATGCTTTCATCCACAGCTTCAAAGATGATGTTTTGATCGATGCAAAACATGAACGTGTGAAGATCATTCGGGATAATGCCGAGAAAGGATTTTACGAACTAGTAATCGCCGACGTTCAGAAGCAAGATGCAGGAAAGTACTCGTGCACGGCTATGAATCGCTATGGTGAGGCCACATGCGAGGCAGTGGTGACGGTAACAGATGAGAAGCCGCTTTTCCAGGGTCTTCCAGAGGGCCTTCTTGAGCTCGGAACCGAGCCACGTTTCATATGGTCTCGCGATGGACAACCATTCGATCCTGAGGAAAGATTTAAGGTTCTCTTCAAGGATAACGAGGATACTCTGGCACTGGTGTTCCAGCATGTAAAACCCGAGGATGCCGGTCTTTACACATGCGTAGCGCAGACTAGTACAGGTAAAATTATAACATTTAATATTATTAAAAAAAATGTAGTCCGAGTATTTTAAGTATTTAAAGTTTTCTGGTTTTTATTCGATCGTGGAAAATTTTAAACTAAACTTTTGTAGGGATAAATAAGAAAATATTTTAATCAGTTTTTTAAAAATATTTCTATTGCATTTCACATTATACATACTTAATGCATATATAAATAAAATCAATATATTAATTCACAAATAATTATAAGAAGTCACAAATATTACGTAGGTAACATCAGCTGCAGCGCGGAGCTAACAGTGCAAGGTGCCGTGAATCAATTGCTGAAAGACCCGGAAAAGCCGAAACTTCAAACGGAATCAAGACAGTCTGAGGTGAGCGCCGGCGGTTCCGCAATGTTGGACCTGCAGGTAAAAGGCTATCCCAAGCCGGATATCAAGTGGACCAAAGACGGCCAAGAGATCATAGCTGGCGGTAGGATCAAGTATCTCTGGGAAGACGAGGAGTCCCTCTCGTTGGTAATTAAACAAGTCACCGCCAAGGACGCTGGCGTTTACACCATCAGGGCGAAAAATGATCTCGGCGAAGATAGTACACAGATCGAGCTGATCGTCAAATCCGCCCCGAAGATCACGCAGAAGCAGCCCGACATGACCATCCTCATCGAAGAAACGGGCACCATGACCGTAAAAGTGGAAGCTACGCCATCGCCGGAAATCACATGGTACAAGGATGGCCAGTTGATCGAGGAAAGCGATCGTATCAAGATCATCAAGGAGGACAGCGATACGTACAAATTGGTGGTCAAGAACGCCAAAGTGACCGATGGAGGTTCGTACTCGATTGTCGCACGCAACGAAGTTAATCAGACGACCGATATCTGGAAAGTTGGTATCAAGTGCCCGCCGAAGATCAAGAAGGGGCTGGGCGAACCACGAGTGATCAACGAGGGTGACACGTTGAATCTTTTGATTGAGGTGGACTCGGAAACGGAGGCGACGGTCAATTGGCATAAAGATGGGCAGCCCTTGACTGCGAGCGATCGCGTGAAGATGACGAAGAGTGGTAATAATCATATACTCACGGTCACTGGCGCGGTGGTGGAAGATGCGGCAGTTTACAAGGCTGAGGTGGTGAACAAACACGGAACTATTTCGGACGAAACGAGAGTCAGGGTGTGTAATTTGATTTTGTCGATTTTAATTTTAATTGTATTTTGAAGCCATTTTAAATCCAAGTAAAGTTTATTAAATTATTAAATAAGAAAAAATTCGATTGCACTTTCAGTCACCTAATGGACACATGAAATCTTTACAGGTACGCGGTATACCGAGGTTCAAGACAAAACTGTGCGACATTAGCGCGAACGAGGGCGAACTGAACGTTGAGTTTGTCGTGGAAGTTGAAGGCTTCCCGAAACCTAGTGTGCACTGGTTCCTGGGCGACGTCGAAATCACGGAGAAGCGTACGGAGTACACTCGCGTGGAAGAAGGCGACAATTACAAGCTGATCATCAAGGAAGTGAAGACTGAGTTGAAGGGATGCTACACCTGCAAGGTGCAGAACGAATACGGCGAGAATTCGAGCAGCTCCAACTTGACGGTGAACACACGGCCGAAGTTGTTGAAGAAATTGGCTGATCAGAGACTGAACGAGGGTGACACTCTAAACTTGAAGTTAGAAGTGTCTGGTACACCAGATCCAGAAGTCAAGTGGTACAAGGATGGCGAGGAGGTAACAGCGGATGCCAGAATCAAGATCAGTAGGGACAGCCAACGCAAGGAGAGCTATGACCTGACAGTGACGTTACTGAAGGGCAGTGACGGCGGTTTGTACGAAGTGCGGGCTGAGAACGAGCTAGGCTACGTGACGAGCAAGAGCAAGGTCATCGTGTTGAGTAAGTATTCACATCTTGGTTTTTTATTTAATTTAGACTTTAGAACTCGATTTTAACTCAAGTATAAGTTAAACTCTAAGTTGACACAATGCAGTTATATTTGTAATAACAGTGCAATTGATTTCGTATTTTTGAATGAGAATTGCTTTATAATTAGCCTCTGCAATTTTATAGATATTTATTTTTGAACGGGCTCATATTTAATCTTACAGTCGAGTTCTAAAGTTAAACGCGAAGATAATCTTGACAGAGTTAAGAATATCACACGGAGATAATTAAAATCGTGATATTCGCCGAGATGACGATCAGCAATGCACAGTATATATTTCTAGTTTTTGAGAAATCGCAGCAGTAAAAATCGTCGTGTTTCAGTAAGTACTGGATGTTCAGATGAAACCGTATGATTTCCTCTCCGTTTTACCTCTTGTTTCCTAATTTTAGAAATGTTTAGATGACCTTTAATGACGAGGTTTAGCGATAGCCTTTCTCTTATAATTCTCTTAGTTGTGTAAAACAGCTGTGTGTTAAAAGGACTCTCCCGATTTCCTTAAACAAAAGGGAAGAGCATCTTTTTCAACGCGTCACATTATTGACGTTGACGCAAAACATGTTACTTCTTCTCTCTGTCGTTTTATATATATATCCATTTTTATATTACAATGCGCTTCTGTGTTGCTCCAAAATATATCCGATTTCTTTTATGTGTTTCGATTTTCTTGAACGTGTAACTGTCATAAGTGCTGACATATCGCGTCATAAAGCATGTTAACGACAAAAATTCGAAAGAATGTACTTCCGTAGCTGAAACGGAAGATGAGAAGGTCGATGAGAAGGTAGAGCCTCCGAAACAGAAAGCTGAGAAAGTGAAAATGGAAGACTTTCAACCGAAGAAATTGGTAGAAGAAGAATTATTGGAGGAAACTATTATGCACGCCGGAGAACCGGAAGGTAAACATGCGCGCCAACGCGCCTAACTGGATTAGAGTGCATAAGAGTGAAACAGAGCTTTGATTTAAAACACTTTGCTTCGTTTAAAACAGAGTAATACGAAAACTCATATATATATTATTAATTATTAATTATCTATTTGTTACAGTAAAAATACTTCTTTTTTTTAAATATTTCTGTCATTAATCCCAGAATTAAATTTTTTTCTTTTAGATAATTTATATTAAAAAATTCTATGCACTCTATCAATCAACCAAGCATTTAAGTTTTTCGGAAACTTTCTTTAATTTTAATTTTTTTATATCTTTTTTACGGGAGATATTTTACATTTGATGATTAGAAGCAGTCAATATCGTTTTGTACGCTCGTTTTGCTTAAATTACATGTAACATGCAAACTGCAGTTTTGCGTGTAGCACATTGTATAACATAAATTACACATAAATTACGCACGCACGATATACAATATAACTTAGCAATACCGAAGTGGTATCTGGTAAAGATTCCTTTAGCGATAGTTTTGTAGCTAGACAATATCTGATAAATTTAGGTCGCGTCAAACTGGAGAGACAGAACATCCAAGTAGTTCAAGGGGATAAAGAAACTATCACGATCTCCGTGGCTTCTACAACATCACACGAGGCTCTACTCACAGGTAATTCCACATATACCACGCTAGAAACTTATATTACTATTCAACTGAAATAGCCAAACAACGTAAAAGTCTAAAAAACAACGTAAAAGTCTAAAAAATATTCCCTAAAATTTTATTACAAAATTTTTAGGCATTTATGTTGTACGGATATTTAATTCGTAACTAACAATCGCACAGACAAACACAGGAAAACACAAAATCACTTTCTCAAGATTATGCATGTATGTCAAAGATATCATTTCGCTTAAAAAGTTTCATCATCTTCTACTTTAATCATAGTCGAGGGTAATTCTATTTTGGACTCGTCACGTGGTTTTAAGCAATACGCAACTTATATGAAGAAATAATTTCTTTTTAATAGTACAAAAAAAATTTCTAAAGATATAAGGAAGACTGCGCAACTCCACGTAAACGTTAGTAGTCGAAACTATCAGGTCAGGCCATTCACAGGTCCCGATGAAAGTCACACGATCAGCAAGATGACGACGACTAAGGTTGAATGTCGGGAGTTCGGCATTGATTCAGGACCCCAGGTTGAGGAAGTCGCTTCTTATGCCTACACAGTGCAGGAAGAGAATTCGAAGCCACAGAATGGTGTGCTCATTGAGGAGTTTTCTGAGGCTGAGGAGAAGAAGTCGAACCTAAACGTCAATCGAGGCGTCACGATAGTCTCCGTTTCTGACGATGAGTCGACCTTGAAGGCATTGTCGCGAGACGTTAGCACGGAGGACGTGCAACTGGCTGATCAACTGCCAGAAGACCAAAAAACGACGAATGGATTATCTGATGAATTTTGCTTCAATGGACCAGAAGAAGAAAAGAGCTTGGAGGATATTAAATTGCACAGAATGTCCAGAATCACGGAGACCATTGTCGAAGAGCGGTCCTCCGAGGAACCGTTGTCGGCAGTGCTGTCGAATCAGATTTCGCAGCAAGAGATTTCGGAGATGAAGGAGATGAATTTGCCCAGTCAGAGTCCGGTCATTAGCGATGTGAGTCCAGCGAAGAAAGTTGCAGAGAAAACTGTTGGTCAACCAGATACTGCCGTGAAGTTATCGCAAGAAACTGCGAAGCGAGAAGAGGCGGAAACTGCCACAGTGCCAGCAAGCTCATCGTTGTCAAGACAGAGTTCTCAGAAAGCACAGTTAGATGACGATGCGGAGATTGACGATGATATGAAGAACCTTCTAGATCGTGTTAAACGACAACGTAGCGTGCTAGACGAAATCCTTGATAAAGAATCGAGCAGAGAGTCAGGTACGACTGCGAAGTTCCATCGGCAGCTAACTCTAATCTCCCAGCACCACGATTCGTCGAATCATGAATTACATATCACTTTTTTATTTATGTTTGACAGATGTATCTTATTAATTTTCCCGTTTTTTTCCTCTTGCATGTTGTTGAGTTTGCAATTTCATCACTTCGATAATATCTGTTTGTCTGTATGGAAATATAAAACATTGATTAAGGAAGAAATTAATGGAAATTCTTCAGATTATAATTCTTAAAAATCTGATTAGTTTTCTTGATTTATATTAATATATATTATAATATATCTTTTTAATTCGATTAAATATTATACACATTCTTTTTTTTATATTATATTTATGTTTATACATAAATATTTTAATTATATTTCCATGCGGAATTATGTTACTTATCCATATTTCTAAAATCTTACTTGGCATTGATTTACTGCACTGAACTACTCTTCGTTATCTTAAAGGGTATATCGAGTAAGGTAAGGTAAGGTTGCAGTTCTTATTTAAAAAAATGCTAATTAATTTTATAATTCTCACGCGGTTTGTGCTGAGCACTTGAGAGTAAGTATATTGAAAATGTACGTCATTTAATATAACAGATGCAATAAAACACAATTGATGATTAAGTGACAACTTTGATGCACAAGTACATGAGTGTTGGGTTTAGATTTATTTCTGCGAACAAGGAAATTGAATTAATAACAACGTTGTTTGGTCAGTCACTTCACTGATGCAGCCTAAGCACAATTACAAAAGCTCTGCAGAAAGAAGGGTTTGTTTAAACGAAACACGGTCACGTGCGCAATGAAATTCCGATGATTCATGTCTCGACTCTTATTTCTCACAGCTCCGCCTCACATCGTAAGCACCGATCTCACCGATCGAACGATCTTCGAGACGCAGAACACGAAGTTCGAAGTGCAGGCCACCGGTTTGCCAAGGCCGGATGCGAAGTGGATGAAGGATGATAAACCACTTCGATCTGGAGAACGAGTGAGGATCACGGCGTCAGGAGAGTCCTACGAGTTGGATCTCAGTAAGGCCACCCTCGAAGATGAGGGCGTGTACACGTGCGTTCTTACGAACAAATTGGGTGAAGAAATCGTTGAGGGCTATTTGACCATTGGCACTGTCGATGAGCTGCGGAAACCGAGATTCACCGAGCCTCTCAACGATGTCGACGTTGCTTTCGAGGGCAACGGCGAGTTTAAGGCTGTCTTCACGGCCGATCCGGTTCCCGATATCACATGGTACATATTATTATAGTTATAAAATCTTGTCGATTTTGTATATTTTCTCGACAAAAATAGGATTCCAATATAAAAAATAAATTATTATATTTGATTTATATTATTATTTGACATGTAAATGTACGTGTTTCTCAGGTACTGCAATGGTCATGAAATTCCACCGGACGATTCTAGACTGAAGTGGACCATAACGAACGCACCAGCAGCAGATAAACTGACGGAAAGTACAGTTATTCTGAAGGTACCGAAATGTACAAAAGAAGATACCGGAGAGTACACTCTGAAGCTAAGGAATAAGTACGGCGAAGCCGAATCTAGCGTAAGTAGCGGATCGATAAAATTGTGGAATATAAAAAAAGATAAGATATATTAAACAACACACAGTATGAGATTTGTTATGTTTTTACAGGCATTCTTGAGTCTTTTATTGAAACCAGAAATTGACAGCTTCAGAGATCACACGGAATCAGTTGATGAACGAGTCGAGTGGCAAGCTATTATTAAGGGAAATCCAAAACCCGATATCATATGGAAAAAGAATGGCAAAGAACTGCAAAAGGACGAACGATATGATATGGAAGAGGATAAGAGAAAATGCAAATATAAACTTATTATCAAAAAACTCAGTTTGGAGGACGAGGGAACCTATACAGTCGTGGCAAAGAACTATCTGGGCGAAGCAAGTGCTCAAGCTGTTCTCACGCCTCACAGTAAGTGATGTCAGATATTTCAGAATATAGGAACAACATAGAAGAAATATTCTTCGAACATTTTTGCTTCAATGAGTTGCAATTTCGGAACATAAAAACCGTTTGTATTTTTCGCAGCCGAAATTCCAACCTTCCTGAAGGATCTGTCGAAGATGCAGTGTAGCGATCGCGAAGACGTCGAACTGAAGATTCGCGCGACCGGAATTCCGAGGCCTAGCGTTGAGTGGCTGAAGGATGGCGAGATCGTTAAGGAGGGTGACAGGTACCAGGTGACGACTCACACGGATGGCATAGTCGACAGCACCCTCTCCATCAAGACCTTCTCCGCTAACGACGTCGGTACAATAACGTGTAAGGCGAGCAATGTTGCCGGAAACGCGGAAACCAGCTGCGAGCTATCTATGACGTTAACCGCGCCTTCATTCGGTAAATCGTTACCGAGATCGGCGGAAGTCGACGAGGGTGAACCTCTGGAACTGAAAGCCAAAGTGGATGGTAGCCCAATACCTAATGTCGCTTGGTTCAAGGACGGCGAGAAAATTACACCGGATGATCACGTAAGGATTATTACTCTGCCAGATGGTAGCACGAAGCTTACGATTGACAATGTGAAGCCTACCGATTGCGGCGCTTACAAACTAGTCGTTACGAATCCCAGCGGTGAAGACTCCTCACTCTGCGCTGTTGCTGTTACACGTGAGTGAATCGTTATCGCATCTCTTATGTTCGCTAAATTGTCGCATAATAAGAAAATTAAATAAAAATCTGCAAATTTTTTCACATCCTTTAAGATGCAATAAATATAATCTTCTATAATAACAAGATTTTTAGTGATATCAGTAGTAATATTAATTATTACATTAAAAAATTGTAAATTTTTTACGTAATATTAACTACGTAAATATAATCACGTGTACTTACTATTTATTCCAGCTGAGCGAAGGAAACCATCGTTCACGAAACCGCTGGAGGACACAAAGGCGGTGGTTGGGCAACCGTTGAAATTGGAGGCTCAAGTCCTAGCATTCCCGAATCCGCAGGTGCAATGGTTCAAGGATGGAATACCGCTGAGGCACACTAAGGAAATGTACTTCATGAATGAGCCAAATGGCCTTATTGGATTAAGAATGGATTACGTACGCCCAGAGGACGCCGGTACTTATTCGTTAATTGTGTCCAACGCTCTCGGTGAGATAACTGGCACAGCCAAGGTAGAAGTGGAGGAAAGGGAAAAGCGACCAGAGTTCGTCACGAGTCTTCAGCCACAGACCGCTGTCGAGGGTTTCCCAGTAAAGATGGAGGTGAAGACTACAGGAAAACCGGCACCCGAACTCAAGTGGCTACGAGACAACGAGGAGGTAACAATGTTTATTCATTTATACTGCTAACAAATAAATACTACTGCAACTTTTCGAGCTGCATTGCTTCAATTTTTAAAACAATTCCTAATTAATTAAGATTGTTTTTAACAATCTGCTTTTAAACATACTTTTAGATCGTTCCAGACAATAAGCACATAAAGATTGTTAGTCAACCAGACGGCAGTCAGGCTTTAATTCTCGACAAAGCAACACCGGAAGACGCTGGCGAGTATCAAGTGGTGGCCGGTAACACAGAGGGTACTGCATCTTGCAAGGCCAAGCTGGACGTCGCCGGTAAGGTGAAGTCGGACACACCGGAAGAGAAACCGGCGTTTACTAGTCCTATGCGCGACGTATCCATTGAAGAAGGTCAACCGCTGACGATGGACGCGTCGTTCATCGGCAATCCAATTCCTGACGTCAGTTGGACGAAGGATGGTGAACCGGTCGAACCGTCGGATCGCGTCATAATGAGCTGCGACGGCAAGAAGGTCAGCCTGCAGATTAATCCGTGCGAGCCGAAGGACGCAGGCGTCTACGGCTGCCGGCTGAGCAATCCGCTAGGCGAGGACACCACCAGTGCGAATGCCATTGTCCGCAAGGTCTATCAGTCGCCAATTTTCACGCAGAAGTTCACGGATCTGCAGCAGATGCCCACGTTTGACGCCAAATTCCCAGCGCGCGTCACTGGAATACCGCAGCCGGAAGTGAGCTGGTATTTCAACGACAAGCCGATTTTAAGAGACGACGAGAAGTACAAGATAAAGCGCGACGGCGACGCCTGTTGCTTGTACGTGAAGGACTGCACGTTTGACGACTCGGGACGATACAGGTGCAGAGCGGTTAACAGAGGTGGTGAAGCGGAGTGCGCGGCGAATCTGGCTGTGGTCGACAAGATGTAAGATTTTGCGAAAGATTATATATATGAAACAAAAAATGGTCCAAAAATTTCTCCATTTTCTCTCCATTTCACGTGCTATTCGCAATTTCAGTAAGAAGATGCAGAAGGTCGAGCCGCCAGCATTCCTGAAGAGAATTGGCGACTGCGAGGTTTATAGGGGCATGCCAGCCAAGTTTACCGCATGCGTCACGGGTTATCCGGAGCCTGACTTCGAGTGGTATCGCAACGGCGACAGGATCTGGCCCACGGATCGCATCAGGATGGACCAGGAAGGTAGTCTGCTGCGACTCACGATCGTTAACGTAGACGAGCTAGACGCCGGAAAATATGTATTAAAGATCTCCAATCCTCACGGTGAGGACTCGTGTAGCGCCGAAATGGTTTACGAATGTAAGTAAATAAGAAATCCTTTTGAAAATATATAGTTTTGCAAAACAAACGTTTCGCAAATTTTCCAAAAAACTTTGAACAATTTTTTGATATTTCAGCTTTGGAACCACGCGCGAAGAAACCTCTCGCCGACCAGTACACAGATTATGACAAGTATCGAAAGTCTGGCATTCCACTGCCCCTGTCGGACCGTCCGATCATTAGTCGCATGATGGACCGACATCTCACTCTCTCTTGGAAGCCGTCTATTCCCATCGGGCCACGAGTACCTGTGACCTATCTTGTAGAAATGTGCGAACTGCCGGACGGCGATTGGTTTACTGCTCGTACCGGTATTCGTAGCTGTGTCTGTGACATCCGCAACCTCGAGCCGTTCCGCGACTACAAGTTTCGCATTCGCGTGGAGAATAAGTATGGAATAAGTGACCCGTCACCGTTCGCGCAGACTTATCGCGCCAAACTGGAACCGGAACCGCCCAAGTTCTTTCCATATTTGCCTCCTGGCATCGATTTCCGTCCCGAGACCAGTCCCTACTTCCCGAAAGACTTCGATATCGAGCGACCACCTCACGATGGGTACGCCCAGGCACCTAGATTTTTGCGTCAGGAACACGATACCCAGTACGGTGTGAAGAACCACAACTGCAACCTCTTCTGGTTCGTCTACGGCTATCCCAAGCCGAAGATGACGTACTACTTCAACAATCAGCTAATCGAATCGGGTGGACGATACGATCAAAGCTACACTAGAAACGGTCAGGCGACTCTCTTCATCAATAGGATGCTTGAAAGAGACGAGGGCATCTATGAGGCTGTCGCTACGAATGAACACGGCGAGGCTAGGCAGAGAGTTATCTTGAAAATCGCTGAATATCCCACGTTTATCGAACGACCCGAAGAAACCATCGTGATGGTGAGAAGGACTGGACAACTGACCGCTCGCGTAACTGGTGTACCTTACCCGGAACTAAAATGGTACAAGGATTGGAAACCTATAGCTTCGTCTTCCAGAATTAGGGTTTGTTTGATTTCTTTACGTGTAAAATTCTTTTTCTTTTTATATCTTATTCTATTGTTATATTAAATAATTTTTTAATTAAAGGGAGAGAGAGAGAGAAAATCTTGTTATAAATCTAATTTTTATAATATTAATATTATTATATTGTAAAAATTCAATATTATAATTCTGTTAATTAAATAAACTTTTTATTAAATAGGTCCAATTTACCGAACCTGATATCACGACTCTCATCATCAATGATGCCATTACAAAGGACGAAGGTCTCTACTCACTCAGCGCAGGTAACGTGGCTGGCTCGATATCTTGCTCGGTGATGCTGCACGTGGAAGAGAATGAGCATGAGTACGGATACCGAACATACAGAAAGAAAATGGACGTGAAACCACGCGATAAGCTGTTCAGCGACTTGTACGACTTGGGCGATGAACTTGGTCGCGGCACTCAGGGTGTGACCTATCATGCGGTTGAGCGGAATACCGGCAAAAATTACGCTTCTAAAATTATGCACGGACGTGGTGATCTTAAGCCATTCATGTACAATGAAATGGAAGCGATGAACAGTTTGCATCATCGAAAATTGCTACGATTGCACGATGCTTTCGAGACTAATGATTCGGTCACACTCGTCATGGAATTGTATCCTTTGTTACAACTTTATATATCTTTGTTTCATATGTATATATATATATATATATATATATATATATTAGCACGAGTTTTAAATCAAAAGCAGCATAATCCTTAACGAATAATAATCTAGAGCGGCCGGTGGTGAATTAGTGGATAATCTCACAAGACAAGAATATTATACCGAGATAGACATTGCTCGTTATATACGTCAAATATTATGGGGATTAGAATACATACATGGGAATCACTATGCACATCTTGGTCTCACGGTATAATATTATTTAAGAACATTGTTTTTATAAATTTTGTAGGATTTTATTCTAGATAATTAACATACTTTTTATTTTTATGTCTCTCGAGCAAATATAAAATTCAGGACTTTAATATAATGAATATAAGAATAAAATCGCTTTTTCTATTGAACAGAGATATAAATTATATTACTGCATGCGATATCTTTAATTTAACGTTTATTGCTTTTTTCGTAGCTTGGTGATCTCTTGATCTCCCATGCCGGAGGAGATGACCTGAAGATCGGAGATTTCGGACTTGCCCGCCGAATTTCGCACACAAGATTAATGACCTTGGCGTATGGTATGCCGGAATATGTCGCACCGGAAGTGACTAATAACGAGGGTGTCAGTTACCCCGCGGACATGTGGTCCGTTGGCATAATTACTTACATCTTGCTGTCGGGTATTTCACCGTTCAGGGGTGCGAACGATCGAGAGACTTTGAAGAGGATCCGAGAAGGCAAGTGGGACTTCGACGATCGATGGAGGAACATCTCGAACGAAGCACAGGACTTTATCCGCAGTCTGTTGGTGTATAATGTCGAAAGCAGGATGGACGTCAGAACGGCTTTGGCTCATCCGTGGTTTAATTACATTGACAATTTGCCACCTGAGCCTTATAGGATACCCTCCGAGAACTTGAAAAATTATTATAAACTTTATCGGTAAGTAGACAATTAATTTTGTAGAAATAATTTACATCTCATAGACTAACGGTAATCTTTTTGAATATAAATTTGTAGCGAAAAAGAAACGATTTGTGAGTAAAATTTAGATAATTTGCTAGAAGAAAAATTTACGAATATATCTTCCTCCCTCCATCCCTCCACACACGCACACATACACACACACATATACACAATACAGAGTTATTGATTCATCTACGTGCTTAATGATGTTTTAGTATAGATAAGATCTATTTTTGCAGCGATTGGTACAGCAACGCTTCGTGCCGCACGTGGTACCGCAGACGTAAGTTGGAGACGGCGTTCGATGATCCATCGCGAATGGTTTATCCGCCCGGACATAGATTCACGCCAGAACCCACTGACAGAAGTCACAGTCCATTGAAGAAACGCTCGCCCAGGACGTGGGAAAATCAAATACCGTCCAGGGAACCGATTGATACAGAAATCGGGATTATTACGAGTGAAAGCCAGTAAGGAGGAAATATTATAAAATAATCTGATAATAATAATTTGATTTACGAGTAATATAAAGTTTAGTATACACACAATAATCAGATTAAACATTTTTATATACTGTGTATATAATTTGTTTACATATGTTTGTTTAGAAACAAATCACAGAAATACTTTATAGTTATTACAATAGTTCTTTCGAATCGAATTTTTTGTTTATAACAAATATAAAATAACAAGTATTAAGTAACGTATATATTTTACATATTTACATATTTATACATTACAGTTATCAAAATGGACCAGATACATATCTCCTCCAGTTGCGAGATACCGATTTCCCTGTACGATTACGCGAATACATGAAAGTCGCGTGCAATCGCAGTCCTGGATTCTCGCGTACCGTTACTGAAGAAAATGGCTTCGATTGGAGGGTAAGCGCGCTTATAATGAACTACATTGTTAAAAAATAACTGTACTGACTTAAATATATAAATCTTAAGTCACGAATCATGGAATGTCTTGCATAATGCATTTATTGTGCTATCGTACGAAATTTTTCTTTGCTGACAGACGCCCATCATACGGGAACGTCGTCGATTCACCGACGTCATGGATGAGGAGATTGATGACGAGAGGAGGGCGCGTATCAACCGATACGGATCAGCTGATACCTACACACTCAGGCGCTTAAAGAACGAGTTGGGCACCCGATTGGATAGCTACGCTGAAGCTGAGGCGATGATCGAGTCAAAGAAGGAGGGTCAGCCGCCGTTCTTCCGTGAAAAGCCACAGATCTGCCCGATCGAGGAGGGAAAGCCGGCTCATCTTGTTTGTCTAGCTGTGGGCAATCCGAAACCGCTGATACAGTGGTTCAAGAACGACATGGTCATACAAGAGAACAACAGAATTAAAGTGACGGAAGATGATGAGGGAAGATCTATACTCAGCTTCAATCCCACAAAAGAGCACGACATCGGAATATACAAAGTCGTGGCGAGGAACCCCATCGGACAGACTATTGTTAGAACCAGAGTGCTGCTCGCGATCGTTCCTTCTGGCCCGGATTCTCCGGAGGTATTAATCAAGCATATTTTCAGGGATGAAGTATATGGAAAATTTATTTACGTGCACATAAATATATTATTCTGAATTCCATAAAGTATAAATTTCAAAATATAAAAATAAATATTAAAAATAATAAATATAAATAATTGATCATGAAATGGAAAATATCTAAAAATTTCCAGGCCTCTGATGTTTCGGACACTGAAGTTCTCCTGCGATGGAAGCAGCCCAAGTACGACGGCAATTCGCCCGTATTGTGCTATAATCTCCAGTACAAAGAGGGTGACTCGATCTCCTGGATAGACGTCGGTTCCAACATCGATCACGAATTCTACCTGGTGCGTGATTTAAAGCAGGACACGAGCTACAACTTCCGTTTGGCAGCGCGCAACCGTATCGGCTGGAGTGAGAAGGGTATTCCGTCAAAGCTGATCAAAACGCGACCGCCGGGCTGCCCGAAGGTACAAATCACACGGGCGATGAGACACCTCCAGGAGTTGACCGAGGCTGGTCAGGAGATTGTCCTGGAGGAAGATAAGCCGCATATCGATTACTCCCTGGAGAAACATCCGATCGAGTGGTCGACGGAGACGCAACTATCCACCAAGTACAGCTTTATCTCGGAATTGTCGCGTGGCCAGTTCTCTGCAGTCGTAAAGGGCGTGGATAAGGGCACGGATCGCGTGATTGTCGCGAAAATTCTAGAGCTCAATGCCGAAACGGAGAAGCAAGTGCATTGCGAGTTCGAGGCGTTCCGTTCACTGCGACACGAACGGATAGCGATGCTGGAAGCAGCGTACAAGCCGCCCGGCTCGCCCGTGGCAATGTTCGTCATGGAGAAGCTGCAGGGCGCCGATATATTGACGTACTTCTTCAGTCGGCATGAATATACGGAGAACTGTGTGGCAAACGCAGTCACGCAGATCCTCGACGGCTTGCAGTACCTCCACTGGCGCGGCTACTGTCACTTGGACATACAACCGGACAATGTAGTGATGTCGTCCGTAAGATCGGTGCAGGTGAAACTGGTCGACATGGGCTCTGCTCATAAAGTCAGCAAACTGGGCGCGGTGGTGCCCAAACACCTGGGTCATCCCGAATACAGATCGCCCGAGTTGTACTGCGACGAGCCTGTCTACCCGCAGACGGACATCTGGATGGTCGGCGTGCTGACCTACGTCCTGCTGTCTGGAGTTTCACCCTTCCGCGGGAAGGACGCCGACGAGACCAGGCAGAATATATCCTTTGTCCGATACAGATTTGAACATCTCTACAAGGAGCTGAGTCAAGAGGCTACCAGATTTCTTATGTTGGTCTTTAAGCGCGCGCCGAGGTTCGTAATTAAAAAGTCTTCTTAATCGTACAATCTTAATACGATTATTCATTTAATTTGCACTAATTTCTCTTTCCCCAGTAAAAGACCAGTGGCGGAAGAGTGCCACGATCACAGATGGCTACTGCCGACTGAATTTATGATTAAGAAACGCGAGAGGGCTGTGTTCCTTGGCAACAGGCTTAAGGAGTATAACGAACAGTATCACGAAGAAAAATCAAAGCTAGCTTCCGACAGCGACAGTTTAGCGAGCGAGAGTTTGCTCGGCTCCAAACAAAAACTCATCAGATCGACTAGTATACAAGAGGAGCTACGCACCACGTTTTAATCGAGCTGCAATTTTGTAATTTATATATTTACGTTTACGCGCAAGCATGCACGATTTTACCATCTCGCGTACGTGCCTAGATCTGTCCCCAGACAGTGAAGAAGAAACAGTGAGAAAACAGAAACGTAAAGAAAAATTGTGCCTCTTTGTTTTCTCTTTTGTTATTATTTATTTGTTATAACACTCATAGTTATAATGAAGACTATTGTCTATTATCAATGTTATGCCGACGAATTCCGTCGGTGATTCAAATAACGCGATGAACTTTAGCCATCCGTTCAATTCAAATGTAATAAATTGCGGCCTGCAGAACATCCTAATGAGTCAGTGTAAATCGAACTTTTTCAGGTCCAAGAAAGTGCCGATTACGCATTGTACGAATATTATAAATAAATATTTGAAAAACAGCAGTTTGTACATTTTGTGCGTAGTCCAATTTTATCTTTTTAATTTACGTGCGACAATTCATTATTATTCGTAAGGGTTACATTCAAATTACAACGGCTTGTATATATTAATAAACACCCATTTTATTTACAAATGCTTCACCGGTAATATTTTATGAAGAGAAAAAACATTATTGTACATACGAATCATTCTTAAACCTTTCAATACATTTACAATTTTTTGTTTGTATATTCCAGCACGATTCATAATTAATATATATATTAGTACAATTTTCGTTACAATAAAAATATCAGTTATATAATGAAAAATATAGAACGAATATATAATAAAAAAAAATTTTCAAAAAGACTAGCAGAATATAAAAAACTCAAACCACTAATTTAAAATCAAGTTAAATTGTTCTGTCTATTAAAATGGGAAATCAAATTAGTTTCACAAATGTCAATCTATTCCCACCTTAAAATCATTATAATGTAAATCATCTCTTTGCGTATTGCATTACATAGTCTTTCACTTTATTCCGAAAAGATTCTTTATCCTTAACATATAAATCTGCAGCATCTCTGTTTAAGGGATCATCGAAGTTTAGAAGATCCTGAAAGAGACGTAAACATATTTGATACAATCGGTGATTCAAATTGAGTGCAACAGAAAGTATTTGTGTACGTACGGTGAAAAGGGAATTCAAACCCCATACGACATCTTTCAGTTTGCGCGTTGGTGCCCATCCCATTCCATCGATACTACTTTGCCTTAGGATAGAGAGACATACATCGCCATCTTCACTTATGTTAGGATGCCATAATTTTGTTAAACACTTTACTACTGGTGGCTGAAAAACATGAGTTCATCGTGCATCTTAGATGCGAGATGCCTTACTCGGCACGTAATACAAATATATGAGTTGCAAGATTACCGCCATGTTGTATTCCTCGGTTATATAAATCTGGAAATAGAAATGACCACCAAGCCAATATCCTTCATCCGGTACAATTAACAATACAAATTCATGAAGCTGATGTGGATCATTGAATGTCACTTGACAAGTTACTGGCAGCGTTTGTTCCATTTCTTGTACCTAAATCAAAGAACATGTATCATCTATAAATTACCTATATATTATCATGTATTGTGTATAAGAAAATAACAAATATCAAATACCTCCTTGATCAATAATTTATCACGTATAGAGACTCGTCTATTAAAGTCTTTATTCTTCGAGTTTGCTATATCAGTATCCTTTTTTAGTTTTCCCCGTAACGTAATCATATTAAGCTGTTGCGAAAGCTTGTGTGTCACAGAAAAAAATCAGTATTATTATTGTCTTATATATGTTATTATTATATTATTTCTTAAACTCATTTGCGGAAGTGGTTAACATTGAACAAGATTTGAAAATGTTAAGCAAAAACGTAAAGAATATTGTAAGTTGGAGCGAAGAATGCACGTCAGTGAAAATATCATCAGAAATTTAACAGAAAAATTAAAACGTCAAAATTTAAATACAGATGGTAATAATTTAAT
The DNA here is from genome assembly GCF_003672135.1 of Ooceraea biroi. Taxonomy (NCBI): domain Eukaryota; kingdom Metazoa; phylum Arthropoda; class Insecta; order Hymenoptera; family Formicidae; genus Ooceraea; species Ooceraea biroi. The sequence continues at coordinate 10,475,388 of NC_039513.1, read as the reverse complement.
CTCCGCGTAACACAAGATTCTGATAGATATATTGCACGTAAGTAGAGAAAGTAATAAAACGGATTCTGTGTTTATTGGTAATTTAAAAGAACATTGATAGGTTAGACAAATTACTGCAATATATAGTAATATACCTTTCGTTGCGAATTTGAGTTTTATTTCCGTGTCAGCTATATCTTGTACATTAAAACAGCTGTAGATGAGGATGTCTCATCTCTGTTTATTTTTAAATACTCGAATATGCATTAAAAATCACTAATACTCGTAAACTGTCATACATCGACTAGTGGAGCTAATGACAGTTTAATCATAGCGTAAACAATAATATAGATCCTCCACTTCGTATTGATTAAAGTGAAATGCACATGTGATATAAAATTACTCAATAATGTAATCTAACTTCTTTCTTATCTTGCAAATATTCGTCTAACATTGTCAAACCTTGTCAAATATCATTAAACTACTAGAAAAACTTTGATTATTCTGACGTTGAGTCATACTACTTCAAACCAAAACTGATCCGTTCTTAGGTTGTACTACTGTCAGTTTTCAAGTCTTTCAAGTCGAGATCATAGGGATGTTTTGAAGCTAATCCAATATACTTGTATTAGATGTGCAAATTAATTCGGCCTTTTCTTTGAATAAATAAATCTTTATTACGAAAAAATAATAAAACGTTTGAGGTTGGACTTCAACCGCTCTTCGTAACGCTAGAGAACCTCAAGTAAGAGTATGGACATCGTGGATTCGCACCTGATTGGTCTAGTTTCTAGTAGGATCGAAAATGGCGGAATTGAGGTTTATCAATTAAGAGACTATCTAAAATACATCTTTGTAGTGTAACGCTACGCTACTGCTCCGCGTTAGGCTGAAGTCACATGGCACGTATTTTCTGCGTAACGCGTAACCGCGTAACCAATCAAATCTTTGCCTGCAGAAGCTGATATCCAAATGAAACAATGAGGGCGCAGTCCCATGGTGCGGAACGTGCGCAATGCGGAATTGGCGGAATGAAGTCCGTCCAATCACAGACGTTCCGCCAACTGTACTCCGCTGAAATGTATTTTCCTATGTCCCATGCAGCAGAACTTGCGGAAGCGCAATTGGCCTCCGCCAATCACATGATGTTTTCCGTAGATTCTTCTTTTGTGTCTATCGGAATAGCGTATATTATTGGCGCGCACAAATTACGCTTCCGCGTTTTCCGCTGCATGGGACATAGGAAAATAAACTTCAGCGGATCGGAATTACTACGAGTCTATGCACGTAGGCGAAATGCATGTAGGCAAAACGATGAATTCTGAAGAATTGTTTGTTGTTATTTGTGAGCTACTAAAAACATTAAAACAAAGTTGGTGTGTATTTAAAAAACAGGAGATACGTCGCAAAATTGTAAAACTGTATTTTTTATACAGAATTGCAAGAAAAAATGAAAATATACAGAATCAACGGAAGTGTTGGGTACTAAGCATATTTAGTGCCGAAAGAAGATTGCTACAAGGAGCAAGCGATAATCTTGTAAAAGAAATGTTAGTCGAAGACATAGAAAAATATATAAATTATTTTAGAATGCCATCACAATTATTTAAAACGTTATTAACATTGGTCCAACCAATCATCATTAAAAAATATGTTGTTCGAGAATCTATTTCGCCTGAAATGCGGCTCCTGATTACACTGATAATACAATCTAAAACCTTATACTCGAGACTTGTGAAGCCATTTACTGACAATACTATTTACCATATATTTTTTGCAAAGACAAATTAAAAATCATTTTGCAACGCCTTTTTCCACTGGTAACTTAACGCACCAGTACCTTGAAAGTATGTCGAATATGCCTCTCTGATTGCAATAGCATTGCTATTACTTCGACCTCCACGAAATGTCATATTGCTAACTCCACGACAGACGTGAGTAACGTAATTCCGCGATAAAATGAAAATGTGCGGAAAGAAATCGGCGGAACGAACGTAACAATGATCGAACCAATCACGAGCGTTCCGTCAATTCCGCATTGCGCACGTTCCGCACCATGGGACTGCGCCCTGAGAAACTTGAGGTTCTCTACGTAACGCCAACATCAAAAATGGTGATGGGAGACGCACTTCTACATGCACTGTAGTCACTGGTGCTGCACTGACTGTGATGGATACGAGGAACAGGAGCAGTTCCGCCCCTGGTATCGCGAGTTCGTGTGGGTTTTTCGTGACAGCGAATGTGCAACACCACGTTAAATATCATGATGCGACGACGACGCGTTGACACCGTCACGTCTTTAAAGTGACGAGCCTTCCTCCGCGCGTTCCAGTGCGTTGGTCATTGTATCGCATTGATTTCCGATGATCGCTTGCGGCCTTCGAGCGAATTGTGAGAGCGGATCGAGGCAGTGATCTGCACTGCGTTGCTTAAATGGTAAGTATGTCGAGCTCTTTGTCTCTCTCTCCGTGTGTGCCGTGATGTCAAATGGCAGCGTCACGACAATGTCGTGTAAATACGAAGCAAACGGCGTAACCTGGATTCGCATCGCAGGAACGAAATCGCGAATGTCCGGGAGAAATCTGAAAGAGAAATTCGTGATTGCCTGTGATAACTCGTCGCGATACATCACTGCGACTCCGAAGTATTGTTTTGTAAACTCTTTATCTAGACTTCACAGGCGTTTTTTTTTTACGTATTTTACGTTATTTATGTCGCGTGCAGATCCAATTGATGCAACGAAGATTGTGGAATGTCAGAAGATGCAACAATGAAAAAGCTATGACAACAATGTATTTCGAATAATATTTTCAACATCTTTCTTTTTCCTAACAATGTATTTCGTTATATAAAAACTAGACGTTTCTCCTTAACTTTAATTGCTATTATGAATAAGTTTGCGATGATTACACATAAAATAGTGTTAATCAACGCATATAAATAGTACTGCCCAAATGATTTGTTGAATATATAAATTTTCTAAAATATTTTTTCCTTGTTTGTATAATTAAGTGTATGTTTATGTGTATGTTTATGTGTACATATGTGTATGACTTGCAATTTTGATTTTAAAAAAGTAGAATTTGGAAATGTAAGAATGTACTAAGTTATATAATATTGTTTAAGCTAAAAATAATAAAAGAATTGCATTATATTAAATAATTATCACAATATCATATTAAATGTTATTTTTTGGGAAGAATTTTAATGAAACTAATAAGCATTGAAGTGTTTTATAAAACGCAATTAACATAAATTGGCCTGAAAATATTTAATTAAAATACTTAATTCCATATATAAATTATACAAGAGGCGATTTTTAATTATAATTGTAATGTAGAATTTGTGTAATTCATAGCAATAATAGTCTTTGATCATGTATGATCTTGTAAATTTGAGATATATTAAAATTCTTTCTGAAGCTCTTGTTACTGACTTGTTTTCTAAGATGTTATTTATCGTAGGCTTTGCGTATTATGTCAGCAATAGTGCCGAATACACATAATATAGTGGATCATGCAGCTGAAAAGGAAAAGTTACTGGAGGACTTATTAGTCGCTGCGAAGGAATGTCATGTCAGATTTGGTGGACGCGCGGAATTAGCTACAGAATCAGATATATGTGTAGCTCGGCTTTGCCACATATTTGAATTGATTTTTAGCCATGGATTAAAGACGAATTATATAGAGAAAATCAACTCGGCGTTCAGGTAACGTTGGCAATTTCAGAATACGTTTAAGCTGTCATTTATTTATATGTGCGCAAGGTCATGAAACAGACCACAAATTTTATCCATTATGTGACTCATGAACAGGAGATAAATACTTGGATGACTTTATTCCATCGATTAAAAGTTCAGCTTCATTCATATGTATTTGTTTGACAAGAATATGAGTGCTTGAAGAAATATTTTATCATGTTTGTAGACATGTATCTGATTTGGTTTCTGGAGGTAATGTAAAATCCAGCAGCGCAGCAGACGCAGCATTCTGGCCATGCATAAAAGATCAACTCACATGGCATGAACAAGAGCGTTTTAGTACATTGAGAAAGGTACATACGGATTATGGTCGAGGCAGAGCATGGTTGAGAGCTGTTCTGAATGAAAGGTCCCTGGAGCGGCATTTACATGCTGTTATAAATCCTAGCACACTGTCTCCTTTCTACGAGGAATGGGCATTTATAATGGATCAGGAAAAGAATTCTGTATTACCTAATGTTGCCGCAGGTATTCGGCTTTCTATAATTGCTTCGCTTGGTCTTTATAAACCATAAATTAATATAATATAAATTATTCGAATTATTCGCAGGCCTTGGCACAATTCTATTTGCGATAAGAACGGATAATGAGGAGCTTGATGATCTAAAAGGGAAGGGAGCGGACAGGAATAGGGGCGCGCATTCGGAGCCAGTTATTCCTACAGTACTTCCAGGTAATGGGAATTCAGTATTGAATCTAGATATTAAGTTTACGGGATTTGCTGTGCCAAATAATATTGAAAACGATGTCGTATATATCTTGAAAAATGTTTTATTAATCGAATAATATTATATTGCACCGCATCAAAATTAGTAGTTATTATTTATTATATTTTTATTTATTGTATTTATTATTAGTTATTCTCGAGTTCAGTCGACAGCCGCCGGCTCACGTACAACTGCACGTTCACTTTAGCGATAAATTCACTTTCTCTTGTTTGGTCATTAATTAGTACACAGAATATTCAATAACTTTATCAAAGAACATATTATACGAATGTGGTGGCGTGATATCTGTGTAACGATAAGCGCGCCCGGCCATCGACTGACACTACTCGACGAGTATCCAGTGTACGGAAAGGTTTGCACACGTTTTCTATTAAACAGAACCTCTTGCATCGGAACAAGAGAAGCGGAAGAAGAAAGTACCGACTCGTATAATCTCCTTCGACGATGACAATGATGAAGACGAGCGCAGGGAAGCCGCAATTTCTATGAGCGCACCGCCAACGTGCCCCAGTTCTCCGGCAGCAGCGTCGACTAAAGATTCTACTTCACCTTGCTTGTCGGATTCTCAGCCGCACGTATATTCTAATGACAGCGCAATAGACAAGATAAAACTTCCAGAATGGGAACAATGGTAGGCGTCTCGCAATGAGCGCACAATATACGTAAAATTTGCGTTTCTCACAAAACCTCAAAATGTTATTAGCGAGTCCTTTGAAGAAGAGAAAGTATTAACTCCTGTGATGGATGCCGAAAATATGGGCGGCCTAGTACCTGTATCGTCGCTTGACGAAACGCTAAATGATATGTTAGTCACTCTGCCAAGTTATTTAGATGTGAGTACGATATCTTATAGTAATCGATAAACAATAAGATTGCAATTTCCTTTTCGAATCTTATTCTCCAGGATTCATCGGAGATAACAGAACCTGCGGTGGAGGCGACGGAACCGTTGATTGGTTTGGATTTCCACATAGATTCGGAGAATTTAGATATAGATACGTTGCGCGTGAGGCTTCTAGCTATGACGGAAGTACTAGAGCAGGCCAGAGAAGATGCGATAACGAGCAGATTGCAACTAGCTCGCTTCCAGAGGCAACATCAGCATTATATGGAAAGGCATGAGTTACAGTTGCAAACATTGAACAGGTAATTATTGTGCAAGTAGTTATACAATTATACTTAAAAAATGTGTATATTTAGGATTATTATAAAATAATCAGGATAGCTAAGCACGAAAAACCACGAAAATCCGTATACTTACTAATGGACGATACTGAATGGCATAATATGAAAGATTTCTAATTTATTTCTTTCCAATTATATAGAGAGAACGAACTTTTACGACAACAATTACGTAAATACGTCACGGCTGTTCAGATGTTGAGGAGAGATTCCGATTCCACGACGATATCTGAGGACGATCCATCGTTGGATTATCACAGTGAAGCGCGACAGTATGAGGAAAAGTTGATACAAGTGGCGGATATGCATGCCGAGCTAATGGAATTTAATGCTAGATTGACGATGCAGTTGACGAACAGGTGCGTCTCTTGCGCGACGAACCAGGTCATGAATCAGAAATAAGTTGGCACAACTCGCTCATTTCTTTTCATTTTTCTTCGATATACAGGGATAGATTAGTGAAAATGTTGCAAACGGAATTGGAGTGTCTCCGAGGGCCGTTAAATGAGGACGATCTACCCTCGGAACCGCCGTGTCTTATTCACATATGGATTCCATCTGCGTTTCTTACGGGGCAGCCATCGGACATTCATCATGTTTATCAAGTAGGTAGCTTTTTTATTATAAAAATAAGAGTCATTTTCATCGGATCACTTCAACTTGTGCGTGTTCTCTTTGTCATACAGATCTATGTACGCATAAGAGACACTGAGTGGAATATTTACAGACGGTACGCTCAATTTTATGCGCTTTATAGAGAATTGAAGAAACACGATGCAATTGTTACGACTTTCGAATTTCCACCAAAGAAAACGATAGGAAATAAGGTCAGCGTTATATATGCTAAAGTATCGCGCTAACTTGTAAAATCTGTTAATCGATTAAATCGATTTATAGCGTAATAAGCATGTAGTGACCAGTAATCGTTATCGACTTTTAGGACGCGAAATTTGTGGAAGAGCGACGACAGAAACTACAGCAATGGCTACGGCGAGTTGTCGGACGTGTAGCGCAATGTTCTCCCGCATTCGCGTGTAGGCCGAGCAGGCAGACGCTCGTGTCCTTGATGCCTTTCTTCGGGTAATTCATTTAATCTATAGGAATCGCTCTCCACAAATCATAGAGATTCTTATCTGAAATTCAGCTCCAAGCATAATTATTTGTATTCGGTTATTGTTTACTTACCGAGTAACATACATTTGCTTATTTTCTGGCGTTAAAAACACGTAACAAAGAAAATCGTTGACTTTACTGTATTCTCATAGCGGAGAATAGGAATTATGAGTATTTAACTCATTTACTTTCATCCTTGCCAAAATATCATCATCGGTTCTTATTTTCAGTGATAATCCTAACGCCGAGGAATCGAGGAAAGCTAATTCCGCAAGAAGTACTTTCTCTTCTTCCCCTCAATATATGGGTTTATAATCATGACAATTTTTATAGACACAATTTGTACATACGAGAAACAGAAATCTTAATTTAATTGCGTGAGACAAGTATCTTGTTATATGCAATATATATATATATATATATATATATATATATATATATATTGTTGACAGAGTTATGTGGGTTGAACACGTCATTGCATGTGTTTATGTGTAAATAACATATCTATGCACATGCGACTTGTATGGTATCGGCATGAAATTAATTAATATGTAGCAAAGGCTATTAAAAACTGGTCCTTTCTATAAAAATGGTAGTTCGTGTTTTTAATATTTTACTACCGAAAGGAGATTAATGTCCCAATTTGGAATTTTATATTAGTTTAATTACTAGAAGTAAACTTAATTTCTTGCCTAAAGTGTAAAATAATATTAGGCATGTACTTCACAGTATCTGATTTAAGTTCATTGATAAAATGAATAGAATCCAATGTATATAATTAGATTTCAATATAAACGCTATACAATAAAATAACACAATAATGATACCTGTAGTAGAATAAGACTGTTTGAGTGAATCCAATAACTTGAATTGATATTATCGAATTTTTATAGAAAATGAATTATAGAAATTTTTTTAAGTGATTAAAAAATATGTGCATATAACTAGCAAATTTGATGAGAACGGATGGTATAAATTAATAAATATAAGTTTAAATTGAACACGTAATTAGAATATGACGATAAGTTTTCACGTGTTGTGATAAAGGCGTAACGCGCATTAAGTTACAACATATCTATATATTTTTTAAAAAGTTTATTTACTTAAGGCGCCTTAATAGTAATATAAAAAGGTACATTTTTCCATTTATCTTTTTTCTTATGAGAAAAATAAAAGTGCATATCATTATCGGAATAAGTACATATATAACATGCCGGTAAATCAAAGTACAACTAATCGCGTGTGTGAAAACCACAAATTTTTTTACGACTTACAGGGTATTCTCACTATGGAGAGGTAAGATAAGAGGATCCGTGAGATCAAGGACATCGATAAGTATCTCTCGAAATAAATCCGCGCAAAACGCAAGTAGCACTTTCGGCCTATTTAAACAACAATTCATTTCTTTTTTACAATATATTTGTACTGGGCAACACTTTGGCTGTGCTCACCTTTCCATATTGAGAGAAGTTTTTTTTCCTTAATAGCAGGGCATGCTCTGTGTTACAAATATACTTAGTTATTATTATTATTAACATTTCTTGTTCTACGACCGACGAATAAAGATTAGTAATAATCATATCATTTTGTGAAGCCATCACGCAACAGTCGATGTGTTTATCTCAATGGCCAAACGAAACATCGTGAGCTTAAATTACATTACATCACAATTGCAATGGTATCGCAATTATCGTAAGCTTTGTTATTAAACCATTCGCGTCATTTCCTCAGACAGCCGTCAAAATAATGGTAGAATTAAACACAAATTTCCTGCTTAATCAATCGTGTAGCATGTCAAGTGTACTGTGATTGAATACGTATTAAAAAGTACGAGAGAGAGGGAGTTCCATTACTATATATTCTCAATACTAACATTGTTTTACATGTTTTCATACTGTTGGGATATACACTTGTGATACACGATAATTAACCGAAAGCATGTAAGAAATGATATAAAAATTGGAAAGAAACGTTTAGTGAAATAATCAATCATGTGTTACTTCGAATGAAACTGTAACTATTGTAATTGTAACATTGACATTTATTCGCATAAATCGCCAATAAATCTGCACATGGCAAATCTGTTTAATTTTTGCTTGACTTTCCATTAAAAAAAAATTTGTGACGCACGCTTTGCAAAATCTGTTTTTGACAGATTTTTCTGCCCAGATATGTGTATATGTTTAAATGAGAAAATCATTATTCATTCAAACAGGGTTTAGATATCAGCTGCTTATGGATTGTACATGCGCTCTTTCCTTTTCTCTTTCATCCTCTTTTTCGCTTTCACTCTCCTTCACATACGCACACTTGTAATATTTTATACACTTTATAAAAATCTGCATTGACCGACGAGTTCTTGTTGCTTCATTAGTAAACTTTCATTTAATTTTGCGAAAGTATGCTATACCTTCAATCACTATGTTCCGTACCAGAAGTTGTTAGTACAAGAAGCGTTAACTTATTATTTACACGCTCTATTTTTCTTCTCTGACTAATTTTGATTTAGCCCTAGGACCGACTAGAAACTAAATAAACTTCCAACTTCTCAATTTACACAGCAAAAGATCAATAATGTTTAATTAGTACTGTAAGATACTCTTCGTGGAATATCGAGGATGCCGCAGTTAATAGTAAATACAATGATTACGTTCATCATTTTATGAAGTCAAAGATATTTGTATTCATAAGATTAAATCGCGTGAGTATGGCAAATGGTGAAATAATGTAATTTGGTTTTTATAAATACTAATCAAAATTTTGTATAACATTTTTCATTTACTAATCATTATACTGTTGCGATATAAATTTTGACAATATTTGACAACATAATTAGATGCTGATTTACGTAACTTGGTCATTCTATTGAATGATGAAATTAAAATACTGAATTAAAAATTTTGATTATTTAAATAATATATATATACATTTAAATGAGATACAGATATCTACATTACTTGATACACATTATGTTACGATATCACATGCATACGCGTATACATGTATAAGTGATATCGAATTTAAAAAAACAGGTAATCACAGTAGCTCTCAATATAGAATAAAAAAAAACGATAAATAATGTTTCATATATTTATTATAAAACAGTGAATAAAAGTCGTATTTAATTTCAGCAGGTATATAAAATTTTTGTTAAGATATTCTATACAACATACAATGTTTTATGTACTGGAAAGTTTGTATAATTCTGAGCATCTTACAAATTACACGTTCAACAATTATTTTTTGTCTTATGCAAGATACTGTAACGATACATCTAGACTGTCCTAGGGTTAAATGAATTTTTAATTGACATAATCATTTTGCCGTTCTGAAGCCTGCTCAGATTTTTAGATATGTAATAGAGAGAACGTACCGGACAGTAGTCGCGTAAGGAGATTATTTAGTAATGGATTACACGAGAAGTATACCTATATCTTCATATATATAGGTAATCAGTGTGTGATTTGAGCCCAATTTATTTAACTTCATGTTCTTTCCTTTCTTTTTATATATCCGAATAACAAGTAATATTTCCAGCAGTCTTCATACGCGTTACTCTGTTCACGGAATTGACAACAAAAGCTAACAATATATATAATGATAACACATTATGCAAGTACACGAAGGTTAAAGAGTGGAGCCTTTGTCAGAGTGCGGATGATGCGAAAAATAACGAGGCTAGCTCGCTGAAATCATTTCCTCTTTTATCTACTGCTTATTATGAAAAGTACGAAAACCTGTTCCTTCGTTTTATTCATTAACGATAATTATACATTGTCGCTGTGTTACGTTGGAATCATCTTCCGTTCAGGTGCGAAGCACGAACAGATTTATAGAGTACGTGATTGAATACACCTTTTTTTTTTCTCTTTTTCTTCGAAGCTGCATTACGTTCACACTCAAATATCGATACGAAGTGATGGTACAAGGTATTGTTCGATCTGTAGCAAAATAAATAGAAACGAAGTTCTCTTAAGCTAGTAAATACTACAGTACCTTTGTATTGTATACACTTTAACTAGCCAGTGCATTTCCTTTTTTTTTGCGTGTATCCTGACTCTCTGATTAACCTTCCTGTCTATGTAGCACACCTTGCCACGCATTCTAAGGCATGAACTTCCTAGTGAGCTGGATAAGAGAGAGCATAGACCAGTGTGCCAGGTACTTATGTGTTAACATTCCTTTTTTTTCTTGTTTTCTTCACTGTAGCTAGATATACACATTACATTATTAGAAAGTGTATTACTATTATATTTAAAAAAAACCGCTTTCCTTCCTCCCGATTCACACACCTTCAATCAAGATCTCTACTTTTCCACAGGTTGTAATTAAAAAAACTGTTTGCAAAACGTTTCGCATTAGAAAGCAAAAGAATAAGTTGAACCTCTTGTTTTGTATGAGTGTTGTGTGTGTGTGTGTGTGTGTGTGTGTGTGTACTAAATAATAATTTAACCCATCACACGAATAACCATCAACTTTACTTTAATCATTTTCCTCAACAAATCCGTTAAAAGTAACACTATAATAAATATCTTGAATAAAGATTAAATTCCTTTCTCTGAATTACTAATCATCTAATACAACGTAACACAAATTTCGCCTTTACGAATTGATAATTAACTCGTGTTTCTTAACACATTTTTTTTTAAAAGATTCTAGGCATTGAAATTAATTTTGTCGTCACGCTTCGACAGTTGCTCTCTTTGCAGAGTTATTCGTGGATGGCTTAATCAGGATTCTCATATTACAACACATGCACACTGTTGCTTGTATAACACGCAGATTTCCCTCTGAATAATCGTCCACGTTTATACACGAAGAACATACACGCACACCTGTTTTCCATGCCGGATCAAAGAACCGTCCTTATGCACATCCGATACCAAAATCTGGTGAAAGCACATGTTCGTTACTTCAATCGATATTTAATATTATCACTTGTCGTTTCTGTACTCAACGCACAATCTCCATCTTGTGTCGTTGGATTCATTCTATCATACACTCGTCAACGCCACTGCATATTGTGTTGGTTGTACATATTCAGATTCTAACTCTAACGTAATATAAGATAAACCAAAAACATTGTAGCCCTATGGTATTTCCGTAAAACAGAACGGAAGAACGACGAGACATTAATTCCGAATGGAATTGAGATGATACGATTATACAAAATACAATTTTACTCTGCTGAGAATAAATATTCAAACGCAGTTATTAAAACTGAATCTTCACGAGTGTGCCGTGCGTATCTGTCTCAAATAAAAAAATAACGTTCTCGTTAAAGCCGTTTATGTGAAACAAGGACACATAGGGATACATTATTTTCGAGAGAACAATTCTTTGTATAATAATAGTTTAAGAATATTTTTTAGCATACAAGTAATAATACAAAACGATACAAAATTCTAACAAGTGATTCATCTTTGTCATTATGTAATCGAGTTACTTCAGGCAATGAAGATCTAATAAAAACATGGATGCGAGTAGCAACGTGTGCGAATACATATACATATGCTTATATATTCCTATATATATATATCCTCTGTCTGTGTCTCTCTCTCTCTGTGTGTGTGTGTGTGTGTGTGTGTGTGTGTGTGTGTGTGTGTGTGATGTATGTATGTATGTATTGTGCACGCGCGCCCCCTCTCTGTATCCACATAATTTTGTTTATTCCAACAATGAAATTTAATACTTTTCCCTTTTTGTCATCTTGAATATTTATCCGTGTATACAAAACTAAAGTCGTTTAGCACACTTTAGTACTAAATTTAGAATAATTCACAATTTCATTAGTCTTTTTTCCCCCTGTAGAACACAGTGCTCATTCCTAAACGTTGTCGCCCGTTTTTCCTTCTTTTGGTTTCTTCCTTTTTCCCTTAATTATCACAAATTATTGTTCCTCGTATTTATTATTGTTTCGAACATTATAACGGTGCTTCCAATATTTTTTTTTCTTTTTCTTTTTGTATCGATGCAATTGCAACGTTTTTTAATTACACGATCCACGATGCCCCGCGCGGTGCCCGCACAGGACGCACTGGGAGCAGACTGTTCTTTCCTTTTTTTGTTCGGTAACTTTTCCTTGTCGGTAATATGCTTTTATGTCGAAGTAAATCACTTTCTACTCACAAGGTCGTTAAAAAAAAATATATATATGTATATGTACTAACCGAGCTTATATGTATAAGTGTAACACCGCAAGGTAAAGAGTGGGACTATGGATTTGGAGGAGGTGTGGTCGGTGTTGTATGCGCGGAGGGTGATGCACTGGCGACCATCGTCGGACTGGCCGGCTGTTGCAATGGCAGGAACGCTGATCCCAAGCTGGGTTTCAACTGGAATGCTGGAACGCACGGCTTTGGGCAATAGTCTAGTTTGCTCAAATCTATCATGGGCCGCCTATGCAGAAAGATATAATGTTGCTTCAAACAATGTTATTTCAATTATTAAAATCATGCGAGCGCGACATACGCGTTTACCTCGCATCTTCCACAAATTTGAGGTTGACTTTCTCACAGCCATCGGGCGGTTCCCTCGCGAGGAACCTGTTAATGTGAGGAGAGGTGCCGAGACGTCCTTCTCTGTCCTGTTCAGGTGTTGAACCACGACTTCCACCTATAAATCAGAAAGATATGTTAAAGCTTCGTTATGAAGGACATGGGCTCGTGCAGAAAGTGTTGTTCTTTTTGTTGATAATCAAAATATGTAAATAGAATTCATGCCCAGTTTATTATTTTAATAGATGTGTTTGTGAATATGCAGGGCCTATGATAGGCGAGTACAGGGAGTACAACGTATTTGGATTTGGAGGCCTGGGAGTCAGGGTATTAATTGTAATCTACATTACACGTTATTGGAGTGGATAAAAAAAAGGATGATTAATACAGAAGGACAGAGGGCCCAAAAGAAACTGTTATGCCCTCATAAAATTCCTCTCAGAGGCCCCGTTTTTTATGTGTGTGCGCGTGTATGTGCGCACATGTACGTAGACAATAATTTATGTAAATTTATGTAAAATGAGATCGATGATGTCGTATATAGGATGCCGTTGCACATTTATTTGTATAATAAAAATAGATAGAAAAGAATGTATGAACAAATTCTTTTCATGCTATATGTAGAAAGAGAGAGAAAGAGAGAGAGAAACATGTATATATGTATATGTTTGGATGTACATGTATTGGAGTATATTAATTTTATTGCTCTTAGAGTGCTGAAAAAAAAAAATAAACATAGACATCTATTCTGACATACTGAAATAAGTTAATAAAGTCGAAATATTATCATGCATTTATAATATTGTTGTTCAAATCTTAATGTATGCCTGCAGTACAATGATATGTATTGCAGGTTTGATATAGCGACAGCAACATATCTATAAAAGAAATATCTGACTAATCATGTCAAACAAATGAATAAAATATTGGATGGAACATTCACAGAGGCCAAATAGCAAATCATGCAACTAAGTCAAAAAATATATGTACACGCTTTCCTTTAAGAATATCTGATTTACCTTTTTTTTTAAATTACTTATAGGCTGTATATCATCTAATGATATGCATGTTATTGATGATAAAAAAAAACTGATAAAAATCTTGAGAATGTGATTTGATTACGATTAAAATAATTACGATTATAAAAATCGTGACCACAAATTTCTTTGTCTGCGAACAATAGACGATAAAATAACATTCCTTCGTGTGCAACATCTAATTTAACAAATATCTTCATAGCGATCTTTTAGAAATCAATAATATCCATGCACGTGTGAAACAGATGTTGTACCAGATTTTCATTAAAAAAAAAAATACGAAAACGTTACTCATATAAGTAGTATATACATATATCATTCTACGTGTAATATTAACAGCAAAACTCGAGGGATTAAAGACAAACAAATTTGTTAAATGAGTTCCGTGAAAACGAAAAATTAAATCTTTCCGCAAATATGCTCCAACCTTGTAAGAGATCGCTAGGCGGACGGGACGCATCCATAACACCAGGAATCAGCGGAGACTCAGAATTCCTAGATGGAGGGCCTGTCTCAACAGGCACACCTTTAGTTAGTGTGTTATTCATATTGTTGCACGTTAGCCAGAAATAATTAGTCAGAAAAAGTGTGTATGTATAATATATACAGACACACATATCTGCATAGATTTCATTTCATATTGACGACATAATAGCGCGTACAAGAAAAGTATAAGGAAATAATTTCGAACAAAGAATAAAATCTTTTTTTTTTAGGATTTTGCCTCGGCAAAATCAAGCTTGAAAATTGGAAATTACTAAATCGTTAGTAATGTTTCTCTCTGTTTTAAGCTCGTTGAGAGTTTTAACGATACTGTCTACAGATACGCGAGTTCGTGTCTACTAGCAGAAAAATAAAGATACAATTGTTCTGTTTGAATTAAAATAAAAGAGAGAATCTCTGTTAAATGTAAAGAAATGTCAGATAATTTACCTGAAGAATAAGAACTGGAGGGAAGGTCGGTTGCCGGCGTTTGCGTATTGACACTCCTGGTGGCTCGCAATAGGTCTGCTAGAGGAGCGCGATGTCCTTCGGGTGTGATTTGCTCGCGATATCGTGCGTACTAAGAAAGTAGAAAAATTTTCATATTCGTTAATAACAATAATATCACGTAAGACGACGACGACAAGCGCGTAAACAAATACCCTATTTTGCGATAAACGGCACGTTTCACGTTTTATGGAAAACATTTACATGGAATATGTATGCTACCTTGTCTTCTACTGGATGGTCTGCATCGCTATTATTGGCTGTATTTTTGAGCACAAGTCCTTCAATTTCTTGGTTGAGTCCCTCAATAGACGAACGCATCGGAGGCCTCATTGGTTTCACCGGAATATTCATGGGACTCGCTTTTGTACTCAAACTAAATTGATTGTCTGTGGAGATAACAAAAATTTAAGAATCACTTAACTGATCTCGCGAATAGAGCAACGCTCTTTAAGAAAGGTCTCACTCACGCATGGATGTTTGTGAAGCAATACTGGGCAGAAGCACTGAATGATCTCCGGGAAGTGCTGGTGGTGGACCAGCTGGCATTATTAATCCGAATGCCGCTGTCCGCTCTCTACTGCTAGTACCTTCCTTATTTGTACGTTGTAATCTACGATGAGTATAAAGTGGTATAAAATATATACGAAATTTGCGAAACATTTTGTGAATTTTTCGATAAAGGACAAGAAAGATAAAAGATACATACCGATGCCTGAAATAATTCTTCTCCAATTTTTCATCAGTGACCGTTTGCTCTGTGGGGTGACGGGTGGGATGCATCTTTCTTGGTTCGTTGAACCATTCCTCTGTCTACAAAAGGGATAGAAAGGATCAATCAAATTGTAATGCCAAGTATAAGTTTCAAGTGATCCAAACATGTTTTTACATAGAAATTTTTAAGAGGGAAACAGAATGATTACCTGAGTAGATTTATCTACCAGAAGACTGGAATGCATATAAGGATCACGTGGCCATTGTCCTTTCAAATAGATGGTGTCCAGCGACGCTGTTCGCCGAATGCTCTGACCTCCGCTCAAGCCATCACTACAGCGGCCGCTCAATGTTTTTGATTTGGCTGTAAAAGCACGACAATAGTCGATTAAATGCGTAGACAGGACAATAAAGACATGTCCCATTCTGAAATGAATGAATGCATGATCTTATTGCAGAGTACACATATGTACCAGACCGAGCTATAAGAATCATTTTCGGTTGCTGGACCGATCAATAAAATGTGTATTCCAATCGACAAAAACAATGACAGTAAAACACAAAAAAGCAACTAAAGATAATAAGAACAGAGCGTAACCGAACTAAAAATGTCTCTCCGGTTACTGTAGTTGTAATGTATGTATGTAAAAATGCAGAAGTAAAAGTGAATGAGAACTCGAGCTTCTTGAAAGTAAAATCACTTACTTATCAGAACACAATGTCATTTAAAGTGTGTACAGGTAATGCGAGTTAGTTAATCAGAGTAAAAGGTGATTTATATGAATTGCATCTAGAGCTGGTGAGAAATGTGTGTTAAAATGTGGTGCATGGGCCATCAATGAAAATGAGAATAAAATGTTTACCGAACAGTTGCAAATAAATTCAGTCTTACATAAAAATAAGCAGCGTTTCTTCGCTCTGTGAACTGAATAAAAATTATAATAAAAATACAAAAGTATACAAAAGAAACCTCCGACATCAAGTCAAGCATGATAAGCACAACTTACGCACTTCCTTTTCTCCTTTCTATTGAGTACTTTACATAACCAGGAGCAAACGAAAAGCTCGCGTCAAGTGACAAACGGCGTTCGAGAAATAATTCGAGAAACGATACCGATCTGACGTCGGATGGAACGTTCGTCTTCCACGGTTCCACCTGTGCGACGAACGTGGCAAGACACACAGGTCCAGCTTGTAAACCTCGGATAAGCGGCGTTACACGACACCCTACTCCCGCAAAAAAAAAAGAAGCTACTTGTTTAGCAAATATATTATTAGTTAACCTTGCGGAGCACTCCATCTACATAGCACCAGACACGGCGGAATCTCGTGAGAGATGGTGTCCCGGCTTCGCGTCTCCAGGACGCGTGACAGTGTCAGGTCGGTCCATTGCGTTCCGCAATAGGATCGCCACTGACATTCGTCCAACGCGAAAACCACAAGCGAGCGAGCGACCGACCGGGGCCCAACGGGTCACGCACGCGAGTAGTACACACGCTCCTCCATCGTGACTCCACGAGCACAAAGAACAAGCTGCTGCTAGAAGGGGGGAGGAGGAGAGGAGCGGGGGGGAGGGGGAGAAAGGCGGGCGACGTACCTTTGTAGGATAGGGACCCGGGGCTCCGCTGTCCCGAGGAAGACGACGTCTCCGGCGAGATGCGCGCTCGCCAGGCTGCCGCGTTCGTCGGCGAGACGGTGGGGCTGTTGCTGTTGCTCTTGCGGAGGTTGCTGCCCTGCCGGCCCTGCCTCAGCAGCGAGCTCACGGGCAGGGTGGCGCGCATCGGGCCCTGCTTCGAGCATGGCGAGGACTTTCGTACACGCTGCGAGCCCGACATCTTTTATCTTCTCCTTGCCTCTCTCGTGACGGGTTGCACGCGGCAGCAGCGCGACTCGCACGCACGATTCCGCGCGCGGAGCGGACGCGCGCCTGGCGGCTTCCCTCTGGTCTGGCGGCCGCCACTCACTCTCCCTCGGGGCGCGGGAGCTCCAACGGTGTCGTGTGCGCGCGACACCGACCACTCGACCGATCGTTCTGCTTCTCGGGGGGACGCCCGGCGTCCCGACGTGCAGGAGGCACTCGCGCGCTAAACGTTGGCCACCAAAGGCTCTCTCACCAACGGCCGGAAGGGATCTCTCGGCGGTGGGACGGCGACGACGGCGGCGACGGCGGCGGCGCGACGACAATGCCCTACGCGTCTTGTCACTTGCAATGTTCTGCTGCTGCTGGCTCGGTACGCGCGTCACGTGACCAACCGTATTCGCTGGCTATTGGTGGCGCGCGGCGCCCGCGGAGCGTCGTACTACGCGAAGACGTGCGGCACATCGCGTTCCATTCACTACCACCGTAGCGCCTAATACCGCGACCGGTGTGCTAGCTAGCGTCCTGTTGGCGTCTCGCTTCCTCGCGCGCGGACGGTTTTCTCTCTCGTGCTCACTCAGGGACGTAAACTGCTAACCGTCAAACGGGTTCCGTTGTCGCAATCGTGCGACAGTTTCGACAGTTATCGACACGGAAGGATATTAAGTGTGCAAAATTAACGTAACTTGGTTGATACTGAATGATCCAACGTTATTAAGTGATTGTCTTCTCTATAAAATCAGACAAATGCGATTTATGTTTAGATTGAATAAAAATTGACGAGGGTATACGTATCGAAAGCATTACCAATAAACTCAGATATGAAAAAATTAAGATTCTTTTTTCTCAAAATTTGCGGCTTAGATTTTTCTTAATTTATAAGATCCAAACATTCTTTATTAATAAATTTAAATGTCTAAATCAATTTTGTTTTATATACAGAAAATGTTTCAAGCAATATTATGACATGCTGTGTGGAAGTAAACTCGGGATATTCATCAACTTTGTGGCGTCACAATTTCTCTTTTCGCATCAAACTATATCACTAAAGAATGTAGTAATTATATTTTCCGTGAATCAAGCTTATATCTTTATTTACAATGTATTTTATGGTACAGCGTGGTAATCACGATACATAAGTATTTATAACTATAAATGACGTATGACTAGATTAAATCAATATCAGGAAATATAAACAAGAAATACGTATCAGTCTGAATCTGCATGGTATCAATGCAAGGTACATGAATAATTAAAAATTTCGTTAAGTGAAAGGAAACATGTGTCATAATCAATCAGTATGCTACCTATGGTAGCTCAGTACTTGTGAAACGTAAAAAGTAATAAATCAATCTTGACTTCTGAGGTTCTTGAATACTTTAAGCAAAATAATAGTTTTGCTTCACAATTGATTTGAGTCTCTATAAAGCTTTTAACTTTTCAACTCTGAATAGAACTAAAATTTAAAACCAAACTCCCAAATAGGTCTATAAATAATTACATAATTAACATAAATTATTGCAACAGAAATGATTGATCTTGCATCTGTTGCAACTTATCGTGTGCGTTCTCATCTTCATACTTTAACTTACTTAACATACTGTCGCACATGTGAAGAACGCCTGTATCTCGGAAGCTGCGGAATTTGTAACGATTTGTAATATTGGTAACAATCTTTACATTTTTCTCTGCTTGCTCTCTTTCGTGCGTATATATAAATAACATATGATATGAATATAAAATAAAAAATACAATTCCCTAAATGCCATCATACGAATCGCGGAGAATTGTAGGCGTGATTCGTGTACGATCGAATTAATGTAATTAAGCATATACATACGCATTAAAGTCACGTATCGATTCAAGTAAAACAGAAATGTATGATTAATAATTGTTGTAATAGATAAATACTGTATGATGACATCTTCTTAATAAAGGCACTGTTATACTTTTCGCTAAGGACTAACGTGATAATGCGCTTTATGGTGACCTGTCGTATTCATACATACATACAAGCAATTATATGCAACAGTTTATAGTAAACGCGTAGCATACGGTAGATCACTCTGCAAAGCAGTTCATGAGGAATGTCGTGTAGTATATAAGATACAGTTTGAAAAATAAAGAATTAGAAAGATACTTTGTATTCTCTGGAGTTATGGGACTTAGTGTTAGCCATTTGCGGAAAAGTTAAACTGTATAATTTAATTTAGCCCGCGTATATAGTATAAAAATTCTGTAAATTGTTCGACATGGCAGGAATCTCTCTTTAATGCTGACACAACTGGCAAGTAATTCTAGAAAATACAACTGTACACAAATCACACGTAAAAAAATAAGATGTATAAATATTAATCACTGCAAAAATGTTCCATTGAACATAAGTATTATGTCAAAAAAAGTCTATCCTGGAATTAAAGATGTAAGAAGCTATACATGCATTAATTTATCACTTTTGATTAAGAAGTAAGTATCGAAGAGTAAGTAGATATGCATCATGATGATATAACACTTCATGATTACAACCATGGTTTTCAGTCGGACATTAAATATTTCCGGATGCATGAAAAAATAATTCTTGCGTACTTTGGTAAATTCTGTTGCTTAAATTTTTATATCCGGTCCTTTGTGGTTTATTCAGTAATTTAATTTAAATAATGTTAAAACACATTATATAAAACATGTCTCAACAATGAAGTCACATGATAAAATTTATAAAATTCGGAACATAGTAGCTTTATATCTCACGGCAAGTAATTCAATCATGGTGAATGAGTTTGTAGGCCTTTTCTGCAAAATGCATCGCCATTGTCGAGAAAATGTTTTACATGAAATTTTGAAAATATCGATCTCTACATAAATAAATCATATGTTGTCTCATGTTCTATCAAAATTTATGATAATACTGAAAAAATATATGTACAATTCTTAATATATACTTCTACTTATTTCTCTAAATTTTATACACTATAATTATATAACCTTATATAAACTATAATCTACGCTTTAATTTTTAAGTTAATTAAAAAAATCACGTAATGCAAAGCCAGAATTTCTTTTTCATTAAGAGAAACAAGAAACTTTCGCGGATTTGTTCTGTGATAAATGCTGCAAGATACGAATCTTTTCAAGTGAAAAAAGTAGACTGAAATACAAAGATGGATAAGTCTTTTTTAAATCACAAAGCATGAATCAGCAAATATCTAATCTAAGAAAAACGATATATTGTAAATATAATAAATGCGGGATATTTCAAATATGTAATAAATGGCTTCACATTTGATGACCATTTCAATTAATATATGAAAATATATAATGTTTAATGAAAATCTCTAGGACTTCACAGTATGTTATTGTTCATACAAGGTCGATTTCATATAATGCAAAGCCCTGTATTCTGTCATGACAAAAATGTAAAAGGACATGGAACGGCAGTGTATAACTTCTAATAATATTGTACATCCATGAAAAATGATTTCTCCTCTTCATTGACACGAATCAAAACTAAGAGCTATTTATATTATCTCGATAATCAAACAACATATTAGAATCATATTTATAATTAATTAATTATATGCAAAAGAATAAAGTATTGTTTGAAATAATATAAACTATTTCTTCAGATCCATCACATTTCTATCACATGTAGGCAATCGATTTATATTCAGAATAAGATAAGCAACTTTTAGACTTGATTTGCCAAAACTAGACGAGAAATCATTGCTCATAAGTGTATCTAGATTAGTCAGTAACAACAGAGTTGTTTTACACATTTAAACGATTAAATATTAATCGCGATGACTTAAATAGTCACAAAATACAAAAAGGTATACATACACTAAGTACTGAGCATTTTGAATGACTATTTTGGTGAAAATTGCGTATTTACGAAACACATTCGGAAAGTAAATGTTTCAGCGTTTCAAATATTTCATCGATTTTGTCCTATTTTTTTTTACGGATTGACTGTTGCAAATATAGAATATATTTGCAACAGCCTCATAGAATGGTTCTTATGTGAAAAACGAGAGAAAGTAACATGACAAAAAAATTAAATATATTTGAAAGACAAAACAAAGCGTAAATTGTAGCGTAATAATGCACAATTGCAAGATAAACTCAAATTTTGACATTGTTACTATATTTTACCTCACGTTTCTTGTTGCAATTCGTGTATATATAAAAGTTTATAAAAACATAGGCATTTGTGCATAATAATAGGTAGCATTACTAGTCCCACGAAAACTTGAATAAATAGTCCTAAATTAAATTGATATTTGGTATCTTTGCAATAAACTTTTTTTTTCTCTCTCACTCGCCACCAAATTTTAATGTTCGAACAATAACGTTTTTACCAGTACCTGTATTTTTTTATGCAATCATTGCCCAAGTCGACAACCACTAAATGATTGTCCGGCAGTACAGCGATGCCCGATGGACGCCGCAACTTCGAGCTGTGAGAATCAATTTCGGTTAAGATGTTTCCTCCGCCCAACTGCAATACTTGTATTATGCTGCGGCCTTTGTCCGTACGAGTAGCGATTATTTTGCCATCCGCGTCCACGGCTATTCCTCCGTAGGTGCCTTTCCCTATCGTATACAAGTGAAACGCGTTAAAAATTAGGGAACGTGAATGAATACATAACACACAGATAAGATTCTACCGACAGAGTTGTCAAATAATAATACTTCGCACAAATGGATAACCCATATCTGCAAGCCTCACCTTTGCCTTCGGAATAAATCTCTTCGGAGAAATCTCCCTTTGCGGAAAATACTTGAATTCTGCTGTCGGCGACCAAAATCTCTCCGGCCGGACCGACAGTTACAGAACTGATTAATTTGAAAGTGCCCTTCTTACCAACCTGTTAACGTTTCATGATTACACAAATATGAAGGATACGCCATATGAAGAAGCGACTTGCAGCAAAAATTCATATATGTAACATGAGATTAACCTGGAATAGTATCTTGCCGTCCGAGTCGAACACAAACACGCAACTTTGACCGTTGTCAGCGACAAGTATATGCCCATAACTCTTGTCCACTGCGATATCTATCGGTTCCTGAAACAAAAAGAAGAACGTCACGTTTAATCAAAAAGTACTTATTATATTATCAACCTTCTCTAATAAAATGCTACTAAAAAGTTACCAACTTGAAATGTATTATGCGAGAAGGATCGGATTGTGTCACCTAACGAAGTCATTTCTGTGATCTTCCGTGTCCGCCAATTTACGACTACGAGGCCTTGCTGAGAAATATCTATTCCCGTACAACTGCGACCCTCTAAGCCCTCATTGTTTATGTGTCTTTGAAATTCTAAATCACAATTGAGTACCTGGATACAAAAATTGGAGAAAGTTGAAAGATATTTAAATAAAATAAAAATTGTTATATGTTAAATATTTTTACATGCTTTATATATATATATATATATATATATATATATATATATTTGTTCGCTAAGGCATTTCATAAATGGGATATCTTAAAATATCGTTTTAAGTAATATAAATTAGTTTTTGAAAATATCTGCAATTCTTTATATAATAAATAAGATAAATCTTTCTTGTCTAGAAGTCTCAATTTTTGAAAAACATTATTCACGTTCGTTAAAAATGTGCTCGTTATTGAACATCATTCAAACTCATTCAGACAAACCTTAATGCGGGAATTGCCAGTATCTAAAATATAGATCATTCCCTCGTCGTCCACTGCGACCGAAACTGGCTGGTGGAACTCGTCCTTCCCGTTACCACGTCTTCCGTATATTTTTATAGGTTCATTGTGCTCAGTCGCATCGAAAAATAGCGGATAATCTTTTACGGGGCGCTCGAACACTGACACTTTCAAAACGTATCGACTTGCGGTTGGTGGCCGGAAATCAATTTCGTACGTTCCATTTTCCAGATCCTTCACTTCCGCCTCGATGGGCACGCTTTGATTCTCTGCGTGCATGTTGTCCGCGAGCGTCAGTTCGGCGCCAATAAGGTCACCGCCGACGTTACGGGGATGGCCATGATAATCCACCGTTTCGACTACGACTGTCGTTTGTAG